>NC_064766.1:35019411-35678299 GCF_011397635.1 Epinephelus fuscoguttatus
TCTTAATACTCAGTCGTTTAAAAAATTAATTAATCCACTCTGTAATTGTCTTGTCCTTCAGAAACGCTACACGCAGACTGCAAGCTTTTGATATTCTCTCAAACGCACAAAGGCGCAGTCTGTTTTCAGATCACCTCAGCTCCTTACCACAGCATTTGTAGTAAAACTGAGCAGTTATGTGGAGATTTTTTTCACCACCCATAGCTTTTAGTTAGACATCGAGACGCCACGGCAAGTGTGTGTGCCACAGCATCAGAGATTTCACTCTGCCTCTCAGCAGGATGATATGTTCCCCTGTGGAATCTGTGGCCCTCGGGTGGCGGGACCCTTCAGCAGTTCTTCCTGACCTGTGGCCTGCTCACCCTCTGTCCATTTGGCTCCGACTGCACATTGTCCAAAAAAAAAACAAAAAAAAAAACCAAAAAAAAAAAAAAACAAGTAGTAACTAAACTTTAAAACTCAGAGAAAGTTTTAATCCCAATGAAGTGTCTCCTGTAGAAATAATAATCACTGAAGGCTATTTAGTAGAATACTCTTGCAAATGGTGAAAAACGGCGGCTTAAAAGCACAGTCGGTCAATTACGCTCGTTAGAACAGGGCAGATACACAGACATGCATGTACACCAACCACACACGCATACACACACTCTTGACTTGCCTCATTAAAACCCATCCAGCTACTAGAACTCAGAGATGTGAATGTTTCCCTTGAGGAGTGGGGCACGTTCATTTTGAGAAAGGCAGAAGATTCAACTTTTTTCTTACTTGCTTATAATTACAGAGATTGCTGGAATGCATGACCCTGAGAATAAGGCTGAGTCCTGGGAGAGTCCACCAGAAGCATCACCATCTTCAGTCTTGCTCTCCATTGTGTAACTCCCTAGTTGGATGCCACCCACACCAGGCATGAGTGAGGTCGAGGCAGTGCCCCCATCACCAGAGGAGTGCTCCCCGGGGACTTTAACTCTGCTCCAAAAAGCCAAACTCCTGAGGCTGAGGAGAGGAAAAAAAAAAAAAAAATCAAGATAGCGAGTGACTGAAAACATTGCCCTCTCTGAGCCTAGCACTGAGACATACTTCCACAGTAAACTGATTAAAAAAAAGAACAAAAACAACACAGAGAGCTAACAATCAGATGGCTTCAGAGTTGGCAAGCAAGGGTGAGTGCTGCTTTCCAACTTCACTGTTATCCAAATTGCTGGGCAATTAAACACTGGAGCAAAAACGTATCATATGTATGCAGTTCACGAAAACATTGTGTCTTTCTCTACAAATAACTGGTGCATATAATCACAAAAACAATGTGGAAATCACCAGAATAGTCCTTCCACTCGGTGAATAGCCACGCCTGTTTCAATGAAAGGTCAGAGACGGCCTCCGTGTCTCAGCATCCTTGCAAACTGAAGGATGTCAACAAAGTAGAGGGAATGTTGAATGAGTGGTCCTCGTCAACAGTGACCTTCCAGCTGGATATCCACAACTTCCATCTTCCCAAGCCAAGGAGCCCCGTGGAGCAACTCCCAAACCGGGTCATTAGCGCAGTGGTGTCACCAGACAGCAGATCACGGGCCAGAGAGGGAGCAAGAGGAGGACTCCTGGCACTGCAGCGGCTGCTGTGCGGTTTGACATTCAGGGCTGGCTGATCTATGGGGCTGGGGAGACAGTGCCCTTGCTCTGGGTCTTCATGAGGAGAAGGTCCTGGCAGTTTCCCCCCCTTACTTACTCCATCATAAAACTGAGGTCACAAGATGGTAGATGTAGCCTTGACTTGTAACATCGCGACCCGAGCATGGGGTGTTATCACGGCGTTAGTGACAATATTATCACCAGGATCCAGCACTGAAAGTCATTTCACATCATCAGCTAGCTGAGTGGTGGCATGATCAAATTCCAAGACGAACTAAAACATCTAAAATTAACTCACATTACTATAACGTCCAAAATATACACCTTTAGGCTGTGGATTTATTCTCTTAATTTAAATTGTCGTGACAATAACCTCCACAAAAGATGTGTTACTGGCATGAGGAATACAATTTAACCACAATGGGGCAGTTTCATAGTGTGATCAAAAATCATTCTAGGGGTTTTATGTCCTTTTCAAATGGCTTTGACCTCCACAGCCCGTCTCCAGCAAATGGTGACCACTATGGCCATGCCAAGAAAGAGGATCCCCTGGGGGCATTACCATGAGCCAAGACGAACATAAAAATCTCCCGGTGAAAGATGGACATTTTCCACTTGGCACCGCAACACAAGATGAAAGGAAAAGATAGCGAACCTTTCAACACTTTTTTTTTTAAACTGAAATGAGAGTGATTTTTTTCTTGCTCATTACCACTCTCTCATTAGGAGATCTTCACTGTAAGATGAGATCAAGCCTACTCACCCTTCTATATTCTGGTAGTTAACTAAGCTGCAGCATGTAAGTGTGCTACAGAGCCCCTTATCATACAGAACATTTTACACAATCAGCCAGGCTCACCTCAGAGTGCTACCAATTTCTGATTACCAGGTTCAGTGGATCTCACACTGAATTAAATAATGTATTCAAGCTATTAAATATATATCATGGCTATAGAACGTGACTAAAGCTTAGTAGCTGTGGTTTTTAGCTATATTAATGATGAAAATGGAATATGTGGGCTTTGTAACCTGGAGAACACAAAACTTGTACTGCTCTTAACTTAACCCAGTGAATTAGGCCTTTGTGAGTTTTTTTTTTTACAAACGTGAACAATTGCGTAGTCAATGACTAGAGCTCGGGTGAAAGCTTTTTGACTCTCTTGCAGAGTAATGAGCTGTAGTGCAAATTAAGAGCAGCCATCTTCTCATCAGCATGTCCAATTTACTTCGGGATCGTCCCTGGAAAATAGGCAGCTGTGTGAAATGACTGGTGTGTTGTAGTTGTGTGAAGGCATGTGGATAAAAAAGGCTCTGAAGGATTAGAAGAACCCTCACTCCCAGGCCATGCACGCATTATTCATCCCACCTCCTCCTCCTCCTCCTCACCCCTCTCACCTTCATCACTCCCACCCGCCCACTACCTCTCTTGCTCCCTGATGACTCTCCCACTTCCCTGACAGTTGCATAAGCCCCGAGAACCTCTCTCCGGACCACGGTGGCGGGAGTTGGGAGTTGGGACGGTGTTAATTAAAAGAAAAGGTTAACACACACGGGGCTGGCAGAAGGCGCATTCAGGAGGCTCCCTTGGTAGAGCAGCTGCTCACTGTTTCCTCCCTTGGAGGCCCCCAGGAAGGGACCAGCAACCAGGGATGGAAGCCAGGTGATTGGGGACACCAGGATGAAGGAGTGACTGGGCCATAAAGGATGGAGCTGATTTGACCCTCACGCTAAGGAGCAGCCAGGGGGGTGCAGCGAGTGGTTCCACTCACCTGTCCAGTGCCTCCCTGCTCAGGCCTTGGTTCGGAGCTGATTAGTGTGTCCCAGAGAAGGTCTCACCTCCCTAAACACCGCCCACACACACATACCTTCGTTAGACAGTGGGATGCATGCCAGGCCCATTTAGAGGAGTATGTCACAGAGGTAAGGAGAAACAGACAAAGTGTGGGATGAAAGGAGACAAGGAGAGGTGCTGAAAAGGCTTTTCAAGTAGAAAAAGTCAGGCTGGACATCAGCGAAGGGGGTCAAAGGGTTATGTGGGACTGAAGACGCGGAGAAGTTGAGTCTCAGAGAATTAGCCCATCAAGATCCTGCACAGCTGTTGTCGCTGACTGCACCATGTGTGATGTACTGTCTGTGGGAGATCATTAAATAATGATAAATTATCACTTCATATTGCTCAAATATGCTGCATTATTTTCGAAAAAAAGAATATTCATTCGGGAAAATAGTTGGCCTAGTTTAGGAAAGCTAACATTGAGATAGGTGTTTTGCATCAATTGGGAATAAATGATAAATGATCACACTTAGCAGCAATATTATAAAGATTAATTCATTAAAGTAAATTAAGAACACTAAATCTGTTTAATATTCCTTAAATAAGACTAAATGTTCTAGTACCACAGTTTAATCTTTGCATTTTGGGCCTTTGTTTTCACTGTGAGCACGACAACGCACAATTACCCCCCCTTTGTAAATTCTCTCACAAATGGTTCACAATGTTCTTTATCTTAGGTCAATACATTGTGACAGTCAAACATAGCACACTGATTGCCACTTAAATTAATTCCTATAAATACTCATGAGCTTTTAAGGCAAACAAGAGGGAGTGAAACAGTTTTTCCTTCCTTTCCCCCCCAAACAAGCAGAGATAATTAAACATCTATCCTCAGAGAAGAAGCGTTCCCACTGGAAGGTTGTTTGGTTTAAGGATTTGCTCAGTGGTTTGACTCGCCAGGGACTCTCCATTTGAGTCTCAAGGTTTTATATCTCTAACAAGGCTTTAATTGCCAAGGTAACAGACCACCTGATTAAGCCTGACAATAAGTCTGCTTTATCTGTGGGGTAGGAGTGAGCAGAATAGACTGCGGGGATGAGGAGGAATATTCAAATTCAGCTATCAGCGAGTCATGTATTCGTGCCTAGTAAGGCTGTTATTTTCATATAGCCTACAAGCACAGAAACATATTGTATGGTCATGCACCTCGGCGGTGTGAACTTGCCTCAAAAATTCTATTTACTGCATGTCAACTTTGGAAATGCACAGTACTTGCAGGAAAGATCCTTAGTCTACTGAGAGTGTGGAGGAGGCGGCACTCAAAGCCTCAGGTCCCATGCCATGTGCCCTCCTTATTGTAACGAGTGCATTTCTCTCCTCAAACTCTGACTGGTGAGTGTGTCGAGGAGGAGGGGTATTCTTCAGAGGAGACGGCGAGCGTCTGGTGGTGAAAAACTCTGTGTTAAAGTCCCATCTCTCCTGTCAGAGGGCTGACACGGGGCATCCAGGGACGCGGGGCCTTTGGTGCTCTGAGTCTGGACACTGGCCTAGTTTCCCCCCTCTACTCCCCCCAACAAACCCACCACCACCTCCCTCCTCCTGCAACATCCCACCTACAAAACACTCCTCAGCCGCCCCATCTCATCTGTTCTTTACTGTCAACCTGACCTCAATGAACTGCCCTCCTCCTCCTCCTCCAACACCTCCTCTCCATACCTTCACTTTGCCCTGTCTTGCTTTCTTTCTCGCTTCCTCTTTTTCCTGGCAATCCTGTTGATATTTGAAATTTTAAAAGTCATCTTGAAAATAGAAATAAGCTGAGGTGCTGTTTCCACTCGGGATTCTTTTCAATATCTCGTTTGTGTCACCCCGACACTTTCAAAAAAGCTTAATACGCTACTGTTCGTCCGACTGTCTGATTCTTGCTGAGAATGTGAATTGAGCTGCTGATTTTCCTCTGATATACTACAAATAATGCCACAACGGAGTTTCATATTTTTCACATTCAGTGGTCTTCTGGCAGAATTAAGCATTATGACCAACTTAATTATTTTTCAGATTTTGTTTTGGTTACAGTGGTCCCTAAATGCACACTGAAATGCAGGATTCAAATTGCATATTTTTTCTGGGGCCTCCTAGACCCTGTTTTATTGTGTCCCCTCCCCTACTTCTCAAACCAAACATACGCCCTTGGAAATACGCATTTTGTACTGTAAAAATAACAACAAATTTGTGTCTGGCTTCATCCCAAGTCCATACCATCAAGGGTGGAAAGAGTCTAATATAATACTCAAGTAAAATCCGAATCCAAATCCGAAATACATTCTTGATACCCAGGAGCAACTGCAACAGGCTGCACGTACATTCAGCACATGCACACTAAATTACTGACACTTTAAAGGGACATTGTGTAAAATTTTCAGTTGTTTATTGGCAAAAATGCATGTCTGTATTCATAAATATGTCATCATATTACCTCCACCTATAATCTGACTTATTCTCGTAAAAGGAGAATTTCGGATTTGTTTGTACATTGTGCGGGTAAGTCGTGTGGGGGGGTTCCATAACGTTTCGCCATCTTGAAAATACATCCGCCAGCAAGGGCCAAACAGCCCAACTTCGGCATTTTCGTTGAGAGCCAGGCCAGTGCTGCGTGACTGAAAAGCCGAAGGAGAAGAGCAGAGGCGCTTCGCTACTACCCTGGCACTACTGCAGCGTAACAAAGTCCCACTCTCTGAGCATAATGCAGGATCATGCATATGCAGCATCACAGGAGACGGAATCCTCGTCGCCAAGAAAGCGCAAAAGGGAATAAAAAAAGGCAACATGACCAGCTGATTCAAATAACAAGGGTCAACATCGGGGTAGACTTTCCCAGGTCTGCTGAAGGAAAAAAGTACTGCAATCAGAGGCCAGAGCTGCAGTGATACAAGGAGAAGGATGAGGTGTATGAAGTTGAGCCACTTGTCAGTGGTCAAAAGACAAGATGTGACTGGTTTATTTCGATTTACACCCGCCCCAACAGTCCAACGTTGTAAACACAGCCAGCATGGAGAGGAGGGGGTTTGTCAACTCGTGTCGCGTGTGTCTGTGTAGGAGCCTGAATGAATACTCCATGAAGTATCGGATAACATGGTTTGATCAATGTTAGCATAGCTTTTTGGTACACAGCGGCTACCGTTGTTGCAATATGCGTTTGAAACAGTGAGGCGCTAGAGTGCGCTACCTGTTTGAATGCAATATATGATTTCAACGTTAGATGGGAGAAATTCCTACACACTGTGGATTTAAAGACATTTTATTTTACTTGAGTAAAAGTAAAAACACATGTGTAAACAATTAGGCTTAAATAAAAGTGAAGAATAGGTCAGTTCAAAGGTAATCAGAGTAAAGGTTACTGCGTTACATTTTTAAAAGGGATGTTTGTGGTGGTAGTGGGATGGTTATAGAACAACATCCCACCACAGCCCCCTGATGTCCAAACCATCAATAAATTCCTTTTCTGTAGAAGGCACTGTGCAGCCTGTGCATACGACCAGAAACACTAAAACCACTTTCCTTAATACAGCCTTATAGGAATCAACCAGAAAAACAGGACAAACATCACACATTTAAACCAACACGACCAATACTACATGACCAACAAAAGTTTAAGGACACCACGACAGGTGCAACAAGCAAAACTAAGCCACATAAGTTAAACAGCCTGACGTTAAACAGAAAAATAAAACACCACCAAGAGATGTAAAATAAACAATGTAAACTCAGTTTGTACACACGAAGTAGTGCAGACACAACGCCTTGTTGATGTTTCCCTCTTGAGACTAAGTTTAAGTTTTAGCAAGTGTGTTCCAAACCAGTCTGCGAGTCTTGTGCACCTTGAAGTCCTCCATAGTTTGCTCCAGGTTCAGCTTCTCTTGCTCAATCATTCTCAAAGCATAATATAACCCGTCCACTCAGCCTCTCTGGTCCCACTGCGCTCCTAAAGAAATTCAAAACATTGTCAGCTGAATGAGGCTCTGCAGTCACTTAGATTATTGTCACAAACAGCAAAAAGTCTGTATGCATCTCACTGAAGGTAAAAGTTTCTCGGTGAACACTTCAGTCACCCCCATCATGAGCCAACATGAGTATCTTAGCATTTCGCATGTTAGTCAGACTTAACACCTGTCGATGACAGCATGGTGGTGTTTGATTTAGGTCACCTGATGTGCCCGCTGGGTGCATTATAGGGATAGTTCATGGGCCTGTATGAGGTGCTTATCTATAGTCAGTAGCTCCTTTTACACTGCCTGTTCCGGGGGGAATGTTACACCATTTTGTAAATAATGCACGACTGCAGAATGGAAGAGTGGTCTCAAGGTAGTAATAGTACCAAAAAAATATATATATCTTTATGAAAAAGACAGCCTGCAAGACGAGATCATGACGTGGGGTATGACATTTTGACAGCATGATATGTGTGCAACTCACAGTGGGACATGTAAAAAGTAGCTGTTAGCAGTTAGCGTTTAACTCAAAGGAGAAGAGCAGTGCCACAGATGTCTGCAAAATTGGAAAAACAATGAGATTCCGGAGCTCCTTACTGTCCGAGCAGAGGATGAAAACAGCCAACACATTACAAGGACGGTAATGACTGTTACTGTCACTGCCATTGTTGCTGTTTAGATAGTGCTGCAGATGCCTATATGGGCCACACTTGAGGTCGATGTTACATGTCACATCCATCATGCCTCTTTTGATTCTGCAAAGCCCCGATGCAATGTATAATCACACACTGGAGCTGAATAATGCCACCGCCGTTTGATTGTGTGAAAATGCAAAGGAGGCATAAAGAGGGGAGTTTGTAGCAGCCCTATGATGCAATCACTGTGTAAAAAGGGCTAGTGTATTACATACAGTAGATAACAGTCAGCACGCTCTCTGGTTGATGAAGCAGACAGGACTAGCACCAAAGAAGCTCAGCAATGCAATGCTGAGAATGGGAGGTAGCAGCTAAATGTATCGGCCACTTAAAACTCTAAGTGGACACTATACTGAGAATATTTTCACAGCTTTAACTTGCTGTCAGACACTGCTTTCCATGGGCACTACATTTTCTGAACCGTATCACTTCAATATTGCTACGCAAAAGCCTAACTGTGCAGTGGACTGCTTTACATCGGTCAGCTGTTCAGTTCAGAAAGTGCTGTTGTGTGATGTGACTGTCATGTAACTACACTTATCAACAGATTTCAAAGACGCCACAGGCTTGTGTTTTTACTGGCTGTTCAGACAAAGAAAATAGATGTGGCTACTTGCACTGAGACAACTTGGTGTTTGTAGTAAACATTTCTCTCAAGAGGATGATGAATAATCCATAAAGACACTTGCTGAGGAGTACTGCTAACGTTAGCTTTCCAGCCATCAGGTAAAATAACACTTAATACCTAAAAATAAATGAAGCAACTTACCAAACGGTCGGTGAACTGTGAAGCTCTGGCATCTTCTGATTCAGAAAGATCCTTAAGTTCCCACTCTTGGCAGCAGTAGCTCTCTCCAGCTTCATGAGTTTACAGTTTCCACAGTTAGCTTGCTATCTGTCTCATCCTCCACTTTCCACATAAGTTTCCTCTCTTTCTTTTTTTGGCTTGTTCAGCCTCCCTCCGCAAAAAATCTACTTCTCTATACTGTAGTTTACAAAAGTATTTTTGTCTCTAAAACGTTTGTCTCCTAATTTTATCAGAAACGTATTTTAGCTAACCGTTTGTTACTAGCCGGCCGCCATTTTGTTTCCTGTGAAAAAACGGCTCGCTGTGCATTCTGGTAGTTGTAGTATTTCTACTAATTGAGCAAAGGTGAATGCCACAGCCCTTTTCCTTTGTTTTCTCTGTTCATTTAGCACAAACTTTAAAAGTGTTTGCGTCTCTCTGCTGTAGAGACAGCCCAGTTTTATGAAAAGACCATCTATACAGCAGTGAAATGCTTTTTGAAGGTAGATGGCTACAACTGTTTGTTTTTTTTTTAACAATACTGCCTTTTTTTGTACTGTAAGTGGTATTTCTGGCTCAGGTGTGACAGTTGTTCTGTGTCCCTCACACCATCTGACACTCAGCCAGTGAATAGAAAACAGAACAGGATTTTAAATATTTTCATTTCTCATTTTTATTTTCTTAAAGGACATGTTATTCACAGGGCCGATTTGTGAGCTGCAGCAGGTGAAATCATGCAGTTTAATTTCAGATGGACTTTACCTCAAGGTCCACAAGCACTTTCAACTGCATCGCAGGGTCTCTCAATGAAGACTGTGGGGTGGAAAACTAAAAAAAAAAAAAAGCTTGTAAGTGGACCTTGAGTTCAGTGGAGCCTCCAACAATCACATTTTTTTAACTTAGCGCAAAGGTTGTGGTAACAGAGAGGGGACCAATTCCAGACTTATAAGTCCAGAGTCAAGCCCCAAGTCCTAAACTTACAAGTCATAGTGCAGTTAAAAAGTTCGTTAAAATGAGTACAACCTAATATAAAAAAAAGTAGTGCTAACATTGCACTTTAACAGCATATAGCACTATTACCAGTACTACAACTGAATGAATCTGGTATGTTTCTGTCCTGTCTTGTTGCATGTTGTAAATTTTGTGAAATAGTATATATTCGACATTGGTGACGTTGTGGACTTTAACATACTTTTTAATCTTTGGGCCAGCAGTCACTGGAGTCCAAGTCGAGCTGCAAGTCTTCTTTTGATTTTGTCGAGTCTAAAACCATCAAATTTGTGACTTGAGGGTCACCCGAGTCTACACTTCTGAATAGTATCTTAACTTATTGGATAACTTGTTGGGAAGGAGGCTTATACCGCTCCAAAATTAGGCTAAATGTTTGTGGGGGAACAACTGGCATGACCATTTTCAAGGACGTACCTCCATTCTCACCTCAAGATAGAAATAGGTTCTATGGGTAACCACAAGTCTCCCCTAAACATGAGAAAGCTTGTTCCCCAGTAAATGTTCTGTTCCTTGCAATCAATGTACTCTTTGAAATAAAGCTGTTTATTTTTTTAAGGAAAAGAACAACCAGCCTATTTAAAGACCAATGAATTACCCAACACATGTATTTTGAGAATCACAACAGATTAAATATGGATTTTTGTGTAACCCAAAATATTAACTGTACTGGTATTAGTCTATGCACATTAAATATTCAGTAATATTAAGAAACCAGTTTGTATGCAATTCCTTATCTCTTCAAAGTGACATAGTTTTCAACTAGCCCAATATACTTCAACAGCATCGGCAAATTCTTAAAATGCAGTTACTGTTTTGGGTTTGGGTGTGACACAAGAGTTTCAATGTCCCCATCTGGCCACCCCGAAGAAAAATTTATGGGGACACTCCTGCTTGATTTAAGATTGTTTTCTCAAACTTTTTATTGTTATTATTATTATTATTAGTAGTAGTAGTAGTAGTAGTAACATTATTATTATTTTAATTACCTATTAAAAGCAGGTCTTTCAGTGTTTTAAGATGATGTCACTTGATGTTAACTTAGCAGTGCTGTATGTCTATTGTTCCAGGTGAGACCATTATTTCACTGTTAGTCTCATTGTGATGTAACATAACTCGGCTCTGCACCGACAAAAGCTTGATAACATCTTGCACTATTGACTATTTTGTCAAATTGTTGACGCACCCAAATTCTTCTGTCCCAGATCATAGGATTCTCTTTTCAAAGCTTTGCCTGTGTGACATTATAAAACTGCTACTGTATACAAATGACTTATCTTATCAGCCCAAAAACAACATTCAAAGCACCTTTGTCATGTGAACATGTTGTACATGTCACTTCATGAAATTCAGTCTGACATGAGGCGTCAACTCTTGCACTTCACCACACGCTGAGCGTATGTGGCTATGGAAATTTTCCATGTCAGGATGACTCTCTCTCTCTTCCTGGCAGGTGTAAATGGTGCAAGTTTCTGTCTTGTTCAACACCCATGCTATTTTGATGTGTTGGCAATCCCTTTGCCAGACCAATAACTCCCTCACACCAACACTACTCTTTCATGCTGCCTGCTTTATTCTCATTCTTGGGGGAATCCTCACGAGATACAGTGTGCCTCTTAATTTCCCCGGGGATGCATGCAGGAGGCATACACTAGTGATTTTCCAGGGATGAAACACCGGGAAAACATTAGAGCAGGATGTATCATGACATCTACTGCTGCTGGGTCAGATAACAAGTTAAGTGGGTTCCATAACTTGTCCATGTTTTGCATTTCTCCCCTTTTGTTTGTCTCCCATTTTAGTTTGCTCTCTTGTTTTCCAGGCTGAGGGGTGGAATTATTCTGAACAGCGTAGCACTGAGCAACATGCAGCCAGTCAGCGCAGCATAGTAAGGGAGATTCCCAGGAGACGACGTGGCCCGGTGGGTTTGGTTTGTACACCCGTCACACACTTCTGAGGGGTGACGTGCATCACTGCTCCACTGAGGGAGAGCCTCTGCCATGTTTACTGTCATGTTCCAAGGTATGCTACGTGGCTTCAAACACATCAAACACATCTACAGGAATACTGATATTGGGAATGCCATGGGGAGCCACACAAAAGGTACAGACTCCTGAAAACACACATGCCCACGACTGTGCCACAAGCACTCACAAACCCCATATAAACAAATCTATATTTTTAAGGTCCTATTTTTATGTATTGTCAAAATGTCTATGATGTAATACATATTTATATACGTGCTTATAAAGTCAGGTCAAATGACTATTTCCGTAAAAGACAGTATTGAATAGTCTCACTCATGCCTGCACTACTGTATCTACAGTTGCCAATATGCCATTTTCTCTGTACAGTGGTTTCCATAGTAACAATACCAACAGTAGCACCTATGATGTAAAAGGAGACGCTATAGCCGGAGGATTCTTTGTTCAGATTGTGAGAGCTGATTGGAAACGAACATGATTAAAAATGACTGCAGGACCTAAGCAGATGTGCTACAAACAACATTCGAAATCAACAACAGTTTCATGTCAGACTGATGCATGATGTAATACATTCCAGCACAATGTCAACAAAATGTCAGTAACCTGTTGTCTTTCATACACATTAGGCTTTCGGGGTGTGGCGTCACATGGTTGTACTTGATTTATGACGAGTGGTCAAGACTGATTTGACTAGCAAAGTGGTCCCCTCCCGGCCTGCTGTGTGTTGCGTTGACGAGGGCTGAGTTGTTTGCTGTGCCTCTAGGCGTGAGGATGAGGGGGAGCAGCCTGGAGTTCCTGCCTGGCTCAGGGGGAGGTTGGACTGGATTAGACGGCTGACAGCTGGGCCACATCTCTGGAGGCGCGGGGCGGAGAGGCCCCCTGTCTGCCTGCCTCTGCACCAAGTGTCAATTTGAGCATGAAGGAAGAATGGAGTGAGCCAAAGAGTAAGTAAGTGAGCGAAGTGGGGCCACTGGTAGTCCTGGGTGGATTGACATCAGCGGTGCATGGGCCGTGCACACCGTTAGGCATCAGGAAACACACTGTTTATTTAGCGGGTTTTGACTGGGGGGCATGAACGTGTGCACACTTGGACAGACACACCGACACAAGACAAAGCACTCTTACAAGGTTGTAGCTCTTGACCCTTCTAGTTTGGGTGGTGCTGTTCATAGTCAGCACTACCTGGTATCAGGGAAGCATATAAAACAGCCTCAGCTATTTGACTTCAAAATACAAGTGTTGCTATTAATTGCATTTCTTTCATAATCAAAGCACAATGTTTTCTTCGCAGAATCAAAGCTTTTCAATAATGCAGAAATGGCAGTGAAACTAGCTCGCCTCAGGTGGTATCCTGTACAATTATGTGCAATCAAGATTACAAACTACTTCAAAATCAAACACACTCCTATTTTACTTCCATTTGCAGTGACGGGATGTGTAATTAAATCTGACTTCTCTAAGTGGTTGCATTATTTGATAGGCTGACTTTCAACATTTGCTCCAACTTCCATAAGAGATTTCTTGATAAATTATTTGATTGTGGCATGCACAACAACTGGCATAATTTACTTCAGCGGTACAGTGTTAATATGAATAATGCTGCAGTGCCATATGAGAATTTTCTATAATAGGTTTTCCCTAATCCTGAGAGACTGCTTTGTGTATTTCCTGCACTGAGACTTGGCTATCACTGGGACGTGGGATGTGGGCCGGAGTCGACTTTATTAGCTGGTGATGTTCTAATGTGATTTATTTTTATAAATGAGAGTGGGGTGGGAATGCAAGTGGGGGTGGAGGCCAGTATGCAAATACGGACCCTCATTAAACACCACCACCACACAACATTATCTGCTGCTCCTCAGATTGCTTGTGCATTAACGAGGTGCAACCAAGTCTGCTACCTAATGACAATGTAATGATCACAGCATTCGTGATAAAGTCATCAGAAGGCATGACATTTACACATTCGATATATTAGGAGGAGCTCTGCCACCCATACACTCAGGTGAAACTAAGGTTCCTCCTCATGAATTTATCCATTTGAGGAACAGAAGTGATTAAAATTTGTAATTTATATCAGTGACCTTCACATACAACTTAAAATATCTAGACAAAACTTTGTATCTTCGGTTTTATTGGGTCTTACTTCAGGAGTGCAAGCTCCCCCAAAGGTAATAAATAATCATAATTAATGTATACAAAGAAAATAACAATATGTAGCTCAATGACAAATTGTTTACTTTTTATAGCTCTGTTGTGATATAATACAAGTTTTCCTATATTTTGACTGTATTTACTACAAAAATATGTCGTTTTACATTTGTATTTTATTTAGGTGATGCATGTATATTATGTATTTGTTAATGGAAGCTGCATTACAAATAATCTATGATCCGAATCAAATGATTTATTTTTTCTATCACTGCTTACATTGCTCAGCTTTGCCACAAGATTTTGCAGAAATGACCATGCAAGCCTGCACAGCAGTTTTATTTTTGGTCCTTCAAACTTTCTTATGAAGTTGGGATGCAGTTCTCAGGGGATTTTCATGAGCCCATTTCTGTGTAAAGATGTTTATCTTTATGGCTTTTGCGAGAATGAGGAGATTAACCCCATAACAAGCAGACATCTTATAGTTGATCTGAGCATCATTAGTCCACATTAATAACCCATGGAATGGCAAATGGGCTTTTTTTTATCATCTTAATTACATGACATCTGAGCTCTCTATCTAAAGATGACTCTCTTTAGAGATGAGACGGGCTCTGTGACTTCGAGGTACTTGTTTTTGTGTGCACATCTGACAAAAAAAAAATCCTGGCACTAAAGAATGTGAAACAAGTGCGTGTACACACACACACATGCACCCTCAGACACACACACCAGCTATCTAAACTAAAAAGGATGCCATTGCCCATTAGAGAGATGGATTGACAGGAGTGCAGAATAAATCTTTGTGGCAGTGAGTCAGAAATATAAATAGAGCACCTAAGATAGATTTGTCTCTGGTGTTGATGAAGTTACCTTTGGGGGTAGAGCTCTATCTTTTTAGTAATGAGGACAACCGCAAACAGTTTGGTCTCCTAATGAGAAATGATAGTTTTGGAGGTGCCATACAAAAATGCCATAGAATAACACCTCATTTAAGCATTTTCTGCTGTGATTCTCAATAAAAATGCCAAAAGTGGGATTCATTTGTGAAAGAATCAGCCCCACCTGGTGGCTTTGATGTACACCATACACTCCTATACATGAGGAGGAAAAATGTAGCTCTACATTAGTATCAGTAATCCACAGCACGTCTGTGTATTTGCAATATCTTGACTGAGAGATGTTTTTTTTTCAGCTGTCTTGAGTGGTTAGAACACATTTTATCAGAGGACATTTATTTTCAGCACCAAGCATTAATTCAAAAAGAAATATCTCTAAACAGATACAAGAAATCTACCTTTAAATTAAAAGCCTTCTGAGTGTCTCTGCTCTCGTTATCAGCAGACGCGCTCGCACACGTCATCTTTTTAAGTGTCTGTAATCAAAACTTCCTTTCCATAACAAAAAAATCACACCATTAACAGCAGAATTATTTTAATTAGATCAATAAACGATGGTAAAATCAGGTAGGCAGGGGAGGGAAGGAATGCTCTATTACCCATTTTATCATCAAAGTGAGTGCTGTGCTAATTATGCTAGCAGCACCCAGTCAGAGCAGCCCACCAGAGACAGATAACAGAGGACTGCCCAGGGTTACAGTGATTGCACACCACAAACTCCCTCTGCACCGTCTCATTGGACAGGTTGGGTTGCTGATATTCATGCAAAAATAGGATGCATAATGATATAGAACAGCACTAAGAAGGTGTGGTACGCAATGCCTTTTTTTTTCTTTTTAACCCCAGTTTGAGAGCTGGGATCCCATTAGAGCTCTATTGCTAATCAATGTGAGGCATTATAGGTTGTATAAATCACACTCTGACACCTGCTGTATGGGTCGTTAACAGAGAACTCACCAGGGAGGAATAGACTGAGCAAACATGCAGACACAGAACAGAAATGTCTGAGGCTCTGGCTGCGGCATTGATACCAAAACACTATTATGGTGATCAAGGAGCTGATCAATGGAAAGATCTGGTACAACTTAGTGAGGTCATACACTAAACGACTATAGGCTTTTCTAATTTAGTAAATCAAATATTGGTTTGCTACAAAGATTCACTCTCAGTCTTGCTGCTTTCTAATAGTGCTATGTAATCTAGGCTCAAATGATTATTTGCAATTTGCAGTTACCAAACAACCACAGACCACCAGAGGTGTTTCTCAAATATTAGAAGGCACGAAAAAAAAAAAGAGGTTCCTGTGAAAATTTTTAATTGAGGATGTAGTTATTCTGCCCGAAAAGGCATGCAGGAAAGTGCACACGCAGGCATTTGTAACCTGAGTGTGGTACAGAGGGGGACCATCTGAAGACTCGCAGGCCCTTTGATGTCTTCTGAATACGGGCATAATGCATGTGTAATTAATAAGCCATTTGCATATGATGAACTAGGGCACTTAGTCAATGTTCTCGGGATACAAATACCTGAGGAAAACAATAACAACGGAGAACATTAAAAAAGGGAGTCTACGCAAAAAAAGACAAATCTATGGCCCGCTTCGGATTAGAAATACATTAGCAGCTAATTATGTCCTAATTGCCAATATTTTAGCAGGTGCTTGTACTTAACCAGTGGTAATGCCCTCCTGGAACAAGCTCATCAGGGTTATTCTCAGGTGTATTTCCGCAGTCCTGGATGATTATGATGCGACAAGATGGACTCGTGGTCAAAAAACATGGTAATAATGATGCTGCTGAATGGGACAACAATAACAACAACAACAAAGCAGCAACATTAATAACACTGATAATAATGGGAACAATAATGGTAGCAATGATAATAATTTAGGAAGAAGACGAAAGAGAAGAAGTAGAGGAAGAAGAAAAACTGACTCAATGCCATCTATAACAGAATACAGTACAAATGTAGCCGTGACAATTATAAACTCTTACCGGTGCTGAGACATTAGTGCTGAGAGCACACAGTTCAAAGAGGAGTATTAATTTTTTGGCCAAATATTTTCAAAGCAATCAAAGACTCTGGGAGGTGGAATTCTCTTACCTAATCAAACAGCAAATGTAACCCAGCGCTTGATTAAATATTGAGCTTAGGAGTTTCAGATATCTTTTTTCATTGGCCTGCTGGCATTTGGCAGCGAGGGAGCATCAAACTCCCATAAATCCCTGGAGTTGGTCCACTCTGGAAAAGTGCTGAGCCAGCAGATCAAACTGTAGAAATGTCATGGAGCGAGAGGAAATGAACCTCAAGCATACATCAATTGAGAGTCTTCTTCAGATCTGACATTTTAGTTCTTGATGAGGTCCAGATGAGTAATACTGTGGAAAGTAAACTTAGCTTGTGCCTATTGAATCACAGAGTTATGATGTGTTTAGTTAGTGTTTGAGTCCTGCAGTAAAGGACCATTTTCAGTTTTTACATATCATCGTGAGATAGGTGTTAATAGTAAAATAATGATGGCTGGATTATTTAGCAGCTTCAGTTTCATGGTCCTGGTACTGTGCACACTGGCTATCACACTGTCATGGCTTACTGGGACACTTGGATAGAGCAAAGCTGTGACAATGTTAAAGGAGCTCTATATGATATTCAGAGTGTATCTATGAATCAGAGGTTGTCTGCACACGGCTCGATCCGGTAGCCAGCAGCTAACAATGCTAACAGCTATTTGCAAAGTAAAGACACAGACTTATATGTGTGTGTTGTAATCCAAGCTTCTCTGTCTTTTGTTGTGGTAGACGGTCTGGCTGCTGGTGCATATAAGTGCATGTGAGTCCTGTGTGTATATTCCACTGGCTAGCTAATTACCGCCTCCCTGCACTGCGCTCATACGATGGTACTGCTGATATTGGGATAGCGTCATCGCAGAAGCATAGCCCCCAAATGAACACATGGATGTATAAAGAGAACCGGATACAGCGTTGGAAGCGGGGCCCTGTTCAAATTTATTAACGTTGGTTTGTGGTGCAGGAAGCCAAAAAAGCTAGATTTCTGAGGTATGAAGTTACCTGGATCTTCTGCTTCATGAGGCCACAGAGCATAGCCCTCAAATGAACACAAATTAACACATGGATGTATAAAGAGAACTGGATATAGCATTGGAGGCGGGGCTCCAGACATGCTAACAGCACAAACAGTGCTAACAATGGCAACAGTGCTGACGGAGCTTACGGTGTTAACCCAAGCCTGCAGGAGAAGTACCAGGATTTGAAGCCAATTTTACATAGTGGCCAAATCTGGAATTACAACGTCTGGGTCCGTCACATAATGCCATGAGGTCCAAGAAGACTTTTTCCCCAACTTAAATTGTAAAAATCTGTAAATCAGTGGATACATTTTTTGAATGTCACAACCCCCGTGAAAGATTCGTTTCACTATTAGGATTTGATCCACTCGGGCCGATAACATTTCGATCACTTTCATCCCTATTCAAGTTAGAGGGCTAAATTGAAAGGTAGCCACTCAACTGGTGGAAGATAGCTGCTTGGCTGGCGGAAGTCCTTAGTGCGCTTACTGTATGGACCCCACGAGTGTAAGATCCCGGTAACTTCATATGTCAGATATCTGGTGTGCATTCCAAATGGCATACTTTGTCTTTTTACTTTTAGTAGGTACTGCAGCTGCCCTGAAAAAGTATGTACTGTTGCATGGGGTTAATACGAATGAATGGAGCCCCGCCTCCAATGCTGTATCCAGTTCTCTTTATACATCCATGTGTTCATTTGGGGGTTGGTGGGTGCTATGTTTCGGCGATGACGCGGTCCCGATTTCAGCTGTAACCATCATATGAGTGCAGTGCAGAGAAGTGGTGATTAGCTAGCCAGTGAGATACACACACAGGACTCACATGCACTTATATGCACCAGCAGCCAGACCGTCTACCACAACAAAAGACAGAGAAGCACGGATCACAACACACACAGAGGTCAGGTAACTTCATTCTCTGCTCAGGACGCCATTACCTCACTGTGTCTTTACATGGCGAAGGTTTGTTGCTTCATTAATGCTTTGAATATCATCTAGAGCTTCTTTAACAAAGAATACAGTTGTACTATTAGTTAGATTTTGATGAAATCTTATTATACTGAGTATTTATGGTAGGTATTTTTCTACCAATAGCATCCTGTATTACCTCTCATTACAGTAGTGTTCATTGTTAGTGACAGAGTCTGCTATTCCCGCACTGGATTCAAATTACCACACAAGGGATTCACAAGACACAATGCAGCACATAATCTAATGTTACAGTTTGTAATTTTATCTCATTGATATCAGCCTTACTGTTGCAATTTACTCTCTCACAGCTGCACCAACTGTGTGAAGTTATTGCTAATGCAATTCAACATTACTCCACAGGCCAAAACACATTGTCGCTTTTATTGTGAAGCAGTAACAGGAAATGCAATTTATTTGTCACTCATGTTGGCGCTGACGATGACTGTCTCTCAAAAATGCATCAGTTTGGTTGCACTGTAGACAGATGCACCAGTTACTTTTTCTACTCTGACAAGTCAAAAGGTCTGCTGTTAAAATGGCCTCTGTTGTGTTTTTATGTTTGACTGCGTGGATGCACCCTGTAGGCCTCTATCACAAGTTCAGCTTGCTGTCTATAAAAATTCAGATTTAAGCTAAGCTCTTCTGAGAGTTATAATTCCAACATATCCTTGTGTGTTATTGAAAGTACCCCAAACAATCATACAGGTCCTTTGATATTTGCCTCTTAGTTTCACGAGTCTGAAGTACCATTTTTCCAACTCAATATCCAGTGTTACATCAAATATCTGTTCAACTTTTTCCTCCATCTTTTTTTTTTGTTCCACTCCCCACACTTACCATTGTATTGTTCGACCTTGAGTGAGATGCTGTCAGGCGCTTTTTAGAACATAAGCGTTGCAGTTTCCCATAATCCACTGGGAGTGTTGAGGTGAGAGCTGTGGCCCACTAGCACTCTGAGTGGCTGGCAGCGGATCAAAAGCAAACGAGGTTCCTGAGCTCATTCCAATTATAACAGCACACACTATCAACTACAAATACAAACAGCACGTAAGTGATAGCGCTGGTGGCCTGGAGGACTGCTGCCAGAGAGCAGGCAGCATGCTAATCAGGATACCTCTTGCCATGGGCTATTTAGGGAATAGCCTCTTATCCCACCAATTCCCCATGCCTTAGCCAGGGAAACGAAAGAGAAAAAGGGGAGTGAATTCCCTGAGTGCACAATCCAAGGACAAAATATAGAAAATGGATCTTTATCTTTGCTGTCGGCCAATATCCATATTAATTATAAAAAAAAGAAACACACTGCATATGTACTGAATAAAATATAAAGAGATTTGTCAAACACATACAGCTACAAATTATGACCATCCTTCTATAATTTCCTTTTCTTCTGTTAATCTCATCATCAAACAAAAGTTAAATAATCTCCTTTTCTTCTTTTCTTTCAAATCTCACAAAGGCTTTTGTTGATTTCACCAAGCTGGCATCATACTCTCTACCCTATGGTTTAACCTTTGCAAAAGCAGGATGTGGAAAAACAAGATCCTCAGTCATTTGCACATCACTTCACACTGTTTATTGCAATTAGTCTGATTATTCATAACAACATCTTCCCAAGCATCCCATTGTAGTCGGCCAATCCAGGAAAGTGATTTATATCTGGTCGACTGTCATGGGGAAAGGAAGTGAGATGTTTGGAGCAGTTCTGTGGTAACATGCGCGCTCCCCCACCCGCACGGACAACCCCTCAGAGTTTGGCAACTCTCCAGAGCCATGCAGGGGCGGCGGAGTACAGCGGGAGCCTGAGTGAGAAGCACACATTGTGCACCGCGGGACCCCACCAGCCCCGGCCCGAAGGCACAACTCTCAAGGACATGGAGAACTGGGGCAGAGAACTTCCAGGCTTCCCACTGGTAGGGCAGGCTGAGAAAAAAGAGGGAAAGTTTCCAGAGTGTCTCTGTCTGTGTGAGCGTCGCTGGTGAAATGTGTTGTTAGGAGAGATACATGGATTCTCTTGATGAATAAACACTAATCATGCAAATGTTTCCCAAGCATAGGACGGCTCTCCAGAATCCAGTCAATGTGCGACATTTAAATATGGTCCACAGATGAAAATGAAACTGGGAAATTCATACTTAAAGGTCCAGCGTGTAGGATTTAAGGGAATATATTGACAGAAATGGAATATAATATAATAAGTATGTTTATTTAGAGTATAATCACCTGAAAATAAGAACTGTTTTTTCATTGCCTTAGAATGAGCTGTTCATATTTACATAGGGAGCAGGTCCATGGAGTCAGCCATGTTGTTTCGACAGTGGCTAAGAACACGCACACCAAGCACTGACCCTAGATATAGCCATTTTCATTTTTGCATTAGCCACCGTAGTTAGCAGAGCCTTTGCGACGAACAGAACAGCATCAGAAAAATGTAGATTTTCAATGTGAAACTGCTTTATTCTGTGTTTTTAGTGGTTTGAATCACCAGGTCTGTTTGTGCTGAAGAGGAGGAGACCTCTGTGGATAATCCAGCTCCTGGTAAAAATGCTCTGAACGTCTGGATCTTAACTTATCAGAGATAAAAGGTGAGCACACAGTAGCAGGTTACGGGCTAGCAACCTGTCCGTGACTTGCCAAACAACATCCGAGAAACAGTAGTTTGTAACATGACACTGCTTTATTCATTGTTTTTACTGCTTTAAATATCTAAGTCTGTTTGTGTTGAAGAGGAAGAGACCTCTGAGGATAATTCAGCTCCTGGTAAAAACCTTCTGAACGACTGGATCTTAAGTTATGAGAGAAAAAAGGTGAGTGCACATTAGCAGGTGCTGGGTTAGTGACTCCTGTGATGCACCAAACAACATCCAAGAAACAGTGATTTGTAACATGACACTGTTGTATTCAGCATTTTTACTGGTTCGAATATCCAAGTCTGTTTGTGTTGAAGAGGAAGAGACCTCTGTGGATAATTTGGCTCCTGGTCAAATCCTTCTGAACGACTGGATATTAAGTTATGAGAGAAAAAAGGTGAGTGCACATTAGCAGGGGCTGGGTTAGTGACTCCTGTGACGCACCAAACAACATCCAAGAAACAGTGATTTGTAACATGACACTGTTGTATTCGGCATTTTTACTGGTTTGAATATCCAAGTCTGTTTGTGTTGAAGAGGAAGAGACCTCTGTGGATAATTCGGCTCCTGGTCAAATCCTTCTGAACGACTGGATCTTAAGTTATGAGAGAAAAAAGGTGAGCGCACATTAGCAGGTGCTGGGTTAGTGACTCCTGTGACGCACCAAACAACATCCAAGAAACAGTGATTTGTAACATGACACTGTTGTATTCAGCATTTTTACTGGTTTGAATATCCAAGTCTGTTTGTGTTGAAGAGGAAGAGACCTCTGTGGATAATTCGGCTCCTGGTCAAATCCTTCTGAACGACTGGATCTTAAGTTATGAGAGAAAAAAGGTGAGTGCACATTAGCAGGGGCTGGGCTAGCGACCTGCCTGCGATGTGCAAGACAATGTTCGAGAAACATCTGTATTTAACATGACAGTGCTTCATTTAGTGTTTTTGCTGGTTTAAATCAAAGGGTCTGTTTGTGTTGAAGAGGAAGAGACCTCTGTGGATAACTCAGCTCCCGGTACAAACCTTCTAAGCACTGAACACTGAAGGAATTCTAACCAGGAGTTCCCATTTGGAACACAGGAGACATTTCAACAGGTTGCCACTTAATCCTACACACTGCTCCTTTAAATCATATTTTGTGTCAAAACAAGTGGGGTCAGGCCGGGGTCACGAGTCATACAGGTGGGTTGTTGTCGGGAAGATAGGGTTAAAATAAAGGAATAACAATCAAGAAGGCCTCGACTAAAACTGTGTCTGTGCACGTAGATGCACGCAACTGTGTTTGTGTTTCTATCTCTGCGTATCCAGACTCTGATCTCCTAGTCAAATATAATTACTGACTTGTATGACACCCCAGCAAGTGATACATCAGAATCAATGGCTCAGATAGCCTTATGGTGTCCATGGAGGAAAGTGTAATTCTAGGTTTTGCAGACAAATAAAAATGTTATCTGGAAATGTAAATTACAGCTTACTGTTGTTGTAAATCCAAGCCTTCTGATACATAATATTTCAAACAAGGTGATAAATCAATGGATGTTTACTGCTGGCAGTGTGCCTTACAGTGAAAATCTAACATCTGAAAGGTTCTGCTGTGAAGTAATGACAGAAAATGGTGAATAATCTGGTTTTTGATATAAATTGTACGAAAGAGACAAAGTCTTTGACACGGCTGGAGCAAGCTTTGGAAGCAGCAGCCCCTTCTCTCATTGTCCTTCCAGTCAGGAGCTTAGGTTTACTGTGGGTCAGCCCCCTCTCCCTCTACAACAGGGGGAAGGAACCACACTGATCTGAGATGGAGTACCCCCAACCAAACCTTACCACATCGACCCATGCCACCATCCTGGGCCTCTAATGGAAGTCCTGGGCATCCAGACACCTCCCCCGCTCCGACATGGACGTCAAGTAGCGCTCTACTCATCATTGGACGCAGCAGGCCTCACAGCCCTCCTTTTCTCTCCCTGGGACTGGCTTTTTGGGAACATTGCAGGCAGATGTGTCCAGATGAGCACGTTCTAATTTGTGGGCCCAGGTTAATGCTCCACCAGAGGCCCCGGAGGATCAATAGCTTTATTTCCCTAAAACGCCGGCGTGGTGAGAACCAGCTCACGGGGTGCTTTTAATACCGCCACAGTTCCAGTGACGACTGGGTTGTATTGATTGTGCCCATGTGGAACTACGTGCGCCTTCTGGGGAAGGATCTATTTGTGTCACCCTGGGCTGGGATGGGGGCTCCACTGGAGGAGTGGAGAGCTCAGCCAATGGAGGATGCCAAAAACATCAAAACAGCCATGTTTACAGATTACCCAAAGGGAAAGCAAATTACAGCAATTATGCAGGCTGTGGGAATACTGATATCAGCATACCTGCTATTTCACTCAGAGACTACTTTTTATGAGGCTAGAACACATACAAAACAGCACACTCAATTTGATTTGATGGCTAAACCCTCAACAAACGATGGGATTTAAACAAAGCAGCGCACATCAGATGCATGCAAAACAATGTCTTTCTAGGGGATCACCCTGTTTGCGTATGTCAGGTCCAAAAAATCTTTTCAGTTGTTTTGAAACTAGATATAATAGCTTACACAAATATCTGTAAGGCAAGTATGTATCTGGCAGGCATAATGATGAACATGTAATATTGAACATCGTCTCTACCATAGTTTTTTTTCCCAAACAATGGCAATTAATCATTCTTTGTAAACACTGCAAATTGCTTTACAGAAAACTCATTTACCCTTGCAGCATTTATCTCATATATCAGCGCAGAGACAACATACAGAGGAGTCTTATCCAAATCGCCGGCCTTTGTTTGCAGCTGTCGTGACATATTCATGACTGGGGCCATAATAGTCAGATTCCTGTTATATCCCCCAGGGAGAGCAGAGAGAATGGTGTCACATCCAATTACTGCGGCACACTGTAGAGGTAAATCAAAACTCGTGCCATGAACTCTGGAATCTAAGGTGCACACACATACACACACACACACACGGCATGAGCATAGCGAGACAACAGTTATATCAACATTGATAGAATATTGGAAAACACATTCTCCTGGTAACTTGGAGGTCATGTATGGATTACACAGGGAAATGGGATTGGCTGGAGGCTGTTGGCTGCCGTCTTCTCAAAACATAAATTGACATCCACAAGATCTAGGAGCAAGTGAGGCAGACAGCGTTTGCTCGAGATTTTACAATTATGGATTTGCTCGCCAGTGTGCAGAAATTGAAATTGCAGATGAGGACGATGATATGCCCCCTATTGGAGGAGGAACAATTGGGTCGCCAAGTTCACCCACACCTTCTCCTCGGCGCCAATAACATGCGTTTTCTGCGGAGTGAAATGAATGCCTTTGTCTTTTCCTCCACAGTAGTCTTTTGGAGGCCTGGTGGTTTGGTGGTTGGAGGGTATCTCAGCAGTGCATAGCCCCGTTTCACCCTGGAGCGGTGCAAAGCTCCTGCCCAATAAAACAGGCTGCATCCCCAGGGCCCCTCCCTCAAGCCTCCAGTCAGCGCTTGTTTTTGCACCATTTATTTAGTGTGACACATCTCCAATTAAACTGTGGAGGCTGCTGCATTCCCCCCATAACTACCTCTTATACCTCCCCATAGACTTTCTGTCACACTGAGAGTGTGGGTATGAGAGAGTGAAAGGGAGAGTTAGTGGCAAAGAG
This sequence comes from Epinephelus fuscoguttatus, assembly GCF_011397635.1. Classification (NCBI taxonomy): domain Eukaryota; kingdom Metazoa; phylum Chordata; class Actinopteri; order Perciformes; family Serranidae; genus Epinephelus; species Epinephelus fuscoguttatus. The sequence continues at coordinate 35,044,693 of NC_064766.1, forward strand.
AGAAAGAGGGACAGGGAGAGAGAGAGATCACATCTTGCCTGCCAGCTATGATCACAATGTCATTTTCCCCTCAGTGGTTAGGAGCCTCCTCTGAAAGGTGCCCTGAATTATAATTATCAAAATATTGAACAAGATAATCATCCTCTTAAATGATGCTGCCACTTCACTATTTGCCTTACCATCTTAGAACATGCATGGAGTGATGCTCTCCTGTAAGCTTTCTCTAATAACTCATTTACAAGTACACAGCCAAAGACATCTTTTTTTGCAAGACTACTTTGTAATACTAAATTGCATAACAGAAATTCAAGCAGAATTCCTCCACTGCCTAACTTTCAGCTCTGCATCCATCAATTTAAATTCATGAGCATTTAAAGGAGATCTTTCAGAGGAGGTAAGAGTCTCCTTGCCACCTCTTCATCCTCCCCCAACGGCCCCAGACACAGTCACAGGAGGAGTGACTTTGTCCGACCCCAATACCGTCTGCGAGAGCGCAGCTGAGGGCAGCAGCTGCCAGGGAGGACTGGTGGGGGAGCGCCCAAAACGCCAGCTCTGCCAAGCAAAGGGGCCGGGGGGAGCCCCAGTGGCAGCTGGGAAGGGTGGGGCGGCCAGCTGTGGAGCAGCAGGATGGTGGGGTGACTAGGAGATGCCACTAAACCTGAGCGGGGGTACGCGAATGCACATACAAATTTTATACGTAGGCACACTTAAAAAGTTCACACTTGCTTCTTTTCTTAAAGCACTTCTGCTGCACTCACCCACACACACACACACACATATACACACACACTCATCATCTGCACCAAGGCAACCCAAGCAGTCTGTGGCCCTCTTAACACCAACACCACTCTCCCATCACGTGCTTCGGCCACACATCTGGTGTACCATCTGTATCACTCCCCCCAATGTGACAGGTAGTCCCTCTCCCTCTCTGGAGGGAGCAGAAGGGGAAAGAGGGACACGGAAAGTAATTTTGGGTGTAAATGTGCTCTGGACCTCTCTGGATGCATCTGGACAAAGCAGACATGCTGCTGAGCAGTGCAGGGTCATTATCAGTTGGAAACTGATTACCAGATAGCGGATGAAGACAAAACAATTATATCATACTGTCACATTATGACGGCACCAATAGTGCACATCTTGTTTATGTTGTCGCCATGATGAGTGATTCTATCGCCACAAAAAAGCTCAAATGCTATAAATAACACAAGTCAAAAAATATATTAAAGATTCTTCCAATTTATTGTAATGTACAGTTATACATTGCCATGACACAAATGTGACCACTTGAATGGGGTGCAGGATGCCAAATATTAAAACAGCCATATAAACAATATCGGAGGACAATGAGTTCCTCTTCTTTACGCCGCTGTACATATGGGATCAATAAAGTATGCACCATAAAACAGATATCAAGCCAGTGATATAAAACTGCACAACCAGTCTTTACTGTGAAATTAAGGAATCCATTTGAGAACATTATTTTCACATCTTATGTTACATATTTGACAGTAACAATCTTTATTATTCACACACAACACTATTTGAATGACATCAACTTAGACGTTTATTCAAAGGGAAAAGGGGATTCCAGCATAGTCGAGACGTTAAAAAAAAGTACTTGTCAGAAATATTTATTATACGAATTTTTCCCATTCACCAATTTGCAGTCATCGGACAAGACTGAGGTGCTTGTACAGAAAAAAAAAAAAAAAGCTCCAGAGAGCACTGACTTACAATTTGCAGCAGCATCTGCTACACATCACCTCTTCGGGCACATGGGTCAAATAAAGGCTGATTGCCATTATTCTGTCAGGTTATGTGGTTAAAAAAAAACAAAAAAAACCCCCACAAGATTGAAATTTCATATCGATTTTTTAAAAACTCGGAAACTGTTTTGCGTGTGGTCAGACATTGAGCATGTTCAAATTCCAAGCATGATGTTCGTATTTGTCCTTCAAGGAATTTCCGTGCATGTCACTGAAAGTTTTTACGCAAAGAATTCACACAGTGCCCATATCGCTGACGTAGCAGATCCAATTGTATAGTTACACAATTCAACACAACAAAAATAAAAAGGAACCAAAAAAAAATAAAAAAAAAAAAAGAAAGAAAAAAAAGTGCTGGATGGGATCATCGTTTAAAAAAACATTGACACATACACTTCATGAAATAAACAACACAGCTTTAGTACTAGTTTCCAATGTCTTATACAAAGTTAGCTTGATCTAAAAAGCATAAAATATATTTGTACATCATCACATACATCAAGACACGTACCATGGCCTAGCGGGAAGTTTGTCTGGTGCATTATTTCATCTCCGAGCCCCCACACATTTTCCCTACTGCTGGCATTATTGCTTCTTATGAACAAGGAGCTGAAGGACAGAGAAACAATGCACCACAGTAGATTGAAACTGTACATTTAAATCATCTCTGATATCCAAAATTTGTGTTAGCCCGTTTCACAATCTGCAATGCTAAAGGATAAGGCAGTTCCATTTTTAAGGCATTGCTGCTTTGAGACATACTGGACCAGAGGGTGAGTCATGGACTTTGACATTATCAAGTCGATGTAACAGAATACAATTTTTTAGGCAAGGATAAGAGCCCAAAGAGAGAGAGGGGGGGGGGAACGTTATCTTGTATTTTCGAGTGTTGTATGTTCGTGTCTGAGGGAATCTCAGTGAGCTACAACCATCATTTAAAGTCTGCTTAGCTGCTGACCAGAGGTCAAAGCTCAGACAGAGATCAGAACAGAGCTGTGTGGGTTGCTGTGACCATCTCTCATTGCTGGTAATTTCCATATTGGCCCTGTGGAGAGAAAAGTGACAGACTCATGTTACTGACCTTCTCAGAGAAAGCAGAGTAAAGCTTTTATTCACAAATCTCAATAGGGTACGAACAAACATCTGTGGTTTCAACCATATCATAATGCAAACCATGATATATGGCTGCATTTGCTGGTATTGACCAGCAGGTGGCAGCATGGCCTCACAACTTGACAGCTCTAACTTTATACCTCAGGTTTCAGCAGCAACATAGCTGAGGACACAAGATATTCCTTATTCAATAGTGGACACTTGTGTGATGATTTTCTAAACAGGGGTCGAAGTAAATTTAGAAAACAAACTATGATTTTGACAGTCTGATATACAGAAACATTTCAATTCAAACATTTGACTGTTATAAGCACAATAATCATTTAAAACCGGATTAAGGACGCAGCCAAAGCGCTAAGCTGTTGGCTGTCTCACTGTAGGACTAAGCATGCTGTGTTTCTGGACCTCGTAACTTACAATTCGACCCCTGGTTAATCACAAAATAAAAAGTAGGACAAAAAGAAGAGAAAAGAAAAAGAGAAAGATGGAAGAAAAGATAAAGAAAAAAAGAAGAGACAGAAGAAACATAACAAATGTAAATTAAGGCTAGGTGGTCAAACGTCTAGATTGAACGTTGAGGTCTTCACAGCAACCATTACCTTTGCTTCTTACAGAGCTAGTCAGGGGTTCAAATCCCCGGGTCTTTATTTCCTCATGTGCCCCTGAATATTCAAAGATAAAGATATCAAAGTGTAGCTGTGGTTCCCACATAAGACCACAGGAAATACAGGGCAACAAATAGATCTCCCTTTAAACACCAGAGCAAGTTTACATTCAGTTTAAGGAAGAATCCTCTTATAGCCCTCATATTTCACTGAATTGGCAAAACCATATTAGCCAGGATATATAACCAAGACTCAAATTAACAAGTCAAAGACAACAGTATTACATACACTCTTTCAGGAAGAACAGATTTAACCCCTCAATATGATGACAGCATGCAAAATATCCTACCTTCTAACTTCACTTACATTGGTCTCTGTTCTCACTACACATTACATATAGCTACGTCTGGCAACAAACACATTAGGGGTCAAACTATGACCTATGTATCAACAAGTCTCTGTGACTGTCTGGCGCTGTGGTTATACTCACCTGGTCATAGCCATAGGGGCGTTGCTGCTGGCCCTGTGGGGGTCCTGGCTGAGGAGGGCGATAGGCCCCATACTGCTGTCCCTGCCCTTGAGGATAGTTAGGATACTGTCCTGGGGCACTTTGGGAGGGGCCTGTGATAGACATTGACAAATGGATTTACATTCATGTGTGTTTGACAGAGGCAATTTGAAAATGCTGTTGGGCAGAGTCAACACAAACGCTCTAAAAGCTGCTGCTTCTAACCTGTCAGCAACAGCAGGTTTGGTTTCTGGCACCACACTGGCACTGTTCACACCGGAGGGTTTAGTTTAATATAGGAGAGGTTTAAAAATTTGTTAATGCAAAAAACCAACCAACCAAACAAACCCTTAGGAAGTGGGATACTAAGTACGACACCAATAAGGTTTCACATTTTAACCGAATTTTCAGAAAATTGGCAAAAGAAAATTCAGGTTTCTGTGCTTTTTCTTTCACTACTGCGCAAATATTGCAAATAATATTGGGAGTTGGTTCATGTAGAGCACTAGTAAAACCTCAAATGAAGGAAAACAAAGGATGCATAATAACAGAGGTAGAGAGTTTTAAACGACCCTTAGAAGATTTCTGGTAACAGCCCTGTGTGCATAAAGCGGGGTTTATATATCTACACTGAATCGACACAGTAGGCTCTGCGTCTACATAAAGCCTACATCGTGCCCTCGGCCGTAGCCTGATGGGCCGCTCCCCAGAAATGTAACTACACGTCGCGGCCATGCAGACCTCTTGTCTATTTTTGTAAGCTGAAACCATTTCCCTCAGTGGAAACAAAACTTTTATTTACTTTAATTTCACAGATAAAATAAAATAAATTCTGAAGACAATAAATCCTCCACAAAAATAGCATTTTAAGTCTTGGTCTCAGTACAAGGAATCTCCGCTCGTCGCTAACTAACTCTGTATTCTTTGTAGTGAAATCCCAAAGTGTGGATGCTCTTAAGTTACAAAATAAAGTGTGGAATAGGGATAAGTCAATTAAGTGTTCAAACTTAACTCAGGTTTTTTTTTGGTACATTCATGTGGGGAAAATGTGTCCAGATAAAGACAAGTGCTTTGTCTGTGAATGCTGCGAGTTATAGTGAAGCTGATTTGTGTACTTGTGTTTGTAACCGTCGCTGTTAAGCCATGTTTAATGTGTGTTTAATGTGCGTTCAATGTGTGTTCTGAATCAACTAAAGTTTACAGCACTCTGCAGAAACCTCCCCTGCAGACTAGTGTTTTGGAGGTGTAACTGCAGAGTGACACAGACACACCACTGCACAAGTATACATGCTCACAACAATGTAGGCCATGTGCATAGGCTACGGCATAGCTACATCATTATTTTTTTGCTGACCCTTTCCTTTGCACTTAATCACATTGACCTTTTATCAATACAACTAACCAAGTGAAAAACTTTTTGAGATATTTCAAGGTTTATTCTAATTTGTGGTGTTTCCAATTAATTGAAAATGCACATTAAAAGAGATGGAAACGCACCCACTGATGTATGAGCAGTGAACAACACTAGCACCCAACTTGACACATGATAAAAAAAGGGGTAGGCCCTTTGTGAACTTTTCTCTTAACACAATCCTATTGTCACTCTTGTCACCAGCTTAGAAATAGATGGGACTATCGAACTCAGGTTTAGACTCAAACAAAAGGACCCAGTGTGGAAAGGGCCCGAGTTTTGCTCATTAACCGTTTCTGTTTCCTACTTGTTCCTCTGAGAACTCTAGGGAATCCCTGTTAGTTTACTATCACTAATGGGCTGCAATAAAGAAGCTGATGGATGACTGAGAGAGGATGGTGGATACGTCAGGCCCATTTGTTTAGGCTGCCTCCACGTCTGACTCAGTAATGAATGAGAATGAGTGAGTCGGGCTGGAGTCGGGCAGTGGTTCCCTAATGCAAGGAGGCATCAAGATTCTGTTGGTCTTCATTAGAGGAGCAGCCTTCATTAAAAAAAGGAAGAAAAAAAAAATCACTTTATCAGCCCCCGTACGCTGTAGCTATCTATGCAGGTGCTGTGGAGGACCACGCAAAGCCTGACGGTGGCTGAAGTCAAATGAGGCCCACGCAGCATCGTTAGGAGCTCATAATGCCTTATGCTGTTGAGCATAACCTTGTGGGGGCCTGCGAGAGAAGGCATGTGTGTGTGCCAGATGGATCTCACCTCACAGCCTCTGCCTCTCCGCTAGCTCATTACTAACATGAGCTCTGGCTCAGACAGAGGGTGAGTGATGGAAAGTTCCAGTACAAAAAAATGGGATGAAGAAAAAGACCAAAGAGCTGCAGGAGCCTAAATACTAACTCTGTATTCGTTGTAGTGAAATCCCAAAGTGTGGATGCTCTTAAGTTACAAAATAAAGGGTGGAATAAGGATAAGTCAATTAAGTGTTCAAACTTAAGTCTTAAGAGACTTTTTTTTAAATTCAGGTTGGTTTGTTTTTGCACATTCATGAGCTCCCAAGTGTGTTGCTGAGTCAAGTCGAGTACCTGATAGGTGACCTGCAATGAAGGTGCTACATGAGTGGCATTTTGTCTTAATTTTATTCCTAGATTCAGTTCTGGATTTAAAAAAAAGAACATGCAGGTCAGATCGCAGGTGTTGTATGATCAATATATATACATAAAATGAAAATAATGATAATTAAATGTTTTAATGTTTCAATCCTCTGACTGCTCAATCAGGTGCGTTGCTAACAGGCATGTTAACTGTGGACATTTGCTGCTATATATTATAAAAATAAGCAAAAACGTTAATTAAATTGTATTTCTTAATTACCTTTGTTTTAAAATATGTTAGTTTTACATGTATTCAATGTCCCAAAATGATCATTTTCAACCTGCTGCCTAACCAGGGTGTCTACAGATATAGCAAAGTTAAATTTAAGACCTTTTTTATACCACCTTATATGAAATTTAAGACCAAACCTGCAATGGAAAAACACATTTTATATATATATATATATATATATATATATATATATATATATATATATATATATATATATATATATATATATATATGTGTGCATGTGTGTGACACACGTAAGCGCTCTTTCCAAGTAAACACACTGATGTCAGTTAAAAACGAACAGTAAGGAAAAATGAAAACAACTGGGTGAGTTTAAGTTTAATGTAAATGGAAAATAAAACCTCACTGCTGTACTGTCCAAAATGCTATTTATTATTGGAAATCTTCGGTCTGTCCAAAGATTGTAAACGGTCATTGGGTTTGCCAGGCTGGAGAATTTTTTTCGAATCTGAATTTAAGGCAATTTCAGACTTTTTAAGGCCTTACATTTAAGGACATGTAAACACCCTGCTTACCAAATGATTTGAACAGCCCATGGTGATCATAGGATTTGCTGCTTTGGGTCGGGCCTTGGGGATGTGTCAAGGGTCAGGTTGCAGAACTAACTGTTCATATGTGTGTGTGGGGCGGGGCTGGGTACGGTACTACACGTCGCGGTGCTGCATGTCACGGTACTAGTTTGGGTGTGGGCCTTGAAAATGAAAGCTGCTGGCGTGGCGACTGCTTAGTATCTTGAAATGTTTCAACAAAGATTAAATGTTCGACCACTTCCAGAAAAAAAAAAAAAAAAAAATCTTCCACAACTTAACTTGCACATGTATTCTTTAACACGTATGTTTTCTAATTTTAGGATATTTACACATTACCTAAGTATTTATCCAACATTTGAGCTGTAACAATTAGTCAATTAATAGCTAACTATTTTGACAATCAATCAGTTTTGGTTATTTTTTTCAAGCAGAAAAGAAACATTTGCTGGTTTCATGATTCTGACTTCTGAAAAATTTGAAGCTTTTCTTTGTCATACATGAGAATAAACTGTGTGGCTTTGGATTTTTGGACTACCATATGAAGATGTCATCTTGTGTCAAGAAAAATTACATTTCACTATTCTCTGACATTTTACTGACAAAACGATTAATCATCAAAGTAAAGGGCAGATTAATCGGTGTTGAAAATAACCGTTATTTTCAGCCCTATCCAAGGTGCTAAAATGCAAGGAGTATAAAATGTTTGGCTGGCAGTCTGCACACACTTTGCCCAATGTCTGTACCCATCAGCCAAAGCTCCTCTCCCACTCCCTCAGAACAGTGTGTCATATCAAACTAAAGCACCAGGAGAAATGCTAATGCGGTGCCAGCCACCACTATACTGATTAAATTTCTCTTCCACCAAGCTCCAATCCCCCAACCATTCATTAAGGTGGTTCTTTAATTCCTTGCTCTTGATGATGTCTTGACATGCATTTGGCACAGTTACATTTCCAAGGGGCAGTAACCACCAACTCACTCAGGAGGAATTAGTATTCAACTGTTAAAAAAACGTTAGCCAAAGAGAGCTGATAGTGCCTCCTGCAGGACGAATATTCCAGAGGAGGCAACTCACCGTAACCCTGCTGCTGTGGTGGGTAGCCCTGTTGACCCGGGTACTGCTGCTGAGGAGGGTAGCCCTGCTGCTGGGGAGGGCCTTGCTGGTATGCTTCCTGCTGTTGGCCATACTGGGCATTACCTTCGGGGGTGGGGGGCAATGGCAGGAAATGTGAGCAACAAGTTGACAACTACAGCGCAACAGCAAAGCAGACAGCAATCTCTGAGCCAGCCGTGCTGTAAGAACTCGTGTTGTTTTTGTTAAATGGCTGGGCTGTCTTTACTTCAAGAAAGGAAAACACATGTGTTTGAAAGGGCAAAAGGAAAATAGTGTAGTCAGTAGAGAAAAAAATAAACAAAACAAAACAAACAACAAATAAGTCAATGTTAATTGGACAAAGAAAGAGAAGGAGTTGGATCTTTGATCTTTCAGCGTGGCTGCTAATGGAATAATACCACCCCATAACACACCAACATGGAGGAAACTGGCAGTACATCAAGTGTTATATTTAGAGGATAATGCAGTGGTGGCATTTTTACTCAATAAGAGTTGCTTTACAAGTCACTGACGCTGCGTCTCTGCAAATCAGCGTGCACAAAATCGGTGTGTCTACACAGAGCGGCCGTCCGCTTCACTTAAACGGAAACTGACAACGTGAATAATCTGCCTGCTGATCCAGACATGCATACAAGTCGCATGCCACGGAGTTATAAAACTATTATGGCATTTTTAAATGAGAATAGGACATTTTACCTTAATGCAACTTAAGCCATCGAGACTCACACAAGACTCTGTCCCTGACTTGTCTTTTAATAAGTGGAGCAATTACAGGGGATGGCATTACCAGACTGTTTAGAGCTAACTTATCCATGGACTGCAGCACCTTCCTGATTAGGGTGCACTCTGGCATGTGGATGTTTTCATTTAAATTAGAGGCCGCATTGTGATTTTTTGATAGAGCCCAAAGTCACTTTGATTTCCCAGAAAATTAAGAAACTGACATATTGGTTTTGTCATAGTCTCTTTGCATTATTTGTGTTTTAACACAACTCCTGGGCTCTTTTTTTTTTTGGTTGATTTTCTCCAAGTGACTGGAGGGTTCTCCTACCTTCTGAGGCTCCCTGTCCTGCGTGACTGTACTGGTCCCCATAGTAGTCTTCCTGCCCTGGGTACTGCTGAGGGGGTCCTACATACACATACACACAACATACACACAAGTAGATTCAAGGTGTTGTTGGATCGGTTGTGTGAGGGGAAGAGTGGAGAGGATGGATTCCTTGCCGCTAGCTCTTGTTAGAAAGCTTTTCTTTTGGTCACTTGACTAGTTTGATAATTGGAGGCTTTAGGTTACATGTTTAGTCATCAAGATGTCTGTGAGCTACAGAAGTGGAAATAGAGGAAATTGAGAAGAACAGGAGTCAGAAATGCAGGAGGGCGGGTTAGGGAGAAGAAAGACCAACACTCACGACTTGCACACTTAACAGACACACTCTGAGGGGAGTACCTTGCTGTGGGGGTCTGTAGGGCGGCATCGGCCTCTGGCCCATGACGTGGTTCCCTTGGTTGACCTGGCCCATCATGCCCATTGGGTTCTGCTGTCCTTGGTAGTGCTGTCCACCACCACCAGGAGGCATGTTATACTGCTGAGAGGGTGGCTGCTGGTGCATCATGGGGCCTGTGGTTCACCAACAAAGAGTTAACTCTCTAACTTGTACTAGGTAGAAAAAAAAACATACAAGCAGTATGTGGCTTATCAAGCGCAGGTGCAGGAAGCACCAATGAGACCGGCAATAAGGCACTGCAAATCAATACAAGCAAAGAGAAACTAACAAATGAGTTGTTTTACCTTGGTTGGGCTGCATGTTCATGTTTGGCCGAGGCCCATAGTTTCCCATGGGCTGGCCCTGGGTCATGTTCATTTGGCTCTGAGCTGGTATGCCCTGGGAAGAAGGGACGGTGTGATTGTACCCACCCATCGAGCCATGGCTGCTGGGGGGCATATTCATAGAGCCACTGGGCATGTTTGGGGGCTGGTTGGGGCCTGGACCGGGACCTTGCATGGGCATGTGATTAGGCCCTGGAAAACAACAGCAGAAATGATTCATGACTCTCTTTCAAAAAACACATAAATATTTAGCACTCATACTTATGTGTAATTTCCATCAAGTTGTGATATGTGCACTGTGTTGCAGTGTGAGCAACTGTTGGTTGTGCTTCTATATAACAGGAATGACAAGTGAAAAATTGGGTTCACCCAAACAGTAGGTTAGAGTTATAAATCATCTGCACCTGTCTAACCAGTTCATTTGGGTTTGCATCTTCTTTTCATTCACTATTCAGTATTTAAAGCTGATCTATCCACAAAAGCAACAGATTCTTTCACAAATAAACGCAGACAGATTTCTATCAAGTAAGTCATTAACACCCATGCCAACACTATATGTAAAACACATGCGATGGCACGGGATTCGATTGTGAATTTTCTTTCCCGAATGTTCTGCCTTTTTTTCTCCCGTTTTTTGGGGGGACCTTGAATGCAACACTAACCCCATTTCCGACAAGGAAATAGAAAGCCCGACGTGCAGTGAATGGAGACCTATTATCCTGCTTGAACACAGACGACTAAATTCTTTCAACAATGTGACTCAAAATAATGATAAAATAGATTTTATTGATGTAACATAATATGCTGATGGTAACATTTTCCACCGGACCGCTCTGAGTCTGGTGTCAGTGACACATGCTGCTTTGAGTCACGCATCTGTCTACTTGCGTGCCGAGGGTTTAAAATTTTTAGTGTTAAATCAAAAGTTAAGCACCACTTATCAACAACCAGAAGTGTTTTTTCGTTTGTGAGTATTTTTATCTTAATTCTGCAAGAAACTACCTTTTCGCCATAATTTTTAAAGTTATTAACTTTTTGGGACTTTTTTTTTCTCACGAGCAGAGTCAGTTCATTTAACTATGTTCACTCTGACTTAAGCTCATGCGCAGTGAATGAAAAAAATGTCATCAATGGAGTGCCCATACTACGATTCACCATGGCAACAGGTAAATTAAAGGCAGAGTCTCCATTTTAATCCGGTGGACATAGAGATATTAATAATTGGGATTCTGAGCTTTGCTGCTGGAGCTTGGCAGGATTATGATAAATTTGTCATGTATATGTTGGCTAATACATGGACTGTGCATATTTATCTTTAAAAAAAAAAAAAAAAAAAAGCACGAGTCAGAGTGGGTAAAGTGTCAAAAAGTTAATGAAATAAGGAGGGATGCACAATAATATTGGCATGTCATCACTATCGGCCAATATTGGCTTTAAAATGGCATGCTTTTTTCTTGTTTTGCAAAATGAACAAATAATACATACACTGAAAAGCACTGTATTTTATGTCTCCATCTGCTGGTGGGCCATCACAATAAGAGTATGCATGCATAATATGATGTTAATTCCACTACAGAGGAGACGTGATTATCAATAAAATTAGGTCGGGAAAAACACTGATGTATCGATGTCAGTTATCAGTCAAATGAGTTGCAACATATCGGCATATCAGATATTGGCAAAAAATCCAATATCGTACATCTCTACAGTAAAAACTCATTCAGTGTTGTCCATTGATTAATCATTTAGGTCACACTTTAAATAGGCTATATTTGTTCAGTTTTAATCTGACGGGGACAAAACACAGGGGCAGGCAACTAAGGATGATAAATATAGTTGAAGATTTAGAAAAAATATAAATCAAAGATGGAGACATGATTGTAATTGGCTCCAGTAATAATGTAACAATGAAATGCAGTTAAAAACACATTCAAACTTTAGGCAGTCTATCTAAATAACTCACATTCTGCAGCTGCTCACTCAAAAGTATTAGGCTAGCATATAATCTTAGATATGAAAGCAATTATTTTCAACTGGTGCGACCAATCACATCACGAGTGACAGAATACACCCCAGACGTATTAGCTATTTCAGATCGGAGTAGAAAGCATCATGGTGAAGCCCAGCTTAGAAGTGATACCATGATGCTGTCATAAATGCATATTCTCTGTTAGAGCTTTGAATGAAAATCCAGGAAACAGAATGGCACAGCTCATAGGGACAGTTCACCCCCAAAATCAAAAATACCTGTTTTACCTCTTACCTGTAGTGCTATTTACCAATCTAGATTGCTTTGGTGGGAGTTGCAGACTGTTTGCGATATCAGCCACAGAGATGTCTGCCTTCTCTAGAACATATCATGGAACTAGATGGCACTTTGCTTGTGGCAAAAAATACATTTGAAAAACCAACCAAATCACTGCTCAGAAGGAAGCATGCATCTTTTGCTAGCTTGCCTAGCACCACTGAGCTAGCTGACGTTACAGCTCTGCCAAGAGGGACAACATCCATGTTGACAATATGTATTTTGATTTTGGGATGAACTTTCCCTTTAAGTGGAAATTAGCATGCCAGTGGAAAAACAATCTTGTAGCTGCAACGTTCTCTGGTTTCTAATATGGTGTCCTAGTCTTTTACTATAATTGACAATCATTGTGCGGAACAGATATCTGTGTCTTTAAGAAACCCTCAAGCCATATTTTTAAGAACATAATGAAATGTATAAATTCACAAGCAATAACCAAGCGAACAAAACATAATACTTCAGGAGGAGAAGATAACCACGATCAAAGGAAGGACAAGTCCAAGACCACCAGCGCTGGCAAATGGGTGACATCATCCTTCAGCAGAGCGACCTCCCTCACAGTTCTGTGGTGTTGCTAGGCAACCCAAGTGAGACAGGGACTGAGGGAGAAGAAGGGGAAAGAAGAGAGAGAGAAAGACGAGGGAGGGAAGTTAAGGGGGTCACTTACCAGGCATCTGTCCATTCATCTGGTTCTGCATGTGTGGGGCTGGAGGGCCACCGCTGACCATACCCTCAGAGGGCATGTTGTGACCGTGAGGAGGCTGAGGGGGGGGTCCACTTTGGTTCATCCCACCAGGGCCCATGGGCATGTTTTGAGTGGGCGGCTGCGGGCGCACAACACAAACACAAAAACACACATCAGCTGGCTAGAAACACATCTGAGCCTGAGCCACTCAAAGGAGAAAACTCAAGAAAGAAGCACATAAAAGCCAAGATCTCTGTGTGCAATATTAAAATCAAGAACAACTGTGAAGTACCTTAATCAAACAAATGTGACGCAATCTTTTAAAAGATACTGTGTATTTAAAAAGGGAAAATAAATAGGCATGCAGTACAACATGTAGCCACTGAATAGCTTATACTGAATAGTCACACCAGGGATCATCAATGACTAATAACGGTGCTGAAGAAAATGCAGTGGGAGCCTATAAGCACAAAGATGTAACAAACTGAGCACACACTATAAATACCTAAATAACAGTCACTTCAGTTGGATCCACTGCAGCTTTACATATATGACGAGGACAGCGTGCCTCTAAGCAAAACCAAAAATGCTCCTTTTGCAAACTTAGGCGCAAAAAACAAGTTCAACTGGTGGTGCAACCATAAATAACATCGACAACAGGCCAACAGGTAACACTGACACTTTGAGGAGTACTTCAGTGCATTTGGATTGAACAACCATGAAGGTGCGGGATTTACATGATACAGATTACACAAAAAAGAATGGTAAAAAAAAAAAAAAAAGTGTGGCAGAACCAAGATATAAAAGCAAGATATTAAACCCTTGCACGCTTGCCATAACTCTGGCATCACTGGTGTTATTTTTCCAACTTTGAAAAGCTCCCTTGAGAACCACCGAAGACATTATACAACTATTTTTAAAGGATAAGTAATATTCTTCATGACAAACATACTGATGTCAATCTGTTAAACTGGTGGGGTTCCCTTTCATACAAGACTTGGACTGGATTTGACATAAAAATTAAATAAATAAATCAATACATACATTTACAATTAATCTATTCAGACTTTTAGTGTTATTTAGAGTGGTAAATAACACAAACAGCACATGATATATTAGTGCAACATGACAGTTTCTTAACAAATGTAATATTGCACCAACCTCTTTGCTCATAATTGTTCCTTTTATTAATGTTCCTTTATTATTTTTAAAGTGATTTAATTGAACCAATACCCACATATCTTGTATTGGTCACAAGCTAAAACATGAGCTCAACATTATTTCATGGTGCAGAGAGGTGACATTGTTATATACACAAGTCAGTCACACAAAACACACAGTATGGACTGATACTCACCGCAGGGAGGAGAGACTGCATGTTCTGATTGGAGTCTGCTATCGTTGCCAGGTACACTAAATTTCTGTGCAGCATCTGTTGATACCTGTGCAGGTGGAGAGTCATCAGTACAGGTTTTGAGTTCATGTGAACTTACAATTGCTACAGAAAAGAGGAGATTTTAACAACTTACTGTGAACATTCTGCTGTTTTGCCTTTACTCTGGAAGTCCATTATACACTGGATCAGCTGGTTGTTTTCGTCAAGTAACTGCAACAGCAAATGCAGAGATTTATATCACGTGTTTATGTTGTGTGTGGAAATACAAAATGTACAATTAGTGACACGGTGTGATTATATATGGCGGGCCCTTTGATTTCTGGTGGGTTTTTTGCGGTAATTTGCAAACAACGGGGAGGATGGGGGCGTTTAGTAATATGTGAGTGTGCGTTTCTAGCTAACAAAAGACGCGTCTTGCTAGCTAGCTGTCCTTGGCTAACAAAACGGCAGGCCCCCATTCATTTGAAATACAATTATTCGGCAAATCGACAAAAGACCCATCGTCTACACGTGGCGCCCTGACTCCACAGAGGTTCATATTCACCGCGCTTTGACCCTGCAAAATTGTTCCCGATCTATTCACAGTCGGACTTGGATGGGCACTGCTACACAGATTAGCTCAACGGCTAGCCCCGTATGATACCACTGCCTCCATTCTGAGACGCGCTAAAAAGATGAATTACCTTTTGTATTCCAGCGGGTGTTATATCACCCTTCCCACGCTGCCTGTGAGGTGCAAATGCCACCGACATGGTGATGATCTATGAAATTAAAGTGAACTAGAGCATAAAAGTCGAAAGTAGCTAACACACTTAACAAATCGGTAGAACTCAGATCAAACAGTTCAGAATAGGATGCAATTTCGTAATGCGGCGGTCCGTTTTGGGGGGTGTACGGCACATTTAAAAACATAGTTGACGATTATTTTATATTTTGATTACACAAGATCACGTGATATTCATATATAACCCATATAAATTATCGTAATTCAAAAAAATCTTTGAAATAGTTGAAAGCAACAATAAATTCGCTTAGTTGAATTATAACTCCCCCTATTTTTCATGCAGTGGAACAGTCCTAATGTAGTCCAAAAGGCCATGGGAAATGGACTGCTCAACAAAAAGGGGAAGCACAGTCGGAGGGTTTATATATTTCTATTAAATATTAATAATAATGCGGACTCTTTTAGGCAAAAGTAGCTCATAACGATGTTTTTTTAGTCTTAGCTTTACGTGTTTAACTTCACGTACATTACACACTCATTCCACATTACTCAACCATCACCAAATGAAATGAAACGAGTACATGAAACAGCATATTTTGTATTGTAAATTTTAAATTAAAAATATTAATTTCACAAAACAAATCAGACCAGCGACTATTCTAGTAAATATTTTATTTCAACTTTCCTCCGGCGAACCCTCGTTTTGGTATCGCCCTAGTTCAGAGGTCACGCGCAGGCGCTGTTTTCAACACACGGCAGCTTCACAAATCGCTAACTAGCTGAATCATTTGGTGGAAGTCTCCCGTTTTCTTGTGAGTTTACGTGTCTTGCAGTGCAATGGCGGCAAGATACGACAGAGCTATCACTGTATTCTCTCCCGATGGCCATCTCTTCCAAGTGGAGTATGCACAAGAAGCTGTAAAGAAAGGCTCCACAGCGGTAAGTCCTGAAATGAAACTAATGCTTAAGCTAACGTTAGCACACGACAGTTAGCTAACCGGCTAGGCTAGCGACTAGCCGGCACCTTTAGCACTCATGTATTTAGCTTTGTTTTGTTGTTGTTCATCACAATCTGTTGTGCTCAAATGTTATGAGTTTTAACCACCTTGATAGGCTGCTAATCTGTAACTTCCATAAATAACGTAACAGTTAACTGTAAATGAAATGAGTATCACTAGCATTGTGTCGCTGTGTCACTCTCACAATAGTTTCAGTTTCAATGTGAGTGAGTTAACGCAAGTAACGTCAGTAAATGAGTTTTACGCGGTCAGATAATTACATAAACAAAATTCGGCCAGTAAGGAAGACAGGTCCATTAGCTAACTTTAAGCTGCTTTAGTGACAGATATCTCTGGAGAAGTAAATGTGACTTGGTAGCTTGTATTGAAAGTTCAGGAAGAACTGCTTTTTAAACGCTTAAAAAAGTATATAACAACTTGCAACTTGTGAAAGAGCAATTGTTTGGGATCAATGCGATTATAAGTAGGTCAATTTTATTGACTAAGCCTAGGTATAAAACTCACTTGACAGCAATACATGTGTTGATGGGCAGCAAAACCATCAAAATACCATTTTTTTTTAAACTTTGAGCCTAAACTACTTTTATTTGGCATTATTGCACTTTTTAAATCTATGAGTTATAAATAGATAAAGCTTTAATTTCCACACACTTCTCCCAAGGGCACAGCCAGTGATTACTGTGGTCCTTTACTGCTCAACTTGTCCATTAAGTGTTGTCCATATAGCTCTGTGACTCTCCTTCATAAATTGGTGTCACTGTGGTCAATGTTGACTTCACTGTTGAGGCTGTTTTGTAGTTATTTGGGAATTTTGCTGAGGACATAAGAGCCTCCGTCAGATGCCTCTTGACTGAAACACGCCTCCAGTTTATTAAGTCAGCTGATTTGACATTCTGTCCCTTACCACTTAATAAGCCAAACAAATAATTGGCAGTCTCTGGGAGTGAAATGTTCTCTTTTACAAATATGTGACGATTTCTGTCATTGCAGGTGGGAATCAGAGGTAAAGACATCGTCGTCCTTGGTGTTGAGAAGAAATCTGTGGCAAAGTTGCAGGAGGAACGGACTGTCCGTAAGATATGTGCCCTGGACGAGCATGTCTGCATGGCATTTGCAGGTACTTAAAAGAACCTTTTTCATTGACTAAATAAGACACTCATTTAATGATATGGCATAGTGGACTAAGATTAGTTTTTGTAAACACTACATTGCAGCTACCTGTACCATGTATTTGTTTTTTTACCTGTGTGTCACATAGGTGTTTAACCTCTTCCTACGTTTTTAAGGTCTGACCGCAGATGCCCGTATCGTGATAAACAGAGCTCGGGTTGAGTGCCAGAGCCACAGGCTAACTGTTGAGGACCCAGTCACAGTGGAATACATCACACGCTACATAGCCACACTGAAACAGGTACTTAACCATCTTACCATTCATTTATTGTTTACTATAGATTTTCCAAAACGCATCTGTCAAATTTCACATTCAGCAAAAGAAAGAAAGCATATAAAAAATAGTGTATAATTTCAGTTTTTGTGCTTTAAGAACAGTTCACAAAAACTGAAACTAAACACGTTACATGTCAATGAATATTTGTAGCGCTACACTCAAAGCAACGGGCGCAGGCCATTTGGCATCTCTGCCTTAATCGTTGGCTTTGACTACGATGGGACTCCCAGGCTGTATCAGACAGACCCGTCAGGAACCTACCACGCCTGGAAGGTCAGTGCATTTGCTCTTTGTACATTATTTGTTCTTCTTACACTTATACACCAATCACCTTTGTCTGCATGAAACTGACTTACGATGGATTTTAAATCAGGCAAACGCAATCGGCCGGAGTGCAAAAACTGTGAGGGAGTTCCTGGAGAAGAATTACACAGACGAAGCCATTGCTGGGGACAATGAGGCAATCAAGTTGGCTATCAAAGCTTTGCTCGAGGTAAGGTCACATTAAGTCTTTGCTTTGACTTTGCTCTGAGTTTACTGAGCTACATACTGTGTATTGAAATTGAAAAATGACTAAACTGCTTTACGACAGGATTACTCCGCTGCCATACAAATCATTTTAAAGGTCTTTTTACGTACAGTATGCTGCAAGTAGTTTGAAATAAAGAATAATCAGGTGCAGACATTGTCAAGTCAGATGTATTTATATCTACCATTTTGTGAATTTATTACACCCACTGTGTCAGATGTAAACCCGAAAGTGACTTGCCAAAATTTGGCCTTGTATGTTCATTGTAACAGTCAGTGATATTTTTTAAAATGGCTCTTAAAGGAATACTTCACCCCTGAAATGACCATTTGTATATTAGTTAAACACCCCATGTTACACAGAATTTGTCAAGAATTTTCATGTTGAACGAGAAATCCAAAGCTGAGAAAATTCTTGATGAATTGAAGTCATTGGGGTCTGTGTTTAACAGCAAAATTATATCAAAACAGCCGTTTATAAATTCTTACACAACTTGTGCAGTATAACCCAAGTCTCATTTATCCAGTCATATTCTCAGTGGTATTTAAAACTGAACTAAAAGTAAAACTTTTTCTTATATGCTCTTTCTAAAGCCAGACCCCACTGTCAAAAGCAGTAGTTTCCCTCGCTGAGTACGGGAGCTGCTGGTCGACTACTGCCTCAGTCAGTAGTTTCTGTTATTGTGTGACTCTGTTGAATCCAAACTAACCCTTTAAAACACCAAAGTCACACAATAACAGAAACAGACTATCTGTTTAACTTTTACTAACATACGACTGGATAAATGAAACTTGGATGATACTGCATGAGTTGTGTAACAGTTTCTTAAACAGATGTTTTCATACAGTTTTTAAGTTGTTAAATGCAGTCACCTGTGACTTCAGTTCATCAAAAAAGTCTTTGTTCACTGGAGGCATGTGAAAAAAGTTTTATTCATGAATTCAATGTCACATGGATTAAGTAATGATGTACTAGTGATTATTAGGAGGTGAAGTATTCCATCAAACTGTTTAAGTAAATTATTTCTGAATTAGTCACATTAGTCTGGGACTCTTGCTGTACTTATTTGCATTTAAATACTCTCAAAATTGTCTTGCAAGTAATTAATATCAACCTGAGTCAAAAGCTACATGAATTAGTACAGTGATTTCCAACTGGTGGGTCGCATGTCCATTCTGAATGGACCACAACTGAATCACAAACGTGTCAAGTTTGTAAAAAACACACTTTATTTTTAAGTACAGTAAGTGTCCGGCACAGAGCTTTTATTTTGAAGTGTCTATCCCTGTTATAGAGTGAGTGACTAACAGACATCTACTTGAGAGAGACAGCAAACTAGTTTGAAGACATGGCCAAACGTAAATATGACTCTGAATATATTAAACTGTGTGGACCTTGAACTAATGACTGAGGAGAAATCTGGACCCTGTGACTGGACCAGTTGTGAACCAGTGAATTAGTATATACTGATTCGCAGTCACTTGTCACTTAAAGTATTTGTTTTTTCACAGGTTGTCCAGTCAGGAGGGAAAAACATTGAACTTGCTGTCATCAGACGGAATCAGCCATTGAAGGTGAGCTGCTGTAAAGTATTCCATTTTAATCTGTTTTCTACATTTGTTTTTAAACCTTTTATTTAACTGCCAATAATTGCTTTTCTTGGCTGTTTGCAGATTTTGGAATCCAAGGAAATCGAGACCCTGGTGGCTGAGATCGAGAAGGAGAAAGAGGAGGAGGCAGAGAAGAAGAAGCAGAAAAAAACCACCTGAATCTGTTAACTGAGAGTTGCTCTTTATTGCACTTGGAAGACAATAACATACTGGGATTGCAAATATTAGCGAGTTTTAGAGGGTTTACTTCTCTCATTCATTTCATTGTGCGGATCTGAATCACAACTTGCGATCTGTTGATGTTGTTTAAATATTTGAATAATACTGTACCATTCACAAAGAATATCAAGCTCCTATACTTCCAGCCGTTGACTCGATCAATATTTAAAAGCACATACATGGATCTCAAGTTAGGATTTAGATCTGAAGTTAGGCTCTGAGGATGTTTTTATATCATACACCAAACAGATGGTAATGAATCTCAACTGTTGAAATAAACCAGCTTGTAACATTCAGAAACTAAATGCTCAATAAAAGCTGACTTGTTTGTACCATGTTTTTATGTTATTTGTAAAACTAGATTCAGTCTGTCATGCCAAATGGCTTCACTCCATGGCGTCTACATATAAGAGTGATTGTCTTAACTAGTGGTGCACTGACGGGTTTCTTAAAGAAGAGGGTCGAGGGACTTGAAAGAAACGGCTTTATTGATTATCCTACTGCAAAGCAAGCACTGCGATAAAGATAACTACAGTTTAAAACAGCACTAGCGGCAGTATACTGTGTGGCTGTAAAGCGCAATGGTTTTCATTTATCAGCGTTCTGTCACACAGACCTGGAAATGGTTAAAAAAAAAAAAAAAAAAAAAAAGTAGCTCGGATTGCTTTATAAAGTGCTCACCTCTCCCTCAGTCATTTAAAACAAATTAGTGATGAGCGAATGAAGTGTCTAATGGTGGCCCAACGAGACCCCCTTTTGCCTCTCCTTTTTTATTTCACCCTAAATTCGCTTATCAAGCAACCGCTGCTCTGAATTCTCAACGACACAATTATGGCCGGCGGTGTGGTAGGGCTGCTTAATGGGATCCTGGCCTCAGACCCCAGTGGGAACTTTCAGTGACTTTAATCTGGAGCCCTTTGAAAAGTTGTACCGTGCTGTGCTGAAGAGCCCCGGGGGTTCCCTCTGACTCTCACCAAAGACATAATGGTGAATGGTAAAGTCCTTCATTTAGAGTCATCTCCCCAAGCCAGGATTTCCTGAGTTGGTGCCCTGGCTGCCTTGACTAGAGCAATTGCACTTTGTCTGCAATTTGTCTTGTTTGTGAGTCTTATAGGTTGGTGTTTGGGGTGATGTCAGAGGATCAATTAAGCCTCTGATATTACATCCCATACGTAATGTCATTAAATCCTAGGAGGGCAATAAAAACGGGGGGCTGTATGACTCACTCACAGCCATTTCATCCATACGCTAATTGCCACACTAATGCATTTCAAGTCAGAATTTGATAACTGTGGCATCACAGCTTCTGGTTTGTTGATGCTCAGGATGCAGACAAAGAGGTGCTGAATCCACTGGATGGCAAAACAAGCCATAGGTAAACTTTAATAAAGTTCATTCCGGGTAATCCTCTAGCTACAGAGGTTATCTGATCCATCTTGTCAATAGAGCAAGAGCAGCTTATTTTGTGCTGCTGCTAAGACTCCTAGTCTTTTGAACTGCTTCTGGGAAGAGTTTTCTTTTTCTTTCTTTCTTTCTTTTTCTCTTTTTTTTTTTTTGCCGGCATTGTTGTTGCCCATAATCAGCGCTACTGCGCCTCAGGACAAAGTCCATCTCTCTCATCGCTGGCTGCTGCTCATCATTAATGCAGAAAATAATGGCTTCACCAGAGGTCATCGACGGAGGAACGAGGCCCGAGGACATGTACTCTCCAAGCAAGAATGCACAGTCCTGTGGGCTGTCGACTGAGTGCATTGTTTGTATGCACACACACACACACACACACACAGCTTGCAGGCCAATTGCACATACACATAGCAAACACTGTATTAATGTGAACACACAACAGATTTTTTAAAAACAGTGCCCACATCTCTTTTTCTCTTGATCTGTCATGCACATTCACTTTAGGCAAAGTGTGTTCTCATGTTGCAGCTAATATAGCACACACACTGGGGAAAAAACATTGCATGAGTTACATCTGATTCGAGTATTTGGATGCATCTAACACCGACAGTCTGACCCTCTTCTTACAACATCCGTCTCTGTAGCTGATTTTCAAGTCACAGGCAGATTTCACTTTGAGGATCTACATTTTTGTCATTCTAATGTGCCACCCTGTGGCCATATTTCAAAGCATGCCCCTCCTGGGATGTTTAAAATTTGTCAGCGCTGAATGTCCTTAGGTCCAAATAAAGCAACTGCTTCAAGGGTAGAAGCACACAGACATTTGCATCCCCGTGGAACTGGGGTTACATTAGTCTTCTGGTAAGACTTTCACTGCTGCTGCTGAATAACTCAAGGTGTTATCACCTTCCACCAGCAGAGCGCAGTGTTGCATAAAAGCAGGGCTCCTATCATATCGCTTACACTTTCATCTCACTTTTCGTCCTACAGATTGACAGTATGACTCCTCTAGCTAACAGGGAGCAGAATCTACGGGCTACTGACATGTTTTTGTCTCAGCGCTTTAACACACAGCCACAAAGCCTCTCTGAACAATTGAATCCATCGAGGGAGAGTTGTTTTGCTTAAAATTGTCAGATGAAAAAGCAACATTGCTCGTGTCCTCAAGCGATGGCCAAGCTGTCAAAGTGTGTTGGGTCATAAAAGGCTACGCTCTCAACACTGTCCCTTTTCTGCTTGTCACATGTCGACAGTTACACACATACACTATTTGTGTATATGGTGGATTGGCCCGCCTCCACTTATGCCCTTTGGGGCTGTGCAGCAGTATGAAGTAAAGTTTGGGCATTTTGGTGTGCTGGCTTACATATCCATAAGCGAACAAAATATGTTCTCTTTTAATGTTCTCTTTTAACTTCTAGCTGCGGGGATACATTTTGAATATCATTCTATTATCTCATATCACACATCTCATCTTCTCTGTCCTTAAATCTCTTTCCTCTCTCTCCCTCTCCCTTGCACACATGCACAACACACAGCACATTTTGATTTTCAACTGTGTTTTTTCTCTCTTGAACACACCCTCCGCTCTTATCATCATCACACAGAGCAACATATACGGTTGAGTAACAGATACCACCGACAGCTTTGCTTGTTTTCTACCTTTGTGTCCTGTGAAAGGTGCTGGAATACTAACAGTTTGTGCGAGGAGACTAAAGGCATGGTTTCGAGTTACCCCTCAAGAGTCACCTGTCAGGGGTTTTGTCTCACAGAAGAATACAAGTGCATCCTCCTCTAATTGAAAGTAGACACCACTGGGCCAGAAAGAGAAAGAGAGACAGAGAGAACAGGAGAGGAGAGGGAAGCAAAATGAGACGGAGAGGCAAAAAGGAGCAGACAGAACTAAAATAAACAATTCCCAGGATGCTGCAGGCCAAAAGCAAATGGCCCTGGGGCTCCGTGGCCTCTCAGGGCCGTGGCAGAAGCCAGTCACACACATCACATAGCATTACACGGGATGGGGTTACAGGAAAATGTCAGCCGACGCATAAGGAGGAACCATCAGCCCATAGGATAATTCGATTGCCTGAGGGAGGTGCAATCTTGCATTCCCACGATTCCTCTCTTTCCACCCACACCCTTTTTTCATTGTATTTTTTTGAATCCATTTTTCTTTCTCAGTTATTTAATGTTTTCAATTCTGTTGTTTGCCCTGGTAGCCACGTATATTTACAAATGCATTGTAAATGGAGGCTACTGGGCTCTTGCTACAGTAAGATGTCTGTGCAGCCTCCTCGTCTATCCCCATGGGAATTTTATGGGCTGTTGGTTTGTAGAGTGGCCTCTGATATCTTGATTTACAACCTGATCTTTGTTAAAAAAAAAAAAAAAACACCACTCTTTCACTCTCACAGTGTTTTTGGTTACATGTTCTATCCCTGGTCATGGAACGAATCATGTCCCTCCCAGTCTTGCTCTTGCGGCAAATGTGATCAAGATGCAATAATTTAGAAATCTGAAATGAGTCACTGCATGCCATGTATCTAAAGCAGATGTTTAGGGTTTAAAATGTACTGTTTTGCATGATCTCCATTATACAAATGTTGTTCTACCTTGTTACTGCATGCTACTCAGAGCACAGCGTCGTTGCGTGTGTTATTGCATGAACGTGCAGCTGCATATGTGCGCGTGCATTCGATAAAGACAGAAGGATGGAGAGAGCAAAAGAAAAAGAGACAGCGAGAGAGTTCAGCGCAGATATCTGAGTGCGTCTGACAGAGAGGACAGCCCCGGAGGCAGGTCCCAGCCCTTCAGCACCGAAAATGACACATGACTGCTTTGACTTTTGTCATCCCCTGTCTCCCTCCGCCCCCAAACCCAAGCCTCCAACAAACACCGAGGCTAGCATAGATATACACACACTCACACACACTCAAAGACACACAGTCACACACTGTATACTGCTTAGATTACATTATCTTTATCCCCGGGACATGAGCCCTCCTTGTTGGATGACATTTGGGCTTGTGCAGCACTAAGGTTACCTTTCATTGCCCCTGAGTTAAAGATGCCTGTCTGCAGCATGCATTTGAAATGAAGGACAGGAAAAAAATCAGATGAGAAAGATTTCCAAAAGCACTTTGATCAGAGGCATCAACAGTCACGCACAAACTTGTTAAGCAGTATGTAAATTTGGGCTGATACTGAATAAAGTTGCCAGAATGGCATGAATCCATTGTGCTGCGATGATCAAAATAAAAGAGGGCTTCATATGCTGGAGGGCAAGAAAGTCACAGACATGAAGGTTTTTTTTCCTTCCTCTTTTTTTCTACAAAGGGGCTGATGGGATGCAGAGAGGAGAGAAGGAGGGGAGGGAAATGAAAGATAGGGGAAAGCCTGGAAGGATCTCAATCTAAATTAGCCGAGTAGAAGGAAGACTGTGCTGAGTGAGACATATAATTAAAACCAAAGTGATGAAAACATCAGTACTCATTCAGTCACTCGCCAGATGAATTTCTGAAATTGCTACCACGATGATCTGAAGATGTTTCAAAGCTAAAGGTAATGTAGCCTATTGTTGAAGCGCACCAATCTCCCATTTACTCTTTACCGGGCTTTCACTCTCAATCTCTCTTCATCCGCCTCCCCTCTCTCTGTTTCTTTATCCCTCCCTCGTTCCTTCTTTTTTCCCTCCGTCTGACACCCTGAGATGAATAGATGCTGTCACTGAGACTCTTGTAGCCTGTCAGCTTTTAAACAAACAGTTAGCAAAAGGATCACTTTCACAGGAAACCTCCCAGTCTGAGGTGAGGTGATCATCAGCGTTAGCTTGTTATGTCTCCTCTGTATACGTGAACGCCCACCCTGTCACTGAAGTAAGGAATATGACCTCACGTGTACCAGACTCATGCCTCATCATACTATACGATACATTCAAACCACTTTGAATCATTGAATTCATAAGATTTGGTTGCAGTGATAGCGCTGTCCTGCATTTCGTCCTGAATGCTGAAAATGTTATTTATTCTGGCAGCCTGCGTCTGTAACCAAATGTCTCTGGCAGTTAGAAGCATTCTAACTGAGGGCCCTTTTCCTCCCTCCAGTGTGGTGTACCTCCAGTAAATCTGTCCTCCCGACAACAAATGTCCCTGCACCTAAAAGGCCCCTCAAAAAACAAGCCTGACTTTTGTGAGGGAAAAAAAAAACAACAACAAAAAAAACCAGCCCCCTCAGGTGTGTTCCCTCTCGCTCTTCCTCTCTGCACCTGCACTGAGTCTCTCAAGTCCTCCATGTGTCTCTCCACACAATGGAGACAGTGCATAGCCTCTGGCGCCTCTCTCCAGCTGAGAGCCACCTCTCTCCAGAGGACAGGAGAGGAAAACTGCCAGCACTAACAACTGATCCTGGCAGATAAAGGAGCAGATAGCGCGAGGAGAGAGTGCCTCGGACAAACCTCGCCTCGCTCTGGTCTTTCTTGCTGCTTTCTTTAGCTCTGAGACAATGACGTTAACAACTGTTGTGGGAAAATAGTGCTGATGATGAGGAGGTTGAGCATAAAGAAAGAAAGTTGACAAACGACCAATCGTATAGAGTGCTGCAGGGGGAACGTTTATTTGTAAGCTAACACGGAAGTTAACATTACCCTGTTTCCAGGGGCGGATTATGAGACAATGGGCTCCTGGGCACTGGTATGCAAAAGGCCCCACCACCTCTCAAACGTAGACACACAGACTTTTGTGATAGATTTGCCTTTTTTTGTTGTTGTTTTGTGTGTCTTTTTAGTCGTTAGGTGCGTTTCTGTGGGAGTTTTGCATCTCTTTGTAGTCACTCATCCTGGTTGGAACATGTTAATTTGGGCAACATTTTGCAGGTGAAGGCCAGGGGCCCCCCTGACACTTTGGGCCCCTGGGCCTGTGCCTTGTAAGCCTGTTCGGTAATCCATCCATGCCCCGTTCCCTGACAAAAAGCCAATGGGATTTTTCCTTTGGATTTTGGATTACTGCAGAAAATAAGCTCTGCAGCAAAAAAAGTTTATGATACTGACACATTTGTTCGGCAGGATAATCTTCACAAATGACCACTATTATGACTTGTGAAGTGTAAATGCAATCACCAGAAGTGAAAAGCTAACGTTAGGCTCTAAACGAACTACACCATGGTCGCATGACTTCAACGTCGCCACCGCAACGAGGCTGTAATGACGTGATGACGTTCTGTGCGTTCATTTAGCCACTTGTTAGCAGCCAGTATTTACTGACGTATCTTATGTAGTGGAACAAAATGTGGAAGTCTCTTAAGCTTGTGTGAACCACAGACCTTATTTCAGGCAGCTAACCAGAAAACATTTTTTGAAAAACCCACGGACTTCAAGATGGGGGAACCCAAAGTGCTAAAAACGAACTCATTTTTATTGTTTTAGGACTCATCCCTGCAGCATTGTAGTCGCACTTGTTTTTAAATAATATATTTGTTTTAAAAAACTGCATATTTCATTCAATGAGTCAGCTTTCACTTCACATACAGATGTTTTACACTGCTCAGAATTTGGAAAACACCCTCATATTGATTCAATTTGTGACCTAAACCGTATCCGTCACCATCAATCGTGTCAGCTCGACCACAAACACTGGGCTGTTTGGGCCTTTTTTAATGTGCTATAATGTTGTAGTGCCAGGCAGGATGACCTAGCACCAGATCAGTGTACCACTCACGCTCCTGAGGGGAGCTGACTGGAACAGCAGTTAGGCGAGACGGCAGTCGCAGGTCGCCCAGGCCACAGCTGGGAAGCCCCGGGCCGAAATGTTGACCTGATGTGATTAAGTGTACATCCAGCTGCATGGAGGGAGAGTGCGTGGAAATAACGTTACACCTGGAGAAAGATTTTTCTAACTAATGTAAACCATGTTTTGTGTCAGAATCCATAAAGAAAATGAGCTATTTTACTGCTTTATGAGAGCTGGCATGGATGGATTTGCATACCGTTTTTTTCCTCTCCTTATTTCTCTCTCTGATCCAGTCCAGTGTGTGTGGTCTATAAGAGCCAAGCTCCCGGTATTTGTCCTGAGAAAGACCTTGATAGCAATGGGGTCTGAGTGAGAGTGCTTATTTTATTCTCTTCCATGCTGCTGCAGGCTATGGCTGTATTAATGCAATGGCAGGGATCTTTGAAGTTGTGACTTTATGAGACAAAAGCTAATTTCCTTTCCTTTGTTCATTATCGAGAGAGACTTCCAGCCGGGCGGAAAGCATGCTGTGCTAATTATTCCATTCATGAGTCGTCTCTAAAGTATGTAATGGATTTCACTGGGCTTTTCACAGGTAAGCAGCAGGGTTATATGGCATGCACACGTCTGTCAACACACTGGTTTACAGCAATTATGCGTTTTAAATTGTCACAGGATGAAGGTGAATAAATTGTCATATCTTGAAACACAACATCTATCTACTGTGAGCAGAATAGAATAGTAACTTAAAGGTCCAGCGTGTAGGATTTAAGGGGATTTAGTGGCATCTTGCGGTGAGGATTGCAGATTACAACCAGGTGAAACTCACGTTAGAATTCCTTCAGTGTTTGTTGTTCAGGAGGTTTTTACTGGGAGTGAAATTATCCTAAGAGGGCTCCTCTTCCTCATAACACCAGATGACGTTTGATAATGTTAATGTGGAAAGAATCTATGAAACTAAAATTCTGGGTGTGAGTTTAGATGACAAAATCTGCTGGAATCCTCAGATAATTATGTAAGAGCAAAGTTGCAGTTCAGGGGAAAACCAAACACATGCTGGAGCATTAATCACTGCATGTTCTGTTTTCATCACCATCACTACCATATTTGAATTACTCTGCGGAGGTTCCGGCAACACTTACTACTTCATGCTTCAAAGGGGAGCAATCAGAACAGTGCACAATGTGGGGTACAGGTTTTTAAAGTCACATGCATCTGGTCAAATTCAAAACTGCAATAATCATGTTTGAAGCGAGATATAATTCACTTCTGGGCAACATTCGAAAAATGTTTTGAGACAGGGAGGGGGCTTATAATTTAATTTATAATTTAAAGAGGAGAATTTAATTTTAAAAAACAGTGTGTTCGTACAACCAAGAAGAGTCTGTGTACTTCAGTGTGCGGGGTGGACTTGTAGAACGGGCTGCGTGATGAGTTGAAACAAAGCACATCCATAAATCAATTTAAAAAACTATACAACAAAGATATTTTTAGCAGATACATAGACAACGGTGGTACTTGGACTGTAAATAAACTGGGTTTATTACTTATTTATTTAATCAGGTGGTAAAAAGACTGGGGATATTTGTAGATTAGTTGTAAATAAAATTAGAAATTTGTTGAAATAATATATGAAATAAGAAGAAATGTAAGAAAGGGGTAGGGACATATAAGTTTTACTTCTACCTACCCCTTTTTGGACACTGTGTTCTTTGTCTTGTTTGTTTTTTATTATATATTGTTTTAATTTTGGTTCGAAATAATGTTATTCAGTCATTCAATACTAGTAAGAACACTGGACAAAACAGTGTCTTGTTGCAAATCTGAGTTTCTTAGACATTGTTTGGCGCATCTCATGCAGGTCGCTAGTTCAGCACCTGCTAATGTGTGCTCACCTTTTTTCTCTGATGTTGAGGAGGTTTTTACCAAGAGCCGAATTATCCACAAAGAACTCTTCCTCTCCAAAACAAACAGGGTGATTAAAACCAGTAAAAACACTGAATAAAGCAGTGTCACATAACAAATCAGTGTTTCTCCAACACTGTTTGGTATGTTGTGGATAGGCTGCTCGACCAGCACCTATTTGTTCACCTTGTTTTCTCTGATAATTTAAGATCCAGATGTTCAGGAGGTTTTTACAGAGAGCCGAATTATTTTCAGAGGTCTCTTCCTCTCCAAAACAAACAATCCAGGTGATTAAAACCAGTGAAAACACTGAATAAAGCAGTGTCATGTTATAAATCACTGTTTCTTGGACATTGTTTGGCGCATCGCATGCAGGTTGCTCACCCAGCACCTGTTAACGTGTGCTCATCTTTTTTCGCTGATAACTTAAGATCCAGATGCTCAGGAGGTTTTTACCTGGAGCCAAATTATCTGCAAAGGTGTCTCCCTTTCCAAAACAATTAAATACTGAACAAAGTCACAAAGGGGCTGCTAGCTACAGCGGCCAACGTGAAAAAAACAAAATGCAAATGTCCCTATTTAGAGCAGTAGTTTTCAACTGGTGGGTCAGAGTCCCAAAGGTGGGTCACAGGGCCATTCTGAATGGATCGCAAGTGACTCTGAAACGTGTCACTTTTGTAAAAAAAACAAAACAAAAAAAACATACTTTATTTTTAAGTACAGTGAATTTCTGGCATAGAGCTTTTACTTTTAAGTGCTGTTTCCTGCTATAGAATGAGGCCCCGTTTATACGACAATGATTTCAACTGAAAACGGTAAACTTTAGTTGCATTTTGGCTGATCGTTTACATGACGGCGGCGTTTTGGATGCCTGAAAACGCAACGATTTGAAAATGGGTTCCAGAGTGCAACATCTTGTCAACGGCAGCATCTCCGTTGTCATGCAAACATGCAATATGCAGTTCCTCTGAAAACGGACTTTTTGCACATGCGCATTACGGTTCCAGTCACTAGGCATGCCGACCGCCACAACATCAATGCCGAGCTCTGTTTGTGCTTCTCACCCTGTTGATTTGAAGTGAAGTGTAGATCTGTTACTGTAGGAACTCCACCTCGTCATCCATCCAGACAAAGTTATCTGTGCGTGCTTTCGCCAGTGTGTCTTCTTTGTTTTGGTTTGTAATCACGACATTGGAGAGGAAGGCGCTTCAGCACAGGCGCATGGCGTCATGCCGTGGTGTTGCTTTGCAAATTTACACTGCCACCCACTGGCCTGGCGTGCATACTATAGCGTTTCCAGTAGATTTTGCAGCTCCATGTGAACGGGGATCGTTTCAATAACGTCGTCATATAAACACAGAAGTTTTTTAAAACGCAAAGGACAGACTTTTCCGTTTTTACTGAAATTGTTGTCGTACAAATGGCCCGTAAGTGACTAACAGACAGAGACAGCAAACCAGCTCGACTACACGGCCAAACTGTATTAAATGTATTAAACTGTGTGGACTTTGAACTAATGACTAAGAAGAAATTTGGAGCATTTGGGAACCACTGGTTTAGAGCCAGTGTTTGATTTGTGGGCTTGTAGAAGTGTAGAAACATGGCGGACTCTGGGGACAAGGACCCTCTCTGTATGTAGATGTAAATGGTTAGGAAAACAACAGTTCTTATATTCAGGTATCTCCCTAAATCCTACACACTGGACCTTTTATATTTGCAGGTTGATAGTTGGTTACAAAGTTAACTCAAATCAAGTCTGACACATCGCCGCACACATTCACTCACATCCCAACAAATATATCCTCTGCAGACTTATAAGACCAAAACCACTTTGCAACTCATTAAGACCTGAACCCAATTTCACAAATGAGTTTCAGAGTTTGTAGGGCCAAGTTAGGCATGTGACATAATGGGATTTCCATTTTTCCCTGAACCACAACTTGGCAGAGCATGAAGGGAAATGCAACATTTCACATTCCATCTTTGCAGCGTTACCAGGATGCCACCCACAACACCTGAGCACTCCCAATCACCCAGTGAGAGTGTGTGTGTGTGTGTCCCGCTGCAGATGCACTGTGTATCCTGCCACTCAGAGTCAGATCAGACAACAAAAAAGGGGTGTAGCGGTGATACAAGTGAAGCCATATACCTCCTCCACTGCTGCCCGACACCCCTCCTCCTCCTCTTCCTCCTCCTCCTCCTCCTCCTCCTCTCCCCTGCTTTGTTTGTGCTCATTTCATTCCGTGTGCAGCCTCCTGGCAGGCAGGTCAAGGTTTACCCTCGCACCACACACCATTTCCCTCACACGCCGCCCGGGGGAGGAACACTAGAGGCCCGAGGCAAGGGCAAGCCCAAACAGCTCACACAACATTGCCGCCATCACCACCTCTAACCATACTGATAGGAGGACAGAAATACTGAGCTCCGAATCACACAGTTGGATCTTTGTCTTTTCTTTTTTCCTTTCTTTCACCAATTATACCTCTGTTTTCACCCCTTTTCTTTCTCCCATGCCCTTTATCTTATTGTACATTATTGATTTCTGTCAGTAGTAAGGTATATGTCTATTAACCGACAGATTTAATAGAGCGACAATAGAAAGCTACTCATTTGTTCCCCCCGTAGTGTAAGTGTTCATTTTGAGAGTCTGATACTAACCCTGGCTAGGAGCTAGTGCTGGATTTTTAGCTGTAAATGGAAAACGCCTGTGGGCTTTTCATTTTCTGGGCCCAGACGTTCCCTTCATGGTGTCGGAGCCCTTGTGTTCACAGAGTTCATGTTTTGCTGCGGGGCTTTTTTTTATTTTGTTTTATCTCATAGCTTAGACTAGCAGGGCTTTAACTCCCAGAGGACTCCTGCGTAGCAACAGCAGAGATCAACAAAGTAAGTTTGTTTATGTTGGCTGTGTCCGCATGTTGTCGACTTATACATTTCTCAGTCTCCATTTCCTGCCTCTCCTTGCCCCAGGGGAAAGGAGCCCTCTAATTGGATCTTGTTCTAATTGAGCCTAATACTGGAGCTAACCGGAGTTGGGCCCTGTGGCTAATGAAGAGCTGAATCAAAACTAAGCACTAAAACTTTGACTGTGAGTGTGGAAGTGTATGCCTGTGTTTTTTGCTCTACATTCTATCATGAATGCATCATTACTCTTTTCGGTGTTTTGCTTTATACCTCGTTTTGTGTACAACAAAGACGTATTCTTGGGGAGGGAATGACTGTTTGTGGGCACCATAGACAGAGCAACAATGATTTGTCAAGTCATCATTTGGTTTTTTTCTTTAATTTATGCGAACCACACAATTAAAAATGCACACACAAACCACATTCATGTTCAGCATGCTGCAGATTCTCCACAAGAGAGAGCTGTTCAGTCACTGCCGGGCCAGGTTACACATGTCGTCCTGTGCCACCAGCTGCAAGTTAGACCTGCATGTAGAGTGCGGCTCTGGTCACGTATGTCTGTCCAAACCTGACCCGAGTTTGAGAGAGTAGTAACCGAGCCTGACCTTTGTATGATGTTTTTTTCTACACCTTACCACGCACTTTAGCTGCCTAAACCTAAAAATGTAAACCTAAAAATTAAGTTTCTTACCTACATTGTAACTTTATTTTGAAAAGAGGCTGTGTGCATTTAATGAGCGGAAAATGACACACCATCCCTGAGCGTCCAAACCTGACGCTGGTCAACACATTCTCACCCCGACCTCGCCACTTATCAACACTTGGTCCAGATACAATGTGAAAGGTACCCTGGGTGCGCTGGTTGTTGACGTTCTGGGATGCCGTGTCAAGTTCTGTCTGTTACATACAGTCTCTTTCAAAATAAATGCACTACGTCAGCACAACAACACACATTGACCTTTTTTTTTTCCTTCAACAGCTAACGCACGTGGTTGGGTTTAGGCAACGAAAACGTGGTTAGGTTTAGGAAAAAATAACAGGGTATGGCTTTTGAATCTTGCAGGACACAAACACCGCTCTCCTGGGTGAAATTCTAGGTTTGTTGGACCCATCCACCACCGCTCTCACCCACCCTTCTCGAACTTTGCCGCCTTAACTTTCGTCCTTGTCCCATTGCTTCTCCCCCTGCACTGCCGAGCACCGTTAAACTATAATGGCGACCAGCTGCATATCATGCTGATGTTTAATGACGGTTTTTTCATCAGTGTCTGGCGCCACAAGCCGCTGCCCAAGTGCTGGATTTCGACAACTTCGAAGTGAGACTGGGTTGCGAACCCTGCCCGACAGATTAGTCCCCGTCTGGTTCCTTTGAGTACTCACTGGCTATCCACACTGTAATGTAGACACATTGATGCTGCCCCCTACAGGCAAACAAAAAATCTTTTTAAATGACACAATTTTAACACTTCCACCACCTACAGGCAATGAGTGTTACAGCTTTTTGTCTTTTTTTAATAGCTCCTGTTGTCTTTGTTTTTTCACTTGTTAAAGGGAAATTTCGGTTTATTTCAACCTGTCTGCTATCGTCCTCAATTTGTTTCAAGTGACTAGTGACATAAAAATAATAGTTAGCATGTTAGCCGTTAGCCTAGGTACAGCCGGGGCGCATAGTAGCGTCACACCTGTTAAAACATAAGTGAACGGGCAACCTTCAAGTGCAAAGTTAGTCCACTAAACAAGCTTTTTTTCCACAAAGACCGCCTCATATCGTTAGGATAAATGTCAGAGAACATATAGAAAACCACATGTAAACGTGTTGTCTTACCTTACCGGTGTGCTGCCATGTTTACCATTTAGCTCTGCTTTCCAAAGCGCAATTCAACAATGGTTTCTAATTTTGCTTTTATCTTAGGTAAGAGAAAATCTGAGAAAAAAAACGTATTTTTGTTTTTCCAATGCAAGGAAAAATACAATTCTAGATTTTATGTTTAAAAGTAATTATAATGATTGGATATTTAATTCCTGGACCAAAGAAATACAACTATACCTGCTTCACTGATCCCAATTACTGTGATTTCAGTAACTGTGCGTCCCTCTGTTGACCAGTTGATTGATTAAAAAAATAACTGGCAGCTATTTGATAACTAGTTTTCCTGCGAAGCATTTCATGGTGCCAGCTTGTCACATATGAGGACCCCTGTTTTTCCTTTTAATCATTTTTATTATTGAATGTATTTGAAATGCTCTGGAAAATGACATGTTTAATTTGTTTAAGTTTATTATACAATATGTCAGTTTCACTGCTGCAGGAGTTCTTCTTTTTCTTACAGCTTTTTTGTCGGCATCACTCCAATTCTTGTGTCAGAGTCTTTGCACACAGCACCACACCTGCCCTTATAGTGTTTAGAGGGCATTACCTATACAAATAAGTTACTTATGATCAAGTGGGATTCATCATTCAGCACACATGGGTGAGAGCAGATTTAGATGGTTAGGAATGTTTGGTGTATCTGGAGTTGATGTCTCTTGTATTTTCTGTTAACAAAAAATTAAGAGAAATCTAAGTGAATGTTGGTGCACGAGGCCCACTGTGTCACACACACCTCCAGTGGAGATCAAACACAATACAGTGTGTCTAAATAGTAAGACAATTCAATGTGTGGCTATAAAACACAAAATGTTAGCTTCTGGACATTTTGTGGTATGATTTAGGCTTAACATTAAACTCTTCCCAACAAGCGTTAACATCACAACACACACACAAACGTGTGCTCACACACAAACAGTAGGCATAAAAAAGAAAAATAGTAGCACTCATTGCCTGTAGGTAACATTAATGCCAAAATTGCAGAAGGTATTACTGTCTTTGCCTGTGGGTTAGCCTTTTCTATGGAAAACATTTTGACATGTCACAGTAGCAGGCGTAAATGATAAAATGAATGATGGCTGAATTCCATTCGGCTGCTTTGGTTTTAGGGTCCTGGTTTTGTGAACACTTATTTACTTTCACTTGAGATGTATGAATAGAGAGGCGAAGTCCCTCCTCTTTTGGCGGACCACCATGGGACCTCTTTCACTAAAAAATATGTATGGTAGCAATTATTTTTTGATCTTGTTTGAACTGTGCCATGAATTACACATCTGATGTTTGTCAATTTAAAAGGTCATTCTGCAAGTAAAGAGAAACACAGTTTAGCTTTCTCTCTCGCTGGAGCTGCAATGCCTGTGTGTTTAGTATCCGGATACACAAGCAACGGGCCTTACTCGCTCTTTTGCTTCCCGCCTGTTAAAAAGACCTGAAGTCGCTGTATAAAACACATCAGGCAAGAAAACGTCACATTTCTTGCACTGAAAATAGCTAAGTTAACATGTCTTGTAAGCAGGGGCGTAAATATAGACAGTGCAGGCCCCTGTGTTCAAAGATAAATGATAGAAAAGAAAGAAAGAATATTATTGATTTAAAAACGATGCCATTTGCTATATATGTCGTCAAAAAGGCAAAACCATCTGCATCATGGTTGTCTTTTTTCTTTTTTTTTTTAAATAGTCAGTAGCTATCTAAAACAAAATGATGTGCTCTCTCGACATAAGCTATAACATTTATAAATAAACTATAAAAACTATTCAATTAAATGATTAATTCTTACTTTCTTTGGTATTGTAAGGCAGGTTTCTCTCTCCTGTCTTACCTAAAAACTTACTAGCTACTGAATTAAGTGTCAAAGGGCTGTGGCTGAAGTCAGAGCACAGGGATGGCTTCTCTGTAACTTGATCCACTTCAATGTCCGAAAAAGAACGTAGGACAACCAAACATCAACAACAATAGTGGCATCTCACATCTTATATATATAACTCCGCCAAACTTTATCATAAGTCTCATTACCTGCACATAAGGTGCGCGATATCAGATAGTTCCAAATTTAACCTAAGGAGCAAAATAGTATATGTAAACAATACATGACTGTAGTTAACACTAAATTATGTCGACGCTAAATAATGAACAGAGAGAAAAACAAGACATGAAAATAAATCTCATCTTAAAATATTTTTGTCAGATATGCAGTGATGATTGCTGGCTAATGTGTGCTGATGTTGTCCAATGTCAGGTCCCAGTTGTGTCAAGACAGTACATGCATGATAGCGTGTACTAGGGCCCGTCATAATAGTGTGCACTGGGGTCCGTTGTAACACCCTTACGCCACTGCTTGTAAGCAAGTGAAATGTGCCAAGCTGACGGCCATGTTGGTGTTGGCGACGTGTATCATGTGTTGTAGTCCGCTGAGCAGTTTCAAACAAAACTAAATGTCACTACAACAAACTGCGACTTTCTTGACTAGCAAAATTATCTTTACATTGCACAATTCAAACCAGGATAAAAAAAGATTATGTCGCCACTTGCTATAGACTGTGCCAGTAAACCCGGAACTCCGTTAGCGCTTTTAGCACTTCCGGTTCTCTCGTCTAAAAGTCAATACGTTTTTTGAATGGGATTTTGGTAAAAATGCCTCAAATAAGGTCTGTGGTTAACAAAAGCTTAAGCGGGTTTCAGGTTTTGTTCTACGACATAAAACACGTCAGTAAATACCCTACTTGTGAATTTTGAAGCTTTTACATGTCGTAAAAAAGGTGGTTGCTAACAAGTTGCTCAATACGACTACAAACCCTGTCGGGGACATTAAACGTCATCACCCCCGAACAGGCGAGAGTGCTGGCAGTCCACCATTACAGCTTCTTATTTAGCTTAAACAGTCCGATTTCCCCATTATACAATGTTTTTAAAATAAAGCGGCCGAAATCAGTTGAAAGCTTAGTGGCGGTGACGTCAAGAGTCATGCGACCGTGGAGTAGTCATGTAGTCCGTTAAAGCCTAACGTTAGCTTTTTACTTCTGGCGATCGCATTTAAGCTTCAAATGCGGTATGAAAGGTGTTCATATGTGAAGATTATCTCTCTGAACAAAACCTGTAAGTATCATAAACTTGTATTAGCCACAGAGCTTATTTTCTGACATAATCCAAAACGCAATGCAAAAATCACATTCACTTTCTCTTCCAGGAACCAGCGCGATGCTAAACTTCCGGGTTTTGACGTCAGCCCTGGCACACTCTATTGACAACTGTATATATATTTTTTCCAAAATAAGGTCCCATGGGTCACACCAAAACAGGAGTCATTGGTAATATTATTGGTAATATCTATGCTTTTACTACTATGGCAAGTCAAAATGTCCGCTGGGAGAAATGTCTATTGTGCACATCCTCTACATACACAACACTACTGTTAGTTTTGTTGCCAATAGGTGGCTCAGGTCGGACTGTCACTGCAGCTCTGTAGCTAAATGATATTGTCTGGTCCTGGTTTCTGTTGCTTTGCATCAATGTCAGTGTGTGTCCTTGTTCTTAAACTCACCACCAAACCAGACACTGTAGCCCTGATGAAAACCCATTTTCAAGGCATTGATTTTTTTTTCTCCACTTATTCTCTTTTCCTCTGTCACACTAAATGCCAAACCATTGGATATAAAATGAAACAAGCCTAGCACATGCTGCAGTTTCAACAGTTGCATCGACAACAGAGAAATGGAAATGAATGACGCCAGGTTTACTGCTGGAGGGCTAAAAAAGAAATGACTTCTCGCTTGCCTCCAGCTATGAGACTGTCTTTATTTATTTATCTATTTTTTTATTTTACCTATCTGCAAATCATCTTCCCTCTTCACATAAGAACAGACACATGTGTTGCCTGTGTCTAAACACACCGACTAGTCATCTGTGTCCACAGTGTGATATTTAATCACATTCTTCAACAGAGGGACATTCATGTCTATTTTTCTAGAAGTTTTTGATTTAGTTTGCATGCATATGTCACATTTGAAGTCTTACCTAAGGACCTAAGATGGTTGATGTGCCTTGAAAGCAGCACAGACTAACCAGCAACAGGCTCCATATGGGTGGTGTGTTATCAGGGTCAAACACAAAGTAAATCATAAACATAAAGCACAAGCTATTACATATTTATTGGACAAAAGAAGGTTATATTGGCCCATTAAATATCTTTAAAAGTGGAAAGTATGTATCTCAGCAGGAGTAAACGCAATTTAGATTTTACTGTTTTTCTGGTATGGTATAAATAGTTTTTAGCCTGTGCAGAATTTGGCACTTCCAGACAGCCTAACCACATATGGCTCAACTTAAGTCTTACTTTTTAATTAGGAATCTACTTAGCTGTCTTAGTTATTATGATTACAAGTCCATTTTACACTCTCTTTGCATGGATCTTGAAAGTTATTTTAAGGAATATTAGCTGGCAAGAGGTGTTAGCTCCAGGTGATGCTGCTGTGAAGCGAAACTGTTAGCCAGTTGGTACCAGAAATAAACATGGGAATAGCGCAGTGTGCACTTGGAGCATGCAGTGCAACTTTCTTTCTCACCCAGCAACTCATCTCTGCTTCTAAGACTCTGGCTAGTAAATGGTAATGGGTGCTGCCATAACATAGCTGTGGTCAAGCTTTCGATCGGCCACACATGCTTCGAATCCACTCTCTCGGCTTTGTGCCGTACCAAAGTGGTGTTTGGGAGCTGGCATTATTTGATCTTGATCTCCAGATTGTGATGTCTTTCCAAGCAGTTGCTGTAGTTAGAGGCCTGCGAGGCACAAACCAATGCTGCGCAGCGTTGGTGACTACCACCAGAGGGGGGTTGGGTGGAGACACAGCACTCCAGGTGGGCCGAGTTGCACCCCCCTCCGGCACTCTGCCATGTCTCGGGAAGGAGGAGGGTGCGGTAAATGGTTCCAGAGCAAATATAGCCTTCCAAACCTCCTGCCTCAAGGACGTAGCCCAAAGGCCAATCGGAAGATTGGAAACAGATGAAAGAAAGAAACTTTGGTGTGGCTTTTGGTGGCTCCTGCAGGATGAAAGCATTTTCTGTAGAACGTTGGAAATATTTTTGTTAAGACTCAATGGGCTTCCTTTTTTGTGTTGGAGCATTTGGACATGTATGGACCTGAGCATATACGTGGGTGTGTGTTTCATACTCATTCAGGAGTGCGATTGTATTGCCTGAGTAGCCCTCCAGCTCTTGTCTTGTTTGTTGACAGTATTAAACAAATGGTCAGAAAGCCCATTACTCAGGGGGGAATGAAGTGAAACCGTATGTGCATGTGCGAGGATATGTGTGTGCTCTGTGTGCATGGCCCCTCCCTGCCCCTGCAGCTTTCTCTGGGGTTTCTTGTCACCCTGTGTCTTGGAGGTGAGAGGGCGGGTGATAATTGAACACTCCCTGGCACTTTTAACAAATGTATTGAAAGGAGGAATCGAAAAACCTGTTAATGAGATTTCCCTCCCCGGGCGGTGCTCAGGGTTATTATTCTTATAATTTTCTTAATCTAATGAGTTACTCAAAGTTTATTTTCAAATGTATTTCTCCCATTCGCCCTATAGGGCTCCTGTTTTATTAGCCTCTGCTCCTCGGCAGCACACAAACTTTATTAATAAATCAATTTACAATGCTTTGGAGGAGGCCCCTACTGAGACTCGAGCAGTCAGGATCTTTCATACTAAACAAACACTAAGACAAGGACTCATAGAGTATACTGTGGATGATGGAGCAGCACTGGCCCTGTACCAAGGTGCACATCTTTATACTTGTTTTTTTTTTTTATTTACCTCACAAGATGGCTCCTGGCTTAGGGAATGGACCATGAAAATGGCTGCTCTCATGTGCCTGCAGCGCTCTATATAGATTGGAGTTTTTCATGTGGCAGTTAGGCTGCTGGGATATACACCCCAGGGGATGTGCTCTCATTAAGGACAGTAGCTCTGGGCACTTTTGCACTGCTTCCTGTGGCCACTGACCTCCTTTTCACCCGTGGGCTTGCAGCTACACCACAGCTCTGCTTCTTGGTCTCCCTGTCACTCCCAACAATGGCCTGGGGGCTGTCACATGACTCGAGGAGTGACTCCTGACCTGCCCAGCCTCCCGAAACCCCTCCCCTCCTGTCGGCGAGTCGGTTAGAATGATCACAGACAGCGTAAGGGTCACATTTGCCCCCACCAAAATGGCGGTTATGTCCTTGGGCTTTTGAAGGAAGAATTTTCCGAGTTGACAGTGTCAAAACATCATGTCAGAAATGGCCAGCCTTATGTGTCATCTTAAAGCAGTACAGCTGCAATATTATTCATGTGGAAAAAGTTTGAGCACTACGGTAAAAGTAAAGCACACCATCTATCATTTCTACAATAGTCACTGAGAGCAAATTAGTGATAGAGGGCACCTGTCTTATTGGACCCTTTACCTTGAGTTCAAGCAAATACTTGCTGCTTGAATGGACACAAGTGGGATAATAACATTGCTTCGTCACCGTCCTCCCTGAGCCATTTCTGCAGCCATTTCCTCCACGTTGAGGTTCATTTTAGCCACAAGACAAACTAGCTTGCGAGGAGCACCTAAAGGTGATCTACGATCCCGACAAAGGTAGTTAATCATTGATCAAAAAAACATTACTGTGGACTTGGGGCATTATAGCTCTTTGCCTGAAGTGTGCAGAGAAATATCAATAAAAATCCCCCTGATCTTTTTTTAATTAAAGGCTAAAAGCCTGATGCTCTCATTCGCTGTTGTGCCTGAGCACAGACTTTAAAGCATCGTCATTTTCATTGTCCATTTCAGGCAAAACATTAACCACATCTTATAAGCAAAACATGTTATGCTCACATGCACAGTATTAGTACGCAAAAGACGTGATTTTAAAGAGGTAGGCTGTGGGGTGGCCCTGCATAGCTGATTGGTGGATTGAGATATCAGACCAGTTCTCATCAGCACCATCCATACTTATGCCTGCAGGCCAAACAATTTTGTCCTCCACTAGTAAGCAATTAGATTAAACTCAAACACACATACACACAGAGAGAGCCTCCGCAAAACTGTGTTCCCCCTATGCAGCATTCTCCCTTCCTCAGTATGACACTTGCTTCCTCCATATGTGTGAGTTTTTGTTAACACAAGGATGCGAGCAGACACACATAGATACACACACACACACCCTGTAGGTATAAGGTTCCAGTTGGTATATCTCTGTCTCTAAGCCCCAGTTTGATGCCCTAGTCTCATGGTATCCAACCCCCACTCTTTCTGCATCCCCTCAGGCTTCTGTGTGTGTGTGAGTGTGTGTGTAATATGGCTACTGAACCAAGAGGGCATTGTTTCTCTCCAGCGGGGTTTCATAATTGAACGTTCACATTTATGCACTCATTCAAATGGATACTAAAAGTAGAAGTGAAGCACGTAACCATGTTCTACACTTAAATTATCCACGGCAAAACTGAAAGTTAAGATTGTTGAACTGGAGATTGCTGTTATGAGGTGTCGTGCGCGACTCCTGTGTGCATTTTTAGGTGGATGCACGTGCAGCAGACAAGTACACATATACTGATTGGAGGCTTTCCACAGGAGGTGCAAACTCCAGTCAGTCTGCATCAGGTTGTGTGTTTCTTAGGCGCATGTGTGTGTGAGCGAAGCAGGGAAGAGAAAAGACAGCGGGCAGCAGGGACAAACCCGTCAGCCACTCAGATCACATCAGGTCTGTCGGGACACATTGGAGCACAGCGAGCCTGATGGGATATGCCCCCCAGGGGTGCGAAGCAGGCCAGATGACATACAGACACAGGGGCAGGCAAAGAAGGAAGGAAGAATAGAGGATGGCACATCCTGCCTTTAACACACAATATGTTCCAATAACATGCATTCAATTATGAATGGTACCCGTGACTGCATTATGTACTAATTATACAGTCACACCATAGCATCACTGACGTACACGTACATGCAATCACACACCCCCGACATACACACTCCAGCACAAGCATATGCATGCACGCTCGGTGATATCGCCATAAACATGTAGCCTGGATCTCACACCAGATAACCTACATCTTAAACAACATGGCACATATGCTAATGTGAAACGTGAAGGCATGATGTTTATGAGCTGCACACGATGCATATGCTTCTGCGTGTGGGTAAATGCACAGACACGCTTGGGTACATATGTCCGCGGGGGCAAAATGGGAAATAGACACTTCTCTTCATGCCTGTTTTTTAATTGGGGCATTTATTGTTTTGTGGTGGTGTTTACTTCATTAAATTAAGGCACATTTGGAAAAAAATGCAGCATGTTTCAAGGTTTATATAAGCAAAATTATGCTTTCAGCCATTAAGTTGCAAATTAACATATCTTTATGACTGTGGGATATGCCAGTTGAAGATGCTTTTACATTTTCACACTAATCAACTTGACTTTAACATGTTGGATTTCAGTTTGATTTGCTTTCATCACAAATATTGTTTCCCCCCTCGGCTGTGTGTGTGTGTCTGCATGTGTAGTCGAGTGGAGCTGCGCTAGTGTGTGTGTGCATGTGGGTGTGTGTACGCCTGTGTGCTTCTGTTAGTTGTCCATGGCACCTTCATGTCACCCCAACTGTTCTCTTTCTTAGGAAATCACAAAATATGTGTGTCTGTGCGTGTGTGTGTGTGTGTGTGTGTGTGTGTGTGTGTGTGTGAGGAGGGGGGTGTTACAAGGACAAAATGAACTAATGTTGAATATTCCGTATTGGTTTTACTGTAATTCTTTTCTAATTCTTAGTTTATTCAATTTCATCTCCTTGAGGCTGGTAGGTATGGAAATGAGGTCTGTTCTTTTTTTTTTCTTTTTTTTGCCTGTGTAAATTGCAGCTATCACCTCAAGCCTTTTGAACAAGATTACCCAGATGGCCTTGCGTGGTGTGCCTGAAGTTTTATTTTCCTCCTTTGCCTGCTTTTCCTT
Organism: Epinephelus fuscoguttatus; assembly: GCF_011397635.1. Lineage (NCBI taxonomy): Eukaryota > Metazoa > Chordata > Actinopteri > Perciformes > Serranidae > Epinephelus > Epinephelus fuscoguttatus. Next base: position 35,087,668 of record NC_064766.1, read on the forward strand.
CTTGGCTGCAGGGGAAAGGAGAGGGAGCTGGGAAGCCTCCTGAAGACTCTGGGCGAGGCCAGGAGGCAGCAGCTGTGGCAAAGAGAGATCTGGGGGAAGAAGGAGAAGAAGAAGAAGAAGACGAAGTTGGGGAGGGAGCGCTGGGGGGTGCGTGAGACTGGTGCAGGGGGCGTTGTTGTGTGCATGTGTGTGTGTATGAAAGGAGGGGGCACTAAAATCTAAAGCTGAGAACACCAGCTATTATGAACACTACCCCTTACCTGGCTTGGCTGTCAAGGGGACCGGAATAACCCTTGGAGTACTTAAAGAGGGGGCTGGTGGAGTGGGTGTACGCTCTGGATGGGAACAGGAGGAACTTTAGGGGGGGTGCGTACGTGAACATGTGTTCAGAGTAAGGTGTTGTTTGCAGATACAGCGCAGTGTAAACATGGCATTACCACATCACCAGTCATATTAGCAATACTTACAATTCAAACGGCGGGAATTGCACCCTTAAATGCCAGGATTTTTTTTTTTTCCGGGTGAAAAGCATGATAAATGGCAACCTCCTGCCCAGGTGATCATTGTTGTGCGAGTGGTGGGATTTGTCATTGGGTTTCCACTCACCATGCCCTGGACATAATCTGCTGCTGGTTTTCTGCCCCGAGGAAGAATACGATTTTAATACATTAAGGTGGCGCCGAGATAGAGAATTATGCAGAGTTAAAGTGTTCACCTGTTTATTATTCTAACATGCAACAGCCTCCATCCACACTAATCTCCAAAAGAACACACCCAACTCCCAGATTGCTGATCTTGGCTCGGAGGCAACGGTGAAAGGAGATTCTCACCTGAGATAAGGTGAGGAGAGGAGCAGGAGGAGGAGGAGGAGGAGGAGGAGGAGGTGTAGCATATATCACTTTAAAACATACTTACAAAAACATGATACTGGAGGAAAAGCTGATGGGAGACAGTGATCTTCCGCTTCTTCCTCTGAACACCTATCGAGAAGACATGCCTCTTATTTTGTCTTGTTTGTCCGAACTCTGAATATAGTTGTTCCCGGTTATATAATAAAACAAATGTCTCAGCGCGGTCAGTCTTTTGCGAGGACTGAAGCGTGTTGTTGGATCAAAATCCCTGCGTGTTATTTCAGCAACAGCTTTTTCAGATGCTGCTGCCAAAGAGTCAATAGTAGGCTATCACTGTTTGTTTTCACTCCCTCCATTTGTTTGTTTTGTTAAGGTTTTGCTCTCCATCATAATGAATCATTTTTTTTTCATCTTGTTCTTATTTATTCTCATGGCTGGAGGTAGAATGTGGTGGTTGATGAGGGGCTGAAATGAACTCAGCCTTAGCCTTAGCCCGGGGGCTGGCGCATATCTTAGCATAAGTGATGGCCGACCGGAGGGCTAGAGCCTAGCTGAGAGCGCCCTCAGGACAGCAACTCTGACAGATCATGTATTTATAGGTCTGTTGAAAGACCTCTATTGTGTCCCACATAGCCTCGGAGCATGTCTGTCCTCTGTATTATAATAAAGCCGCTGGCCTTACCGCTATGATGGATGGGTGGCCCTCGAATGGCAAGCTCCAGAATCATTAGAGCACTCCTAACATGCAGGTCTACCCATGTGAAAGGCTGGTGCAGGGCGGGGTGCTACCGGTGAGCAATACAGTACAGTTCAGACCTTTTAATCAAGGATAGGTAGCCCTTATTAATTCTCCACCAAGAGAGCGAGGGAGGGAGAGAAAAGAGGAATGGAGTGAGGAGACAGGGGCAAGTTTGCTGATGTTTTTGCCAAAGGATACATTTGCAATTATCTCAATGGCTTAAAACACCCTGCAGGCTTTTTCAGTACAGGTTAAAATGTGGCACCTATAGCATTTACAGGCAGCTTCACTGGTCAGATTTCATTGCTGCTGAAAATTTCACCAAAGCCATGCATTCCATCACAGCTCCGCTGAGCCGTATACAGCGTCACTGTAAGATGTGTGACCACGGAGGTATAACTGAGCACAGCATATATATTAGGAGATTTTTTTTTTGGGAGAAACTATTTAAAAAAACAGAAAAGAAAAACAGAACTTGCTTGAATATGCTCTGCAGCCCAAAAAAAGGAAGAAAAAAAAAACAGCTTGACTTTTTCTCTGCGCCTAAAGCCTCACAAGCAGAGTGGTGTTTGAGCTGTTTCCCAATCTCATGTTCTTCTGTTACCTCTGGAGTAGAATATAAATGATTCCCTCTCAGTGTACAGTGTATGCCAAGGGGCCTGCAGCGACCATAGTCCGGTCTAAAATTCCTCACTGCAAGCGCACCATAACTCAAGGCCTGACTGATAAATAAACAATGGAAAGTGCAGCGTGTTGCGGAGCACTACCTCAAATCCTCCACTTGGAGCACTGTCACATATTACAGCCCAATCACCATGAGGTGAGCAGAGGGTCTCATGAAGGCTGCTGTATTAAATCTGCTATTCTTGACAAAGGATTCAAGCCAAGTCCTTGTGTAGCACAGTGCAGGATATCTGTATACACTTTACAGAATAGGTGGACACCGTCAGCATCTTCATTAATTAAGCATTGAATAATAGCGTTAACAGAGTCTTATCTCAAGCAGCTGAGGATGATTACCAGTTTGACTCCCTTCCTCTTTCTGCTTTAATTCAAGCGGCACTCCATTGATTTTACATGTCTAAGTCAATTTAGTAGTCACGCAGAGTACAACATAGCCTAACAGAGCAGCTGTATAATGTCGACTGTGGCTCTGGAGAAGTTTTGTCATGTGGGACTGAATTGCTGAGGTGACATCACTTGAGTAATTGCATCTCGGGCTTGGGGACGGTAAATTCGTAGCCATGCTGGCAGCGACAGCGATGTCGGTCAGTCCACTGGCCCACCTTTTAAGTCCAGACTGAAATATCACACCAACAATAGGGTGGACTGTAGTAAATCCTACTGACTTTTGGGATCCACTAACTTCTCCTCTGATGTCACCACCAGGTTGACACATTTGGTTTTAGGCACAGGCTGTATAAAAGAATGGACGTAGCTACCGTGACGTCAACCATTGGTTTGTGGATTCCCATTCTGAATCCTGAATTTGGTGTTTCAGCAGTCGTCATCCTGTTTTTCTTTTGGAGCCAGAAGTGACCAAATTTGGATTAGCAGTTGGAGCTGCGGATGAGCGAGTGGTGGCTCAGACTTACCCCCAAATTCCACCAGATGCGTGTGGGTTGCATCTGCGCTCCAGAATGGCAGCAGAGCTGATATGTTTCAATTCTAGTCAATGTGTGTGCTTCCACCAGCTGCGGCTGTGCTGCGTTCTGGCTCCGACACAGCTGTGGCGCTCCGGAGCCCTCCGCAACAGATACGCAGGACTTCTATTTTTGCCGGATGCCGGAGCACAATGCAGCAATTCAGCACAGAGTTAATTTTCAAAATAAAATATGCAGTGTTCATGGCGGATAATTTTTCCCTGCACTACACCTTGAAAATGTCATAATGGGTGGAGGCAGGCCTGAAGTCAACAGGTCAGAGGTTTTCAGACGTCATTTCACCCCGTTGACACCATGGACGAGGAGATGTTAATCATGTAGATGCACCGAGATGTCTTCCTACTACTCCTCTAGTTGTGTGTTTTTGTTTATAGTAGGGATACACCGAAAGAAAATTTGTGGCCAAAGCCGAAGCCGAATAACATTAAACGCTTGGCCGAGTACCAAGTACCAAATATCGTTGTTTAGTTTTTCATTAGTTTTTGCAGATGAACCCCCTCCAGATTAGTGTTGTCATGGTACCAAAATTGGGACTCACTGTACGATACCAATGAAAATATCATGGTTCTGAGTAGTATCACGATACCACAGCAAAAATGAGGCAGATGTGCCTTTTGTCATTTATAAAAAGATAAATCACTTTTCTATAATACATCAATGATATTTCAATGGAATAAATTACTTATTGACTTATTCATACTTCAAAAACAGCATCAATGAGTGACTAACATAGGGGGGATCAAAATAAAATAAATAAATAAAATAAAAATCACCCAGCCACCCTCCTCCCCTGACAGTCCCTTCATAAGTAAAGAACAGTCCCTAAAGTGCACTGAGGTTTGTGGGCCGTGAACAGCTCGTTTCTCCTCTGACACATCACATACCTGTGTTCGGCTGGCTCGGCTGTTCAGGTACTTCTGGGCAGTCCACACGCCAAGAAGAGGATATTATGGGAACCGACTTCTCCGTCGCCGGTAAGCCGATGGCCGCCGTATTTGACAGGAATACATTACTGTCTGTGTCTGTGACCCCCGTTCAACCCACAACTGATGGGATTCGCCTTTCATTTCTGCTGCTGGTTGAAATCTGTAGGCTGACGTGGACGGATCACCACACTGCCGACATTTTATTCCGCTCGTCACGGCACGCTGTTTGATTGCGTTATCAAAACATGCCGCTATTATTCGGCCTTGCTTTTAACTTATTCCACCGAATACCGAACGTGTGTTTTTTTGCAATATTCGGCCGAATATATTTGGTTACCGAATATTCGGTGCATCCCTAGTTTATAGAGACTACATCGTGCTATATCTCGCGATTATGCGTGAATTCGCAAGATCTCGTGGATCCTTGTGACTCCCGCTGTCTGGCGAAGCTGCACCACTCCGCACCACAAACGCAGCCGATGGGTGTTGACAGATGGCAGAGCACGCAGTGGATAACCAGCGCAGCCACGCATCCAGTGGAATTCCGGTGATATAGACTGCAGCCATTCCCTTGAATATGCACGACTTTCTGCCTTAATAACATCTGAAAGGGTGAATTATATTTTAAAATATGATGTCATGAATGTTTACCAGGCTGTAAACATGTTCTCGCTGTACACTTGGGCATTTTAACACAAGGGTCTGTGGGGACTGACTCGCTCTTGGAGCCAGCCTCAAGTGGCCATTCAAGGAACTGTAGTGTTTGGCACTTCCTCGTTGGCTTCATCTTCCAGCCCCAGAGGTTGCTGCATGGTTTTAGGTGAGATGTCTCAGAAACTATTAGATAGATTATTGCCGTGATATTTGGTAAAGACATCAATGGTGCCCAGAAGTTGATACCAAAAGATTTGGTGATCCCCTTATTTTTCAACAGGTCAAAGTTCTCACTTAACCCGTGAATTATCTCACAACTATAAACGCCAACCTCAGTGAAGGGATCACAAACACCTTTGGGATACAATATCTGGGATCTGTGAATGTCTGTACAAAATTCTGTGCCAATCCAGCTACTGGCTGTTGAGTGAAATGTCTCTACATCTGTTGGGCAGATTGCCATGAAATTTCGTACAGACATTGGTGCCCCCAGCAGGATGAACTGTAAAAACTCTGGTGATGCCGCCTCTCCAATACTTTGGTTTAGACCAGTCCTCACAAAACTAACAGCATTCCCATCAGCCTCAGCTCCACTCCACTCTGTGTTTAGTGCTAGTTAGCAAATTCTAGCATTCTAGTGCACTAAAATGGTGAACGTGGTTAGCATTATACATTATTGGTGTAAATATCAAAAAACATTTTGCTGCCTGGAGAGATCAGGCTGTGGTGATGTGAGTCCAGAGCAGGCTGTTAGATTAGTGTTGAGAAATTTGACTCTTTGGCTATCACCTGTGGTGCTGATCGAAGGCTGGACACCCCTTAGTTCAGTAATAGAAGTGGCTATTTTAACATGTGTTGTTCAGCGGTGATTCTGGCCTTCGCTGGGAAGAGAGCACAGCTTACAAACTGCAATTGTACCAACTCAAATTCAGCCAGTGCAAACCTCAGGAGGGGTGTGATTCTGGACCACCCTGACCACCCTTCTGTTGCTGCCGTTACACAGGTTAGACCCAGGCCAAGTCCCAGACAACCCTGCTCTAATTTAACCCCTGGTTGTGTGCATGTATGGTGCAGGAGCATGTGCTTGTGTTTGGGGCGAGGTCAGAGGCCAAGAAAAAATATTTGCACCTGGGCCAATCACAGTTATGTTACTCTACTAGCTGACATTAGCATTTAGCTCAAAGCACTACTGTGCCCAAGCCTCACAGAGCCATGACTGTAGATGTTGACTTTTGATAGTCTTAGCATTATAAGATTTAGAAATCCAGTGTTTTTGGAGATCAACCCTCACAAAGGACTAAAAGTTAGGTGATCTCAGGTTCTGCTGCATCAGTTTTGACAGCAGCCTTCTTTTTTAACAACACATTTTCACTCCAACCTCGTCACATATTGGCGTTTGGTCATGGACCTTCCACATCCTGATAAGGTGTGTAAGGTACCCTGGGTATGTGTAATGTGAAGTTAAGCCTGTTACATGCATTGTCTTCTTTCAAAATACACATCCATTTTGACAGGAAATTTACCATTTCGATACAGTCTCTTTCAAAATAAATGCACTACGTCGGTACAGCAACACAAATTGTTAATGTTATAATCTTTATAGTCTTACAGTGCGCGAACACTGCTCTCCAAGGTCACCTTAACTTTTGTTCTTGTCTGACCACGTTTCCCCCTGACACCACTGAGCACCATTAAACTATAACAGCGACCGACGGCGTATCACAACAACATTAAAGGATGCTTTTTCCATCACTGTCTGATGCCACAAGTCACTGCTCAAGCACCGGATTTTGACGACTTTTGAGTGAGACTGGGTTGTTTTTAAATATGTGAAAGTGCATCTCTTGAATACTCATTTAAAATTTACATTATTAAAAGTGTTGCGGTGGTCAGACTTTTGAGTCACAGAAACTATATTTCAGAATAAGACATACATGCCCTTGTGAATGATATAAGGTTATTTTTGGCTTTTGTCACGAGACATTCACCTCCATCGCTGCTTCACTGTCCAAGAAACTGCACTGCTGCCAGGGTATCTCGAATGGCCGAACTGACAAAACCACCACGGACGTTATCAAAGCTTGCTGGGTTACAATCTGTTATACATTAAAAGTGGATTATTACAAGTTGCCTTGGGCTCCTACAGAATAGAAAACTTGGGGGACGTTAAGGATTATGCGTTAATGTGGTGCTGCAGAAACAAAAGGAGCAGGGGTTTCAGTTTTGCATGCAGCTTTCCTCTCCAACAAGTTCGAGCCAAAGAACCCATCAACGCAGGTGCTGAGCTCCACTTTTTTGTATTTAGATTTGCTCCATTTTACATTAAGACTTGAATTTCTATAACTCAAGCAAAGCCACTGTGACATATTATTACACTAGCGAGTGTCCATTTGAGATATTATCCTACCAGCGATTGTCCATCTAAGAACATTTAAAGCCCCAAAGACTGTGCAGGCATTCATCACACAGATGAACTAATTTCTCCAGTAGAAATAATGGCTAGAAATATGTGGCCATTATATTATAATAAAGGTATTTATGAGCCTTCAATCTCGCAGCCTCACTATGAGATATCTTTGAAAATTTGAAATCAGCTCCTGAGGCTTCAGGAGGGGGAGGAGAGAAGGGAGAGAGGGTGAGAGAGGGAGAGAAAGAGAGAGAAACGGCAAGGGAGAGATGTGGGAGTTGTGTTTTGCTTTTTCGCCACGGGTTACATTTATAATTATCTTGCTGGCATAAAATGGCCAAGGGGCTTTTTCAATAAAGGTAGGAGGCACCTACAGTACAGAATATTACCTACAGATCAACACAGAACAAGAGACAGGACTGCAGATAGAATAAGACTGAATCAAGAGTACAAAGTACATCATCTAATAAGTGTATTTAGTCAGGACATTCATTAGGAACAGTAGCCACTGCTTGCATGGCGCCATAGAAGTGAGCACTGTGAGGGCTGATGATTTGAAGACGAGGTGAATGAGTCCATCCACTGACCTTCACTTGTGGTGAGTAAGCAGAGCCTGCGGAGTGAGGGAAAGATGGCCACGGCCACTTTCTCCAGGCCCTACTCTGCCTTTTGATGACTGGAAATAATCACTAGAGAGAAAGCGAGTGAGAGAGACATGATCACAGACTCAACACAGAAGAGAGGAGGATCTCAAATTGCTTTATTCTCCTCAAAACCCCCTGTCCTCTAAAGGACTGGAAGTCAGCTTCTTAATACCATTCATCTTTTCTCCAACCAACTGTGTCCGGAGAGGAGGATATCTCTAATTCCTTTTCAAGTCAGTCTGAATCCAGGAAGTGAGAAGAGATAGGGCTGGACGGGGTCTCATTATACTCAGGCTGCCCCACAGGTAACAAACTTAAAAATCACATAGGGTGCATAAAAAGTACAGCTGGATTTCAAACTGAACACATGTTCAGTCTCTGTCTTACAGCAGCCAAACAATATTTTATTTTGGGAGAACAATGACTGTTTTTTTACTCATCCATTGAAGTTGAGTCATAGACCGTAAAAATAATGAACATAGCCACCGTGACATCGCCCACTGGTTTGTGGACTCGGGTTTTGCAGGCACGAGTTTGGCATTTTGGCTGTTGTGTGACGCCCCTCCCACTGTCTTTGAGAATGTTCCAGCCAGCCTCATCAGGCAGTTGGCTGACATGGGAGGGTCATTGCCTTGATTAGGCTCACCTGGGCTTCCAGGCTATAAAAGCTGCCTCATGTGTTCACTTGGGCTGACATCCACTGGGCATCATTGCTTTTGGTTTGCACCTTCAGCACCTCCACAACACACCTGACACACACCCATGCATGGCTTCCATTACTGACTTTGCTGACCTACACACTCCATTGGTTATTTAAGTTAGTTTTAGTTTAATAAATTCTGTTTGTTTTAAGTAAATCTGTTGTGTGGACTCCCTACTTGTCACATTCACTGAGACAGTTTGTGAGAGTAGTCATCTTGGATTTTTGGAGCAACAAATGACCATAATTGGACAAGAGGGTTAAGCTGTGGCTTCACGACTTGCGGCAGTATTTTGAATTTGAGTGCAGTAACCGTTTTGGCCACATTCTTACATACGGCGCCTTTAAGCCTTAATAATATTTAAACAGCTGAGTTATGTAAAAATTCACCCCTCTTGCAGTTGTAACGAATGCTAAAATTAGCTAAAAGGACCAAAACTATTTTTGGCACCAGGCTGTTGACATGTTTATTTCCGTTTTAAAGGCGCCGTATGTAAGAATGTGGCCAAAACGGTTACTGCACTCAAATTCAAAATACTGCAGCGAGTCGTGTCCGCCCCCCCTCCCCTACAGATTCGAGGTTGCTGGACAGCGGCATGCTGGAGACTGATTTGTTACTTTAACTGATGCTGAGACTCTACTGACTATGTGACTGGTAGATGGCGGTGGGTGGCACAACAGGCCAAAACACAAATTCAAAATTTGCGGACCGTAAAATATTTTTTTAAATGAGAATATTCTGGCTGTACTATTGTTGTTGGTAAGATCAGTATGCTATATGAACATTATTCCTTAGTCTCTGTGACATATTAGGAGGATTTTATGACTATTTGCTTTAGATTTCTTACATATAGCTCCTTTAAAGTTGGGCATTTTAAAATAATGGTCTATGGGGACTGACACTGTTTTGGAGCCAGCCTCAAGTGGCCATTTGAGGAACTGCAGTTTTTGGCACTTGTACCTTGAATTCATTTTTCAGGCCCAGACATAGCCGCCTGGGTTCATGCAACTAAACCAACTTTCTACCCAGGTATACTACATTAGTACCTTAAGCATTGTAATTCTTAAAATCGTAATGATATGTATAATAGGAAGTGTTTTACATCTTGGGAGATGAGTTAAAACCTACTTGCTTTCTTGCCAAGAGCTGAGGGGATAAGAGGTTTGTTATCACTGTACAATAAATACAAAGCCAGCAGCCAGTTAGCTTAGCTTAGCACAAAGACCTTAAACAAGGGGAAACAGCTAGCCTGTCTCTGTCCAAAGTTAACAAAACCTACCTACCAGCACCTATAAAGCTCACTTGTTATGCACAAAAACCAAAGTGTTAAATGACAGACTGTGGTTTTACAGTATTTGTGCTAAGCTAAACTAAGCTAAGCTAACAGGCTGCTGACTGTGGCTTTATATTTTCAGTACAGAAACACTTTGCAAGAAAATGAATGAGGGTTTTTTCCATATTTGGGGCAGCATAGCTCAAAAAATCAAGACAACTGTTCAGTTTATGATAAAAGCACCAAATCTGGTACATGTATACCTTATTGCATGTAGAAGACACCTGGATACTGGGGCATCATGGCGGCAAAATCAAATATGACCACCACCTGAAAACAGTTTTGGCCATAACTCCTGAACCAGTTGAGCTATAAGCTTTGTGTCTATTTCATGTTTTTTGACCACAATAAATACATTGGAATGCTTATTTTTATGATTGGATGCATCTGGACCACTAATTTGCATATTTCCAAGATGGCAGCCATCTAAAATAAACTTTTTTTAAAAAAGGCTTTTAGCAAACTTGGTGTCTATTTAATATTTTTAACAATAGAAACACAGTGGGATACTCAGATTCATGAGTTATTTTTAAATCACATTATATTTTATTTGTGCTCTCTTATTTGCATAATACCAATATGGCCACTATCCCACACACATTTTCACCCAGATTCAGTTGTAAGGATGATTTTTTTTTCCATATTGTGATTCCATGGCCCCTGCTGTGCCAAAATACCATTGGAAAAACTCTGATTTTTAACATGAAACTGCTTTATTCAGAGTTTTTACTGGCTTTAATCACCTGGTTGGTCTGTTTTGGCAAAGAGGACACCTCTGTGGATAATTCAGCTTTCCCTAAAAACCTCCTGAGCAGTTAATGCTGAAGGAATCCTATACGTAAGAAACTGACTGCAATGATGGCATTGCTCCGTCTTTATTTTTTGACTGAGAGAGCAGGAAATTACATAATGACAGTGATGTTTTAAATGTTTATCGGGTTGTATTTTCCTCATTTGAAATGATCAACAGGCTGCTGAGAATTTGCTGAAAGTCTGAAGAAATGGCTGACGATGTCATACAGATTGAATATTAGAATTGTGTTTCAATTTTTTTTTTAATCGATCCGTCAGTTATATATATCGCCTCTAACACTTGAATGCTGAGTTGAACTTTTATCTTAAGTCTGGTAACTGTAATAGTTTTAGCAGAGCGTTGATGTGTTTGATGCCTGCTCCATGAATAATTTGATTTTATGATTGAAAGCAAAGCATTGCTGTGTACCACTCACAGTTGCACCTCTAGCCTATGAGAATAACAGTCAGTCAAAAGGGAATCTAGGGCAAAGAGGCCTTGAAGGGGACACATATAGCATAAACCGTAGATAGCCAAAGAAAGTGGAGATTCTGCCAAAAGGGATGAAGACAAGACGACAGGGCTCCGTGTGGGATTTCACTTTGGATTTTGGCCCTGCAGGGATATGTGGAAGCACAACTGACAGGACTTGCGTGGAGAAGTCGGCTCCATTCAATATAACTAAGTAAAGAATGCCCCATGTAGTCACTGATGCACCAGCATAAATCCTCCAAGGTACAATATTGCCTTGGCAAAGTTAGCTTCACCTCTCTGGTTGTAGAGAGCTAAAACACTACATAATGTAAAAGATTCTTGTTTGCCACTGAACACACACAGGATGCTGGAGAGAATCTTAAGAGGTAGGATAGATGCAGTAAATTCAAATTTAAGGAATTACCATTTAGCTGTGCAGACGTGTGAAGCCAGTCCCTACAGCGATGTAAAAACAGCGAACAGACACCATGACAACTTTAGTTGAGATTTATTTCACATTTGTTTTGCTACATTCCTCTTTACTCAAATCTAGGGAGCGTAGGTGGGTCAGTCATCTTAGAAATACTTTATATCCAACTTCATATCAATATGTGCTACAAGTAAAAGTGATCTTGGAGTGGGTAGTACAATAAGCCTTAATCTGTTCAGTCATGTCTGAGGCAACAAATTTGCTTTAAAAAGATTCAATGTAAAAAACACAAACACATATACAATGAAAAAATTTACAGGTCATGACTCGGAGGAATATTATGATCCAATTAAATAATTCCCAAGGTAGCACACAGGGGTTAGTCGTTCATACTCCCTGATGAAGCAAATGTGACATAATAATTTACTAAATTATTTTCTGTACTGCTGCATATAGGATGGCCTTTGATGCTTAATTTTGATGAGACTAATAATGTCAACTATATGTCATGGCATAATCCAATAAAATAACTTCCATTAAAGTAAAAAACACTTCATTGGTATCACAATATTCAACATCATGTGAAAAAAGATGCTTTGTTGAAACTAACTGTTTATGACAACTGAGACATTCTGTACTGTAAGCAACACATTAGTGACCTTTTTACAGCAAGGGACTAAAAACAGACTGTGCCAATTTGCCAGTGAGACGTCAAAATCAAATCACTGGTGACAAGCTATGCAACATACTACATGAGCTATATTTGTTTTTAATTTATATGGGTATAGTAGAAATCATATTCAACCTAATGTAGGCTCCAAGTTTTAAAACAAACTTTGCTTGGGGATCCAGCGTATATAAATCCTTTTTTAATTGTTTTACAGGGGCTAGACATTCACAAATGTCCTTGCAATCTCAAACTTATCAAATGTCTTGTATCTTCTTATGGCAAAAAAATCTCCTGTTGCACCTCATTTTTATTCTCTAGATGGTTCTCAAGTTTAAGAAAACAAAAACATCAACAAGGAAACGAAGAAAAACAGAGTCCACAGAGCTCTGCAGCATCGAGCGTTTGGCTGCCACAGAAAAGTCTAGCACCTCCTGCTGCTCGGGAGGTTTCTAGTCCAGCTGCTCCTGCTTTATCCTGTTTGAATTGGATCCTCGCTGACTCGTCCTCCTCAGTTCCCTCCTCAGGACGTACTCGCTGAATTGGGATGAGTCCACGCCTCCGCCGCAGGAGCCGGCGATCTCGAAGCCGCGTTGTTGGAGGCGCTCTAGAACCTGGAAGGGGTGGAACGGGATAGAAGGAGGAAGATGTCAGTGGCAAAACAGGACATCAGTCACAGAGGGGAAACCATCATTAGCATTCTTTACCAGCAGGCAATGCTCACTCATACAGTATATCTTTCACAGTCAGTGCCAATCTGGTCAAGATGCCTGATAAATCATTCCTGGAGGTCTACCAGTCCCCATGAGTTATGATGCTAAAACATTAATGTGACCTTTAACCTTTTGTTTACTGCTGCAAAACCTGAAAGCGCATCATCGTCTGAAACTCTTCTAGTTACATGCTGCTGAGTTAGTGCTAGGTCTGGCATTGGAAACAGCTCTGGGAGTAAGCTGCAACATACGGCCTGTGACGGGAATTTGGATGAGACTTTCACAAGACTTTCACAAAACCAAGAGCCTCTCGTTTTGCCTCATGCCTCATTTTCATTGTTTTCTGGTGTACATGTGTGTTTGCCTGCATGTGTGTGTAGCTGTTCCTGATCACGCAGCCTTGCAGACATCTACAGACCGTGTCCAGGGGGGCTGTAGGATCACATTCCATCGAAGAGGCCCCAGGGAGCTGTGAGGCTTTCTCTCTGCCACTTGGCTCAGTGCAGGCTGCTCAGCAAAACCCCCTCTCCCCATTTCTCCCCCAGCCCCCAGGCCCAAGCCTCCGCCAAAACTACAAAGGTCCCCCTACTGCTGGCAGCTCTCTCTGCCCCCCTTCCTTCTCTCAAAACCCCCGCCCTGCCTCCATTAGCCGCAGATACAGCATCCACCGCCGGCGTGCTTTAATAACCAAACAGGATTATGGGCCCTGCCTGGGGACAACCTGCCAGGGAGCATGCTCACTCTCTTGCTTGCTCTCCACGACTCACACACTTCAGAGACGGGTTTGTTTGTGTGTTTTTTGGGAGGGAGATGGAGATTTGACTTCCTCAGATGGAGACACAGTCCAAATCATTGTGAAATCTTTTCAAATATGCCTCTCCTCCATCCTTTATTGATGCGTATCTGAGGATTTTGCCATCAATGAATTAGTGGAATATCAATATATAATCAGGGAAATACAATATTGCCAAATACATGCTGAATATAAAAGAGGATTTTAACACATTTTTCAGTGTGTAGAAGTTTTCTTTTTAAAGTCTTGTTTTACTCTTACAATATGGTTTTACCTATAACTTATTATGCTTCAGAATGGATCACAAATCTTTCTATACAGTATATAAAAGGACATCTTTGCAGTGGCGCCCCCAGGAAATTTTTATAACGTTGGCCAAGAGGGGCCACTGAAAATCTAGGGGCGGCACACCAATACCAAAAACTATAACTGACTTTCAGGAATTCTATTACTCTGTTGAAGTTGTTGAAAACTTTGCCAATGTAAGAGTAAAGGAATCGCATACTGATATACCTTGGTTTCTTTAAAGTTAATGTTATTATCTCATGTGCAAAGACTAATGTCGGTACAGTTAACATTTTGAGTTGCACAGAACTCCTGTGGTAATGTGTTATCTCTACAACTCATTGTTTATCAAATAGGCTGGTTGTCCTTTCCCTTAAAATATACAGCTTTAGTTTGAAGGAGTTCATTGACTATACGGAACATTTATTGTGAAAAGGCCTTCTCAAGTTTAGGGCTTACTCGTGGTTACCCATAGAACCTACTTTGAAAACCATGCTATTTGTTCCCTGGCCAAAATTTGACCCAATTTTGGAGCATTTTTTAGCCCCCTTCCCAACAAGTTATACAGACAAAGTTGGTACCAATGGATGCCTTAGTTTGTCTAGGTTCACCTGATACCACTACCTTGACACCTAAAAAATAATTGCGCCACAGCCTCTTAAAGGAAATGACCACTTTAGACTGAAAATACAGACAGTACTTACTCCACAAAACTCGTTCAGGGTATCGGAGGATAACATCTAGCCAAGAACAAGAACATCTCTGAACATTCTCGAGTCTCGCGCGAGTTGCCATGTAAACACAGCACGCCTGCAGGCTAACTGACCACGATGAGAAATTATGCTATAAAAATGGAGTAAATTACGTCTTTTCAAGTCAGTGCTGCATGCAGCTGCTTCAGGACACTTGGATTACGACGGACGAGCCGTTCTGACGTTTTTGAAATGCATTAGTGGAGTTTTATTACATTTTCAAAATGATTTTGGACGTGGGTTCCATGCACTTAAAGTGTATGGAAAAATCTGGCTAGCTGTTATCCTCCGATACCCCGAACGAGTTTTGTGGATTAAAAAACTACACTGGACTTCTTGTATGTACTGTCATTTTCATTCTAAAGTGGTCATTTCCTTTAAAACAGTAATGTTTCCCTCCAATTATTTTTGCCAGGGTGGCAATGAGGGGGCCAGCAATCGCATTAGGGGGTCATGGCCTCCCCAGCACCACTGTATCTTTGGATAATTAAGTTTCAAGTCATAGTTTTGCTCCCCTTGAACTCTCCCAACACCTTAAAGATGTCAAAGTACGTCTTTGAACAACAAAAAAAGTCTTGTGGGTTTGCAGAATTACTATTTGGTAAGAAACTGTACTAAAGCTGTGTTCTACTTATTTGTTTCTTGGACACTACAGACCAAAATGTGTAGCTGCTTGGCTTTATTTTATTTTAAATTGAGCATCAATCCAACAATCGCCTAAGACACTCTGGGGAATCATCTTATGTCTGCTTAAGTGTTTCACTGCATTCTGAATTGCCCACTTCCTCTTTCTGTCTGCCAGTTCCCCCCCAAGTTTGCACATTCATGTGAATTTCCAACATGATTCAATGTGTCGACTATTCCTTCTCTTAATGGGTTGAAATCCACCATTAATCCATTTACTATCCTTTTTCTGCAGGTTGGCACTGATCCCAACTTCAGAGGGAAACTTTAAAACAGTCAAAATGTCTTACGGACTTAACTGTAAATGCTTTTCATCCACATGGAACACAGAGGAGCAATGGGTGCAATGTAGGGACTATATTATGAGTGTTGCAAAGGGATGCATAATATTAAAGCTGACCATCTACCAACTCCAGAGCCAAAGTCGAAATCATTATTCCGGTCAGATCCCAGAAAAGTAAAGATGGTGGTAGAGTTGCGTAATGATGGCTTGCTAAATTGATGCTTTGATGAACTCATCAAAGGGCTCATTTTTCCGCGAGGCTGTTCTTGTGACTCGATTAGATTAAAAAAGATAAGAATTTGCAATCAGACATCAGTAAAATTCCAAAAGTCTACAGTATAACAGCAGATGAAAAAAAAGCTGAATGAACAGATCATCACCTCAGCCAACTCCTTGGGCATACGACTGAATGCAAAAAATATAGAGAAACATACTTTATCTAACATTTGAGTGTGTATACTTATAGAGGCATGCTGAATAAAACTCTCAGGATAAGAGACAACACACCCACAGCAGCCCACAGTTCCCATTACCTGGACAGAGTTGAGGTGGCAGTACCCATTGAGTGGGAAGCGGATGACATGCGTGGAGTCATGGTTCCAGCCAGCATTGACAGAGTTGCACATGACATCGCCAATTTCCGGAAACACGTCTTCAATCAGGGCCTTGTCGCCGCTGAGCGTAATCCTCTCGCCCAGGTCAGGTGCAACACGCACCACCAAGCACTCGCAGGGACGCGACACCCGGCCTAGCTCTTGGTCCTGGCGCCAGCGCTCCAGCTCAGCAAGCATGGGCTGCAACTGGAAGTATCGCGCCTCCTCATACAGCAGACTGTAGTCCTGTAGGAGACGGGGCAAAGGATATTATGTATATTATCTTGCATGTGCTGTTTGATATGGCAGTTCTGTTTATGTTAGCTCTGATTGTACCAGGTTAAAGGGTAACTGTGGACCCTATTTTATAATGTTTTTATATCTAAGTGACTCATGGGAATGAAAGTTTTTGAGATCAGCCCAGTACTGAGCAAGATCTTTGCACCTGGATGCAGCAAAACAAGCTGCAATATAACATTAATGGGCAATTAACGCTTTTCTTTTACCACTGACAGGCTCAGATTATCATTCTAAGTGTCTGACAACATTACGGAAAGGATCCCTACAGAGATAGACCTTGTTGCTAAAGAGTAAGATTCTTTTGTTTAACTAGAAAGTACCCAGAAATTGCTCTCACCAAACCCACCAGACTCCATTTAGATAAACAGTAATTTTATCACCATACAACACACCTCATTCAAGGTTGACAGAAAACAAAATAAAACCCTCAAAAGCCATCTTAATTCATGTCTTCACTGTTCCAACACTTTCCAACTCTGGTTTGGTCGAATAAACCCTTAACTCATCCAGTTAGATGTCAAAACATGCTCGCTATGCACACGCTAAAATTACTGTTTTTTTAAATGGAGTCTGGTGGGTTTGGCGATGGCAATTTCAGGGCTGTTTCTACTTAAACAAAAAGGATCTTACTCTTTAAAAAAAAAGGTCTATCTTTGTAGGGATCATTTCCAGAATGTTGCCAGACACTTAGAATAATAATCTGAGCCTGTCAGTGGCAAAAAGTAGCACTTTTAGTGGATGGAAATTGAAGGTGCACAAATGCCCCTAGTGGTTACGTTATAGCCTGTTTTGCGGCTGCTGACTGCAGAGCTGTCACTCAATACAGGACAAACATGTCCAAGCTGTCGTTCCCATTAGTTACTTAAACACAAAAACATGAGAAAATGGGGTCCAGGTTGAAAAATACCCAAGTTACCCTTTAAGTAACAAGTCTTGCTGTTTAACATTCATCCAGTTACTTTTGTTAAACCTGACACTTTAAGGAGCAAATGTTAATACAGTGAATTACGGGATATATCTATCACACAAAAACGACGAGTTTAAAGATTTACAGGCAGTTAAAATGTTGCATAGTGTAGTACAAAATCAGAGTGCGAACAGTTTGTGACTCATGCTGGGTCACAAGGTCAACACTGCAAAGATCATGATTAGCAAAAACCTTTCCAACATAGGAATTGTGGTATGAATGTTTTATTTACGGATACTTAATATCCCAACAGTCTATAATCTCTCCTGTTTGTTTTATTTTTGTTACATAAAGCTCATAAACTCCCTCAAGCTATCATGCAGAAAGCATTTGATGTATACTGTACAGAGATACTTCCCCTGTATTTTAAGGTAGACTAAACTCAACTGGAGGAAGTTGGTAGAATAAATGCAGCACACAGTATATCTCGCTTGTACTCGAGAGCAAAACAACCGAAAAACAGACTAAGCTAATCAGTTTACGGTTGTGATTTTCTTTCTAATGTGGATCCAAACCAAAAAAGAAACTTGAAAACCACTGTTCTACATGAACGAGCAATAAACCCGAGCGAAGACACCATTCAGCAAAAATTACAAAAGCTCCAGTGTGGAGGAGATACAGTGCGACATGTAACACAGGGTTGTGTGGGGTAGAGGAGCAGATCCTTTACCCGCAGGACTGCAGGGCCTAAATCTCACCACGTTCGAGTTTTCTCATGCTCCTCTCAAAATCTACTCAATGTGAATGTGGCCTTAGCTTGAACTTGAGCCTGTCTTTTGTCTTTGCTTATTTTAGCTGACATACTTTCCGCTGATTGAGTCACACTGTGGACAGTCCATCAGATAATGTGGTTATTTGTTTTCTCCCAGGGCAAGTTAAGTAATTACTGACTAAATGACACATAAGAGTAAAAAAAAAGGAATGCTAATGTGTCACATACAGTGAGACTCACCCTGGATGGACACTTGGCTTGAGAACACAGAGCGCTGATGAAATCGAGCACATGCAATGTGGTCGTGGGCGCCAGAGCATTTATTTATTTGTCTTGATGCAAGCTTATTGTTTTCCTTACATATCTCAAGAGAATCTTTGGCCATGGAGAGCTGGAGGGGACCAAATTGCGTCTCGTGATGAGTAAATGCATTATGCTTGAGCTTTGTTTGCCCTGATACTCTGTCTCCAGCATGGGAACCGTTTTAAGCGATTCAAGGAGGACCAGCGACCAAAGGCATTCCACGGCCTTAGCATTCATTGTGTGTGCTAAGTTGTAGGACTGCTGACTGGCTGATGGGACTTTACAGTTTCTAGGATGGACATCCACTCACTTTGAAGTCGTCTGGGATGAGGAGCTTGGACGTCCTGAGGAAGTTGAGGATGTAGCGGAACATGTGTCCATCCCTGTCAATGAAGTAGTGCTGCTTCAGGCTGTCCAGGACTATAGGCTCTGTGCCATCAAAGAGACGACCAATTCTACCCAGAGAGAAGGGAGGGGTGGGGGGTGAGGCAGAAAGGGAGGGAAGAAGGGAAGGAGGGAGGGAGGGGGACAACATGTCAACATTTCCAATCTTACATTCCTTGACTTTTGCACGCAAAAGCTCGAAACATGAGTTCTGAACTAATAATATGCACAATCAATATACTACTCTTGAGCTCATGTTCCTTGCACCTTGAATGGTGGGAGACAAGGAGGAGAAAGGAGAGGGAGAGAGGAAAAAAATTATACAGTGAAGCAAGAGCATGTGCAAAGGGATGTGACTCACTCATTTTCTCAAGCTCTGAAATGTTTTTCACACCTTCGCACTGACATGCACACATTACTGAGCTCGATACACGCATCAGGGAAGAAGGAAAGAAAGAAAGAGATTAAAAACAGAGGTGGTCTTGAAAAGGTCAGGGCCAGCTGGTAGTTGGTTGCCCGAGGCAGGGTGCCAGTCACCCTCGGGCCTGAGCTCGCAGCGACAGTGCGGCCTCCCAGCCTCCAGATGGCCCCATGCCCTTTGGCCCTTTACTGCTGCTGTGACATCTGTCAGAATAACCAAGTTGCTTTTGTCTGTGCACTGCATTCTGCACTCTTACAAATTGTTTATCGCCCAAAATAACTGTGGGCTTTACTTACACAGGGAGACATTGTGCGATACTATCTGATAAATCCAACTGATGCTGCAGATTTTTTTTGGAGGGGATAGAAGGATAGAAGGAGTAAACATTTATACTCCCATCAAGTGCATCCGCGAGATGTTTCTGTGATTTGACGGGATGTGACATTTGACTGTTTAATGTCACGGGATGACATTAAACATTAAACAGGATGACATTCTGACGCTGATAAATCTGGCTGGAAAAGAAACTTCCGCAATCTCGTCCCTTGTTTTTCGAGCAAAATACTACACCCAAAACCTCCATCACACGCTTGAAATGCAGAAGCGTGGTGGAGCAGACTCACCGGGATTCTGGGAATTTTGTTAAGGTGGCCAGACTGCTGGTGTACATGTGTCCGCCCACATCAATGTGCACAGGGGCGTTGGACTTGGTGAGCTGTGCAGGTGTTGGGATGCCCTGGTTGCTCAAGGGAGACACTGGTGACCGTGTGATCATGGGCCTGGACATGCTGGAGCGATTATCCTGTAGGACACAACACAAGGAGGAAAATATTACAAAGGAAGATGTTTTTTCTTCTGCACATCATATAAAAAATGCACGATTACAACCACGGGCGGCTGGAAAATTAAGATTTAGCTCATTTAAATTTGTAAAAAAAAATAATTAAACACAACAATATTTCGGTACAACATGACACACTCCACAGTCAGGGAATGAAAGAGAAGATTTTCGTCTCTGCAAGTTAGAGCAGCCTGACCTTGACCTGAATGTTGCCACAATCCACAAGCATCCACTCCTGTGGGCCATAATCTCCAAAACCAAATTAATTTGGAGCATCAATCTCATAGTCTTGGAAAATGAGCAATAATGACTCTCGATTTGAACACTGTAATAGGATTTGGAGAAATTGTCGCCTGTTAACCTACAAACACCATTAAGGAGACAATTTGTGTTAAGCTCTCAGAAGGAAATTACTTCAGTTCACCCCCCAAAAGTTTCAGACCCCGAGTGCAGATGGAAGAAAATAGCCCAGTGTAGTGCCTGTGACGCCTCAATTACTGCGGATTATTACAGAATGAGATAATACAAGCATTTTCTGGATATGATTAAAACTGGTTTAAGAGTAAATTAAAACAGGAAACAGAGGAAACAGTGCGTGCGTGATATTCAAATAACGTGACAATAGTGCGCACTCGTTTAAGGACATCTATTCACACGCTGCGTTCAAGAAAACCTAAGTGTGTGTCACTTTGCTCCTGCAGCAGTGAAAGTGACAGTCCGACCCCAGTCTCTTTTATTTAACCCCACACATTATCGGACTTTGCATGTTTACCTGCGCCGGCATCACTGTGTTTGGAGAGGAAGTCACCGAATGGTCATTTTGCTTGAGAGATGCTGCGGGAACCGGCTCTCCTCTGACTGCGAACATCAGTGAGGGCTCCCTGCACTCCGCCGCTCGGATCGGCAGCCGTTTGAGGGAAGCGTGCACGGACTCATCCACAGAACTGATTGGACGCGGTCGCTTTCTCGCTTTCTGATGCGTTAAGTCCATGATGTCCGTCTCGTCCATTACAGCGCAGACGTCGAGGTGAGCAGATAGGACGCGGTCGGCTTTTTTCCAACGCACCTGCCAAATGTGGAGAGGCGTGAAAAGCGGGATAGCGAGCACACCGGGGGAAGAGCGGCGCCGTGGCTGTCACACGGAGCAGCTTCTTTGCAATGGCTGGGAGAAGTCAAAGCCCCCGACAACATTAGCATTGTAGCGCCCGCGGCTCTTTTGGGCTGTCGCTGTTTCAGTGGCAGGTATCTGCGTCGCATTTTCACAATAAAACAAATCTTGCACAGGGGGAAAAAGGCAAAACACCGTCTGGGTGTGCGTGTAGGGTCAAGGCGCACATCTGGACCTGCCACAGCTGGCCTTTGCCCCCTTTTGGAGCAGTGTTTCTGCGCGCGGTCACCCTCCTCCTGATGCTGCTGCCCATTGTTCAGCTTTTTTGTGTGTGTCTGCGGGTCAAACCCTCCTTCAACACAACAAAGTCCAAAGTTCAGGGAAAAAAACTCAAGTGATGACCAACCCACTCAACCACCTGGACATAAAGCCCCTATATAGCTCCCTCCACCCACAAACACACATCACTCACAAGCACCTGACTGATCCTGGTCTTTCCAATCACACAAAAGCAGCCAGTCACTGCATTTTCAGCAACATTGTTAATATAATCTTTTTATTATCTGTGCATTTATCATTTGTGTGACCTCATGTGCACAAGCACCACAACATCCCTCCAAATACAGCAGTCTGTCCCTCACAGAAGACACTTGAAGCATCTTTTTGATCAGCCTCTCATTGGCCGCCCGCCTCACAAACATCAGAGTTACTGTGTGATGACTGCAGTGTGTAAACACCACCTCCGCTGACCACATCAGCATTGCAAAACCACCACGCTAATGATCACGGAGTACAAAAACCACACCACAACATGTCCAATTGCTGTTAAAAGTACTGCCACAGCACTCTCCTGGGCTGTTTTTTTTCTTCATAGAAAATGCAGGGAATCCACAAATTTTAATAACATTCAGATTAAAATTAATTAGTTCAACCACTGGCCTTAAAACATCCACATTCCTGCTTCTCATTGGCAGTGTGAGTTTCACACCTAGATACCCAATTAGCAATTAAGCTTGCCTTTGAGTGTAGGCCTCCAATGCGGTGTGTGATCCTGGTCTGATTTGCATGCCGCTTGTGCACGCGCTGATAAGCGCAGGCAGCAGCCATACATAGTTTTAAAATTCAACTCCAGAATCCCTCGCAGAAGGCAAAGGGGCCTGCAGGGCAAAAGAGAGAGAAATCACATGGCTGCTCTTCAAAAGGGGACCTGTGTAAGGCAGCCGGCAAAGTGCGTGGGATCACACTCAGAATGCAGGTAATTTGTTCCCTGACTAATTTGTGGAGATGGTGGTGTGTGTGTGTGTGTGTGTGTGAGAGAGTGAGGGAGTGTGAGAGCGAGTGTGTGCCTGTGGAGAGTAAGTTCTGAAAACAGCTTGGTGGAATTGGATTTCCTCAAAGCCTTGTCATCGCAAAGGTGGATTGAGTGTAAAATCTGTAAGGCATTATGGAAAATTGCAGGGGAGAGAGAAGAGAGAGTGAAAGAGAACGGGTGGTTGGGTGGGTGGGTGGCGAAGGGGGGGTAGCGGGTTGTGGGAATGAGCTCTTATATCACAAAATCACTCTGAGTTGTTGGAAGTAAAGATACACATGTTTCGGACCTGTTCTTTGACCAACATCCATGTCACATTTCCGGCTTTTTACACCTAAGTCTCAAGGACAGTTCAAAGGTCACCACATCCTCACAATCCATCACTCAGCATGTGATGCCCGGCCAATCAGTGACACTCACGAATCAGCCATCAGCTTCAAGATGCGCACTCAAGATCCTCCACACCTGCACTCTTCCTACAGTACCTGTTGCCATTTTGAATTTGGCACAGTGCTACAAAAGTCTCCCGTGTTTGTAGACGTGTTCCCAAACTTTCCAGCCTTTCTGAAACAAGTCGCAACGCATGTGTTTGGGGAATTTGCTCGTTTACCCAGCTTGTGTCATTTTGTTGCACCACAGTATGCACAAACAAATCTAAAACAGGCACAGTGCATCAAAAGCCCGGAGTATTTGGGCTGCTCCAGTTACCCCTGTTGTTTTTTTCCATCACTGGCCTCAAGTCTTTCAAGCCGTTTATGCAAAATCATCATCTTCTTTACATCTCAAGGAGCAAACACACACCGTATAGCTCCGTTTGCATCTTTTAAAAAAAGCCAACGCGGGGTATATTACCCACAAATGCTCCTGAAACTTCAGGAAACAAGTGCCTGTCTGCCATTGCAATAATCAAAGGGCCTGTTGGGATCAACATCAGCAACAAACTCATTTTCCATCCCACAATGCAGCTCTTCAGTGTTTCGACATATCGCACAAGACACAATTAGCATTTCAGATCAGAGCATTAACATTCAGTTTGAGGCAGGCAGACTGGTATTTACATAATCTGGATGGGTTGTCTCTGCTTCGTTGCCTGTGGCCATTTGTTTCAAATGTCCACACACAGACAACTACAGACTTTGGGTTCACTTCAGTCACTGCCGGCTGCAAAGGCAACAAAATAACAGGTAGTGAGGCGGTAACAGAACGCTCGGGGTAAACAGGATATGGTTGTCTGGTCAGGTGTGTGTCACTGGATTTTTTTAAGTGGTCATTAGGCATTGTAAGGCAAAGCGCCCAGGCAACATTTTAATAAAACGTCAGACAGTGACATCAAAGCAGGTATTTAGATGAGAACAGAGATATAAAACCTCACAAATCACAACTACACGCAAATACCATGTTTCTCAGCAACAGCAGTATGTGTGTAAGTTTGTGGCGACAAATAAAGAAGTGAGTTCAGTGTGAGAACTACTTTGGTGTTTAGTGAAAGGATGAAGAGGCTGCCTTGCGGTAAAAAAAAGTTACCAGAGCAAAGAGACCTTGCTGACCTGCTCCGGAGCTATGAGAAATTTGATTTTCTGGATAAGCTACTTTTTTTTTAACCTGGAAAGTAAAGGTAGCAAATAAAGGGAAATAAGGCCTCTGGATCATGGTCATCCAATCTGTGTTTCAGAACTCGAGCCACTCTGGTAACAGTAACTAAAAAGGCAATCTGAGCTGATACACAGTTTCAGATGTGACATCCAAGCAGCAACTCCAAAAAACACATTCCCTGAGTTTTATCACCAGCACAGCTACTTGTCTCACTCAACATCATTCTTTGTTAGTTTGTTAGTTAGTTACTGTAGCAGTCGTCAGCGTGACATCACAGATAAGGAAGTGTGATCAGGGCTCGGTTGCCGCAGGCTGTTGGAGACAGTGGTGCATGTTCAGTGGCAAACTGTCCCAGGGCAAAGGAGTGGCAGAGCCTTAATATAAAATACAACAACAGTATTTCTCTCCGAGGGGTTCTGTTGAGCAGGTAAAGCACCTCTAACTTCAAACTGAAATGTGGACTTTCTTTTTAAATATTTATCTTCTGCCGGATCAGTGTGTTTAAGTGTAATCTTAGTGGGAAACAGATGTACAGATGCTGTATACAGTAAAGCAGTGGGGTTTTGTCATTACAGCGCCATCAAGTGATCAGACCTGACAACCCAACATCTCAATCTTATTCTGTTTATTCATGCGCCCTCTGAAACTGGTGAAACTGGCTTTCACTGCAGGTGACCTAAACGTCAGAGGGGTTTGTTTATGATGTTACATTTAATAAATGTTGTTTAAAGTCTGCCTGCAGTACAGTGGGAAAGATTTGAGTGACTGAACCTATTTTTTGTGTAGGATGTAAAATATAATATCACAGTACAAACTTTATGAACATCAGCAGATGTTGATTCACACAATACATGCTCCCATGGGTGAACTAGGTCAGGATTATTACTTAGCAAACTATATTTGCCGATTCGCAGTCGGACCTTGGAGTTGATTACGCACGGCGCGGTCAGAGAGCCAAGAGAGGAGAGGACAAAATTCGCTCCTATTTTTGTCTCCGTTTACATAAATATGATTCTCTTAACACGGTTACGGCTTGTATTAAAGGATGATTCACAGATTCTGCATTGACGTGTGTAAAAGGTACATCCTGTCTTACAGAATAAGAAAAAAACGCCTGCGGCAAAATTACTCCACAATGGCGTCTTTCATTAGAAGATCTGGGGCAGCCAGGAAATAGAACTGTTTCGCGACAAAAACTGGCTTCAGAAAACACTTCATGGACACGACGGAGGCAGGTTTGAGTAAGTTAGGAGCAAGTTGTGGAGCCCCAGCGACACGGAGACGGCGATGTGTTCGGAGCTCGAAACGCGCCAGGAGCGAATTCACACGGTGGACAAGTGGAGTGTTTGCTCGACAAGATCGCAGTCTAATCCGCTGTTCGTTTACACCAGATGCACCAAAGCTTCTCATACGATAGCCACGCGAATACATTTGTACAGTAACCGAGGAACAATAGCCAGGAAGTGGTTAAATATTTTTTAAAGAACTGTACCGCTCGAATCGCTTGGCACATGCGTAAAAGCTGCTGCGCCTCAATGTCCCAGTCCACCCAGCCTCGGAAATAATAGCAAACCAAATAAATCTCCGCTTACCTGAAACATAGAGCGGCATAAAGTAGCTTTTTATGCACCTTTTCCCTCCGATTTGGCCCACGATCTGCTTCTCTTCCTACACCAGTGAGAAATGCAATAGCTTGGCTAAGGTAGACAGAACAAAATACAGAGAATACTTGCTCCAGGGCTCCGAAACCCCTCAAGGCAAAGATCAGGATACAATTAGCTCATGTCTCTGCCCCAGTCTAAACCAATCTGCAGAATAAAACTCCCAGCAAAGGAAGAGATCACAGCGGCAGTGCCTCAGTCTTTGTTGAGTTTATGTTTTTATAAAATCAAATAAAGAAATCTTTTTTTTTCTGCATTTACAACACCCTCACTCCTCCTGCCTCCAACTTGCCTATTGCCTCCCTCTCGCAGAGAAGCTGATTTTAATCGTTATGATTAGTTTTGATGTAACGTTCCCCCGGGCGATTGCTACAAATGGATGGAGTGTTTCTTTGCCAGGGAGGAAAAGCAGCAGATGATGATAATTATATAGATTGTTGGTAGAGTCCTTTGATTTCTCCCCCCCCTCTCCTACCCCTCAAACATCTAACCTATCTTGTGTGCGTCTTTAACACATGCCATCCACGCAGCATGTGCATCGGACAACTTGTTGATTAGCCTGGAAATCAACTTATTAATTTAATGGAATGTGGTTAATGAAATTCCCACTCCTTTGTAATCTTTTCGGTCTCTTTCCCTCCCTTTGGACAACCTCCAAATGACGTAGTTGTATAAATAAGCACTTGCAGCTTGCCTTGCCCCAATCAAGTCTGAATCAGTGCCTGAGGGTGATGTGCGAGCTCATTTCAAATGTTCAACCATGCATGATTTCAGGAAGATTGAGGCACTTCTGAGGCTTTTAGATTTACTTGGGGAATGCAGTCAGCAAAGGAAGTGCATGTTTAAAGTCAGTCCTATTGTGAAATCCCTTCATGTGAACGTGCATGATTATTCCGCCTGACTCCAGAGTGCTACTTTGCGCACATCTGGATTTAGGACTGACAGTTATTTCTATACATTCTCAACAGTTATCCCCACACATACACAGTGGACTGAAGCTGAAAATGCCCGCTCTTGCGCCCCCTACTGTCGAGAGCATTCACTTTTTTAACAGCAGCTATGAGAGCAAATGAATCCTGCCATGTTATTGTAACACTACCCAACTTTAAAAGCAGGAAAAAAAAAAGAGAGACAACATCCATTTGAGGCAAATATTTACAAACAGGCTGTGTATCTTAATGTCCATCCAAGTTTGTTCTCAAGTTTGAGCAACAGTGGAATACGAGTGCCACGTGAGGGACCCAGTGACTGATGGATGCGAGCGTGCAAACAAAAGCATTTTCCAGTTCTCCTCATCAAAAGAGTTTCCCTCTCACAGCATCTTTTGTAGATGATAAACAGAATTGCTTTTTGAGGGAAGGCCAGCTATCCCTTCCATCCGATCCAAGGGCCATTAAACTTTCCACTTTTTTGACCAGCGTGTCCCACAGGAAAACAAACACAGGATTAAAGTGTTACAATGAAGTTATTTGCCCTGGAGGTTACTGGCTGGCGCAGGATACACCATGCCCCAACTATCATCCCACACGCACACACACACATTTTTATGCCATTAGTCTGACAAACTATAGTGAACGGAGAGCACCCCCAGGCCTTAAAATCCCATGCGTTACCCATTTTACACACAAATGGAGCCCATTCATAATGGGATCCTCTCACTTCAGTATTCAAAATATGCATCAGATGTTGTTGAAGCTAACCAGCGGAGATCTTTGGATACATGTGGTGTTTGATACCGAAAAACAAAGCCATTGTTCTAATGCCGCTGCATGTGGAAGGGTTAGTATTTTCCTTGGATCCAGACCTAAGTGCTACAGCAGCAACAGCAGGCGAGCGCTGGCTGGCTGCACCATATTTTGGTGGACAAATTATCCAGATTGGTTGCAGATGTGAGCTTGCCCCAAACAGAAACTGCCTTGCCTGAATGACATCATAGGGATATTAATGCATACACAGGAGAGAGGGGAGAGGAACCCTGGAAAACTTATGCTGCTGGCTGGAATTTTGAGAAACTGACACACACACATACACTTATAGAAATTACTTTGGTTATAAATCTTTTCTGTCACAACTTAATTTGACATTTAAAGCAAATGAACAGTTCATAAACAATAAAACACATTCTCTCCCAGCTCACTTTATCACTTTCAGCCACATCCTAACGTAGTCTGGTATGAAAAGGAGCTTAGGTCGACACTAAACGTTAAAGGGACACTTAACCGATTTTAAACCAGCTTTGTATCACAACAATGTGCATAGTATTGTGGTAATCTTGATCTTACCAGCGCCCAGATCTCCCTGCTGATCTCTCAACTCAAATCGTCACGCAGTGGATTTTCACTGGCTCTAGAGCTACAGATTGGACTTCATTTTTGTGTGCCCGCCACCACAGAAGTGGTTCAAATCTCTCAAACTCAGAACAAACTCAGATCAGACGGTAAAACTAGGCAGTGCTTATCAAATATAAACCATGATTCTGTCACTGTACTGTCTATTTCTCACCTAAAATGTCTTCAGAAGCATATTTTGGTGCACTGTTTAGCTGTAATACAAGAACCTGTGAACAGGAAGCGCCATACTTTTTGCTGTACTGCATACACCGAGGCTGCAAATCAAACAGTAAAACTAAGCAGTGCTGATGAAATATTAACCAAGATTCTGTTACTGCGTTGCTTATTTCTCACCCAAAATGTTTTCAGACACATATTTTAGTGCAACTCATACCTGTCAAGTTTTGGATTTGAAAATAAGGGAAATTTTCTGGCGCCCGCCGTGAGCCGTCCCACCACCCCAACCAAGCTCCAGTATCCCTTACATTTTAAGACAGGTGTACAGGAAATCTAAAATAACCACTTGTCAACCAGACCCGCTGTCGACACTAACCTCGCGACAGCTGTTACCCAGGCTACTGCAGGTGGCAGTTCTCGTGAGGCTAGTGACAGAGTTCAGTTTGGAGAGGCAGAGGAATGCTTTTTGTTTTTTTTTAAAATTATATTATAACATGGTAGATTTACAAGAAAATACTAATATGGGAGGATGGCGGGCCAAAACGGGAGACTTGACATGGTTCAACTGTAATTGAGATCATGTGTTATTAGCCAGCTGCCGTATTGTTTCCATTTTTAAAATATTCCTTTATTTGAGAAACAAAGGTGCATTATGTTCAAATAAAACTGCATACCAGGGGTAGGAAAAAACAAAATTAAAGAAAAAGTAAAGCAAAATAAAACAAAATAAAGAAGAAACACAAAGCAAAAATAGTGTGTCAGACTCAGCTTACATGGGGTGCACGTGTTACCTGATGAGTCAGAGGTCACCCCAAAACATAACTTGTTTAATTGCCTTTTTATTTTATTCTTAAAGCTTCTTACTGTGGTGCCACATCGATGTATTTCTTGATAGAAAAGTCCAAAATCCAGTTTGGAGTCCGCCCATCTCTTCGTGTGAATGTAGAATTTTTCCAATAAACATATTGGGGTGGTGGCAGAGGTGTGTCTTTCTCAAGGTCCTCTACCAGAGGCCTGAGAGTGTGGACTTCTGGACAGAGACCTCAGATGTACTTGGAATCTGCCAGAGCCTCTCTCCCAGTTTGGGGGTCACAGCCCCGAGTGTGCCGATTACCACTGGTGCCACTGTTGTTCCTTTTTTTCTGATGTTGCTGTCGCTCGGGAATACTACATCTATCACCACTGCCTTCTTCTGTTGTCTGTCTGTCAACACAATGTCTGGTTTGTTAGCCATCACCAGTTTGTCAGTCTGGATCTGGAAGTCCCGCAGTACTGAGCTCAATCATTCTCCACCACCTTAGGAGGTGTCTTCCATTGTGACCTTTGGACCTCCAGCCCATACTGCAGATGTTCCTGTACACTATGCCAGCCACCTGGTTATGGCGTCCCATGTAGACTGTTCCTGTCTGCACCTTACGCCCTGCAACTATGTGCTAAGTCATATATATATAGTTTCTTCTTCTAATTCACAGAGCCATATTGTTCCTTGTAGAAAAACAGCCAAGCTCACACTACACGTACAGGAGCATTTATTGGTCCGGTGTGGCGCAGTGCATCCTGGTAGTTGTAGGTTTTCTACTTCTTGATCAAAAGCAAATGCTGCAGCCCTTTTTCTCAGTTTCCTCAGGTCATGTAGCACCAATTTGAAAAGTATTTGTCTTTCAACTGCACAGACAGCCTAGTTTTATTGAAAGATAATCTTTCCAGCAGTGAAATACTTCTTTAAACAGATAATATACTGGTGTATAACACACATCACTGAGTCCATTTGCTGACTTTATGACTCGTCTTTTCTTGTGCTCCTGTTAGACAGCACTTCCTGTACTTGTCACTGAAGTGGCTGCTATTTAGCAAAAGTTATATCATTTCACTTCAGAGCCTGAATTCAACACAGTTCAAATACTGAAAGGAAGGTTTTATCATCATATTTTTAGCAGTAGTTTGGACTTAAGGGCATCTGAATGTGTATTTTAATATAGTAAGATACTGCTTTGCTCCAGACACCTTTATGACCTTCATTTGTCGCATAATATCTACATGGCTAAACAGGGTGAACTCCCGTTGCACCTACTGATTGACATCAGTCCTCCTGGTCCCCGCAAACCAGCCAGCGTGGACTAAGAGAGATGTTGGTTTCGCCTCAGACCACGTTAATAACTGCTGCTATACTCACCACACCCCTCTAATGGCCTGTGGTTATGTAAGGGAGTGGGATGGATAAGGGAAAGTGCTGAAGCTGCTCCAGAGCCTGACTCAATCTGCCCTGCAGGGTTGCACAGTTTTAGGCCAGAACTGTTCATCAAATATTATCTTTGGCACAATGAAATTTAGCTCTGGAGAATGACTCTGTTGCTGCAATGTAGTCCAAGTCCTACCATCCAGCACGGCCTTGGAAAGCTAAATATTAACAATGATAATTATATTACAGAGGAGCTTCATTGTTCAGTTAAGACAATCAACCAGCCTGTGTGCTGTAGTTGTGTCTTTCTTCATGTTGTACTCCAGAAACTTCCAATATGCAAACTCTGTGGAGCTGTGCATGTACATGTCTGTGACTCACCGTTACAGTGGGGATATTACAGCTTACAAAGCGAGCATGGTGCACATGTCAGACTCTGTTCCGCTCATGAAACAGTTGACAAAAAAGTGATCACAAATCATGATTTTTATACAGATAAGTGTCTGTTTTCTGTAGCTAAGAAAAAAGGAGGATCTCCTTTTGTATGGGATCACTTGCAGCCCCGTTTGTTGACTTACCTCTCAGCCCCAAATACACCCATCCCACCCACAGTGGACAGAGGAGTCAGTGACACCACTATGAGGGGAAGAGAGACAAGAGGAGGGGGCTGCTTGGGTAATGCTGGGAGGCTCTAATAAAATGTAATCCTATTATATGGTTCCCACTAGAGGGCAACAATAATAAAGGTTTCCCTAATAACACGAGCAGACCAAACCCAAATGGAAAACAGCTCCTCCGGTCAAGTCCCACACTTGTACATATATCCTCTCATTAACCCAATTGCTGTTGGGCCACATTACACCGACAGGCCTTCGAGATTTAGCCGTGATGGCGAGGCAAGAGTTAAGTCAAACAAATGTGTTTCATCAAACTGCAGTTTGGGCTTCTCTGCATAAAGGAATTGAAGGGGGGGGGGGAGGATTGTGAGGGAATGTGTGCGGGTGGGAAGTTAGAAGCAGAGCCCCCAGGAAACCAATCAGAACTTCTCCACCCGCCCTTCCTGTGTCAAAGCCACCGGGGTCTCAGGTGTGTGTTACATGAGCTAATACCTCCCAAACTTGATTGTTTGTGTTAGAGTAATCAGAGTTTTGCAAATTACCATTTTGTAAATGATAGTCCCATCATTGGTAAACAAAATCACAGTACAGTAGAGGAACAGCGCGAACTAGAAATCATGAGATAAGACTCTAACCCTCCAAATGATGATGCAGTTTAATTCTTCCTCAAACGAAGTGAAATATTCAGTAAAGATTAAAAAAGTTGGAATTTCATCACATCAGCTTCTTTACAAACTCTTTGCACGGGAGCAGCAGAAGTGACTTTCTTTGACTAGCATTAACAAGGAATGGCAATCTCCCTACTGCAAAAAGACGTAAACACAAACTCTCATATTTATATGATTTGATAATGTAATGAATGAGTTATTCGGCTTCCTAGCTGTCTCGCACAAACGCAGTGAAATATTTATCATAAGTGACAAGGTGAGTGAGAATATCAATCATATTCTCAAGACAGCTTGAGTTATTAAGTGAGCCAATGTAACAGTATTACAAAACCCAGAATAACAAAGTTATTTATCTCTCTCTCTGCATGTGTGTACGTTTACTTGTGTATGTGTGTGTGTGTTTATGTGTATGACAGCATCAGACACACACACACACAGACAGAGAGAAAGACAGAGAGAGAGAGAGAGAGAGAGAGAGAGAGAGAGTCGCATGCCTTCCTGTTCCTGTACCACCCTCCAACCCCAGAGCCGCAGACTCAAGGCAGTTTCCAGAATCAAACAATTTCACGCAGCTACTGGAGGAGGAAATGAACTGAGCCCAGAGCAATAATAAAATTATACAAATGTTATTACAGACTCGCCTGCTACTGTCCTACTTTAATTCAAATTTGGGCACTCCAGGCGGTGCTGGTGGCAGAGACCTTCCTGAATAAATCAACATTAGCTTACGTCTAAATTATTAAGGAAGTGGGAGACTTTCTTGTTTATAGTATGAATTATTAAACAAGTGTTTAACGCTGTTTTTCTTCATGAATCCCCAAATATTAATTGCTAATGATCTTTAAGGTGTGTGTTTTATCTTTTGCCCCTTCTGTTGTATGCTGGGGAATTGAAAATCTGGATTCTCAAGTCGCAAGAAATCTGCCTGTTCCCAGTTAGATAAGCACAAGATGCACTTTGAGATATACTTCGCTGGCATCTGTATGATGTGCAAATGAAGCTCTGGTTATAACAATATTCCCATCATATAGGCATTGTTGGTATTTGCAGTGACTGTGAATGTATATTAATGAATTACGGAGGCAGCCACTGTGAAGACTGTCCACGCATTATCAGCTCTCTGCTCAACATCTCGCCGATAAGCCGTGATGTTAACAAACAGACAGCTGAGAAAGTGCTGGTCTATCATTTGCTGTCACTTTTTATTTGCCTTTTCCTAATTGAGGTGTCTGCAGCAAGCCTTTGGAAGTTTGTCAGCACACAGAGAGGACATTTTCCTAATGACATTTGATTGGCATTTTACAGAGTATGAAACACACCACATGGCATTTCAACAACACCTTGCTCTGTATGCACACAGAAGACACATATAAGTACTTTTAATTCATAACAAAACCAAACTCCCAGTCCAACAGACTGCTCTCCTCACCTGTCTTCCCTAGTTAATCTTCAGATGAGCAAAGGCCGATAAATCAAAACGGAGTGAGCCCATTCCCCTATCGTCTGTCCCAAGAGGAAATAGTCAATGCATGAACATTAGATTTACGTACTCATTTATTTGGGCTATAAAGATGATTAAAGGGAGCTGAGAGGGTGCTGGCCTCGAGCCACTGAAGCCTTCAGGGATACAGGCTGCATGCCTCCAGGTAAAGGATAGTGCTGCTGAGAGAATCAGTGATGTCCATTTTCAACTCCAGTAGGCCTCGAAGAACAGCATTCGTTACCACCGACATCCTCACACCACTCAAACAACTGTCTGCGAGCTTTTTATACAGAAAAGTATCGAGCTGGAGTTTAATTCAGGCAGCATGGGTGATAATAAGAATCCTCTCCAAAATTGTCAAAATGCTAAGAATACCAAGGCTGGAGAAAAAGAAGAAGTATTTCAGTGTGAGCTCAGCTCCTATTTGAGTACTGGGTTCCTGTTATAGGGCTATGCAACACTTAATCCTCCTGTGTAGTTCTGAATTAATGGCCTGGACCAATTTCAAATGAAATGCGGCTCAGACTTATGAATAAAACTGACTTGTGTCTACCCACGTTTGCAGTGTAACCTGTACATCCAAGGCTCTTGGCTGCCCTCCCCTGGAGAAATACAAATGGTAGCATCACTGCACAGTAGATGATTCACACAGTGGCCAGTAGGTGATGCTGTTGCCACACATAAGGACAGCACTGACATGGGAGGAAGGTGAAATGGGGGGGAAGTTAGTCCGTGTAGGAGTAAAACAATTTTGATTTAGTATCTGGATTACACCGGCTTTCCAGCCTTGCAAACGCAATATAGTTGCAGCATGTAGACAACTTCAGTTGATGCGGCAGGATCAGTGGAGCTGATCATTTCCTCTACATTACAAAAAAAAAATAGATTGAATTGCACCTGTTCTTTTAGAGAAGGAAATAAAGTGCAGACATAACAGATCACCTCTATTTCGTAGCACAAAGTGGTATCATTTCCTCTGCTCTCCGCTGATAGAATGAGATTACATGAAGCTATTCTCAGAGACTTAACTCACAAGGAGCACGCATCCTGGACATTTATCTGGCCATGGGGAGACATAATCTAAAGGTAGATGAGCCAATCCATCATTGATCTGAACCTTTCGTCTGCACAGTGCACAGCTGCTGCTACCAGAAACAAGTGACTGTAGTGGAAAGCCTCACAGATACAGTCCACCAGATTGCTTATGGTTGTGAGGAAGGTGGAGGTTTGTGCAACCTGTTTGCATGTTTCAAAACTCCAAAAAGCAACCATAAATAAAGGCTTAGTAATACAAAACTTTATTATTACAACTTAATATCTCTTACATATTATAGCACTTCCAGTTTGTGAGCATAAAACACATATTTGAACACAAAATCATAAAGATAGATCAGCCAAATATCTTCTCAATAACTTAAAAACGTGAGCATGAAATACAGCAGATCATACAGAGAAATAAGACGTGTTACAAGAACCAAATCTAGATCTACAAAATAGACATTTTCAAGAAAGTAGAAAAAATAAAATCATTATGGACATAATAAAAGTGGAGAGAGACTTTTACAGAGTGTTTCCAGATGAATGAACTGTTGTTTCCCTGACTAATGCACTGAAAATAGAGAGCACTGTAATACAGCTCTGATAATAAAGCCTGTCAGAGCTGCCTTACATTGCATGGGACCTGTAATGTGCTTAATGATTACAAGGAAAATCTCCCCCTGTTATTACATATACAGTACATGGACCAAATGTGACACTAATCCAAAAATAACAAGCCTGCGTTTTCTTCTTCACTTCTCCAATTCAGCATGATGACCCCACATAATTGGTTGACCCCACACATATTTCCCTAACACAACGTATCGCGGGCTGTCATCCTGCAGCATGCAATGTGTGCCGCATGCCAACACTGCTACAAAAATCGTTGAGGGATATTCTGCTTTGGAGGAGGGGGGCGGGGGACAAGCTTAAGATGGATACCCCGAAGTTTTGATTGTCATTCTGTGCTACAGATTGGTCTCCATTTCCAGTGCACGTGATAGTCATACTGAGGACAACACTTCCCCCGTCGAGTCCTGGAAAGCTTCCTTTTTCTCGGCTTTCTCCACATCGATGGTGTGGATGGATCCAGGCTTGATGGCAACTTCGTCTGATTCCACCTCCCTGTATTTTCCTGACGGGTCCTTTTGGAAGACCTGCTTCAGCTTCTTCTTCATCTCAGGGTCAGGGCAGTACAGGTACTCATACAGGCCAGCAGCCAGGATGGCACCCAGGATTGGTCCCACCCAGTACACCTAAAATACAAATAAACAAATTAATTAGTCAGCAGATGTGGGAAGACTTTGTTTTGCAAGTCACAAGCAAGACACACGTCTTCACACTCAAGTCCCGAGTCAAGACAGGCATGTCCAGAGTCAAGTCCCAAATCCTAACCTTTGAGTTTCAAGACCTATACAAGTCATAATGCACTCTTCACCAACTGTGATGCCATTTAAACAACAAAATAATAATATATTAAATGTACACATATCACAAATGCTTTTTAAAATTTGTATTTATTTGTTAAAACAACTTCCATCTATAATTTCAACACATTCTCACTTCGACCTTGTCACACATGGACTTTCCACGTCCTGATGCGACGTGAAAGGTACCCTGGGTGCGTTGGTTGTTGATGTTCTGGGACGCCGTGTCAAGTTCTGCCTGTTACATGCATTGCTTTCATTCAAAATACACTTCCTTTTTCACAGGACATTTACCTTTACATATAGTCCCTTTCAAAATAAACACACTACGTCAGTACAACAACGCAAATTGACTTGTCTTTCTGTCCAACAACTTACGCACTTGGTTAGGTTGAGGAAAAAAGAACAGGGTTTGGCTTTATAATCTTAGGAGACACGAACACTGCTCTCCCAGGTGACAGTCGGTGTTTATTGGACTCATCCACCACCCCTCCCACCTGCCCTACTTGGACTTTCAACCGCTTTAACTTTCGTTCCTGTTGCACTGACCGGCCGCGTATCATGCCGATGTTAAATGACGGCTTTTTTTGACAGTGTCTGATGTCACAAGTCGCTGCCTAAGCGTCGGATTTTGACGACTTTGGAGTGAGACCGTGTTGGTAATTTATGACCCACACATTTTGCATATTGCAATTTGTTCTTTGTTGACTACCTGTAGTTTTTGTATGCAAACTAATTATCTTTGGCATCATTTTGTCCCACTGTTAATTCTTCATGGTTCTCTCCGGCAGCTTGAATGGATGTGTGTTGGCTTGTTGGGAGTGCATAGCATTAACATTTGTTGATTCAGTAAATAAAGGAAAACAAATTGAGTTGTATTACGCTTTTCAAATAACATACCTCTTCATCTTTGGGCTTGGGGGAAGGTAACAAGTATTTCAAGTCCAAAGGCTCGAATCTAAGTGAAATCATGAGTCACTGGTGTTTGAGTCCAAGACAAGCTGCAAGTGATCAAATTCGTAAGTGAATTCTGACTTGACTCTATGTCATGTGACTGGAGTTCACACGTCTGTTAATCAGCACCCATGGGAGAAATTTTATTACTGTCGACAACATGCCGCACTGGCATCGCTACCAGTACTGTCAGACTGTCCTGCCTGGTTACACTACAGCTTGGGAAAATAGGGTCAGCCTTAATCAGAAGCAGGTAGATCGGTGTCCAAGAGAGGACACTTCTGAATATGATACCAGCCACAGTGACAGTTAGTGACAGTGTTATACCCGAGCACATCACCCAATACACACGCACACAACACTGACACCATGCTGTCTGCAAATAGCTCAGTGGAAATAATTGCCAGGATACAAAAAAAATCATGTGATTTTACATCGTTTCCAGTGACATCTCATTATGTAGCTGGAGGACAGAATGCTGTACCGTGCATTTGTGATTTGACGGCGCTTCTTTTGTTGCATGAAGTCATGAATTCAAGGCCTATATGCTAGTCTTTAAACCACCTCACCGTGTTTTTCTCTTTGCATTCACTGATATAAGTGAAAGACCATTCTTTGATTGTATTTTTAGGTGACAGCTGTTTTTGCTGTTCTGGCAGCGGTGCTGAAAATGTGACCTTACCAGGTTTCAACCTGGCATACTAGCCTGTACTGTGGTAGAGCTTGCCCTCTTCAGGACAACATCATTAGCAGCTGCAAATGATTTCAGAGCATTTTGGCACGGTACCATGACACGACATTTGAATCAGTGCGCTGATTTATGATACCGCAGAAGAGCTGATTTATTATACTGGATTGATAGTCACACAGAAACTGACCCAGCAACTATCAAGAGTAACTGGGTAATATTTTGGCCATGCAAAGTCCCAGAAGAAAAATTATCCTCTTAGTGAAGTATCTCTTACCCAGTGATGCTCAAAGTTAAGCGTGACCAGCGCAGGTGCAAAGGATCGAGCAGGGTTCATGCTGGCTCCTGTATAAGGGATCTAAAAGACACAAAATGACATTGTTTTCAGTCTAAATGATAAAACATCACACGTCTGTATAAAGTCATCCTATGAGATATGCTTTTAGGTGTGATACTGTCTTACTTTGACTCACAGAACATCCTGTATACTGCAGAAAAATACATCTAATGCAAGTCATGATATGCATTTGCTAAACAGACCCAGGGAGAGATCAGTTGAACAGCGCGAGAGAGATAACATCTATTTCCCTGTGCATTCATTTGCTCTGCAGGGTTCAGGGAGCCCCGAGAGATTGGTTGCTATGCGATGGCAGCCTCCAATAAAGATGTGCACGTGGGTGTGAATCAGTGAGAAGCGTACAATATCACACATTGAAGAATAGATGCTTTGATGCACCTGCTCTTTCTCAAGAAGCATCACTGCTCCAGCTTTCAGCGCACACTGAAGGGGGGCTCACACTTGGAAGTAGTCTTTGTTCTGCAATACTTTAATGTGGTGTGTTGAATTTGAGAAGATTTCGAGATGAGTCCTTTGAATTAGTGTTTCAGGATTGGGAGCACAGGAGGTGTCCGCTGATATGTAGATGCGGTGGCAGAGGATTTCTAAGGTTGGTGTGTTTATAGAACAGTTTGAATATAAAGTTTGTGTAACTGTTTGTATGTAATGTAGTTGGCCACTCTCTTGCTGGAGTTTTTGAAACCTAACCTACTGGAGGGTACTTACCGCAAATAAGTGGCCAATAGCGACAGCAAAGCCGATAGCAAGGCCAGCAGAGCCTCCTAGGTCTGAGCGTTTGGGATCACAGGTGGCGAAGACAGTGAAGACCAGTTCGAACGTGATAAGGAGCTCCACAAGAAGGCCGTGTCCTAATGAGATGTTGGAGTTCACCTTGGAAAAAGAAGATTTTCCCAATGAATTTAACTGCAACGAAACGTACCATTCACACAAGTAAAACATGATTATGGTTCTTCTTACTGTAGTGACACCGAAGGACCCTCTGACAGCAGCAGGTGTGACTAGGTAGAGGATCCCAGCTCCTGTAATACCGCCCAGGCACTGAGCCACCACGTAGAACACAGCCTTTGCGAGGCTCAGCTTTCTCGTCACAACCATAGCTGCAGTGACCGCCGGGTTAATGTGTCCGCCGCTGATGTGGCCAAAACATTGCACCATGGTGGCGATGCTCAGGCCAAAGCAAAGGGAGATAAGGACTAGGTCAGCTGGGGGAGGTTTCTCCTCCCCGGCAGCCCAGTTGATGGTGGAGCCCAGACCGAGAAGGACAAAGATGAGAGTGGCCAGGTATTCTCCAGACACAGCCCTCCAGAAGTCCTTGGTCCAGATCCCTTTAAATGCCACCATTATGCTGTGACAGTTACACCAGGACAGGAACCTCCTGGCAAAAAGAATAATGAA
Source organism: Epinephelus fuscoguttatus (assembly GCF_011397635.1). Lineage (NCBI taxonomy): Eukaryota > Metazoa > Chordata > Actinopteri > Perciformes > Serranidae > Epinephelus > Epinephelus fuscoguttatus. The sequence goes on from NC_064766.1 coordinate 35,126,967, forward strand.
CAGAATGATTAGCCTACTTATGTATTCCTGGTGTGTGCATGTGGCTGGAAATGTACTGAACCCTATCAGCATGGCTGCCTCTGGGCACAACATTTATAACTCCACTAGGGATTTAAGCCAGTGACTTTCCATCACAAAATGCCATACAGAGCATTCTTTAAACATTGTATACAGGGGCAAATTATCACACTTACAGTCACAGTGTACAGCGTTAAACTGCTGTCACTCATTGCACTTTAACCAGGATGCAGGAAAAATTAACATCTCTTGATTATTAATGATAAAGGGAACATGATTTACATTAATTGAAGCATCTGTTAAGTCACTGCACATTGAGACAAATACTGAAAATAAAATATTAGTAAACCTCCAAGCCTACAAAGCTGCACTGACACTTCAGTCATTTGTTGTCCTAGGTCTAAAAGCTAAAACTTACCCAATGCAATAATGTGCTCTCCCTCTCTCTGTCCCCGTTGTGTGTGATGTATTCTCATTCATAAGTCCTGAGTTATTCAACCAGCAGACACATCTCCCCCTTCATCACAACTACAAGTTGAAATGGCCGTGACCCTGAAGTACTTACAGGAAAGCAGCAGGCAGTGTGAGTGCAGGAGGAGAGCAGAGAGCAGGTCTGTCAGACGAACATGATCCACACATTGTGCCCCGGGATTGCATCCAGCAGCTTTATTAAGTTACTAGCTGGGCATCACCTCACGGGAATTAAACAGCCTGCACAGGGGGAGGAGTCGTGAGATTTGCTTGCTGTGCAAACAGTGGCACTGTTGCACAAAGTGCGGCTGCACAGTGACTCAGTCAGCCTCAGCATCTTAGTCATATCAGAGCTTTGAAAACATGCTGCAGTGAGCACAATATTTACAAAACCAAGTACACATTAAAGGACTGTTTTGTCAATTTCAAAACATACTGACCATTTTTACTAACTCTATTTAAAACATCTTTTTTTAAAAAAGGTCATCCTACATTACATTGTTAATTTACACATAAAGGTTCTCTTACCTTTCTGGAAATTTTACGCTTTTCTTTGTTAAAATGCTATTAATAGGCTGATGGCACACTAAAATCTAAGTGAATTCCACCTGAGATACAAACTAATAATTATACCATTCTCATATGGTTCTAAGAAAACTCCGGCCAATCATTGCATTCAGACCTAATGCAACGATTGGCCGAGTGTCCTGTCTGTCTTCCCCACGTGGAGGCCTCCGACTGACGTAACCCCTCACGTAACATCCAACATACTGTAGGGTAGCCTCTGAAACATTAACGTTATCTTCCTTGTGCGTTTCCACTTACTAGTAACGTTAACGCTACTATCTACTCTACAACTGACTCCAGTTGAGTTTTAAAACTCTGGGGTTGCCTTTGACTGTCTTGGTTGTGTGGTGTTTACAGCACTTCTAAAAAGCACTACTGTGATGCTTTGGAACAAGATGACTAGTTAGGGGCCCAGGGTCAAGAAGTATATATGGTCAGGGTCAAGAAGGTATTTATGGCCCAGGTCAAGGATTGGTGAAGTCCAACTAGGGTGTCTTTCTGTCGTCTGTTTTACTTTGTCTCACATTTCACAAACACAACAAGCAAGACGGTGTCAGCGGAGTCTCCTTCATCACCTTCACATCATCGCTATTTAATAAACAACAGTTGTAACGTTACACTCGCTCCCCTCTTCCATGTATCTGACGTTACCATGCCAACGCCTACGTCTATCATAGACGTAATGAGGACGTAATGGAGGAGGGGGGATGGGACTTTGGAGGGAGGCAGGTGTTGTGGATGTTCAAACTTTTTCTAAGTGCTGTGTGAAATGCAAGAAAGGTAAGAGTAGCATAACATAACATAAACCTCTGAAAGAGATTACTTTAAATAACAAGTACTTTTACTTGAATACTTTAAAGGCGCTCTATATGACATCCAGAGTGTATCCATTATTCAGAGATCTCTACATGGCTTTCAACATAGAGGTGGCTTAAGCGGGAGTTGATTCAAAACACACATTAAACACACATTAAACATGGCTTAATAGAGACAATTTCAAACACAAGTACACAAATCAGCTTCACTATAACTTGCAGCATTCATAGACAAAGCACTTGTCTTTATCTGGACACATTTCCCCCACAGTTACAACATGCTAACATTTTTAGCACAAACCTATGGCATTTTACATTGTATAACTTAGCCTGGTGGCTAGCAGACTTTTCCTCTCATCATATAAAGCCAGAGACAAGAACAACATTTAACAAAGGTAAAGTTACAAAATTCAGCTCCATTACAACTCACAAGGTTCACTGACAAAACAACTGTCTTATACTAAACACGTTTTCCAAACAAATACAACATGCTAATGTTATTAGCACAACTCTATGGCATTTTACATTGTATGAATTAGCCTAGCGACGAGTGGAGATTTCCTCTGCTCATATGAAACCAGAATAAATCACACACAAGACTTAAAATGCTATATGTGGATTCTATATTGTCTTCACAATGTATTGTTTCTTATCTGTGAAATTAAAGTAAATAAAAGCTTCATTTCCACTGAGGGAAATGGTTTCAGCTTACAAAAACAGGAGGTCTGCGTCACCACGACGTGTAGTCACATTTCTAGGGAGCTGCATGTCAGGTTACGGCGTATGGTACGACGCAGGCTCTACATCAATGCAGACCCAACGCCGTAGGTGCAGCGTGGATCGACGCACAAGTATAAATCCTGCATACCTGCTAACTGTGCTAACAGCATGAACAATGGCAACACTGCAGACAGAGCTGAGCATTCGCTTTCCGCAATGCTTCCCATTATCATCGCCGAACTGCCATATTGGTTTCGCAGCAGCTGTTAGCTAGCCAGTGGAGTACACACATGCACTAACATGCAGGCACGGCCAGACCGTCTACCACAACAAAGGAAAAAAGATGCTCGGATTACAACACACACGCACACACAGGGAGCATGACTTAATGCTCTGCTCAGGACGCCGTCACTCTACTATATCTTGACATAGCAAACAGCTGTTTGCTGCTATATTAATGTTCAGAATATCTTACAGAGGTCCTTAGGTACATTGGAGTGTATTTAAAGTGTGATATTGCTATATTTACTTAGGTGTAGGATCTTATTCCACCACTGGTAAAAATATAGCTCGCTCTCACAGACACTCTGGTAAGATTAAAATATTATTTTTGTTTTTATTCATTGAAGCAGCCAGGATAAAAAGAGCAGATTAATAAAATAAGTGCTGTGATTTGTCCTTTTGACTTAAGTCACCTCGTAGTTGAAAAAAACCCAGCAGTCTTGTTATTGAGTAACAGGTAGGATCTGAGGAGTAATGCCAACAAAGTCCTGGTTTACCATCCAGGTTTAGAGGGAAACCATAAACCTTACGTTTACGTCTGCGTTGAGAAATACGCAAATAAGATTCCACACTTCTATTTTATCTGGATCAAGTGGTTAAGTGTGTGTTTGCACAGTGGCAAATACACGCACACACTTTGTTTTTCTTCATGTTCCATGATAAGCCTCCACATAGACACGTGGCCTGTTCGGTATGAATGGAAAGATAAACATCTTCATGCTGATCAAACAGTATCCATGTGGGATGAATGCAAAGATCCTCCTTCCTTTTATACGTTCAACTGTTTTCATCAAAGACAGTCCTTTTGTTTTGGGGTTACTGTGACCTGTAAGAAAATGAATAAATAAATAGAATTAAAACAACAATATATTAAGAATGTCTTGAGAACATGCTAGAATTTCTAAACTTCATAACTTAAACACAAGTTATCTCCTCTCACAGAGGTTTTCTGTCATCGCTCAAGGTGACGCTCGTACAAGAAGGAACTCAAACCATGTCAGATGACTAAAAATAAAGTACAGTGCCATTTCTCTCCCCTTTTTTTTGTCAGCTCAAGTGTCTAAATTGGTAACTGTAGAGTAACTGTCATAGGTGTAGATTTCGTGGTGGGGAAATTCACATGACATGAAAGTAGCAGACGACTTTCTTTGTGACAAAATCAAAGACATTTATAGCATAAATTGATGCATAAAAATTAGTGTTCTGCACTCAACATTTTCTGGCGGATAACCCCAAAGCCCTCTGTATCGTATATGTCCGCCCCAGTGTTGAAACAAACCCCACACCCTTGGTAACTGTAGCTGTAACAGTGCTGTAGCTGTATATTGTGGTTGGCCTTTTTCCCATTGATTTTTGGGAAATAGGGGTCGCAGACCTGTGAAAAACTACATGGCTTATAATGTAAGAACTGCCCGATGTTGCAGAGAACATTTGAGGCCATGCCTCCCACAAAATCATAACATTCTCACCGCCTTCCTGTGTCTGAGGGGAAAAAATGTCTCCAGCTCCTTCAGAAAAAAAATGTCAAAAGTGTGAGAGCTGCCAAACTGAAACTATTTTTGGTGGAAGCACACTTTTTTTTTTTTCCCTTTTCTTCTTTTACACTTGCATGTATTTCACATGCCTCGCTGGATCACGACTTTTGCTCTGAGCCAACAAAAGACGATTCACTTGTAGAAGCCTGGAAATCTTAAATCTAAACCTCCAACCAGCTGTGGATTGACTCTTAATGGGATAATTAATGACTCTAAATCAGTGGTTCCCAACTGGTCCAGCCACAGGGTCCAGATTTGTCCTTAGTTCAAGGTCCACAAAGTTTAATATAATCAACGTAATACATGTCGTCAAGCTAGTTTGCTGTCTCTGTTAAGTAGGTGTCTGTTATTAGCTCTCTCGACAGCAGGCACACCAAAGGGTAAGCCAAAATCTGAAGGCACACCTGTATATCTGAGCACAATAGCTTCTATAACTTGTGTTATCACTCTTATCACGACATAAGGCAATAAAAAATTTTTTTTTTCTTTTGGTGGTAGGTTGTCTTCACTGGTGCTTTTTCTGTAATTTGACTTGTACAATAAAGCAATCCATCCTTTTAAATGTCATCATCCCTCACACTGGCGGCCAGTCGGGGCCTCTGTCCGCGAACAGCGACAAATAGGTTCCGTGTGAAGGTTTTTTAAGTTAAATTAAATTAAATTACATTTTGTAAGCAGAGTTAAATCAGTCAATTAAAAATGCAATCATAACTCTTTGTATAGGCCCAGTTGATTGTTATTCTATTGCAATAATAACGTGCCGTTTTCACAAAATCCAACAGCAGATGTGAATGGGCATCACGGCAAACCACTGCTCCACAACATGTAACAGCATTTTAAAATAAAAGCTTGTGCCGCACTTCAAAATAAGGGGTGTTTTTTGCAAACTTGACAAGTTCACAATTCACTTGTGGTCCTTTCAGAATGGACCTGCGACCCACTTTTGGACCATGGCCCACCTTTTGGGAGCCACTGCTCTAAATGACACAATCAAAAGATGCTTTATTTTGATTGGATTACATATCAAATTCAGGGAATATTCAGAAGTAAATTTGCCCCTGTGGCATCTTTCATTTTAAAAAAGCTTGCATGCTTCATAATAAAACAGCAAAGGACAGTTTTAACCAAACATATTTATGCACACATCATTTTGCCTTTGTCCCATTGACAGCCTACCACTGAATCAGTGATACCAATCTCTCTCAGCGACAACCTAAAATTATATTCTGTTTTAAATATTATCATTTCTGATGCCATAATTCAATCTGTAACTCTCATCCTATTTCAATTTTCCTTTGATTGTAGACATTTGTCACTTGTATAATTACATAAACAACGTATAGGCAACACAAAGGGTCTCTTGTGTGGACAAATCTACACTGTCACTGAAAGGAAGCAGGCATAATTTCTTCTGTCATAGCTCATATCTGTTGCAGCATTCTGCTCTAGCCTCTTCTTCATATCAGCAATTAATAAAAATGCATATTCTTCTCTTCATAACTGCAGGATCATTAAAAAATATCGAGCTGTTACATTCTGTGTTTATCAGATGGTCTGATAAGTAGATTCTTGGAAAGTTTGCAGTTGCATCTCGGACTAAACAATACATTCAATAATAAAACAGAACATACAGAACACTGCTGAGTGTTTTGGTTTCTTGTTTGACATCATGACACACTGAGGTTATCATCAGCTTGTTATGTCTGTAAAACAGTGGCTTTAATGTGGCTGAGATTACATGACGTTTTCATGACTTGGCTGTGTTGTTTGTCTGCACACTGATGACTCTAAATGAATAGTTTATCTCTTTTTTTATGTTTAAGGCTACGTGTCGATCTACACAATCTTCCTCATGCTGCCTTTAAAAGAGGAAAGCAAATTTAAACGTTTTTTTTTTTTAGCCTATAGTGTGCAGACCTTCTCTGTGGCCTGCAGTGAAGTGTGGGAAACACATTTCGATACAACAACTGACCCAGACACCGTCCTTTCAGGACCCAGACCTATAACTGATATGTGACTTGCTCTGTCATTTCAGTCACATTAACCTAACCATATAAAACCTCTGCTGGGAAGAGGAGATTATTTCCTTTTTGATGAAACCAGTATTGTTTTTGTAATCCAAATATCAACCAAAACACATTACACAATGACTGTCACTGAGCCAGGATTTTGAGAAAAAGACCTTTAAACTTTGCAGTACGGTGGCCACAAAGATACAATGGAGTTGCCGTCCTAACTGGGAGTGCATGTTGTATTTCAGGGGACACCTTGGGGTGAAAGATACACAGAAAATCTCAGGGACACCTTTATTATGTAACTGGTGAGGTATTGAAAACAAGCATACTGAACAACACAGCACAGGAAGACGAACTGCAGTTGTAAGCATATTCAGTTAGCAATGGACTTCACACAACACGACATTCATTAGACCCTTACAGACTAAAGAAATATATATAATTATAGAATGGACATATATTTGGACTCTAGGACCGCTTCACAGGTAGGGAGACTGAGTGATTGAATTCTGGAGAATTTAACCAAACTAATAATGTATAACATTTTGACTAAAGTTTAACGTTAAACATGAAGTTTTGATGTGCGATTCTAAGCTGCTCGGAGGTTTGAAATCAGACGAAAACCCACTGTCCCAGAACCTTCCTTGTTACTTTCAGCCTTTCATTTAGAACGTCAGGGAGACATAGAGAAAGGAAGTGAGAGTGGCGCTGATTAGCAACAGGGTGCAGCTGACAAGTGTTTGCAATGTGTCATCATGCTTTTACAAGCTTCAAATTGTATCAGAATGTGGGCATTACAATTTCATATTCTGAAAGCCAATACTCAAAACTGAACAAATAGCCTACTGCTCCACCTGGATATTTTTGCCTGGATGTGCACACACTCTTCCTTTGGTTGTGTTGTTGGACATCTTGTCAGAGCACCCATTGTTGAGAATGTTTTCCCAGTCACTTCTTGAGTTACAGAATCAGCATGCAATAGGAAATAAATGTCTCATGCAAACCCCAATCTAAACAACTGGTAACAATTTGTCATGTAAATAATCTTTGCAACTTTAACTTGATAATATGTGAGCTCTATTTGCACATGCTTAACTATGACATTTAGTACCTTTTGGATAATTCCAAATCATGGCAGGAGCTTAGACTGTATTAAATAATGGACATAACTACCATGACGTCACCCATTGGTTTGTGGATGCTTGTTTCTAAGCTTCAAGTTCAGCATTTCAGCTGTCGCCATCTTGGTTTTTCGGAGCAAGACGTGTCCTTGTTTGGATGACAGGTTGGAGCTGTGGAGGAGCGAGTGGTGGATCTGAATGAGATCCAGAGTCACTCAAAATGACCACACCCTTAATTATGCATAACTTTAAGCCTTAATAAAATGAAAAAGGGTGAGTTATATAAAGACCCTCCCCGCCTATCTCATGCAGCTTTCATGTGGCGGCTGTGGCTCAGAGGTAGTGTGTGTTGTCCACCATTCGGAAGATTGGCAGTTCGATCCCGGCTCCTCCAGTCGGCATGTCAAAGTATCCTTGGGCAAGATACTGAACCCCAAATTGGTGGTGGTGGTGACATGTGTCATCAGTGTGTGTGAATAGTTGGTGAGTATCAGGTGGCACCATGTGTGGTAGCCTTGGCCACCAATGTGTGAATGGGTAAATGTGACATGTAGTGTAAAATGTGCTTTGAGTGGTTGGCAGACTAGAAAAGCACTATACAAGTGCCATTTGTTGAAGAGGGAAATTAGCTGTAGAAAACCAAAATTGTTTTTGTATCAGGCTGTAAACATGTTTATCTACGCTGTGGAGTTGGGGACTGGCTGGCTTCTGGAGCTACCCTCAAGTGGCCATTCAAAGAACTGCAGTTATTGACACTCCTGTGTTGGCTTTATTGTTCTGCCCCGGAGGTTGCCGCTCTGGCAGGGTGACTCATTTCCTTTTGTTAAACTGCAATCAGATTAAGCCTGGTTATCTAATAGCAGGCACCACATTAAACTCAATCATGAAAAAAAAAAGGTTTACACAGCAAATATGTGCCTACGATGGAGAGGTGGGTTTAGTGTTACAGAGCCCTTGTTACTGATCAGTTACTGTGAAGCAAACACTTAAATATGAATCTTAACTTGAATTGTAAGTAAAAGAAAAACAATTACTCATGTAAAATTGAAAATCTTGCCCCAAAATGTCAGGATCCACCCTTATCTCTTTGTAAACTTGATGCTTGTGCGCCTGAGAGAATCCATTTATAGTCAGTGACCCAGGTAGCACATGTACAATCATTCACAAACACAATATGTACTTTTTTTAATGACCAAACTCAATGATGCATTCAGTGACCATGTAAGTGACCTTGCTCTGAACAGGCATTCCCTGAAGTCTTCATGCGTTAATGGGTTTCATGTGTTAATATTTGTCTTCAAAATCCTTCATGCTCCTTTAGTCCGACACAATAGTTATGTTCACCATCAAGCAACAGGAAGGTCAAGAGGAGAGTGAGGCTGATTTGAAATTTTGAGATATGAGGATTGAAAAAGTAATGCAAAGTATACTTTTGCCAGCATTTCTTATTATAAATAATATAAAAAGGGGTTTTCTTTTCCTTATGAGAATTATAAAGCAATTAAATTGATTGTACAAGGATTATCTTTCTTTCTTATCTATATTTATTTGACACTGAGGCACCGGTGCTCATGACGTAAATAAAATACGGTGACTTACGTTTGTTAGCACAAAAATATTCCACTCAAACATATCACTCATTCTGTATGTGTAACACTGTGTGTAAAACCTCAGTGACTTTTTCTTTCAAATGAATGGTTGACTGATTGGTTGTGCTGCTGCTACTTAACCTTTGCTCTGGATACTTCACCTGCTCTCCTTGGGACGGGCATGAAGGTGGTAGACGTTAACTTCTAGAATTTCAACGCGTAGAGGTGCAGCATGGATATCATGAATGCATACTGCAAACAACTGTGCATCACTGTCACATGATCCATCCTGTGATAGGAGTGAAATATTTTTGTCGTTTAAAGGTTAGATTTTGCAGTCTCGATTTGGATGTAAAGACATGCTGCCGGAAGAGGAGGAAGATATATTGTCGTCACTCGTCATGCTTCACCGATGCCAACGTGTATCCTCTTGCCATTCCAATCAAAAACAAGAGAAGGGCAAAGTTTTCATGGAAGGAGGGGTCTCCTTTTTGCCTTCCTAAAATAAAAATGGCATCTCCGATAATTTTTATCCACTTTAGGGGTCAACTTAAAGGGACAGTTCAATCCAAAATCAAAACAACCTATTTTTCCTCTTACCTGTAGTGCTATTTATCAGTCTAGATTGTTTTAGTGTGAGTTGCTGAGTGTTGGAAATATCGGCTGTAGAGATATCTGCCTTCTCTTAAATATAAGGCAGCTAATGGCATTTGGCTTTAGGTGCTCAAAGAGCCAAACACAACCCAACAAACATACATTTGAAAAACTCAACAGCAATATCTCTCTCTGAAAATAATGATCCGCTAACTCAAGATAATCCACAGACCTTGTTGTGAGCAGTTTCATGTTGGAGATATTTTCTCTCTACAGCACTATACAGCTGCCAAATGTATCATCCTGAGGAAAGAGGGCATGCATCTACTGCTCATCCAGCATCACTGAGCTAACAAACATAACAGCTCAGCCGAGGAGGACGCCGTAATGTTTACAGATCACGCTGTCATAAGCACGAGCCTCTTGTCCATGAGTAGATGCACGCTTCCTTCTGCTCAGCGACACGGTTGGTAGACAGAAAATAGTTCTTACATGAAACTGCTAACAACAAGGTCTGTGGATTATCTTAAGTGACCACATCATGATTTCTGGAAAGAGACATTACTTTCTTGGAGCACCTCAAGGCTAATACCATAGACGTCAGTGGTTCCCAACTGGTCAACTGGGGTCCAGATTTCTCCTTACTCATTAGTTCAAGGTCCACACAGTTTAATATTTTCAACATCATACTTGTCGTCTAGCTAGTTTGTTGTCTCTGTCAAGTAGTTGTCCGTTAGTCATTCACTCTACAGCAGGAAATGGCACTTCAAAATAAAAGCTCTGTGCCGGAAATTCACTGTACTTAGAAATAGTGTGTTTTTTACAAACTTGGCATGTTTGTGAGTCCCTTGCTGTCAGAATTCAGAATGGACCCGCAACCCACTTTTGGACCACGACCCACCAGTTGAGAAAGACTGATCTACACAATGCTCTTTTATACCTAAATGACACAATAGATTTATTTCCACTGACCTCTAAAACATCCTTAAAATGACATATAATTATTATGACATTACATCCTAACAGTCGCTGTTTAATCACGTCCTTAACGTTTTGAAATGGTTGCTGTTAGGCTATAAAACTTCATGGTTACCTTTAAAGGGATAGAGCACCCAAAAATGAAAATTCAGCCATTATTTACTCACCCACATGCTGAGGGAGGCTCAGGTGAAGTTTTAGAGTCCTCACATCCCTTGCAGAGATGGGTTGCGGGTCCATTCTGAATGGACAGCAAGGGACTCACAAACATGCCAAGTTTGTAAAAAACACACTGTTTCTAAGTACAGTGAATTTCCGGCACAGAGCTTTTATTTTGAAGTGCCATTTCCTGCTGTAGAGTGAATGACTAACGGACAACTACTTGACAGAGACAGCAAATTAGCTAGACGACAAGTATGATGTTGAAAATATTAAACTGTGTGGACCTTGAGCTAATGAGTAAGGAGAAATCTGGACCCCAGTTGACCAGTTGGGAACCACTGACATCTATGGTATTAGCCTTGAGGTGCTCCAAGAAAGTAATGTCTCTTTCCAGAAATCATGACCTGGTCACTCAAGATAATCCACAGACCATGTTGTCAGCAGTTTCATGTAAGAACTATTTTCTGTCTACCAAACTGCACCCGCCAACCGTATCACTGACGGCGCCCCAGATTCAAAAGTCCAAAAACACATAGGACACTTGGATCACTACGGACGAGCAGTATGGAGATATTTTGTGGTTTCAATTATGTGTTTTTGGACGATTGAATCTGGGGAGCCGTAAGCCTCCATTAGGTGGAGTTGTGTTGCTACCCCCTCTCCCCTGGGATCTCTGGAAGTGTTGTGAGGACTCTAAAACTTCACCTGAGCCTCCCTCGGCATATGGGTGAGTAGATAATGGCTGAATTTTCATTTTTGGGTGCACTATCCCTTTAAGCAACACAACTAGGGGGTTAAGTCTAGAAAAAGCATCATGGTTTGGCTTCAAGTACGGACTTTTGTGACTAAAGTAACACAACATATGTCACATGACAGATGATGTCAAGTGTTACGCTACACGTACTAGCATACTATGTTATCAAAAGACGTCAATGTTGACTTCGGGTCACAGACACTGGTCTCGTGGATGAAAGTTCTGTACGTGTTTGACCCATCCACCAACCTTCCTGCCCACCTTTGAGGGACTGCTTCCATCTTAATGCAACAATACAAAGACTGTAGTTTTACATACTACATTGCCTTATGTCCCCCTCTGCTCCCGTGATAATTACTACAGCCAACGGAGGGCGCAGCCTTACAATAAACGCAAGTATGGGTCTCAGTAAGCTGTTGTCAAAGTTGACCAATACGCCTGTTTTTTTGGTAAGACTGGCTGAAGGCAGACATCTGTACGGCTGATATCTCCAGCACTTAGCAACTCATGCCAAAATAATCTAGATTGTTAAATAGCACTACAGGTAAGAGGAAAAATCTGCATTTTTAATTTTGGGGTGAGCTGTCCCTTTAAGGTTTGGCACAGTATAAAGGTTAATGTCAAACCAATCAGGAATTCAGGGTCATAAATTCTCCTCAGCAATCTCATCGCTTTCAAATTTAGACTTTCAATTAAGGGAAACAAAACAAAAGGTCAACACCATTAACAAGACAGCAAACAGTAGCACCTTGTATCCACCAAACAATTAGACACAACCTGCACCATATGCATAATGTGACAATTATGCATGCGATACAGTTTTATTTACAATGGTAAATATGGCCACTAGGCTTGCTCATTTTACATTGAATAAATCTGCACACTATACAAACATGAATATTAATGAGCTACATAAATGGTTATAAAACACATTTTCAGTATCATGCGGAGTTCTTTTCCTTTATCCTGTTTCTATAGTTCCTCCGGGCGTCACACACATCAGAGGAGTCCCTTCTTTACTAATTAAAAGCTTGCCTTAATTCTTCAGATTTGCATGCGTTTAAATTACAGTTGAGTCGATTAATGTTTGTTGATACAGTGTGAGTTCTGTTTGATTAGAGAGCTGTCCTCCAGATCAGGCTGCTTGGTTTCAAGTGAAATCATTTGTTGAAACAGAATTCTTTATGTGTATTGAATAGTGTTTTGTTGACATGGCTCTGCTCACCTTTTCTGCTGCATAACACGTTTTGAATGGTGTTTTACAACAAATGCAATTAAAGTAAAGTGGAGAACAGCATTAACTTGCTACAGTCAAGATAAAGCAGAGTGCTTTTTACTGTAACTATCATAAAATCAAACCTTAGAAATGTGCTATGACAAATAGTCAAACAATACAGTGTTAAAAAATACCCTGATTATATTTTTCAATAATCAATTCAGGCTGTGATTCTCAGGATCCACCAAACCCAGCATAATCACACTGTCTCTGGTAACAAACATGTTTTCCTTGCTGAGTAATACCGCCATGCTTCGTTAGACACGAGCTACCGCCTTTGTTAGCGCTGCTCCACGCCAAGTTTTCTACATGCCACAGTGAAGAGAATCCCAACATTGTTATATAATCTATAGGCCTGACAAGGAGCCAAATCAGTGACCTCCTCTTGAAAGACAGGACACGTTAAAGGTTTGATTCTCATTGAAGTAAATGAACCAAATGAGAACAATCTGCCCGTGAAAGCTCGTTTAACCTTTGACACAGAGAGAAAAAACAAGCAGCTAACTGTAAGAGCTGCTCATGGTGCAGTCATGCGTGAGGATGGCACAACTAGCATGTGAGGGTTTGTTTTTAATTATTTTATCATCTGTAATCAGTGCTCGCAAATTGCTTTTGAGAAAAGGGCCCCAGGTTTGTGATGGCACAACAGACCTGTGGGTGAATGCAGTAGTTACATGTTGTGACTCGAGTTCTATGATCACCAGTAGAGCCTTTTAATGAGTGACTCTACCATATGTTACAGTTACTTAAGATTTAATGGATGTGAAGCAGGGTTGTTGCTGCCTTTTTATAGTTGCAGAACCCTTGGGCTGAATGGGATCATGACACACATACAGTAGGCAATATATAAGTACATGCATTCATAGCCCATAGAGCTCCATTAAGAGCCTACTTTGATCTTACAGCTAGAGTTACAGTATTAATTATTCTGTTTGTGCCTTGATCTGATCTGAAAGTTTGCTTTGGACTTCTGATTTTTACGGTGGCCAACAAGGGCGAACTTGCTACAATGGCCCAAAGCACGCTGCAGAAATGTGCACACGTATGAAAAGCCAAAACAAATACAACTCACTCCGACCTCATCACATATCGACGCTTGGTCGTGGACTTTCCACGTCTACATATGATGTGCAAGTTACCCTGGGTGTGTCTGTCTTGATGTTCTGGGCACCTTGTCATCGTCAGCCTGTTACATGCATTGTGTCTTTTCAAAATACATTTCCATTTTCACAGGAAATGTACAGTTTGCATATAGTCTCTTTCAAAATAAAGGTACTAGGTCGGTACAACACTAATTGCCGCTTTTTTGCTTCAACAACAAATGCATCTGATTACGTTCAGCCGACACGCACATGGTAAGGTTTAGGCAACAAGAGCACGTGGTTAGGTTGAGAAAAAAAAAAACAGGGTTTGGCTTTACATTCATATGGGAAGCGAATGATTAACTAAACCTACTTGCACTTTCCACCCCCTTAACTTTCATAGTTGTTCAGCTATGTTTCCCCCTGCTGTTGTCAAGCAGTGTTACACACTGATGGCACCAGGCTGCATATACGACATGTACGACATCTATTGCACGTCTGTCCGTCCTGGAAGAGGGATCCCTCCTCAGTTGCTCTTCCTGAGGTTTCTACTGTTATTTTCCCCCATTAAAGGTTTTTTTTGGGGAGTTTTTCCTTATCCACTGTGAGGGTCCAAAGGACAGAGGGACGTTGTATGCTGTAAAGCCCTGTGAGGCAAATTGTGATTTGTGATATTGGGCTTTATAAATAAAATTGATTGATTGATTGATTGGTTGATATCGTGCCAACATGAAAGGACATCTTTTTTCTTCTGTGTCCGACGCAGAAGTCACTGCCTGCGTGCTGGTATTCAATGACTTCGGAGTGAGCCCGGGTCGGGATTTTTGACCTGAGAGAGAGAACAAGCAAGAGAGAAGTGGAGAGAAAAGTGATGGTTTTATTTTTTATATTTGGCCTTAGTTAGTTTCTTAGTGTTCCCCCTAGAGACCTGGAGAATTTCCATTGTAAATTCATTCATTCATTTCCGTAACCACTTATCCTTTTGAGGGTCACAGGGGGGCTGGAGCCTATCTTAGCTGACACTTGGCGAGAGGCAGGGTACACCCTGGACAGGTCCAGACTATCACAGGGCTGACACATAGAGACAGACAACCATTCACGCTCACATTCACACCTACGGGCAATTTAGAGTCACCAATTAACCTGCATGTCTTTGGACTGTGGAAGGAAGCTGGAGTACCCGGAGGAAACCCACGCTGACACAGGGAGAACATGCAAACTCTGCACAGAGGGGCTCCCCCACCCTAGGTTGGAACTAGGAAACCTCTTGCTCCGAACCACTGCACCACCGTGCTGCCAAATTTCCATGGTGTTGACTGGATATGCAGAGTTTTTCTGTTGCATTTGTTTTTAACATTTGCTTGTTTTGCTTTGTATCATTTCTATATTTGCAGCATATTTGTTGTTAATGTATTTGTTTTTTCAATTGCAGCACATTTCCATTGTTGTATCCAATTTTTGTGTTTTTGAATTGGCATTGTTTCTGAAGCTGCGGGACAAATCTCAGAATAATTTTGGACTTATGACTGCATCCAAAAGTATGTTAAGTTTTCATGTCCTGTCTACAGACTAAATTTAAGCTGCCATATCAGTGTCAACGACCATAAAAAAAAGCTGGCAGCGGGGCAGAGGGATCCCCTGTTTAAATACAGTAACGCCAGATACGATATAACCATTAATCACTTAGCGCACAAAGTTCAGGTTGTGTGTAAAAGTAAAAGCTTGGTGACAGCGTCCTTAGTGCCACCAGTTTAACAACAGACACAAAGTTGGACAGCAGAGCTCTGACAGCAAATGCAATACATCATTATCTTCTCTAATATGGAATATAAATGTCAAGCAACTATACATATAAAACATAAACAGCAAAATGAATTAAAATATGAATTAAAATTCCTTCAACTGTGTCCATTGCAATAAGCATCAGTAAGGAAAGTTAAACAGCAACGAAATACATCTTGATAATAAGTTATTGAGAGTTCATCGATTCATTAATCATTAATTAAGTGTTTTATTATGATTATAGTAGCCCAAGATTTCTTCCCAGTGGAACTGCAGCATGTATTTAATGCACTCTTTAAAACAGAGTAAGCTGTCAGCGCTCTTCTCACTCTTTTTCTCATCCTATACACTCACACTGCAAGCATCACTGCACCACATTATGTTGCTGCTGCTCCTGTAGTATTTAATCAGCCCCACCTCGAGGCCCTGACTCTAGTTTTCCTGCGGGGGAAGATTTTGTTATCATCATTCCCCATCTCCCCCGTGTGCAGCCTCCAGTGTGTGCCGCAGGGCGTGATGACACAAAGCCTAAATGCTGAACATTGACTGCATATACTCTGTTTTCACATATCAATAAAACTTTTCCCCGTGAGTCGGCCGCCCAAAATGTAATTAGTTCCAGTAGCTGGCAGTCTAGGCAAATCCTATGGTCCGGTAAACACACACACTTTGTCTTTCTTTCACTCTCCCTTTCTCTCTGTGTTGCTCCCTGTCTGTCTCTCAGAGGCACTCAAAAGACCTTGAGATTAAAGTGCTGTTGGACAAAAACAACTTGACAAGATCCCAATGTTTTCTGCTGTGGGGAGAGGGCACATTCCATGTAAGCTTCATTACTCCTATTCAATCATCCAGGGAGTATACTCAGATTTTCTACTTGGGCTAACTTGAGCAAAAGGCATCATTGCTGCTGTGGAACAAATGCAGGGCTAAAAAAACCAATGTATCTTTTTTATGCAGGCCATGTGTTTTTTTTAACTTTCAAAATAGGAAAATGTCCCTTAAACATACCTGAAGATATCATACCTAAAGGAAAAGGACAGCTGTGTCAAGTGTCAGCGATTCAACAAGCACCTCAGTGTGATTAGCGCATTTATAATGATAAAAAAGATATGACTATGTTTGACCTGGCAGTGTGCTGTGGGAGCTCTTTTGAGTGAAGGCACACAGCTTTGCCTCCCTGCACTTCCCCTCAGTGCCAGGGAGTCCCCCCCTAGTGGAGAATCCTGGTTGTAAATCATTCCAGCATTCCCAGATGAGGAACAGTCCGACCATTGTGCCCACTGATAGGCGCAGCCATCCCAGGGCTGGAGAGGCTCAGCCTAATTTACAGAGCATTAACATGCAAACTATATGTGCACAGATGCAACCATTGATGGCTGAGGGGGCTCTGCCTGTAATCCCACACACAGAACAGATAACTATTGTCCTCTGTCCTGTATTGTCGTAGTCTTGCCGTCTCCACCATGTTGCTGATATGCAGGACAGGGAATGTTTCAGCTTGATATGCACTTACAGGAAATGGCCCTGGTGGAATTTAGCTCAATTTGCACTGTAAGGGAATAAAACGCTATTTCATTTAAGAAGACTGAAATCCAAAATAGCAGTTTTTTAAAATAATTCTCAGTTACAATATTTACCTCACAGATCATTTGACCTGGATAACACTCCACAGTCATGCCATGTGACAATACCTCATGTCATGAGGGGCCTTTATGGGAAAATCGCATCATCTTCAGCACAAGTCATCACCTGCTGGGGATTTAATTTTAAAGCTCCCACCTCTCCCTCTCTCCCTCTCTGTCTCACTCATTGTTTTTGACTTCAAAGAGATTCAGTGTCTTGATAAGAATGTTCCATTGCTAATACTGTTACAGAGCTGCAGAGATATATATATTTAAAAAAAATGTATGTAAACATTAAGACAACAAATGGAGGGCTCCAGATATACAGAAACTACCAACACCCAGAGAACAGCAACATTTCCGCATGATCACTCAGCTGGGAAATGGCAAACAAGCAAGTGGACTCTCTAACACACACACACACACACACACACACACACACACACACACACACACACACACACACAGAAAATGTGTAAAAATGACATGCTGGCAACACAAAAACAGTGCCAATGCAAAGTCAGTGAGGATCTGTTGTCGTGGTGGAAACACAAATTAAGTGTAAAAAGGCAAAGTAGTCCACATAAGATGAATGGAAGGAGTGGTGAGTGGGTCATGAAAGCATGGACAACCAGGAGACCACTATTCATTTGTCGTGTGAAACCAAATGAATTAGAACAGAACATCGTTTATTTGTCATTGTCATATGTACAACGAAATTAAAGTGCCACCTTGTCAGTGCATCAACTCTCTCAAACTATATCATATAAAACCATAAGCAGCATTAAAAAGAAGACAGCTGAATGTCAACGTAGGTCACGTAGTTATCCTCATACAACGTTACGCCAAACTAATTAGTGCTCCACAAACGATGTTACGTTCTTAGCGTAAAGTTACGTAGGTTAGATTTAGGCAAGAATATTACCTTGGTTAGCTTGAGGTGCATTACATTTTGTAGGAAAAATACAAACCATGCATGACAACAGCCTATGTTAACTGACTTTGGACATATTTGTCCCCCTGTCCTCTACCACTGAAACTGGTCTGCAGTCCATTTTGTACGGGAGTAAGTTAGTCAGTCACAGGTAGATTGACTCAATTTGCGTCTGAACACCTGGTGGAATGTGGCTTGACGAGGCTGGCTGCTGCCGCTGGCATCGGAGGCTGTGCTAGCTCGAACCTGGTTTGCTGCTAAATGCTTTGCGTTGAGGTGATATTTTAGGCGGGGAGTTCTCCAATAGTATGAAAACTCAGTCAAGAGTTCAATTTGGGCATTTTTTAAATGTAAATGTTCATTTTCGGGCCAAGCAGCATCGCCTCATCTACCTCCATCATGTCACCAGGTCACTGTGACCTTCAGTGACACTCTGGGTCAAAGGGGATCACCAAACATGATTAATCAGCGTTAAAGTTATTTTTCTGTGATTAATTAATCGAAATTAAGGCGTTAATAGTATGCAACTATGCAAAGTCTTAAAGTTTATATTACTAACGTCCCGTATGTAGATATTTTTTACCGAAACCAATGGTGTGTCTCAAATCACATACTTCCATTAGTACACTTCATGTAGTATACTATGAGCGCTATGTACTTATTGGCGTAGTGCGCGAATTTCGACAGGGTAGTGTTGTCTCAAATCAAACACTTAACGGAAATGACAACAAATTTCGACCTCCTCTTCTTCTTTTAATGTCTAATTGTAACCAGCCAGTGGAGCATTACCGCCACCATTTGCCCACAACGTCAAAATGTACAGCTGTTAGCTAGCTAGTTAGCAAACTAGCATTAGCTTTCTCGTTATCAATCGCGGTATCAAATCATTACAGACTGCTAAATTAACCCAATAAACATACTGCTGGCTTATATCCGACAACAGTATAGTGGTGCTTAGTACAAACAAACACATGAATAACTTACATTTGTACAATGCAGTGACATTCATGGTCGCACAGTCCTCGGCCGCCATTTCCAGTTTGAAAAGTGGTCCCTCCCCTTCCGCTACGTAGCCAAGATGGCGACCATTGAAGGCGAGAAGTGTCCATAGTTCCGCACTCAACTTCTTGACCGTTTTGAGTGCACCATCCTGGTACTCATAGTGCACTGCATTCTTCCATACTTCTCAGTGTGAACGCACTTATGCACTCAAAATAGTAAGTGTAAGTACAGAAGTACGCGATTTGAGACACAGCACTAGTAAACGGCGACTGTTTCACAAAGTTAATCACGTGGATGATGTGTTTAAAAATGCGACCGTTCATAGGAGTCTTTGCACTAGCTTTATTTTCATGTTGCTAGCATGTAGCTTTAGCATATTTCGTGCCTACCACCATGTAATGCTTTGTTGAGTGGGCATGTCCATTCCACGTATTCATGTGAGACTGTGTTGCACATTTTCACACTGAGTTTCACCCCCATGTTGTATATTCTACAAGAAGTGACAAACATGCACAGTGGCAAGATTTTAATATCCTGTCAGACAGAATTGCACTGCACAGTCATTTTAAACTGAGGGATGACCTGTCTACCTCAGTATGCCGTGTCTTCATTTCAGTCCACTTGTGAACTGAGTGTGCCATCTGGGCCCCTGCTCTTCCTGGAAAAACACCAGTCTCGCCAAGGTTGTCCCTGTTCTCTCAAGATCAGTTTGTAATCCACCGCCCAGTGGGCAAAGATCGTAAATATCTTGCTATCACAGCAACTAAGCACCGCTGAGTGAGTTTGTCTACATCTTACCCTTTTTGATTCAGCAGAGGGCAGGGACATCAGAGGAGAACAAACTGTTCAGGGGCCAGTGTGAGTAAATACTGATACTGGAGTTTCAGACAGTATCCACAGACAGTCCCATAGACAGTATCGTAGAACATCCGGCCTCTTGTTACATCCCACCAAGGAATTTGGGCTTCTAACTTTCCAGTATGACACTTCCTGTGATTGATGTTCACAGTATTTCTAAATGAGTATATGTCACAACTGGTGACTGTAAGGCCATGTGTTTCCTGAGCAACAAATAGCCATTTGGAGCAGCAGAGTGTGATGGGGAGGGACTGATCTTTCTATAACATACTGTCTGAAAAGAGCAGTGAAGAAACATATCCAGGTCCTTCACTTAAGAGAAAGCAACGCGGTGTAAAAATACTCAGTTAAGGGGAAAAGTTCTGCTGACTATTTTACATATGGTTCAGTAGTTTAGTTTCCAGAGTCAGGGGTAGTGAGATGATTATGGGGTAGGAATGAAGACATTTGGATTCATATTTGAAGCTGTTATCTTAGCGTTTTGTGTGAAATGTTTAAGAGTTTCTTCTCCTTGAGCTTCTTGGTGTTATTGTTATTCTGGTCCTTTACCTGCATGTGCATGTTTCTCCTTTTGTCCTTGTGCTATATTAGAAAAAAAAGAAGTTAACAACAACCTGTTCTCTTTGAGAGTGCTGACTAATTAAAAGGCTTTCTGCCTGTTAGGCCAACTTAGGACACAGAGCAGCCACTGAGTGAACACTGCGACAAAGCCCCGTTCTTTATTGCAAAGCAGGCTCAAGGCCATGCGCATTTTGAACCCCATCTTAAAGCACAGAGAAAATAAAAAGTAGCTGTTTTTTGTGGATGTCAGGTTTTAAATGATGTATTATAATGCTAAGATGGGGGTTGATGTCAAGCAAAAAACATGAAAAACACAGGACCGGAGAAGAGCTTTCAGTGTCTGTGTCTGCTCAGTGCCTTAGATTAGGTTTTATTTTCAGCATCGCTGGATTCAAATTGATATTCATCATCTGGTTCACAATTCGAAGGTGTCGTAATTAGACCACTTAACCATATGCGGAAGCTAACACTTCCCCTTATATACTGACATCCTGTTGTTCAGAGTCGCTCACGAATGATTTTCTTTATGACACCTTTACAGATGGCAGAAACAATCATATCGTAGCTTGTTATTCACAGTTTCTTTTGTTGTTTTCAGCATCAAAGTGCAACGGTTCTGAGTGACTGGTGGGCTCAACCAGAAAACAAAGAAAACAATCAGTTTCTTTTTGCCCTGCAACCACAAACGGTTTCTAGCAATCCTGCCTGCCTGTCCACATGTGCGGTCTGTGCCAGTTACACCACAATTCAACAGTTGATTTGACAAGGCCTGTAAAAAAATGACATAAATTATATTGCAGCAAGACAGACAAAGTGAAGATG
Source organism: Epinephelus fuscoguttatus (assembly GCF_011397635.1). Lineage (NCBI taxonomy): Eukaryota > Metazoa > Chordata > Actinopteri > Perciformes > Serranidae > Epinephelus > Epinephelus fuscoguttatus. The sequence goes on from NC_064766.1 coordinate 35,148,527, forward strand.
CTAAGCTGCTCTCTACATCAGCTTTATAAGGTAATGATACTGTGAGCCAATATTGTGATTACAGCTTATTGTGCTGCCCACAAGTGAACAAAGAAACCAATGAATGCAAGTGTAACTAAAGGAGATTGGTCTTTAAAATGCTTGTTTCCCTATATGCAAAGCTCTAAAACTGCTACATCACTATCACCATTACTTTAAACCTAGAACCGCAAAAGAGCACCCAGAGTTTTACAACTGGTTTGTCATATATAGATGCAACTGCTCACCATAAACCTGCACCAGAAACACATAAAAAGGTGCCCATCACAACGTTAAACTTTGGCAAATAGATGTTATAGATAAATGGCTGAATGTTGTAAGTGGTGTTTGGTTGCTATACTTGTCAAGAAATGCTTAAGGAAAACCACAGTGTACACAGGCTCCAAAAACACTTGTGTATGTGTCATTCTGACACATGTAGACAGAATGAACACAGTCTTTCTCATTACCAAGCCTTCGTGGAGACAAGCTGTCAGGTTGAAACCCACAGGAGCCTACTGCAGATGCTGCAAACCATCAGCCTCAACTCTCAAAGCGAAGGAAATGGGATGTCTGCTAGCATCAGCATTAGAGGAGGAAAAGAAAATATTTACGGGGAAAGCATTCAAACTGAATTTTTGATTATAAACCAGCTCTTCCACAAGGTGTTAGTCCGTTGGGTTCAGTTTGAGTTTACAATCTGCTGTCAGTGCTGCCAGCGGAGAGATTTAACTATCTCACTAATACGGCCACACTCAGAACAAGATATCTGGATGTCTCAATAGCACAACCATCAGTTTGCATCGCCACTATCCATCACTGATGAGGAGAAAAAAACAACTTTGGTGCTACACTTATTGAAAAATTAGAGACAGAGAAATCCACCAAGATGTCCGCTGACAACTCCTGTATCGACCAATGTGATCAATATGTTATTATTATGAGTTATAGAGCTCGCCTCCCCGTAGATATTGATCCACATGTCAAGATGCTCTTGTTGAGACCAAGGTCAGCCAATTATATGCAAATCTGTGTGAATAATGTGGAAATGTGACAATACAGAAACAAGAGCTATGTGGTCTAATCAAGACCATCATTATCCAGGAGCATTAATCACAATAGATCAGCCCAAACACCAACAGCTTTAATGTCAACTAACTAGATATAAACAATGTTTATACTACGCTAATATTTAATCCACATACCACAGACAATTCATGTTTTACTCTACAGAACGTTGCCCTTATCAAGGCTGCAACAGGAAACATTAAAGGCCACTTGTCAATTGATAAGACTAATAATGTTGCTTTGTTGCATCTGTCGTATGAAAAAATCATGATAAACTGTGTGAATGTGAAAGGAGCCAAATCAGCAGCTTCAACAGAGAACAAGATGGTGTACCTGCGAACAACAACGGCAGCAACCCTGCATTCATGTGGTGTCAGAATATCCGATAAAATGAGTTCTCAGCTTGGACAGTTCACGTGAGTGTCTCCTAAAGCTGGAACAACGACTCGAAAAGTTGGGAAAGATTCCGATACAAGGTTTGCCAAGTTGATGTCATATATGCGGAAACATTTATTCACATATTGCATGTACATTTTTTACTCACATGTAAACATGGTATTAGGGTGCAACTGTTGCTGTCCACGTAGAGTGAGGTAGATTAGTCAGAAAAGTTATTTATTGGCATTTAAAAAAAAAAAAAACTTGACATCATCATCATATCATTTTATGTATCTTACTTATTACAAAGCTCATGTACTGATGATATTTATTTCTTTTTTTTTTAAGTGAGAAATTATGTGAATAGGTGTGTCACCTGGTGATACGTCAGAATAACAAACCAATGATATACAATGATAAACAGAAATAGATAACAACAACAATTATGGTCCAGGTTTGAATTTTAAAGTGTGTTATTGTAATTTTGGTGCCGTAGAAAAATATCTATTTATTAGCATTAGTCAAGCAAGGCAATATCTTAGTAGTTTAAAGGCTCATTTATGCTCCCTTTACATACGAAAACAGATAGGCACATTTCAAATGTTGTAAATGTCACTGCCCTCATACTTCCATGTGTCCTTTATGTTGGAATAGATACAGCCAGTAGATGGCACTAGAGGGAAGAGTCAAAAGTTTCACATGACAGCACACAGGGCAACAGCGTATGTCGTAATATTGTACCTTTAAATGGAGGCAGCGCTGTAGACAGAGATGATCTGTGCGATGATAAACATCCCAACATATGGACGGAGAATTCCTTTCACTCCATTACTGATTTGGTTCGTTCCGCCATTATTTAATTTTTTTGTTGTCTCCTAAAATCACATCTCACTTGAATCAATCTCTGGTGATACTGCTTTGTTTTGTCCATATCCCTGAGGGCTCATTTATGCTCAGCGTAAGATATGGAGTCTTCCGTCTGTACTCTGCATTCATTTCTTCTGTATTTGTGCATGTTTACTAAAAGCTCACGGATATGGACAAAACAGAGCAGTACCACTGGAGATCTTGGAGGCAGTGTACTGTAGTTAAAATGAGATCGGACTGTAAGAGACGATGAAGAAATTTAAATAATGGTGGAACGGAACAAATTGCTAATTTATAATAATATATAGTGAAATTAGTGAAAAGAATTCTCTGTCCACATGTCAGGATGTATAAAACAGTTGCACTGACCACCATTGTCTACAACGCTGCCTCCATTTAAGGTACAATATTATGTATTTATTTTTCATACGTAAAGAGAGTATAAATGAGTCTTAAGCTTTCAGAAAACCTGAACAAACATAGATGAAATGAATTCAGAGTATGGACGGAAGGTGACGTCTCTCTCCATTTCTGTATCTCACTTTGAGCATCCTTAGGGGATGCATTGGTGCAGCAACAAGTCTGGGACAAAATAACTTTATAATATAAAGCTTTAAGTCAAGTTAAGTCAAGTCAAACTTTATTTGTAGGGCACATTTAAAAGCAGCCACATTTGACCAAAGTGCTGCACAGGCACAAAATCCCAAAACAGATAAAAACAGAAACAAACAGCAATAAAGTGTCAAGCTTAAATCTATCGTATGCCAGCAGTAACCTAAAGGTTCCTGTAGTCTGAGCAGTTTTTATTTGAATAGGTAGATTGTTCCAGAGTTTAGGGGCAACCAGTGCTCGGTCACCACTGTTTATGTATCTGCTCCTGGGAACATCCAGGAGCATCTGATCGGAGAGTTATTTTACATAAGAAGGCACCAAACCATTTAAAACCTTAAAAACAAGCAATAAAATCTTAGAATCAATCCTTGAGCAGACAGGAAGCCAGATGAGGGAGGCTAATACTTTTCTTATTCCAGCTAGAAGATAAGCGGCTGCATTTTGAACAAACTGCAGAGGACGTAGTGAGGACTGATCAACACCCACGTACAAGGAATTACAATTGTCTAGCTGAGAGGTAGTAAAAACATTTCAAACTCTCAACATCTTTAGGGGAGAGATAGGCCTAAGTTACCTTGGCTTAACTGGAAAAAGCTAGTTTTGACAACTGAACTAATTTGTTTATCAAACGTCAAACTGTTTCACCGTACATGGATTGCAACATTAATCTTCACTGGGATGTTAAATGCTCACATCTTCTTGTTTTCCCCCCGCATTTACACTAAAAAAGCACATTTTGTATTTATTTATTTATTAATAAACAGCATAAATCAATACAAACAAATTATGTCAGGGGATCAGAACAGAACATTAACAGATACATATCAGGTCATGGGATGTTATACAGGGTGCACAATGTGAGTGTTTCATCAGAGGTGCACCTGAATGCAGCACTCAGCTGACAATGCGGAAGAGATTTATCTCGTCATTATACGTCACAGGTTAATTGGCTGTAGTCGCACGCGGGCTGGGGCTACCTCAGCACTACAACACATGCACAAAAATGCAATTAAGTTAAGGATGATGTCATGGTGGAATACGTCATGGTGAGCATTATTGTATGGGGTGCCGTTTGTAAAGTGTCTCACGCTGAAAATAACATCAACATTTTGCCACATTTAGCTTCAAACAATGTTTAAAAAAGTATTGTGATTTTTTTAACGTCACCTTTTACCACATTTACAGCAATATTTGTTAACTTAGAAATATATTAAATAGTTAAATCTAAATATTAAATGTGGCACCTAAATGTTAAATGTGAAATCTAAATATTAAATCTAAATCTAAATGCTAAATCTAAATCTAAATCTAAATGTTAAATCTAAATGCTAAATATTAATATAAATGTTAAATCTAAATATTAAATCTAAATCTAAATCTAAATGTTTTGGGTGAAACTAAATATTTAGCTAATATGCAAATTCACACTGCCGGTCACCGGAGTACCAAAATAAAAGCTTGAGATGGTCAGACTGTTTATAGAATCAAATAACGAATTAAAACCAACTTATCGGGGGAAATGGACACTTGAACATACATTAGTGTGATAATAACTACCTAAAATAACAACAAACGTGTTTGGAGAAATTTTATTTGATGTGTACTTTGAGCTGTTAGTGTCCCTTCTGAGGGAATCACCTTGTTGTTTACAAATACTTCCAGGTAGAAAACCAGCGGAGTTTAGCAACATATATATATGCACATCTCACGTTTTTCACGTCACTGTATCACCGTTTAGACTAATCTGGTGTTTGTAAAGCCTATAAACACTATGACTGAACAAACATTACTATCACGGTCTGAAATTAATAACATGGTTATCGTAGATTAGCGAGGCTAACTGTTAGCTGTTAGCCCCGTTAGCGGTGTCTGTAATGACTCACTAACTCTAAACGGTCCGTGAAGAAAATATTTTTTCCAGCGGATGTCTTAGTTACAACATGATTGAGCTAACTGGAGTAGTTCAATCAACGGGGCTAAGAACTGACGGTTGTTAGCTTAGCTTAGGTTGTTAGTCCCTCCGAAGGGACACTAACAACTCAAAGTACACGTCAAATAAAATTTCTCCAAACACGTTTCTTGTTATTTTAGGTAGTTATTATCACGCTAATGTATGTTCAAGTGTCCATTTCCCCCGATAAGTTGGTTTTAATTCATTATTTGATTCTATAAACAGTCTAACCATCTCGAGCTTTTATTTTGGTACTTCCGGTGACCGGCAGTGTGAATTTGCATATTAGCTAAATATTTAGTTTCACCCAAAACATTTAGATTTAGATTTAATATTTAGATTTAACATTTATATTTATATTTATATTTAGCATTTAGATTTAACATTTAGATTTAGATTTAGATTTAATATTTAGATTTAGATTTAGCATTTAGATTTAGATTTAATATTTAGATTTAACATTTAGATTTAGCATTTAGATTTAACATTTAACATTTAGATTTAGCATTTAGATTTAACATTTAACATTTAGGTGCCACATTTAATATTTAGATTTAACTATTTAATATATTTCTAATTTAACAAATATTGCTGTAAATGTGGTAAAAGGTGACGTTAAAAAAATCACAATACTTTTTTAAACATTGTTTGAAGCTAAATGTGGCAAAATGTTGATGTTATTTTCAGCGTGAGACACTTTACAAATGGCACCCCATATTATTGTGTGTCGGTGTAATAACAAAGAAAGGTTGCACCTCAATCAACCACTGATTTAATGCACCACCCGGCTGGCCGGCACACCAAGTGACAAAATCAAACACACCTACGTGGCTAACAAGCTAATTGCTAAAATGGTTCACTTTTACCTTCAGTGAGATGTGTGACAGAGCCTCTCTCAGCTTAACATGTCTTTACGGTGAAGTGAAGTTTATGTTACATAAAACAAACTGTTTGGGGTTCCCATCTTTAATAATATGGCATTTCTGGAGGCTGAACTAATGGCTGACAATGTTCTGTTCAGCACTTCATAATTAATCAACACCTTGCAAGCTAAAAGCTAAGGAAGTGTATCATAAGATAAGCTTTTAAAGTTTAAATGTTAGCTCAAGCACATAAATTAAAACATTGAAGAAATAAGACAAGGACTTTTATTTAGTAAACAGCCTGTAGGGTATGTTTGAGTTAAAGTTCATTTATATACTGTAAAAATAGGCACTTAGCCTAGCCTAGCCTAGCTTAGCTTAGCCTAGCTTAGCCACAAGCTAATGAAGGCTAGCTTGGATTAATTACACTAGTTTATCATGTAAAAAGTGTAATAAGTGTATGAGTATGCTATTACCACTATGTTTTCTGTGATATGTTTCTACTTTATAATTCATATTATGCTATATGGGTGTATATAGTTAATAATTTAAGCTAACGTTACCCCTGTGTAGGTGAACAAACTATTAAGCTGCAAGTTATGCAGTGACCTGTGGGTGTTAGAAACTGGATGCTCTGTATGATATGTGTTAGCTCAATATGCTACCTAGGGGCATTAATTGTAAATACATACACACATGCATTTCATTTTATTGATTAATTTTAATTTTCTCCTCCAGCCCAGCTCTTATGGATTGGACTGTTTTTAACCATGACCTCGGAGCCACAGTGTTTTCTGCATTGAGAATTAACAACTGAAGAAGTTGAACCTGAAGCAGATTGAGGAGGATTTTACTTTGCAAAAGACTCACAGAATGACATCCAGACAGGTGAGTGCACTGCTATGTGTTGTGCGAACACTGTGCAGCTCTGTTGTTGCTTTAATATTTGTGCATGCATGTTTGTGTTGTCAGCTTGGTGATGTGTCATTCTGCTTTTGATTCTGTAGGGATTGTCAGGGTATTTAATTTATGTGGCTTAATATTGCTGGTTGCACCTGCAGTAGTGTTCATAGACTTTATTTCATCTTGGTTAGTTTAATTGTCTGATCTTTGGCCTCTTGAGGAAAGCAGTTGTATATTTATATTTGATAATTATTGTTATGCACAAACTGCAAAGTGCCACCTTTAGAAATGTATTGCTGGTTTGGACATAAGGGCTTGACTCTGTTTTATTGCTCTATTTATTTTATAGCTTAAAGGTGTTTTTAACAGTTTTATATATCATTACTTTCACTTGAGTGTAGTGTTCTAGTACTCTCTCCATCCCTGCTTGTCACTGAGCAAAACATCTTAAAGGGCATTAAAGCTAAGAAGGAGGAGAATCACTTATTTACACCAGAAGTGTTGTGAGGTAGCACTGCGCCAAAGCCCCAAACACTCTCTTTATTCCTCTGCCTTCATCCACTTTGAGTCTGAAATGTCACACTAGCTCTCAAATTACCAGGGCCAGCAGATAGAGGAAACGCCAAACACCCTTTAGTGTTATTCACACTCGCTGCTCCATCCTGCTGGGCTGGTCACCGAGGTAAAAGGAACCCCCTGTAAGAAAACATCAACTCCTTCTTTGAGAGCCGAATCACAAATCGCAGGCACTACACAGCACCACCTAATGATGCTGTCAATTGGTTTTCGTTATGTATTGTGTAAGGGTTTTCAAGAAGGGCAAATTCTAAGGGTGGGTGCGATAACATTGGGAAAGCTGAAGTAGTTGTTACACAGAACGAGGACCATTCACGCTGATTGTAAAGATTACAATCAGCAGAGGCTCTCGGACAATAAATAAGGCCATGCGCTTTAGACAATGTGTTTTCAGTGATAGAGGCTTTTGTCTGCATTCTGCTGCTTTGGCATTAACGGTTCTTCTCCTTCTTGTATTTTACTCTAAAATCTCCTGTCGAGTCTCCCTAACAAGACAGGAGTAATAAAACTTGTGGCAGCTCCTGTTCCCACCAATTAAATAAAATATTTTGATTCACTTTGCATAGTATTCATTGATGCAGCCCTTTGTTAGTGTACTTCCACTGATAAATTAGTCTCTGGTGAATAGCCATTGAGCATTGCTTCTTTTAGCCTCACTGCCAAGCACGTCCTTTTCATTGCACTCTGTACACCCATCCACTCTTAGATGGACACTCGCTCACCAGCTCAGCGCTGGTAACATTTTATTCCTCTTCATTTTCCAAAAATAGACTGACGTTGGAGTTGGGCCCACAAGAAGAAACATATCACTTGCTCATTTCATCTGTCACCTTGCTGACAGAATGTAGAGCCGCCTGGTGGTCTAAAAGACAGACTGATGGCTTTGCATGAACTGCCCACAGGGCAACAGATGTCCCGAGCTCCAGACTATCAAGCCGCTGATTAAACAACAGAAAACACCAAAGGCAAAGTAACTAGAAAGAGTAAGAAAATGGACCAGGAAACATCTGTTTGTTAAAAGGGCAAAGATCAACTCACTAATTAGGGGGTGTACTACTGAGTCAGTGGAAAAACCTCTCTCAAAAGTCTGAGAAAATAACTGATGATATCATCTTATGTAGCCCAGCTGGGGCTTAACATTTGAGAGCCTGCCATTGTGTTGCATTAATTAAGATAAAGTCTAACTATAACATTCGACTGGAATATTATAAATAGGTGCATGAGCTGCAAACATAAACATTATAGTGGCATTGTAAAACTGGAAAACAATCCAAATGAGTGATACAGCATATCTGAATCCGTCTCTCACCTTATTTTTTTATTTCAGCATAACACTTGGCACATTCTGTAAGGCCGTACACATGGTGTGCAGCAAACATGGAGTGCATATTTGCATTCTGCGTGTTGTCTTTAAACACATAGCCTACCAGTTTATGTGTAGTATATGGAGTGTGCATGCAGGGTTTGTGTTTGCATACATTGTTTACACTATAGATTTATAGCCCCAGGTCAGGATTCAGGATAAAATACACGCCAGGCAACATGTCTACTGTAATATGGTTAGAGCTTATGATCTAATATGTATTATTATATGTCAATAACTGCCAGATAGGAAAAACTAAATGTCAAAAAATAGCAAAAATGTCAATAAGAATGCATTTAGATCAGGATTAAAGTTTCAGTCGTCAAAAAAAATCTACTTAAAACATGATACTTAAGAAACAATCCTGAAATTATGTACATGAATACCTTTGTGTAGGCTTTGAGTCTATTTTGTAGTTGATAAAAAAGTGATCAAAGATCCAGCATACACTGTACATATTGAGTATTGTCCCCCTCTCTTGCCTGTAGAATAACCCTGCCGAGCCATCTTGAAATGATGCAGGTGCTCCGTGGTGCCTCAGGATGGTGCCAGTGTGCTTTGAAACACACAGACCTCTGCCACCTACAGATCCCACACAGACCCACGGCTTTACATACTGAGTGACACCTCCAGTGGCATTATATAATAATAACTTAATGGTGGATGTACTGTCACAGTATGAGCTCCCTGTCAGCTGAAGCTGAAGCTATTCATATTTCCATCATTCTTATCCCTCTAATAACACGATGACGGCTTTGCAGTCGTGTCAGAATCTCAGCATGTGATATTTCAGACAATCACTGTCTGTACGCTAATTCTGTGAAGGCTTAATGCATAAAGTAATGGCTCGGGAATGGTAATAGTACTAGTAAAGCACAGTAAACTGGCTTAATGAGGTAGTTGGGAGTCGGGGGGCACTTAGGAGACAGGAAGTGTTCACCATTTCATAAGACTGTTGCAGCCTGTAATGCGTCATCTCTTGTTACAGGACATCTTGTTGATATTACTGTCATGTCTGTATGGTAAATAAAGTCTACAGCCAAATACTGGTTAGCTTAGCTTAGCACATAGACTGGGGACAAGGGGAAACAACTAGCCTGGCTCTAAACAATGGTAACAAAATCTGCCTACAACACCACATTGCAGTGTTGTGAGGATTTGTGTGCTGGGCTATATCTTGGCCAGGCGCAGTCACTTCCTGCTGTCTGGTGTTCATCTGAAGTAACTGCGCTTAGCCAAGAAATACTCTGGCACATAAAGGACCATAACACATTTTAACACTTCTGTTGTTGTATGCATTAAGCAAAGAACATGCAATGTGCTGCTGAGCTTTTGAGCTGCCGCTAGGCAAATTTTGTTAGCTTTGGACGGAGGCAGGCTAGCTCTTTCCCCTGTTTCTAGTCTTTGTGCTATGCTAACTGGCTGCTGGCTGTAACTTCATGTTTGCTGCATTGCACAGAAATGAGAGTGGTATCAATCTTTTAATCCAGCGCTTGGTATGTAAGCAAATAATATTATGCTTCCCTAAATGTCAAACTATCCCTGTAACCTTAACCTTTAGTAGCAGTAAAAAATATCAGGCCCCAGAAAAAATACACTAAGTCTGTTTGACACCAGTAGAGGATGACCAAGCCTGAGAATCACAATTTAATCAGTTTTGTAATCCCGTGTGTCATTGGACACGACCTTAGAACCATCAAGCCAGTATATAGCCAGTGATCAGAAGAGATTCAACCTCACCAGCTATGTCTTTATTTTAATATGATATTTTTCCTTTTGTTTAACCATGTAACGCAGTACAAGGCTGCAGTAACTCATAAATTCAGATGTCTCTTTTCTCCTTTATGCCTGAGTTCAAACTGCATAATTGGTAGCCTACAGTGAATGTTTTGGAGAGCATGCATAGGAGGAATATTTCCCTGTGGTGACATATAGTTGATGCAGAACAAAAATGACATTTTCTTCCCCACATGGTTCAACTGCCAAATATAAAGCAGCAGAAAAGAACTTTTCTCTGCAGAGACAGCTCTCACAACATAGACCATAACACAAAAGGGTCTTCATGCTGTTTTCTCCAACATAGACACACATACAGTGTGTTGGAGGCTACTCGGTATGTGTGGTTATGGTCAAAAGTGAAAGCTAAAATATCCTCCAGACACCAGCATGGACACATGTATCTGTGCCAGTTATATTTCAGCACATTTCAATACTCTCTGGTAGGAGACTCACTAATAACCTTTACAGGATATTGATATTTGTCGGGGGTATTTGTGCACACAGTAGGCTATGTTGTATGTGCTTGCATGGTGCTGAGTGATGGGGGAAGGTTGAATTGTGGATCTGAAATGGTGAAACTGCAAAAGTGGGCTGTTTTTGGAAAAAGGTGGAAGGTAGTTGTGTTTAAAGAAAGGGGGACTGAGGAATTGTTCCCTTGTGTAAGTGGATGTGACAGCTTCTCACCCAGGAGAGCACTTGTACTGAGCACACACTAGAGGCCAGCAGGGCCACCTGTCACACAGATCTGTGACTAAAGAACTCTATTAGCGAACAAGCACCCCGGGGTAACACACACACATACACACACACACATGCACGCACGTACACATACACACGCGCACTATACACACACAAAATCAATATGCGAATGACTGAAAGGAGCCATAAACGTAGAGTGATTAGCTAAGAATACAATAAATATGTTGAAGGATAAGACAAGGCTTGATTGACAGTCCCATTTAATATTAATGCTCATTTTAATGATCCCATTCTTTAGATTATATCTTCCTTGTCACTATAGTCGGCAATAACATTGCTCAGAAGAACACATTTTCACTTTACGTGATTTAAAGAACACAGAGAGTGTGAGTGCCGATGGAACAAAATCTTCTTCTTTAGGACAGGTTAGGTGGTGCATGACCATGTTTCACTCTTTTCACACTCCACTCCGCATATGACAATTATCAAGATGGATTTGCACTAAACCGTGTGTACTGCCGCGAACGCACAGTGTATTTGAAAAGATAAGTGGGGCTCAGTGTTGGAGTAAAAATGATTTATATTTCAAATGAGCGTCGAGCGGGGGTGAAAGACACACTGCAGGCTCGACTTGGCCTTTGCGCTCGCGTGCACACAACTTTTCCTTTCCGTTTTATTGTCTAAAATAATTACCTGTCAAACACTGTTTATACATAATATAGGTTACTTAATGTGCAGAGATACCCTTCTGGAATAGAATAGCCAGAGGAATTTTCCACACTGTCACTCTGTTGCGGTCAAAAAAAATAATCATATTTGACACCGCTGCATCCCCTGGAAAACCACGACAAGTTGGGCTGTCAGGGCTCTTTTGCTTGGTTCTTGTCCTTGAAGCCTTTTGTCATTTTTCAACTTCTTGCTTCCTCCCCCTCGGAGAGAGTAGGGGGTGATGTTTGATTTTTAAATGGCTGCTGGAATAATATCCATGAAATCAGGGATGATCGTTGCTGTCTCTCAAACCACTTCCTCCCCATTACCTCCCAATTGCAGGCTCTCACGTGATGCTGTCTAGCTGATCCAAGGAGAGAAATTCATTGGAACAGGTGGAGCTGTGGACCATATCCCATTAGTGAGCCTGCCAAGGGCCGGTCCCTGTAGGAGTAAACCCTCCTCTTCATGCACCATAGGCACACGCTACTGTATATAGACTTAAATTTATGGGCTAAAACCTGCTTCTCCGGCAAAAGTAGGGAGGGAATGATGAGCATATAGATCACAGATTTCATTACCTTTAATAAATCTGTAAAATACATGATATAAAACCCTTTTTCTGTGAGGAATGTACTTAGCCTGGAAACATTCAGAGAGCAGTCATTTGCAATGAAAGTCAGTGGCTGAAAATGTACTGTAGGCTTGTTGATGTGTGTGTTGCAGAGTGCATGTGAAGGGCGGACATGGCTCTGACTTTGGCTTTGACTGGCTCGGCTGTTAGCCCCTGGCTTCATGACTCTTCCCACATGGCAACACATTATGGCAACACTCTCGATTCTATACATAGTACAAGGAATAATGTCAAAACAAATGAGCGTAATTGTGCGCAGTGATCTGGTTTCTATTTTGTCTTTTCATGTTACAAGAAAATGAAATCCGCACTTCACACAAACAGAAAACACGGAGATGTTCTTTAAAAAAATCGTGATGGCATGTGTGCGTTTGAGATGTGACCTCTGTAAGACACGTGACTTGCTCAGATGAGTAAATGAAAGCTGAAGGAAAAACTTCTGTTTGAAGATTACATTTTTTCATGTACACTACAAAGTATGTGAGGACAACTCGTGGATATTCTTGAGTGTATTTGTTTCAGTTGCTATTATCCAATGTGAATTTAATCCATTAACACTGACCAATAGCTACTGATTATTATCTTGCCTATGAAGATACACATTTGATCAAACTGTAAGGTTTAATAGACTGTCAAAATTAAATGTTTGTAATGACTTTCAATTGCCTTATTTTCAATACTCCATGGTCTTTGTCCTCTAAATCAACAAAACAGGATAAAAAATGCCATAATGATTTGACTTGATTTTTTTTAAAGGGTTTTTGTTGTTGTTGAAGTGGCTAGCGCTAGCACTGGCTGTTCTGTCTCGTTGAAATAAAAGCACCCATGTCCAGAGCAGTTGCTCACATGAGCTGCATCAAAGTGGAACAGTGAAGGAAGAACTATCTTAACTAGCCTACTTCTCCATTTTCTTATCCTGCATTTCAGGATTCTACATCAACAAACTGAATATTTTTAGTTGGGGCTAACCTTTTAAAGCCCGAGATTCCAGCCCCTCAGTCGACTTAGATTGCTTCAAGTCGAGCAGTCAGGTTTGTTTCTTTTTTTTTGCTAGTCAGTGTGCTGTACATTGTTAGCCTGAGGATGTTTTGGTCCCCATATTTTGCTGCGGGGTGAGCAATCTTGACTTTCATGTTACTGTTTGGTACAGGAAGTTGCAGACACATAGGCAGCGGCACAGAAGGAGAGAGGCTTTGCACCGGAAGGGTCTGTGATAAAATCTCTCTTCTGTTCAGAAATAATGGATTTAAAGCTCACAGCAACTCAATACGACACAGTCTCCGGCTTTTGTTAGATAACTAGTGTCGGCAAAAAATGTTGTTGCACATTTCTGACCCGTTGTTGGTATAGTTAGCTTCTTTACTTCATTACGTGAATGCCTTCACCCTGAATGTCCTGCTGAGCCTGTTCAAACTTTAAAACTTTATATGGAAATTAGGGCTGCTACATTATGGAAAAAATCATTTTTATTTTGGTCAAAACTGAAATCATGATTGAGTAAACGATTATGTTTTGACTTTGAAAACATGTTGTATTTATTATTTATTGCCCAAAATTCAACATACCATCACCGCCATCTTGGAAAGCCCCTATAAGCCGATCAACGAATTCGAACAAGATTGGATGAGAGTTAGTGCGAGCGACAGGTGAGCGACGAGTGGACGGATCATCACAGACAGACAAAATGGTTCGTGTGTGTGCTTATCCTGGCTGTGGGAAGAAGATGAAAAAGTACAACCCGGAGACCTGCCACAGACTTCAGATCACGTTACGTCAAGCTCGTTATTCAACATGTATTGACTTTCCAAGATGGCGGCGATGGGCAGTTTGGTCTAGGTCGGTAATACAGTTGTAAACAATCTTTTAAAATAAACTCTCTGATAACCTCAGAAGTTCTCCATGCTTTTGGTTTGATGTTTGGGCCTGGTGCAGTCGACCACCGAAGTGTGGGAGTTATAACTGGCAGTGGTTGTTGATATTTTCATATTTTGTTGATGACAAAATAAAATCTCCAGGCGTCTGTGATGGAAAATTAGGCTACCAAAAATCGTCAACCCTTGTTTTTATTAATTTTGAAATTGTTTGACCTCAAAATTGTAATCACGATCACCAGACAATTAATGGCACAGCCTTAATGGAAATAAGCAAACGAAAAACAAATTGTTGAATATTCGTATTCAATGGCCGTATCTGATTCAACTGGCATAATTCTGATTTGGGTACAGCCCTATTTTTAATACAGCACTTAAGCTTTAATTATTGATCCCACAAAGTGAGTGTTAAACTACACTAATATTAGAAGTGTCTTGTTTAAGTGTTGATATTTATAATAAAGTAACAATTTAAATGTAAGACGAGCAACTCAACCCAGTAATTAACTCAAATTAAGTTAGCTAGCTGCCTGTTAGCGCCTGTCTAGGGCTGCCAACTGAAAGTCGAAGACTCAAATCATGAGTCAGAGACCCCTCATTCGACTGAAAGTCTACAAGTCTTTTTTTTTTTCAGTCAGTATGCAGTGTAGTTTTGGGGCCATTTCAGTCCCCAGATGTAGCCGCAGAATGCGCGCCCCTTGGTTTTACGTAGTTCTCCAGTATAGGCAGCTGCAGACTCAGACCCAGGGTGATTCTGAGTGAGACAGAGGCAGCTGCCCAGAGGAAGAGAGACTTCGAGATAGTGTGAACTTCTGCCTTCTACTTCGAAGTAGCAAATTTACAGCTCACAGCAACGTAATTCAGTACAGTTTCTGTCTTGTGTTTGATATCAAGTGTCGGTAAAAACTGTCGTTACACATTTCTGATGCATCTTTAGTGTAGTTAGGCTGCATTAGCTAGGATGGCTAACTTGGCCTGTTTAAACTCTCAAAGTCCATATGGGGAAAAAAGGAACGACAAGTCGCATATTCGTACTGAACAGCCAAATCCGATTTGACTGAGTTGGGTACAGCCCTAGTGCTTAGTTCTCGCTATGCCAGTATGAGGGTATTAAATTATTGGGCTTTGAATGACAAGTCTTGATATTAGTACTGGTTACCACACACTGGCTTTTTGGCATGTTTAGAAACTTGCAGAATTCAGTGACTGCTAAAAGGAGCACAATGGATGATGCCCCCCACTATGGGGTTTGACCTGTGTCCACTGTCTAGGGCTGCAGTGGTTCATAATGTCTGCCGCCATTATGATGGATCGTTGTTGAATGCTGCAGCATATTTTCTCTGTGGGACCAATTCCTGATTTTTGCTGGTACAATTTTTCCTCATACTGCATTACATGGTGGTTCACTTGTAAATATGTTGCTGTAACTTTTTAGTTTACACCTGGCATTGTGGAAATGCAGTGCCGCAGAGAGTTGGAGTATTTCAGCGTGGATTTCTACTCCTCTCCTGTTTGGCTGCAGCAACATCTAGTACCTAAACTCACTCTTTCCCGAGGTAATTTGACAACTTGTAGAGAGAGACGGTAGTGGAGTGAGGGAGGAGGCAAAAGGTTCACGATTGAAGCAAACAGACGTGTTGCCATGGCACATAATGGTTAGAGTAGCGGATCCTGTCTCTTCAGGAAAAGCAATATCAGAGAGCCGAAGCACATTCAGTGCCGTGTTACTCTGTTGGGTTGTACACACTGATGCTGTTTATTTGGGTTAGCTAAGTATCCTGTTCCTCTTATGTCAGTTTCCTACTGGCTGTAGCTGAATGCTGTTGAAAGGCTATGAAAAATTTATCCAAGTCAGACTCCTGGGTCCCATGCTGAGCGGGAAAGCTGATTGAAGAAAAAGCAGTATAATTATCCTCATCAAGGGAAGAGCCTGTTCTGTATTTATATTCCAAAAAGCAGTCTCACTAAGCAGGCACCAATAATCCTCCTTTTCCCTTTACACTGTTGTCTTCTGCCTTTTAACTTTACATATAAAGAAGAGCTTCTCTCACCTTGTATTCTTACCTCTCCAGTTGGAGTTTTCCCACTGACACATTGTAGTATATGGTACCATAATTGTAATGATAATAACTACATCAATTCACAAGTAAATGGGATAGAGTGCCCTTGAAGCACTTATGAACTGAAAGTGTTGCATTACTCTCTAGGGTGTAGTGGTGACTAAGGATTCAGTTCATGACTCTGAACGAAATGGGGAATGTCAGTATTATAATAAGAAAGTTCCATCTCATTTTACTTGACCTTTTGTTTGAATACTCCCTCTGAGTGTGTACTTTACAGCCAAATCGATATGTGCATCATGGTGCTCGGCCACTGGCTACAAATTGTGCTTAGCATATTATGTTATACAATTCACTAATTTGTTTACGTCTGCAGCGACCAGGTGAAATTATAGCATTATGTGGTATTTTAATCACATAAAAACTGAGGTTTTCCCCAGGCTGGCAAGGCAATCAATAAAGCTTGCAAATGTTCAGCAACAATACCAGAACTGCTTAAACCTACATAGATTATCTTAAACACAAGCTGACTGTGCTCAGAGTGAAATGTTTGAAGGTACAAACTGTAACTCCTTGTTGGCCTTTTACTAATCAGAACTAGAGGGGGAAACGCTGCTTCTGTTAATGGTTAATTTATTGCTGTAATTATGTGTGGAAAAAGAACACTTTCTTCAGCCTATAGCGCACGTGGGTCTTTACTCTTGCTATTACTGACACAAATAGAAAGAAGTGTGGTTAAGAAAGTCGTATGATCACGTTTTGTACTGTTGTATAATTGAATTTCTGTTTTCAAAAATATTAGCAGTAAGTTGACCTGGAGTTGCTCAGAACTTAAAGGCGGATCGAACATGGCTTTTACAGAAATCAAAATTTGAAAGTGCACAGTCTTGGCAATTTCAATTGTCTACAGTAAATACTTATAGGTATACCTCACCCACAAAGCGACCATTTTGTGTTGTGTTACCTTGAATTTGTAAAGAAAACCTTTTTCTCTTACATGTCCCCACAGGAAATGGCAACCATATTGATTCATTCATTGATGAGGGACTACTTTTAAACCATGGGAAACTATATCAAAACATCCGTTTACATATTCTCACACAGCTCATGCAGTAAACTGTAAAAATTCAATTAGTAGCCCGGGCCATTATTTGCTTAAATCACTGAACTCAGTAGGCTTATATTTGGGACAGGCCTTTAATTCCTTTTACACAAGATGGGAAATATGTCATAATGTTCATTTGAACCAGTATGAATATTACTTTTATAAATTTGGCTTTGGATAACAACAATTATGTGTGATGACACTTGTTTCACGGCACCTGGCATACTGACACACCACCACTTTATCCTGTTAAAACAATATTCACAACCCATTGAATAATTTACAGGGTAATCAACAAATGAACATGTACTCTGACTTTACGACAGCTTCAGAGTAGGGGTGAGTTTGTGTAAAAAAATCTCTAAACGTTTAGAGTGGGTCATTTTTTTCGTGTAAACGTGTACACGGGTTTCACCGCTGGGTGGTGCTATTGCATTATACCAGTAAAGCCCCAGTTATCCGAATACCAACTGAACGGGCCATCAACAGTTGCAGGCGGCCACACCGAAATATCGCCATCCTGACGGTCCGCTATCCCGAATTCTGGTCCCTGAGTCCCGAGAGTAAGCTATGGCGAGTCTGTAGAAGCTGTATTTCCCATGCATGTGAGCGATTTTCACCAGGGACGCATGTGAGTAATTCAGGCTGACATTACCTGTTTTTCAGCGAACTCCCCTGGTTATTTATTAAAAAGCATGGCATATAGGTCCACAGTAACTTATCATTATTATTACTGGGTCTTGTAAGAGTGGGCTACAGTGAGTACCGGCCCATTAAATCACAGCATCCGCAGTGAGAGGACACGGAATTGTGTGTGCTTTTATGCACGCGGGTCTAGGCGATCACGGATATTTGATGTGGGAAAGACGTAGCCAGATGTGTTACCTATTTTTAAGGGGCACCAAGATACGTGGCTCGTCCGTCCGTCCGTCCGTCTGTAGCACGAGTCGTGCGCCACTTCACCGACCCGTGCATAAAAGCACAAACAATTCCGTGTCCTCTCACCGCGGATGCTGTGATTTGATGGCCCGACAGTCATTGTAGCCCACTGGCGAACGACCCCCTTAACGAACACGTCGTTTCAGTAGAACAGAGCACGTAGGCTACTGAGCTGTTGCCAAACCCGGTCTCACACCATTTCTTGTTATATTCACAGTCTATCACAGTTAATAAACAATTAGTATCCCCCCACCCCTAAAAAAAACACCAAACATTTTTCGTGTGCTAATTTTTCATAACCGTTTATGATCTCAAACACGTGTACACGTTTACACATGTATACGGACTCACCCCTACTTCAGAGGCAGGGAGTCACCTCTTGTCTTTTCGTCATGCCAGTAAATCTGAATTGATTAGTGTCTTCTCTGGTAACGACGGTAATGATGTGTGGCATCTTATCTTCAAAACAATGACAAAAGTTAAACATTAATATTTGTATGCAGTCTAAGTTAAGTTAGCTAACTAATGTTAGCTCAAGTTGGTAGTCAACAATCTGGTTTTATACATCCAAAGAACTTCTATAAAGGTGAACTGCTTGGCAACCAGACCAGGCGTCTAATTGAGACACGCTTTATTTGTCAAAATGTGCAGCTACACGCGTCTAGTAAAAGAGACTGGACATTTAATTTGGACTAGGATTTAACTTGATGTTTTACAGTAATCATTATGCAGTCGTATGCTCAGTACTTCCCAAAACAAATGCATTCTAGCTAAAATGTTCCTGGTTAAAACTGAACTGAAAGTTAAATCTTAAAATCTTCAAAGCCAGACTCCAGTACTAATATATACATAGAAAATTCATGGAATTCCACAATCACATTTGAGTGTAATGAAATTGTTTCGGTAATTTTCCATGGATAATGTCCATGTAATGTAATGTAACAGCAAATTTATTTTCTGCAGCTGTCAAGGTGACATCGCTGTGTATGTGTGGGTGTGAGACATTTTGTTTACCATCACATAGTTTTTTTTAATTTTCTCTCCGTGTTCCCTCGCTTCCTTCATGTATGCCAGCTAGCCAAAAGTATGTTTGAAGAGAGTTTGTATCTGACATGTTTGAGAAACGCAGGGCAGGTAGTTAAAAAAAAGGGTATTTGAAAAGTCAAAGAGAAGTTTTGAAATTTTGTCCATGAAAATGTGTGGCAAACTTGTTTTTAGTGCAAATTCATGTGTTTGGGAAATACTGAACATAGAACTGGATGAATGAGACTTGGATTATACTGCACAATTTGTGTGAGAGTTTGTAAACCAGTGTTGTTCAACTTGTTACCAAACCAATCAATAAATTCATATGCTCTCGGTTTTCCATGGTGGGAAAAAAGCGAACACAGCATGACTGCTTGATACACAAAAGGTCATTTTTTCTTCAAAGTAACCCCAGTGTGTGACATTCCTTGGTGTATTTAAGTAGACACATCACACAAGCCACACATTCTCATGGAATAGCGTTCATTTGTGCTTTATATTCCTCAGTATTTTTTAACTGTTCATTTAAGAATTAATTTTTTGAGAGTGCACCTCTGAACTCATTGTTGAACCATGTTAGAGCAGCATCCCACTGCTGTTTTCCAGCACTTTAAAGATTTTGCTGACTGGCCCAAAGGCAGCACCACAATTGCATTTCAAAACAAAGTACAGCTCAGACAGCAGCACTGGCCCCTTCTTATCCCATCCCTAGTCTTAACATGCTGCTCTCCTGAGACTCCTATTCCTCTTCAGCCCTGACATACTGTACGATGGACGGTTTTGAAGCTGCAAATAAGGCTCAGCGTGGCCGAGTTCCAACCTGCATCCTCAGCCCTTTCCAGACCGTGGCTGGCCTGTTACAGAGCAGCATATGTACGTCTAAAAGTGGTGTCATCTCCTACTATTTCTGTCCTTATGTGACAGAATGTTTCTCTGTTCCTTTTTCTCTCCCCACACTCTGTCCTCAATTCATCCTGTCCATAGCACGACATAGCCTTAACCATGTTAACCTAAAGCCCTATTCGGACGGGATTAGTTTAACGTGGACACGTGGGTTAAAGTAGTTATTTCCAGGGATTTTAGTCCCGTTCGAATTAGGGCTGCAATAATTAGTCGACTATTAAAATAATCAGTGACTATTTTATTAGTCGACTAATCGGTTTGAGTCATTTTTTTGCTTGTTACGTTCAAATATTGGCAGCTTTACACACTCTCCCATGAAGGTGAACTAAAACCCTTTGGCGTGAGTATGAAACAAGACATTAGATGACATAATTTTGGGGTTTGGGAGAGACAGACCGACATTAATCAACATTTTAACACATTTTTTGATAAAATGATTAGTCGACTAATTGAAGAAATAATCGACAGATTAGTTGACAATGAAAATAATCGTTAGTTGCAACCCTAATAGAGTGCCGAAGTCACGCCCCTTCCGGTGAAGTTCATGGGACCTTAGATCGGAAAAAATATGAATGGCAGTGAATGAGGAGAGAAATATTATCTTTTGGTTCCGTTTGAGTTTGACATGAAATCCAAATATGTCGTTAATGAATTTAAAACATAAATTTTAAGGTCAAGAAAGTCATACTTTGTGGTAAAACTGTTGAGATATAAGCTTTTGAAAAAAACGTAATTAGAAAAACTACACAGGAGGCGGTCGCGTATGTGACGTCATAGCCTTCACTCACTTCCTGCAACTTGGAGTGAGTGCAACCTGGCACAAAACACACAGACATCTTCAATCATAAATCGACTAATCATAAAACAGTGGAATTTCAGCGGGGAGGCCAAGCTGCAGGAAGCGAGCGAAAGCTATGACGTCACATACGCGACCTCCTCCTGTGTACTCTTGAGTCTTTCTAATTAAAAGGCTTATTTATTAAGCTTTATTTATTTATAAACTGACATTAGTCCACATCCCTATGTAAAACTAATCCCGTCCGAATAGTACTTAACTCATAGCAAACCCATTTTCATCCCTCATAAATTAACATGTTTTTGAAAACCAGACTTTCCGTCATTATGATTTCTATCTCTCATAAAAGTTTCACACAACCCTCTCTCAGAAGTGCTTTATTAGCTCACGTCTCTCATGCTCATGTTTCACTTTTTAGCAACCCGTGTACATTTTGTCCTGCACTGCAATGACTTGAACATCATTAGCATGAATTTTGCACAACCGACTCTATGTATACTCAGTGACATTTGGGTTGTGAAGCCATTCCTCCAGTTTTAAACGTAAATGACCAATTAAAAGATAGCAGTTCTGAATGAGACAGTTGTGTTGCTAACAAAGAACTAAAGAAAGTTCTCATGTGGCAGGCAAGGTACAATTATTTCATGCATGCAAGGACACAGTGAAGGATGGGCTACATTAGTCTCTATGAGCCAAGACACAGCAAGAACATTAGTAAAATGCATATTAATATTGCAAGAAAGTTTGAGACTAAGCCCGCTGGGAAAAGATGTAAAGAGACAGCAAACCAAATAGCTTTGAAGCAGAAGGACAAGTAATGAGTTCATTAAGACAGCACTTAGCACATATGTCCAAATTGCAGCATGGTAAAGAATAAAAAAGGGCTATTTGTACAAAAATACATTTCTCTGTAACAGTTTGCAGTGAGGAAAGATTACATTAAACGGAAGGATATATTTTTCTTGTCATAAATTATATATTCGCTTCCATTTGTTCATTTTTTCTGTCCATCTGCCCAGTTATGGCCGACTCTCCAGCACTTTAAGATGAAAAAGGTCTGAGCTCAATATGTTTTCAGACATTGTCCATGGCAGTGTTGGTAGATCTATAAGAGCCCTCCCCATTTGTGAGAGGAGTAAAATCAAAGCTATTTTCTTGGCTGCACTTAAGAGGACTTCATGTGCTGTAACTGACCCATCTGTTGATTTAAACACTGGAAGGAGAAAGCTGCAGAACAGTAACCTTTTTTTTCAGTTATATAAGGTATACTCCTGCAATGCAAGTGTGAGCAGGCCAGCATTTGAGAGTGATTTAAAAAATAAAAAACAGAAAATGTACATTGTACAGGTGTGCACATCTGGTCCCTCAGTAACGTTAATGTACCTCCCACTTCATCATCAACTAATCACATTAGCCTAAATAGATGCACCTGAAATACATCCCACTTCAGTCCCAGTTGTAACCAAAGTAGCTACCTTATTTAAATAACAATACAGGAAATCAATAAAAAAAAGTCAACTAAAAGTGGATTTGCTATGCATAGACAAAATGCAAAAAAGGGAAGAAGTTATGATGCAGACTCATCAAAATGCAAACTCTACAGCCAGCATGGTCCAAGGCTGGAACAGATCTTGGCTGAGCACGCTGCAGGAGGGCAGAGGCTTGCAACAGCAGCTTGAAGTGTGTGGTGAAAGGTGGAGCTGGGGTGGTGGTGTGTTTCAAGATGAGCAACACAGAGAATAGACAAAAAAGGCCAGGTTTTCAAATGGCGTTGGGGAACATTGGTGAGCATTGCATCTTATTGGATGAATGAGATGATGTGGAAAGTATGAGGATATGAAACAGGCTGGACTGGCGTCTATGGTGCAGTTTTGGCAATGGCTCAGTCACACTGTACACCCACAACAACACAGGGAGGAAATCTTTTAAAAGGCTGCAGCATAATACAGCAACGTTGCTGGAAGGGATGTCAGTTCTGGTTAATTTTGCTTTTAATAGACTGACACCCATTAACCGGTACCTAAAGGGTTAATTTTGTACAAAAAAGGGAAAATTATATAAAATACAAGAGGTCTTTCTTTTCAGTTTGGGGCTCCTATGACTCAGTGAGCTTTGGCACTGCATTTCAAAGCACTATACATTTAGAGTTGATGAAAATAAAATGTTTTGTGATGTTAATGTATTTCCTTTTATTATTTTATTTCCTGTTGGCTTTGCAGACAGACAGCCAGCTGGCAGCTGGTTGGCTAATGTTAGCCTTGGTTACAGTGCAGAGTGGGTTGGATGGAAGCTAGCTAGCGATGCAGCTCTTTTGCAATTCTGCTGGTACCACGACTGGGATGGTGTTGCTGCAGAAACATGGTGGCCACTCTTCAGTGAGTAACCGGCTTCACTTTGAGCGGCTAAACCCCTTTAGCATTGTTAACTAACGTATGTTAGCATCACTAGCCGTGCTGATGCTGCTAACAGTACCAACAGAACTAACCATGATAACAAAGGCCTAGTTGACAATGCTAAACAGGTTTTGTGACTCAAATTTGAGGGGAGACCAGAGGCTGGGTTCAGTGTTTCCTCAGCAACGCTGTTGGGTCTTGATGGCATCACTAGTTATTAGGGCTGCAACGATTTAGTCGACTTATCAATGACTAATCCACTATTAGAATAATCGGTGACTATTTTAGTAGTCGACCAATCGGTTTGAGTCATTTTTCATAGAAAAGTACTATAAAAATACCCCAAAATACTCTTACTGCAGCTTCTTACGTTCAAATATTGGCAGCTTTACACACTCTCCCGTGACAGTGAACTAAAACCCTTTGGCGTGAGTACAAAACAAGACATTAGATGACATAATTTTGGGGTTTGGGAGAGACAGACGGACATTTTTCAACATTTTAACACATTTTTTGATAAAATGATTAGTCGGCTAATCGAACAAATAATCAACAGATTAGACAACAATGAAAATAATCGTTAGTTGCAGCCCTACTAGTTATACCGTAAAACTTCAATTAATAGGCTATTATTTGCTCATGGTTTTAGTAAAATGAACTACATGATTGCATTATGGTGAATCTAACTGAGCTAATAACATGTAGCATCTCCATACTGACAAAAGTTGATGTGATCTAAACATCTAACTAATGTTAGTGGTTAGACAACAAGCTGTCTTATACATCCAGAGAACTTCTATAGAAATGAACCAGACCAGGCGTCTAATTGAGACAGGTCTTTACTAGCCACACCGGGCTAGTAAAAGGGACTGGCCGTTTAATTGAAGTCATAGGGTAATCGCCAAATAAAAGGTGCCTCTAACTAACATTAGCTCAGACCAGACCCAGGTGGTGCACATTGCAGTAACGTTAAACTCAAAAGCAAAACTCACCTATCGACCGACATGCGTAACCAGTCATAAATATTCTCAGTAGTTAGCCGATTGAAGGTGAAAAGCTGCCATCTCTAATTGCTGGTGTAAAGATCTCTACGACAGTGAGACTAGCACAGGACAGACAGCTTTGCATCTCGGGACAGGAACACAGAAATCCATGAAGTAATTGTCGTTTTGACTAGTAAGTAGTTGATATGGCTTCCTAAAATGGGCATTTGCACAGCCACAAACCAGTAAAAACAAATCTTAGTGTGCTTATCCACAGCGGTGAATGGTTAAGTCTGCACTGTGTAACCATATAGTTTGATTGTGATCCTCATGATACAGCACCATACAGCAAAGAAGCCAGACAGCTCTGATCATCCACGCTAATATGAAACTTTAAATCAAATTAAATTTGCAGCTGAAGTCATTTGCAGCCTGAGGGCTTGTTGCTCTGCTACAATTACATGTGACTTCTTCCTCCACATGGTGAAATACGTGAAATAATAGACAGCATTAACAACCCAGCATTAGAGAAGTGCAAACACTACATTTCCACCACATGATAGATTGAATGCTCCTCTAAATGCAGTGGACGTCAGTCACAATGAATCTGATGTGCAGCTAGTCAGGGAGTGGCTCTACTCTTCCACTCACATGAAGCACACAGGCCTCAACGTGCAAGATGGACTAGCTGCGCTTATTGGGGAAGACAAGTCGAGTTCACTTTAATTTGCCCGTGCCTTTGTCAAGATGCTGGGGTACGTTCAAAAGATTCTGTTTCTCTTTTCTTTTCTTTTCCCCCGCAATATAGAGAATAATTTATTCAGGCCTATTCAAGAAATCTGTTTGTCAACAAAAGACACCAAAGACGTATTCATAGCAGAGATTGATGGCACTACCGTGTAATGAAGAAATGTCAGTTATGCGGTATTCTAAATTTCCTGTAACAATAAGCCTCAACCTGTCACACCTGTCATTATCATATTCACAGAACAGCCTTCAGTGAGCTGTGAATAGCAGCTTGGTTTTCAAGTATAACCAGCACCGTTTCTGAATAGAATGTGAGTGAATAAAAGACATTTTCCGTGAAGCGATATGTACAATTTTTAGAGTCACCACACACACACAAACACAGCTATTTGATTAAAGTGTGTGGTGTTGATGAAACAAAACAAACTGGCCAGCAACCACAAATTTCAAAGTTTGCCTTAAAATACAGAATGAATTACTTTCATGATATTGCAATTAGTTGCTAAAAACAAACAGTTCAGCTTGCTATAAGGTATGTGCAATATATGTGGTAAAATGTGTAGGATTTATAAGGCAGCTTTGTACTGGACTTCAGCAGGATTGAATCATACCGAGGCACATCTATATCTGTGCTTGACAGTCCTTTATGGTCTTGGAACCGAAGGGGTTTTCAGTCCTGTCTGCATACACAAACAATCCTGTGGAATATTCATGCTGTAAACATTCAGTTTCACCTCACGCCAAAGGTGGTTTATTGGGTTGAGATCCAGGGAGCGAGCTGGCAACACCGTGATGTTTCTGGAACTGTCTTGAGGTGATATGACACATTGTACCGCAGGAAGAAATTCGGCTAAAAAGAGGGAAGGCTGTGGACATGATAAAATGTATTTTGTCAGAAATGTTTAGGTATGCCATGTCATTAAAATGATACTCAGCTGGCACTAAAGGGACCAATGTGCATCTAGAAGCAGCCTGTACAGCCTCCATACAGGACTTGAGGATTCATGTTTTTGCCTAACTGTCACTCTGCCATGACTGTGTTGCAACACAAACCTTGATCCCTTTGGACTAGGCAACGCTTCCCGCGGTGCAGTGGTGGTGACATCCCCACCATGGCTTCCTCTCATTCGTTTTGAGCTGACAGAGTGGAACCTGGCATGGCGTTTTGCTACTGTGGTCCATCCATTTTAAGATTTGACTAGTTGTCTGATTTTAGATGCCCTCCTGCACATCACTCTGGTACTGAGCTGTTACTTGCATTTTTGTGGGCCATCTGTCAGCTTGAACAAATCTTGTCGTTCGACTGTGACCTCTGCTGGCAGCAAGGCCTTTTTGTCCACAAACCTGTCACTGACTGGAAGCTCTTTTCTGTTTGTTTGTCCATATTTTTTTGCTTGTGGCACCATTCTGATTAAACCGAAGTCACTGTAGTAAATGAGCTGCCCAGAATAGTGAATGTGTTTATGTTGGAATTAGCACATCTGGGATCAAACATCACGCCACATTTAAAGTTGCTTAGATCACATCCTGCCCATTCTAGCATTTAGTCAGTAACCAGGAGTTTCTGAACCTCTCAACCCTGTTTGCATGATTTATACTCATACATAATTTATATACAGTATGACTCGCTGTCTGGAGGAGCAAGCTGTTTGTGTAAATGAGAATGTGTACTTAATAAAGTAGGTAGCAAGTGCACTGGAGATCCTTTTCCGAGAACAACAGCCATAAAAAATCTAGTCACACACAGTGTTAAATATTACCTTGGGCCTCCACCTTTTTAAATGTTTAAAGTATCTGGGAGCTCTGTTAGTCCTTGATGTCAGAGATGACTTATAAAATTACAAGCTGAACATAGCAGAATGAAAAAAGTGGAGAAAGAACTATGCATAAAGTCCCAAGTAAGCAAAGAAAGCAACCCTGTCACTGCAAAGGGCAAAATGAGTCATATTATTTACATATCTTTTGAATAACAAAACAATCAGCATAAAGGAAGCAGCTTTTAGCCACCACTTTGGTCCAGACTCAAACGTTTTAACAGCTGTTGGATGGATTGCCATGACATTTTGGATAGACATTAGAGGATGAATCTTAATAATGGTTGTCCCCTGACTATGCTTGTAGCGCCACCAGCAGGTCAAAGTTTACCCTCAGCTGGTGGAATATCTAAACATATCCAACATGGATCCTCACAAAATACACATATGCATTGTTCCCCAGCTATGAATCCTGTTGACATTAATGATCCCCTGACCTTTCCTCTAAAACCACCAGCAGGTTGACATTTTTGGATGTGAGTGAATGTCTAGACAACTATGGGAGGGATTGCCATGAAATTTGTGACAGACATTGATGTCCCCCTCAGGAGGGATTGTAATAACTTTGGTAAACCCTTGACTTTTAGCACCCTCAGCTCAAAATTTAATTTGCAAAACTAATGACATTTCCAGCAGCCTCTGCTGTATTTTGTATTTAGTGCTAATTAGCAACTCTTAGCATGCTAACTAAGACAGTGAATATGAGCATGTTAGCATGCTGATGTTAGGGGGCAAATCTCAGACTTCCTCATCCGTGTGCCGCTCATTGTTTACAGTTCGATTAGCATCTTGAGACGGGTCCAGACAACATTTAGGCTAATCTAAAACAGAGATCTGCATATGAATGCTGATAATTTACACAAAAGCTAATAAAAACTTAAACCATCATTTGCTGATGGGTTCTGAGATTGCATCTTGGCCAAAGTCTTCAATGTGTCTTTTGCTCTCCACACACGCTGTTTACCTGAGGCAACCAGCGTCCGCTTAAACGTGACTGCTACTTGGACTACAAATGGAAACCTTGTACCGTTGCCTCGGGGTTAGAGTTACAATCTCAGCTTTGTAAGGGGGTCGCTAAAATAACTACATCAGGGCTGAGATAAAAACTGGAGATAAATAATAGATTGCTCCAGATATGATGTTTTTCTGTAGGCCAACGCAGAGGTTAATGTTGCCCTGTTTCCCTGGTCAAAAAAAAAACACTGATATTTTTCCATTGAATTTTGGATTATTGCCGAAAATAAGCTCTGTGGCAAACAAACAATTATGATACGTTTTATTGAGCAAGATAATCTTCACATATAACACCCCTTTTATGATTTTTAGCTATAAACATACTACACCACGGTCGCAGGTTTTAACTTCGCCACCATAGCAAGGCTGTAAAGCCATTTTCAGCGTGGTGACGTCCCTGAGTTTCATTTAGCCGCTTGTTAGCAACCACTTCTTTTTTAAGCTTTAAACTTCAGAATTCATGAGTGGGATATTTTCTGATGTATTTTATGCCATAGAACAAAACGTGAAAGTCTCTTAAACTTGCGATAACCACAGACCTTATAACCAAAAACACATTGACTTCAAGATGAGGGAACACGGAGTGCAAAAATGCTATTTCAATTGTGCGTTTAAGGGCTCATTCCTAGGGCACTCTAGGCTGTGTACTTAGGGGTTGAGGTTGTGCAAGCAAGAGATAGACAGAGAGGTGAACTAAAACAAATCTGTGCTGAATTGAAAATACCAAAATGCATCAATGGGCCTAAAAAGTAGGGATGGGCAACACAAGCAAAAACACTATTCGAAAATCATGGCAACTATTTGACAGTTTTTCGAATAATCGCCCCCCGGAGCCACGCACACAGAGATCCATTCATCTTTAAAGGCCCGAACATACTCTGGACTCCACGGAGGTCCGCGCGGACTCAAAGCGGACGTCCACAAGCCCTGTGTGCGCACACCGGTGACTGCTCGGCATGTATTTTTCACATCGCAGGGATTTTTCATGAACATTTTTACAGGAAACTACAACGTGGAAGTGTGCTCGACTATGAAAGCCCGAATGACTGCGGACATTCCTCACGGAGTGCATGTTTCTGCATGTTTCTCCTGTTTGTAGAAGAGCATCAAACTAGCGGGTAGCCCATCTCACACCGCTGTAGCAATCCTAGACTGCCCTCGTGCGGTTAGGAGCTGAATTGCATGTCAAATATAGGGGGAGAAATAAGATGGCGAATATTAATAGTCGCATTAAAAAATCGATTTTTCAAAAGTAAAACGACTATTCGAAATTCAAAAATCGTGACCCATCCCTACTAAAAAGCTTGTGCATTACGAGTAGTGTTACAAATAGTTCCCTGTTGGCTCTATTTAAACATTCAAAGCACCCAAACATTTATCATCCTTGTGATTGTGAATGTGCTTTAGCATGTTGGATTTGTTTCCATTCACATCCCCCTAACTTTACAACGGTGGAGCAGCGCCAACACACTGTCCTTGTCTTGTACACAACTCTTCCTCCATTGCTGTTATAGCTGACCAGGAATCTGCAGGTGGGTCTTTAAGCTCTGGCTTTTCATTTGTGCTCGCCATAGTGTGACTGACTCGCATGTCAGTGTGCTTGTTGTGTTAACCTCAGCATATGTTGCTAATGGCATAAGCTACAGCTAAAAGTTCCTGGGGCGGAACTTGTGGTCGTAAAATTTGGTTCCACTTTACATGCATCAATCTACATAACATGTATTCTGTGTGTGACTGCGTGCACCCGACTGCGACCCCTGGACAATGACAGCTCAGCAGGAATACACAAACAATTGCAGCCCTGAGTAGTGGTAATGTATTAGCAACCCACACAGATGTATGATTTTTCTGCTTTCATAGGAGCTCAGACCCCTCCGTATGGGCGCTCAGCTCCCCTGGGCTCCCACAGAACTCACACCCTATGTTGCCTACAGATTCGCAGACATATGCGTATACAGACATCTGCTTATAGAGATTATAGTTTGCCTACATCTTGCTAGTTTTGTTTCCTCATGAACATTCGAAAATAGACATACCAGATAAGTATATTTCCACAGCCTTTCAGTTGATGCATACCTTTAGCAAATCCTCTGTGGACTCTTGAACTATTTTCACATCCACGTTGGGACTGAATTTGATCACCCTGGTCATAAACTCACACAGGCAGTCTTGGAAGTTGTTGTGCTGGCGAGCTCAAATTGGTCAGACATGGCGGAAAAAGACCAACTACTTTGTGGTGTCTGTGTCCTGATGTCAGGAGTGAGCCTTGAAACAGAGGCACGCTGACTCACCCACTGATCCCACTGAATGCTGACATCAAAACAAACAGACAGAGGAAATAAGCCGTGGCATTGAATCAACAAACAGCTGTCAACCATCCCGGCGTTACATGACGGGCTCAGCCGCGGTGAGAACAACAGAGCGTAAATGGGAAGGGACAGATGGACACGCTCCGTTTGGGTGACAGACTGCACAGCCCTGGGAAAGGTGTGGGACAGACAGCTTTTTATAAAGAAATATGTTTGACACAGTCGATGCTCGCTGCAAAATCACATCAGGTTTGCCTGAAGTGGGTTTGTGACTCTGGTGTTGGTGATAAAATATGAAAGTGTTCAAAACATTTCCAAGCTGTGGAAATAGCCACAAGTAATCTTTTTCATGACAGGGGAATTTGATGATCTAATTAGGCTTAATAATCAAAGCTGCAATCAACCGTTGTTCGTAGTTTAAACTCTTTATCATCTTCAATTTTATCGTAATAGATGCATTTCACTACGAGCTTTGAATGGGCTCAATTACAATGTGAATAGAAAGTAATCAAACTGAATTGCAGCGGCGAGGTTGTCACAGAAAGATGCATGCCAGCAGTCCCCTGATAATGTAACCACAATGATTGCATGTTATCTCCGTAATGATAACAATATATATGCAATCTCCAGGCATCCCCTGGTGTACTCTGTATCTCTTGCATATCTGGTAATTCAGATGTGGTCACGTAACGACACTCCTATGAGCCATATATTTTTTTAAATGTTACTGCATACACTCTCTGGTGTCTCTTGTTATTGATTATAGAGGAAGATATTGAAAATCAGGTAATAAGTGTACTTTTGCGTTATCACCAAGACTGTTAAAATTGTATCTTGCAAACAGTATCACGTTCTTCCAAGATGTAGGGGCAAAGCGGGACACAGATTACCTCCTCCCTACGCCTTTTGGGAATAGCACTATGTATTCTCTGTCTCCATCAACACCATTGATCTTCTTGAATTTGACAACTCCGCTCAATTGCCCTTGTCTAATGGCTTGTATTCTTATTCTGAAATGCATAACAATATGCAACTGCTTCTGGGAAAACAGATGCAGACTGTCTAGCCTGGGAAGTAATTTCATGTGAAATTATATATTTTCTTAATAGCGATGCCACTCACATACCTCTGATGTGAGTGATCTGGGATGAACTTTGATTTCGTAGCTGTCAGGAGCCGCCAGAGACGTTTGTGTTGCTGTTGAGTTTTTGCCTGAGTTGTGTAAACAAATGTGGGCCTTAGACTCTCAAAGAAGTATTTGATGTTCTGTGTAATGTTGGAGGAGCAATACACACACCGAACAGGCAAACATCAGAAACACTACAAAGATACCACCTACAAAAATATACAGTACATTCTAGGTGTCTTTGTTGTCGCTGTTATGTGAGATTAAAGGAAGGGTTATGGTGGAGAATGTTTAAATTCCATGTTGGTAAGTACAAAGGAAGAAACTGCAAAGATCACACAGCTGTTCAGGCAAGACTGAAGAATGATATTGTGTATGAAAATGGATGTGTCAAACATGCGTGAATCATTCTGTAATGTGTCCCCGATGAGCAAAAAGTATTGCCTCTCTGATGTGATCAGACTGGAAAATGGGTCTGACATATTTTGTCTGTGGGAAAACCAAAACACACCTGACATTTTGGTTATGTACTGTAAGCATATACTTCTCTTGCAGCACAATTTTTAGTCTGGAGATTGAATATGTGTATATAGTTTATATCAGATGTCAGTTTTGGTTAATTTTGCTTTTGGAAAAAGCACCCATTAACAGGTTCAACAATTACACATAAAATGACGTTAAATACAGGAGACTTTCCTTTATTTCAGTGCTTCATTGACTCAGTGAGCTTTAGCACTGCATTTCAAAGCCCTGTCCATTTAGAGGTGGTGAAATACTTACGTTTTATGATGTAAATGTCTTACCTTTTATGATATTTTTGGTTGGCTTTGCTTACAAACAGGTGGCTAGTCGCGTTAATATGCAGAAACTAGGCCTGGGCGATATGGACAAAAATTAATATCTCTGTATTTTCAGGTTGAATGGCGATACACAATATATATATTTTGGTATTTTCTACGAAATGGGCTACATGTTCAGTTGCAAGTCAAAGCTGCATTTAAAACTATAACATGAGAATAAAAGTATCAAGTAATTTAAAATCAATTGTAGTTTGAAACAAAAAATTCTTTGTGGGGGAAGTTAAGAAGGCATTTTCCATGGCCTTTCAAGTGAATTTATTGCTGGAAGATGATTTAAATCTTTTTATGTCTTTAGGCTATTGATCTTATTTATGCACATAGCATCAACAAAGAGGATGAGGGAAGGAAAGAGGGCACTTGATATATGAATGAATATATAAACACATCTCTCGCCTACATCCAGGCCCTGTCTCAATGTCACACAATAGACTAGAGCCACCAAGAAGAACAGCGACGTACTATGATCCACCTCAAACAAACTAGCAAACAAACACTCACCTGACACAATTAAGCAGCTCTGTCTCCCACACATGCAGTGCAGAGCTGTATTGCACATGTGCTGCTGCTTTCATTTAATTTATCTCACAGACTGATTTAGTTTAGCACGTGCAACATATAGACTGATGTCGCACTGTAGATTAATTAACAGACAGAAGAAACATAATAGCAGCTCTGTGTCTCTCAGTGTTACTGGAGAACTTGTAAATGAGTGAGTGGGGCGGAGCTGTGCGAAGAGTGTGAGAGGGAAGAGAGAGCGGCGTAACTAACGTAACTTAACCCTATATTGATATAAACAACATTGTCTAAATCTATATCTTTCTTAAAAATATATCAATATATCGCACATAGTTGTTGTATGGCTCAGCCCTCGCAGAAACATAGTGTCCTTGCTAATGTTAATCTTGGCCTCTCTGCACTGCACACCAACTGGGTCAGATACTGTCAGGGCCAGGTAGTGGCGTTGCTCATTCGGCAGTTATTGTTGGTAACGCTTTTCTGGTAGCAGGACCACATTGCTGCTGAAACATGGTAGTCCTGTCCCCCCATTTATCTCCCCCCCCCCATATATTCCTGGTGAGAAAGCGCCTTCATTTTGAGCTATGTTAGCACCACCAGCCATTCTGACACTGCTAACTGTGCCGACAGAGCTTACAGTGATAACATAGGGTGCATTCGTAATCCAAGCTGAGGCTCTACACAGAGCCCTGTTGTTTGAATAAACAGATCGTTTTATTTCTACATGAATCAACAAATGGTTAAGTTAATCACACATTCACTCTGCTCTGCTGCTCCGAGAGTGTGTTGCTCTGGATAACAGAACAGTACATTCCACATTTATGTCAGAGTGCGCTCAAGCACTCGGAGTGAGTATTTCTGAACACACCCATAGTTGATGAGGCTAAAGGAGGGATGCAGCTGGGATTGCGACCTACAGTATAGTTAACCAACAGAGCTACATGTGTAACTGGTCATAAATATTCTCAGCGGTTAACAGATGGACGGTTATAAAAAAATGTGTTTGTAAAGTTCTGTGTTTTTTTTCTCTCTGTGAAATGTATGCAAAGATAAATACAGGATTCATTTGTTTTTTGTGACAGACGCACATGACTGTGACTGTGAAAAGAGTCAAACATTGCAACTTAATGTAACTTGAGATAGATTGTGATCAGCGACTGCTTCTCAGAAAACAGATTTCATCCTGTGATGCTCAACACCACTAATTAATGTGCCACTCTCCTGGCAGCCACACAATGTTGACCTAATCCTGCTATTGCGCCAGATTTTATTTGTCAGTGACCACAGAAGTGAAACATTTGCTTCATATTTTTTGCCTACATGGGAGACTGGCAGGCTCAGTCGATGGTTTGAATACCAAGTATTATTCACCCCACATCAAAATACAGTCTGTTTCATTATTTATTCGAAGCTGCCATAGAACATTTTCTTTTGAAAAGAAATGCAGATTCTTTAAGGAAACAACAGTTACAAGGATCCCTGGTTCCAGGCTTATTAAACTTGTAATTTGTGCGATCAAAGCATGTGCATGAATATCTTTTATGAGACAGCTTTTTTTGCACTGCGTGACACATTTCCGAATACCGGCGTGGCTCACAACACCATTATTTTGGTAACTCCTAATGGCCCGTGAGACCTGTCAGACTCTCCTCGATTCCTGAATAAAGATGAGAAATTACAAGCTAGGAATGAGGATACTTAAAAAAGCATAACCAAATTTCCAGCACTCTTAAAT
Organism: Epinephelus fuscoguttatus; assembly: GCF_011397635.1. Taxonomy (NCBI): domain Eukaryota; kingdom Metazoa; phylum Chordata; class Actinopteri; order Perciformes; family Serranidae; genus Epinephelus; species Epinephelus fuscoguttatus. The sequence continues at coordinate 35,183,143 of NC_064766.1, forward strand.
TTTTTAGCAGTTTTTTGTGTCTGTACTATTTTGTATTTCAGGGTGTCTAGTTAAATTTTATGTATTGCTGCGAAAGCCACAGGATGATATGCCCTGTCGTCACGCTGCACCGGTTCAGATTGTTGTGGGAGAAGCTTTCTCATCTTCAAACAGTATCTGACTTGGGTCTATTCTAGAGGATGGACTTTCCTTTACCAAAACTTTACACGATTTAACTTGCTTTCAAAGTTTTGAGAATCTGTTTTTTTTTCTCCAAACATCATGATAGACGCTATCTCAGATGAACACTCTGAGGCTGCGAATACCACACCAAACTTCCATTCCTCAAATGTAAAAATAACAAGGAGGAGTGCACAGTATCTGCCCTATGTCTTCTGTTCGTCAGTGCATGTGTGAATGTGTGTGGTTAGGTTTTTCTCTCCTTTTGGTCTCCTATGAAATGCTTAACAGTGCCTATTTTGGTTTATTCTGCCTTTGCGTAACAAAATATTCACTGCTTAGTCTCAAGATTTATCAGTATCTGCAAGAGCCTTTTTCCACTGCTACTTCACACGCTTCTGTTATCAATTTCCCACAGTCATGCAGTCATGATGCTTGACTTTTTTTTTTTTTTAACACTGCATTGATCCCCTAAGAATTCAATTACGGCTTGCCCCTATCCAGTGGGAGGTCAGAAAGCAGTGTCAACAACTGTCTCTTGGGTAGAGAATTGGGGTCCCACTCAAGGACACTTCCACTGTTGGATGTTTTCTGTCAGTGGAGCTTGAAACTGGATTTGTAACTGAAGGACAGTCTAACTTTTATCTTAGCAAGCCTGCTTCCTTGTCCTGATGGATGAAAACTGTAGTAGGCTACATGAGGTACATTTCAAAGATATCAAATCTATAAATTGTATTCAAGTCACAAAACAATTAAAACATGAAAGTATATCTCACGTCGAAACTAGATCTTTCTATCTTGTTTTCTCTACAGGATACTGTAAGTATGTGTCTATGCTCTGAGTGCAGTGGCTGAATTTTTTATGACTTCTTACTTGTGCATGAGGTCTGCATGAGACCCATTCTATTTTAACCACACTTAGAAATGACCCATCACGTAATGGGCCTGTGAACAAGGGTTATATGTTTTTATGATCTAAGAATTCTTTTCATCTACAACTATTCAGAATTATTAATTTACTTTCAGGCTTATTTTTAAGTGAGTAGTAGAATCTTGTGAACCTAGACAACCTAAGGCATCCAAGGGGTTAAATAGCTCTCCAAAGTTAAGCAGGATTTATACTTCTGTGTAGAATCGACGCCGTACTTACGAGCAATGTAACTATGCTTCACAGTGATGCAGACCTCGCTTATTTTTGTAAGCTGAAACAATTTCCCTCAGTGGAAACAAAGCTTTTATTTTCTTTAATTTCACAGATAAGAAAAAATAATTTTGAAGACAATATAGAATCCACAAAATAATATTTTAAGTCTTGTGTGTGATTTATCCTGGCTTCACATGAGCTAGGCTAATTTATGCAATGTTGAATGCCATATGCTTGTGCTAATAATTTTAGCATGTTATTTTTGTTTGAAAAATGTGTTTAGTATAAGACAGTTGTTTTGTCAGTGAACCTTGTGAGTTGTAATGGAGCTGAATTTTGTAACCTTACCTTTGTTAAATGTTGCTGTTGTCCCTGCCTTCATATGAGTAGAGGAAATTTCCTCTAGCCACTAAGCTAATTTGTACAATGTAAAATGCCATAGGCTTGTGCTAATAATGTTAGCATGTTATATTTGTTTGAAAAATGTGTTTAGTATAAGACAGGTGTTTTGTCAGTGAACCTTGTGAGTTGTAATGGAGCCGAATTTTGTAACCTTACCTTTGTTAAATGTTGCTGTTGTCCCTGGCTTCATATGAGTAGAGGAAATTTCCTCTAGCCACTAAGCTAATTTGTACAATGTAAAATGCCATAGGCTTGTGCTAATAACTGTAGCATGTTGTATTTGTGGGGAAAATGTGTCCAGCAAAAGACAAATGCTTTGTCTGTGCATGCTGCGAGTTATAGTGAAGCCGATTTGTGTACTTATGTTTGAAATTGTCGCTATTAAGTCTTGTTTGATGTGTGTTTAATGTGTGTTTCGCATCTATTTAACGTAACAGCACTTCACTGAAACCCCACCGCTGACTAGTGGTTTGGTGGTGTAACTGCAGAGTGACACAAACAAACATAGGCCATGTGTGTAGGCTACAGCGTAGGCTCTGCATACAGCTGACGCACAGGTATAAATCCTGCTTTTGGCTAAAATTTGTGGAGGGAACAACTGGCATGGCCATTTTCAAAGGGGTCCCTGAACTCTCACCTTAAAATACGTGTCTCGAGTCTTCCTAAACTTGGCTTGTTCCCAGTAAATGCATTATTCCTTACAATCAATGTACTCCTTAAAATTAAAGCTGTGTATTTGTCTTTTTAAAGAAAAGGACAACCGAAGTATTTGACGAACAATGATTCGCCTGTAATCTCTAGGTACATAACACATAAAAACAGGATAGTTGTGGAACTCAAAATGTTAACTGTACCCGTATGAGTCCAAGCACCAAAGATAATGAATTATATTAACTGTAAAATAAGAAAATAAAGTACATCAGTATGCAGTTCCTTAACCCTTTAATAGACATAGTTTTTTACTACAACATGTGAATTTGTGAAATTTATTATAGCGTTTGGTTTTAGTGTGCCATCCCTATGAAAATTTCCTGCACTGTTTCCGTGCAAATATAGAATGTGCAGACAGCACTGACATTCACATTATCTCCTCATCACTGTGACGTTCTGTAACCTTAACCAAATTAATTTTAGACTACTAATTCAAACCATCCTTTTGTTCTTATCAGTGAATATTCTCAGTCATCCAGGTCATGGTAATCATAACTGCTATCATAAGTCCTTTTGTACGTAACTTGGCATGACAAAATTTCCTTAGCTTTAACAAAGTCATCTGTCTAATGTTCCAGCCATACCTTTAGTTGCCATGAGCGGTGACATTAATATTGAAAAATCCCAGCAGTGAACATTCTGCAGATATGTTCAATATGGATGTTCTATGGGATGTTGTATGAAGGAGAAAAATGTATTCCAGGTGGCTTCGCATGTCCCTTCAAAAGTATTCGGTTGCAAAGTGGAATATAAATATAACTGTGGGAGATGAGGTTTGTGTGTTCAACAGTAATACACTTGTGAATCCTCCTCTTGCCTCTTGTCTCTTTGACATCACAGTAGTGTCAAAACCAACTGCTTCAAATAGCCACATTAACAGCAGTTTAATGAGGGCTCGGACTGCCTAACACTATTACTACTCTAATTATTCTCAAAGTGCTTGGTGTGAGAATATGATCTGATCTTCCACAGAAACACGCAGAGGTTCTGGAAGTGCATAAAATCTTAAAGGAACTCAGCCTCTTCAGGGGATAGAGACTTAACGAGCTCAACAGCCTTTGAGTTGCCTGGAGACAGTGGCAGGGTTATAAAGCATTAAGAAAGGAAATCAAGTCCCCCTGAACACAGAAAAAAAAAAAGAAAGAAGCTGCAGAGATTCTGACAAAGCTGTGGGCGGTGGCTGCAGAGGCTACAGGGCTGCTGAGGACAAACGGTGAAAGACCCTGAAGATGAGGTAAGATCCAGGATCAATACAGGCAACATAATCGACAGTCACTAAGGCAGTGACATTTAGATAAAGCCCATTTAATGCCATATCCGGACTCTAATCTTTAGGAAACAATTCCCTTTAAGATACTGTTCAGCGAGTTGGAGGCTTAGAAATGACATTTCAACGTGCCATGCTACTGTGCGGACCATTTCCTTTCTTAATTATAGAGTGAATCACAGCAGTGTTTAATAATATGCAGTGTCAAGTACTGTCAAGAGGTATATTTCTATTACTAATCTCTTTTCCTTTTTTTGTGCTCCTCTCTGTCTTCCTCCTTCACTTCTCTTAACAAAAAGAATTCCAAAACGTGACAGTTGTGTTGATGGGATTGTAGAATTCTGTACTGCCCTAAAGGCCAAATCTTCTGTACTTTGGCAGCTTTCTGTCTTCCTCCCTCCCTCTCTGATGATAACCTGGAAAGCCTTTGGTGGAGAAGTCAAATCCTCATTTACCTCCTCTTCCTCCTCCTTATTTTCAGCACATGTTGTTGGGTAAGCCAGTAAAGAATAATTTACTCGAGTGTGAGAAATTTTGCATTTCACTTCCTTTTTAGTCATGCCAGCAGCACAGCTCTAGGCATGGAAATGTTGGTCAGTTAGTCCACCACTTTTGGTCCAACTATTTGATGGGTTGCCAATGAATTTTGGACGGACATGCATGGTCATCTGAGGATGAATCAGAATTACTTTGTTGATCCCTGGACATTTCCTCTAGCACCACCATAAGGTTGACATTTGTGGTTTTCATTGAAATGTCTCAACAACTATTGAGCCTCTTTCCAACTGGATACAAAAAACCCAATAACACCTACAAACATGAGACTTTTGTCTTTAGTGGGAAAGGGTGCAATCATCATTCACTCCTGGGACAAATGACTCTGCTGTAGTCACAGGTATTTATTGGCATCGGCTGAGATCACTAGTGATGGCGGCACAATGCCATGATGTACCACTACAAATTCTGTCTGATTCCATCCAAGCAGGACTTGAACATTGTTCTGAATTAGTTGGAACCGAGTTTGAAAGAGAGACTTGATAAGTAACATATAAAAAAGAAGTAACCGTAACATTTTCACTGGCCTCCATGCTGCTTTCTACTGTTTACTATGGGCTCATTTATGCTAGATACGTATACAAACATTGGGGAAACCTTTTTGTCCATGCTCTAAATGAGTTTTGTTGGTATTTGTGCATTTTTCTTAAAGTTTATGAATACAGATGAAAGGGTGCAGTACCACCAAAAATCATGGGGACAGTTAGAGATGCACCGATCCAGCTTTTTCAGTTTCGATACCGATCCCGACGCTGTGGCTCTGAGTATCAGCTGATATCCGATACCAATCCGATACCATGGTTGACCTAAAAAGCTATATACCTTTACATGTAGAACAGAAAAGACTAGAGGCATCAGGCATTGATCACTACACAGTTCTTTCCTCAGATAAAATGAAACAATATGAAACAGATTAATGCAATGCAACTTTTAACAAAAATAAACAATTGTGCAACAGCAGTTGAAATAGTGTGAAATACCTCCACACAGTAGATTCTCTCCTTCGCTCCATGACGTATGACGTAGCTCGTGTCACAAGAATTTAAAGGCAAAGGATCGCCTCAGGTATAGGACACATTTTCCGATATCCGTTCAATCTATTTTGATGACATCAGGGCCGATATTCGATCCAGATATCCGGTCGGTGCATCCCTAGGGGCAGTGTAGTGTAGTTTAAGCAAGACACTTCCATAGGACACAATGAAGACATTTTTAAAATGGCGGAAAAACAAGAATCAGTAATGCAGTGAAAAGAATTCTCGTCCATGTCACGATGTATCCAGTGGCCTCACAGACCACCGCCGTCTACAATGCTGCGTTCGTTAAAGGTACGTTACCACAACCTCCTCTACTGTCAGCATGTTTGTTGTCAGAAACTTATGGATCTGCCCTTTAGCGCCTCTAGTGGATGTATATGCCAACATAAAGAAGCATGAAATATGCGGGCAGTGAAGGTTACAACATTTGAAGTGAACGTATCTGGTTTCTTACATAAGGGAAGTGTAAATGAGCCTTAATCATGTTTTCTGGCACATTGGTGAAGTCTAACATGACACACCGGTCAGAAAAGGCATACTCATCTGGCAATCGCAAAGGAGTCTATTTCGTATTATTTGGCTGGTTTTCCTGTATTTAAAATACATACATGTGCTCATTTTGGTGGGAAAAGGATATTAAATGGATCGCCATGAAATCTGGTGCAGACATCCTGACTCCCCTCAGGATGAATGGTAGTAGCTTTGATAATTTCCGACTTTCTGTTTAGTGCCAAAATCAGGTCAGTCAGGTTTGTGCAATATTTTTGTTTATTACCATATACATGTACAGTAAAGCTAATTCATTCTCATCAGCCTCTGCTATATGAACATGGTTAACATTGTGCCTCAACACCTCATCACATGGTGGTGTTGTCACTGTTACCATGTTGCCATGCTAGCATTAGCTTTTTAGCTCAAAGCCTGCTTTCCAAACAGTCCCTCACAGAGCAGCCAGCATGTCTGCAGACTTATGTTTTCATTTATTTTTAAGGTTCATGGAAAAGCCTAACTGCTGATAAAAATCCTGGGGGCATTTTCTTCATTAAATTTCTCACAGGCTGTCAGTCGTTGCTGCTGTTGGGCTTATGCTCTCCTGGAAGTACCTCGTCATTCTGTATTATATCTATGAGGACTGTTATTAAGGTTTTTTTTTCCTTCTAAAAATAGTCTATCTAGATTTGAATATTTTATAGGGTCAGTTTTGATGACGGCTCATTGTCTGAAGGAAATGAAAACAGTAAATCAGAGGGTGAACGAACCTTCTGGGAATGATTGTATAGGCTTGTCTTTCAGGAGGAAAACAAGGGAGAAACACAGACCTTGGCTAATTTGATTGGCATCTATTTTGATGGCTGCTGAAGTGTCCAGGTGCCCTCTTATCTAATTCTCTGTTCGGCTGGGAGGCTGGAGTCTATAATAGCCTCGTTATGGAAGCCTGTTAAATTCATTATGAAAGAAGGAAGCAGGAGCGACAGTGGGGGCAAGAGCTCAGTAGTTCTGACATTCTTCTGGCAGAGACTCTGCAGGGGGAATAGTGTTTCTCATTTTCATTAGATTTCATTAGATAACACCTCGCTTTTCACAAGCAGTTAAAAAGATGAAATGCTATTTTGCACTTTTGCTGTGTCCTCTGCCCACACAGAGATGCTGCCAAGACTATGTCATTTTTAGAAATGGAAAAATATATATTTAAGACATTAGACTAAAGTAGTGTATTGGTTTGAATGCTGGGGAGATGATTAAATGACTCTATATATACTGTATGTAGCAAACTAACAAGCAGCACAGCTTAAAGAGATACATTAAACTTAGTATATCATCCTGATAGAGCAAATATAATTTTTTTTTTTGATGCAGCCGCCCACGTCGTATCACTGAATACATGCCACAGTCTGCAGCACCTCCTCAGTCGCTGCATAAATTATCTCGATTCCAACCAGATGAAGATGGCACACTGTCTTGGTTTTGGAAGAAAATATGTTGGATCAAGTTTGAAAAGGAGAAATCATTTTTCTGCTTCTATGTTTTATGAGCACTCTAGTTCTGTCAGGCATACAGTACTGTGCAGCTCTCAGTGCTGAAACTTCTGAAAATGTGTTTTCAGACAACACACAAGCACAACCATGGCCACCATATTGCCACAAGACACCAACATAAACATTGCATCTGTGGGTTTGCACGCTTTTGGCAGCCCATTCACCAGACGAAAATGTTGGCATTGTACGTTTCTGCAAACCAAGGGTGCATTACATTTGTATAATTTATGCAAATCATATCAATGTTTCTGAAGCAACGAAGTATATAAGCTGACTTTTTCATCGGGAGGTGGAGGGTATCAACCCAATCATGTACCCATCACACATGAACTCAAACACTTGAAATCTTGTTATGTCTTAATGTTGTACTTTTATTGTTGTTGTGGTGTTTTAGTGTTGTAGTTGCATCGTTGTTGCTGCTGTTATTGTTGCAATGATGTTGTGTTTTCTTGCTGTTGTTTTTGCTGAAGCCTTTGTGTCATGAATATGTTTTATTTTGTAATTTTGTGTTTTATACAATAGTTTCTTTTAGCAGATAAAATGAATTTCTGTTTCCTGCCCAGGGACTACAGATGAAAATTAGCGTATAGCTAATAGCGGTCGACAGATAATTGGCCTGGCCGATTATCAGGGCCGATATTATGTATTTTTAGGGTTATCGGTATCTGTGATTTTTTTCCACTAATATGCCGATATAGTTTTGTTTTCCTTAGCTGTGTTATTTTGCCCCTGCCATGCTTCTCACTGCCTGCCCGTACCACTCTAGGCTCTTAAAAGCAAATTCAAGACCTACCTTTTTAGCCTGGCTTTTAATTGAGCTCTCCTTTATTTTATTTTATTTTATTTATTTAATTTTTTTTTATTGTTTTTTGTATTAGATTATTGTGTATTTATTTATTTGTAATCTGTTTTTATTTAGCTAGCATATTCTTTAACTTCGTTACTTATTTATTTTTAACTTTCCTAATTATTGAAAGATCTAAAATTTCATTCTTTATTCTGAGTTTTTATCCTGCCTCTGGTGTTTCCTTACTCATGATAGTGTTTCCTCAGTTACCGTTTTTATGAGTGCTGTTATAATAGCCTGCTACTATTTAGTCCTTACCATTACAGTGCTTTGTCAGTGTTTATTTTTTAATTATGTGTCAACTGTAATTTTTACAGCGGACGTATATAGGTTGTAAATATTGGCTATCAGTCACTCTGTTTCATAATAATCGGTATCAGCATCAGCTCTGACAAAAAAACATATCGGCCGATCCCTAATAGCTAAGTAGCTGTGCACTGTCCCTGTTAAATAAATAAATAATGGTGGATGGCATGTCACTGAGGCGAGATGCCTGCCAAGTTGCTGTCCACTTTTCAAGACCGACAAACAACAAAAGGGTTTTTTTCCAAGACATTGCTGCCTTTCTAGCTATGATTGTGCCTCCAAAAGCAGATAATTTAAGCAAAACAAGACCTTTTCCTTACCAATAACCAAGTGGTTTTTGTGCCTAAACCTATCCACACATTAACCACATGTAGCATATCTGCTACATAATAATGCACAAATGTAACCTATTTGTGGTTTGCAGAAATGTATAATGTCACTATTTCTTCTGGAGATTGACTTGCTTTTGGAATCATATGTTCAAATTAAAATGACAGATGATTTGTTATGACAGCACACATACTCAGAAATGTATTTAGAATTTACACTTCATTTTCTTTTCATCCTTTAATCTTTGACCTTTAGTCAGGCTTTCTGCTTCACTAGCTTTTCAAATACCCAGTATTTTACTTGTTACTGGGGAGCTAATTTATGTTTATATGTGAGGACCAGCACACCGAGCTGGTTCTGGTCCAAGCAAACATTAATTAGCATTTCCCCTCAAAATACAGTTTCAGAAACTCGTTTGACTTCTGATATTTAACTTTGATCTGTAAACGTAGAATATAGTGAAGAAAGAGGAGCTTTGTGTACAGTACATACTATGAGGCAGAAGTGGCTGGTTACTGCGAGATCAACCTCAGTGTACTCATAAGATGAGCTGTGAATGAATGGCAGTAATTGCACACAAAGCCCATAAAAAGTGCACACGATCAAGGATCTTCAATTATCACTGACATTAGCAAAACTTTTTGCTTAGGGATTCATCAAGGCTCAAGAAGAAACACAACAAAGCAAGGATTTAAATAAGAGAGCACATCAGCCCAGACTCTAATTAGTGACAGCACCCACATGTGCATGAACAGGCATAATTACATGACATATGCAATAAATACAAATACAGATATGGCATGTCACCAATTAGTATCCCTCTGAGGAGACGAGGTCGCAAGCACTCTGTGGAGCAATGCACAACCATCACTAGCAAAAAAACATAATTATTCCTCCTTGATACGTCCATGAAATTAAAGTTTATACAAGAAATTCTACAAACCGAAGACAAATCAGAATTATATATTTAAATTCACATTACGTGTACAAACATAGGAGAACATGGGACTGTCGATATTAATTTGTAGAAGGTGGCCATAGGTGAATATGGATCATTTTGTATAATGCAAACATCAGGTAAAGTATAGCAAAGACAGTGGATAAACTAAGACGGTCCACTGCGAGTCCGTTTCCCGTATCAGTGTCACGTGGGGTTCGTGACCACCACGCCCCTTTAGGAGACTAACAGCAGGTCCTGAGTCCATTGACTTCAGTGGGAGAAATGAACGTGATTACAGATTACGGCCGATTCTTTCGCCCCATAGTCACGGAAGCAAATATTGGACCCATTTATCACAAGCCACATATCTTCAGAACATTACGACACCAAAATGGCAAATTTCAGACGGACCAATCAGGAGAAAATTGACTTTGTTCAAGACTTGTCTCCGTCTCAACAACACACTCTCGCGAGATCTGGCAACAGATGGTGCTGAAATCAGTGCAGTTTCACCAAAGATACTGGATAGAAAAAAAACATTTTTTCCAGCGGATATCTTAGTTACAACATGATTGAGCTAGCAAAGCAGTTTTGTGTTGCTATGTGTGGTATTTATGCAGTTTTGGGAAATCACAATGTCTAGAAAGCATCAGCTAACAGCAGCAGCAAAGCTAACATCAGGACGTCATCTGTTAAAAGCCTCCCGTTGTCGGATACGAAATGAAACTACTCCAGTTAGCTCAATCATGTTGTAACTAAGACATCCGCCGGAAAAAATATTTTTTTCACGGACCGCTTATTTATTTAGCTTACGGCCAGTAAGGGTACACACATGTTGACAGAAGCGAGGTTGGGGATACTTGTCTTTGATTGGCGGTTCTCCATTGTCTTCGATTGGGGTACGGGGGACAACGCCTACTTAGGAGACCGGAAATGTATACCATTTCATACAATGGGAGTATATTGTAGGTGGGCCATCTTGTAGTAATCCAGTATCTTTGAGTATAGTAACTATTTTCTTCTGTTGGTGTTGTGTTTGTGCATAGTATGTATCTTTTGCTGAACAGCGGCCTCTGTGGCCACGTGGGGTAATTACAGGATAATGGCATGTCCTAAAATACTGTCTGTATTTTGTATGTCTGTTCCTTAATTTTCTTGACAACTCTTCATTTGATTGACCTCACACTTGGTGGGTTGTATTGCAGAAGTGCAATGTCGAGTGCCAGCTTTTAAGATCTACTGGACGTATTTATTAGTAGTGTATTATGTACACACTTTGTATGTATGAACTGTTACGCCGCTGAACGACATACTGGCTACAGCAACTAGGGATGGGTATCGAATCCTGGTATTAAATGAGCCCTGGGCTAAATTATTGAAGACCGTAGTATTGATAAGCTCCGACATTACTGGTTTTCTTATTGGCACTTTGAAACATTTTGGTTTAATTCATTATCATTCTGGAGCCTCTCACCTTTGCTCTGTGCCGGGGTTGACCTCCTCCACAAACACACACAACTACACACACACTCACACAACATGAAGTAAAGTCAGTGAACAGTAGCGAGGCCACGGTGGAAACAAAGTAAAGATAATGCGAATATTAGTCGAGTTAAAGGCAGCTACACTCGTTACTGTGAGTGCAATTCAACCTGGGCGAGTAAGAAGCCAATACTTTACTAACACATGTGTTCAGCAAACATAAACATGTAAGTATGCAGACAGTGATATTTCAGTATGCATCCACTGTCACTACCATTATGTTTTACACAAGGACAACATGCTAGTTTGGCTAATAGCTGTCTGTTTGTAGACTAACTGTAGTTAGTAGGGATGGGTCACGATTTTCGAATTTTGGGATTAACCATTATCAGAGGTGATATGTGATGATTTTTTTTCATGCATTTACCCATATTTATCTGTGACATTGTGAAAATGTCCGTGGCGGACATTTGAAAGCGAGCAGATGACAAACAGTACAGTAAACTTGTAGATAACTCAAATACATATAACTTAGGTGGAAAATGCTTTAACATTTCATGCAGCCTACATGCAGCCTCTCGGCTCAGCAAATGAGGTGCAGTGCAAACTCTGGCTTGCGTATCTCAAGTCTATAACAAGTATCCACAGTCATTTGAGAGCCCAGATGAATACGTGAGGGACCGCTACACTGACGTGATGCTTTGCCATGATTTTTGAATAGTGTTTTTGCTTGTGCTGCCCATCCCTAGTAGTTAGTAGCTTAGTTTGCCACTTATCTTAAATTACGTTGTTGTGCCTGGAGATAACCTGGTTCCAAATAGCCAGCTGTTAGCAAATGATGCTTATACCCTTGCATAGCTAGGTGACGCAGGTGTGTCGTGGCAGGTGTATTACTCAGGACCCAAGGACGTGCAGTGTCAAGTGTGAAGCTGTTTGGATGAGCGGTCCTTGAGAAAGATGCAAGCAGCAGTACCACAGGTTAAGCAATCGGCCCGTTCTAAGCAGACCCATTTTAAACAGGCACTGCATTAGTATTGAATAAAAAGCAGAAAATCAGAGCATCTCTTCAAGCGTGTGACCTATTGGGCCACCGGAAAATCCATTCTGCTGTTTGTCATCGGCATCAGTCAATTCATGTTACTCAAGAGCTTCTCCACTGAGAAGAAAAGCTCTGTGGCAGCAACCACTTAGAACTCACAGCCTTTGTGCCCTCAGAAAGACAGGTGAAACCTTGTCAGTGTGAATACATGAATGCATCTGGAGGTAACCACACACCTTATAGGATTTTCAGCAAACCCAGTGGTATTTATTACTGTTTATTTAGTATTGCAGTTTTTTCTTCAAGCTGGGTAGTTTCAAGAAGTTTCCTCTTCAGTGTCAAACTTGTAAATGCCCTTTTCACCTCTGTGTTTGGTTTTCAAACTGCAATAAAAAGAAACACAGTTCATATGAAATAAGATTGACCCTTTTAATCTTGCACACAATATTTATTTTATTTTTATAGAAGTAAAACATAAAGCAGTTTTACTTTGATTTATCCGTGAATGACCTGGATGCTTTACAATCAGACCATGATGGATTTTCATCTGAATACCCAGCAGTTACACAGAAATGACTGGCAAATCAATGGAAGCCAAAGAAGTGTTGTTTCTGAATGCTTGTCTCATTTATTTGGTAGTGTGTATGATTATGACCTTAGTTTATGTGCAAAAAAAGTATTTGCTATAAGATGTAAGAGCTCTTTCTCCCTCATGTCCTCGTGTGTCTCATACAGAGTGCTTTAAGAAGTTTTTTTCTGAGGTTGTCTTGAGTTAGTTGGATCACAGACATCAACATAACCTTAGTAAGAGTGAGTGAAGTGGTGCTGTTAAAGCCCTCCTTCAGCTAATTTTACATCCTGCTTGATGGTTAACATTCTTTCTAGAACAGAGAATTGGTGTGTGGTTAATAGTCACATGTAATGTTAATCCATTACCATAGCAACAAGACTGCAGCTACAGTAGTTTGGAAAACAGCAAATTGGCACTTACTATGATGAATTTATTTATCAGAGCACAAATAAGATGACAATTAGCACAACACGACTGTCTTTCCTTAACTCTCCCTCTTCCAGGCGCCATCTAGCTGCTGCTGCACGGGGTTGCCACAGTGCACCACAGGAACGATAGACTTGTTGCTGAGGGATGTTTTGGAGTTGTATGTGCGCCTCCCAGTGGTCTGTTGAGGGCTGAAACTGTATTTCAGACAGTGGACCTTGGTGCACTGTGGCTAAGGTATATTAAAGAAGAGAGCGCGTGAAAGAGACAGTTGGTGTGTTTTGCTAACACATTCTCACTCCGACCTCGTCACATATTGATGTTTTGTTGTTTTTTCACGTCCACATACGAACTGCAAGGTAACCTCGGTGTGTTGGTTGTTGACATTCTGGGACGCTGTGTCAGGTATTCACAGGAAATTTACCGTTTACATACAGTCTCTGTCAAGATAAACGCACTACGTCAGTACATGCAAATAGATGTTTTTTTTCCTTTGACAACAAACACACGTGGTTGGGTTTAGGCAACAAAAACATGTGGTTTGGTTTTGGAAAAAAGAACAGGGTTTGGCTTTATGATCTTATGGGACACGAAAACCGCTCCCCCGGGTGAAAGTCGTTGTTTGTTGGACCCACCTACGTTGGACTTTTGCCGCCTTAACTTTCATTCTTGTCTTGCCATGTTTCCCTCTGAGGCTGCCGCTAAACTATACAGCACCTAACTGCAAATCAAGCTGACGTTAAAGGGCAGCTTTTTTCGTCGATGTCTGACACCCGGCTGCCGGATTTTGACAACTTGAGAGTGAGACAGAGTTGGTTGTGCTTTTTCTGCCGGTGGACTTTGGTGTAATTTACTATGTTGCACGGGCTACAAATACCATTATGAAAATAGACAACACACTAAACTAAGGTGAAGGACACAATTACACAGAGGTATAAATAAGGCTATCATGCTACAGGTATGGTAAATACAAGATAAATTGACCGGCTAGCTTACAGCGATATTTATGGTGTTTACAGCACACCTGCGCAAGTTTGGAGAATGACTTATGACTTGGACATTCTTCTACAGTCATATGTCATCTTCCCGTTTTAGCAGCAGCCCTGATTTTTTAAATTTTGAGCACAAAATTAAGTAATTTGTCATAAAAAATGTGTCCAACAGTGTGGCTAAACAATATTACCACAACATGACTCAGAAAATTAGGGATAGACCGATATGGATTTTTTAGGGCCGATGCCGATACCGATTTTTTTCCATCACCCTTAGCCGATGACCGATTATGAACTGCCGATTTTCTTGAGCCGATATTTGGGGCCGATACTGCTTTTGCTCCCTCAATTTACATCAAAAAAAATGACACAATGATAACAAATATTACAGGTCTCAAGTTTAAAATAAGAAACATTTATTGAACAGTAAAAAATACTAAAACAAGATGGAAAGTTGAGGTAGAACAGGTAGATTATTATTATTATTATTATTATACATTCAAATAAAAAAAAGAGTTCAGTGCTCTTAAATCTTCCAGTAATGTCTTTATAAAATAAACAGATATTTAAGCTGAAGCATAAATAAAACAGCAACTACTGTACACAGTAGGATTCAACAGCTTTGTTCAACTTAACCACATACTTTCAAATGAAAAAAAGTGCCAGGGAAAAATAAATCCGCGAACCCACGCGCGTATCGGCCGATGCCGATACAAGTAAAAAACTCAAATATCGGCCCGATATATCGGCCGGCTGATGTATCGGTCTAACCTTAATAGAAATGCCAAAATACACTGGTGGTTGATTTTAAGAATCAAACTTGTGTGTTTATGTACACTGCAGTATCTACACGTAAAGTTTGCTAACATGACCTTCTGCTAACAATAGCCTCTGTGAGCAACTGCTTCGACCAGACAAAGTCAGACTGTAGCAGCAAAACCTCCTGAGTGTGTTGAATTGAGCAAAGGTAAACTTTGTGAGTTTAACTTCTCATTCGTAAGATTACAAGGTTATTTCTTTCTTCCAAAGTGACACAGTGCCACTCTGGAACAAGTCCCAGCCCATTATGAGATTCACAAGAACTGAGGGTCAACTAGCTAGGTCTTCTTTCAAAGAAGAAGCTACCTTAACCAGAAGTCAGAAATGAGTCAAACTTTTAGTATTCTATTGAAAGTGCGCCAGTAGTGTAATTGTTAGAGAGTGTTGCTGCAACATCAATGGTTTGATTTCTGGCCAGGGCTTCTTTCTTGCATGTCATACCTTTCTATTGAGCAAGCAGAGGGGTGAAATCTATTCTGTGCTTTTAACTATATGAAAAGGAGTTTGTGTAAACCATTGAGAATAACTTCAGCTCTCAGTCAAGTTTTTTTATGCGTACAGGCAACTTAAAGTTCCTTTCAGCCATTTAACTTGTTTTGATGTGTTACCCATTGAGACATTAATAAAAACCCGCTCAGACATCACTGGGTAAATGGTCTTGTGTCGCCAGTCAGTGCGAGAGAAAGGTCTGAAGCACACATCATATGTCAACTAATAGACATATGTCAACTGTATGATTCCATTTTTACTGATAAAAAAGACACAAAAGAAATTGACAGTTGGTGATAAAGGTGAAGGTCTGACTATTCTAAGCTCTGGGGGAGCTCAGTGGACCTGATAAAACCACTGACGATTTGCTAGCTGTATGTGGCTCTTGCATAGCATTATGACAGTATCACAGAAGCTTGTGTTTAAGTGCAAAGTATCTGTACACTGGGGGAGTCCATATGACTGGGGCATGCTGCTGCCTGAGTTAGAAGGTGTGGCAAATCAACTCCAACTGGTCGTGTCAGAAAATAGCTGGGGCATCAGAGTATACTCGTAAACTTGCCATTTTTATTGTGTATTCTTAGCTCGGAGGATGTTGTTGTTGTTGTTGTTCCCTGTAGCGAAGGGTGTTTGGAAAAGGTAACATGCAGATAGCAGGCGGGGGCAGAATACCTGCCTAAATCAGCCCGCCAATGGCAGGTTTATAGCCACAGTATACATCCGGTGAGTCAGACAACTGGGAAAATATCAGCAGAATTCTTATTAAAGGGGCATAAGTGCTGATACAAAACCTGCCTCAGCTCTTTGTCGTGCTGCAACCCTGTTAACCTCCAAACACCGACCACTCCTGGTTCACTCCTCCCATCTATCCTTCCTGGTGTTGTTTTTGCCCTGTTATTCCTCCGTCCTGTCCTGCAAACCACATAACCTCTGCAGAATATCAATCAATCGAGCTGAAGCATGCTTCATCATTCGGCCCTTCAACTCAGCCCCGTGTACTTTCACTCAAGCAATCAACTGATTGTTCTTCGGCCTCCTAAACCGTTCCCGAGTCACCCCACACACTTCGGCTGAAATGTCAACCAAATTAGCGGCCAGACTACCTGCGAGCAACACTAGCACGCAGCAAGGCATTCTCAGCTATGGCACTGCTACGTCACGGAGCTAACAACTGTGCAACTACACAGCTACACCGCTGGTCATCAACAAAGTTCCTGACAAGCTGCTAATGTCAAAGGTGCGCCTGTTTGAGAGTCCAGACAACTCCTCTGCTGCTATTGGCAAAAGACTCCTCTACCCAGCTTCTGTATGAGCCCCGGTGTCTCTTTATTTATAACTTCATTCCCACTTGGGGATGTTTGCAGTGCCCCCTGCATATTATTTATTATGTTATTGTTTTTCTGTACTGCTGTGTTATGTTTACACAGCAGGGAGCATCCTAAAAAGTAGAAGCGTACTGTGATGTCAGAGTGTGTCAACATCAATTTCTGCAACGTGGCATGAGTGTTCCTGACACGCAGAAATTCTGTAGTCATACACAATGATCAAAAAGGTTATCTTTCTAATATTATAAATGATGGCTGAGAATTAATGCCATTTTTTGCTATTTTTGGGTCTACATAAACTCATGGGCAGAGCTAGAACTCTCATGCATTCCTGATTATTTGAAAGGAATATAAATATTTCATAAAATGATGTAGTAGATCTCTAAACTTTGATATAGGGTGTGTTTGGGGCTGCAAGAAAGGAGTCTTATTTTTTGTCTCCTGAGGTATAATTTTCCTGTTGCAGTTTACTTACTGTGAAATCTAGTACACTAAATACCAGTGTTAATAATAATTAATGATGCTACTGCCAAATTTCCACACTATGAGTGATTCAGCTGAATAAAGAAATGGAGCAGCATTGTTATTTTAATTCATTCTAGCCAGCAGGGACACATTTCCTTACTTGTTTATGATTGTGCCACGATTCTCAAAGGCCCGGTTCAACCCCCTCAATATGTCATGTTTAATCAGCAGTTTATGCCATGAAAAAGATGTAGGCTGGTGCTTACCTAAGACAAATGGCGCCTCTTTACATCCTTAACTTACATCCTCTAAGTTTGGCACACGACGCTGCCATTCCATGCTGTTCCACGTTTTCCACCGCCGTAAACAAAATTATCCTACGGCATTTGTTCCCTGCCATAAAGTGTGTGACAATCTGTCCGATATCATGTTTCACACAAATAGCAATTTCTTGACAGGACTGGCTTACAATGACAGCCATGCTGCATGAAGATCGAAGCCGCTATCAGGATTTCAGTCCACGGCAATGCTGTTTATGCTGCTGCACAGCAGGGCAAAGAAAGAGCTTTTTCATGTTATGTGCTTTATAAAGAGCTGTTTATTTTTTTTTTTACGGTGGGTTGAAAAAAAGTGGTGCTTTACCATGACAACAAACCTATCAGCTTTTGAAAACACAGAAGCGCTGAAGTGTAAAAATCCTAGCTTCAAGTAACACACCAGTAGTCATTACAACTTATTCACTACAGTAACAGTAATGCTGTTGCTTCCAGACAGTACCTCTCAGAGGGGCACCTTCAGGTACGTTAGTTAAACTGAGACACCATTCATGTGCTTCACAGGCATACGATGCAGTCTGTACATTTAACAATACAGAACATGCAGATCTCATTTCACAGAGAGGCACGCAGTATTGTCATCATTTAAAAATGAATATCTATGTGTAACCGGGTGGTTATTTACAGTGTATATATTGTATTTCTTTTCTGTGTCCCTCAATCTGTTTATGTTGCAGCAGGCATGGCGATCGCGGCAGGTGTGTGTCACGCCCCTTACCGGCATCTGTAGTGCAGCCGCGTTATTGGCTGCTAATGCGGACCTGTTCATATACCCCCCGCTGTCGTTCAGTCGCCCTCTCTCCCCTGCTGAAGCAAACGCTGGCCGGCGTGCAGCTCCACCGAGCCGTGGTTTCCTCGCGTAGTATGTGCCGTGTGTTCGTTCTCCAGGTATGTGTAGCACAGTCTTATGATGCTGTGAAGATGTTATAAGGTGCCATGTTGACAGTTCTCTGTTGTAGGTTGGCGTGTTGAGCCAAGGTGTGTGTGTGCGTTCCCTTCCGGTTAGCCGCCGCCGTTAGCTTCCAACAGCTACATTATTGATTTGTGTAGGCTACAGCTGACCACGCAGGTAAACAGTGCCACAAGCCCAATGTTATTTTGTCTGCTAGTGCTTATGTAGCTTATGTATTGGTTACTAACGCTCACTCTGTGTCTCTTTTAAAGTTTGCCTGGCGTTAGGCTGCTGTTTTGCCCTGCCTTGCCTCTTACCTCCATAGTTTGTTTTCTTTTTGTTTTGCCTGGCTCACTTAGACAGCCGCTCTGCCTTCGTCGTTTAGACGCCCTTTTTTTTTAAAGTAGTGTATTGTAGTTCAAGACTGACCTCAGACCGTGACTCCTTAGTGGGGGGTGGGAAGCTAACACAGCATTGAGGACCTGCTAAATTTATGCAAGTAGCATGTTTATTTTTGTTTTTCTTTCGTTTTGATTTGAGTTTGCAGTTGTTTTGTATATAGATATTTTGTTTAGTTTCTTTTCTTTTTTTGTTTATTTGCGCAGTTGACCTCAAAAACAGCTAAAGTTGTTGACTCTCTCTTTCTAACTTAACTTTTGAGTCACGGGTACAGATTAATATTGTACCCTTTGGAAATAAAAAGAACTATATAACTGTTTTTTTTTTTTAAAAGAGAAATAACTTAATAAAGAAATTATTTTATTGTGAGTAATAAAACTTGTTAAACTTCTTACATTGTGCCTGTATTCATTTGTGGAACTTACCTGTGTATGGGTGATTTTTGGGAAACCCTCTGAGCGAAAAGTAGATTCTTTAGGTGCAAGTCCTAAGGTGGCGTTGTTGGTGCTAATTCTCCAGATCTGCCTCTCGCAGTTCAACTGGTATTGCCACATATGCATAGGGACGAGGAAGATGACTACAGTTTCTCACTGCTTTCTGGCTTGCTGCATTTTCTCCAACTCCTCTAAATGCATGGAGAAGCCACAGACTCTGCTGACCTACAATACTGTATGACTTGCTGAACTTGACCATCTCTCAGCATGAAGAAAAGAGCCACGTGGCACTCAAGGCTCATTAATTTATATAGCACCCCTCAAGAGCAGATGCCAGAAAGTGCTTCACAGAGGAAAAGTTAAAGTGAATTAAACATAGCACCCACCATGATGTCCCAGAACAGTGGAACTTAGGCCCAATCCCAATACACCCCATGCCTCTACTGCTTAGCCCTTACTTACTACTACTGTTTTGCACATTCATCTCTAGGGGTTAGGGTGTCCCAGTTAGGGGGATGGGCCGACGTGTTAGGGCCACATGGCAGAGGCACACTTCAGACTGAATCTTATGAGAAATTATTGGCAACAAAAGAAACCTGCAAAAATACTGTATATTCTTCATTGATTAAGATTTGAAAAATTATGCTAACCGTTGTAATATCTTAGTTTAACGACATTCCAATGTACAATGGTCCTTTTCTCTATGACAAGTATAATGAAAGAAATCGCTTGAATGCCAATGTCTCAGTAGCTAATTAGCTAGCTAGCTAACATCACATTGTTATATACTGATTTGTGCATGACAGTGCCAAATTTTGACTTATTTTCACGTCACGTTCCACCCCTTTGATGGCATATGTTGCTCGAAATTCACTTCAGCCCAGCAGTGATGTTGCTGCGCTTCTTACCGCTCCGCTAGTATCAGTGCAGACTTGCAGAGTAATGCTGCATTCCAGGCAAGTTTCTGAGCCCGCAAGTCACCACTTCAAATCACGACTCACGACTTCATAGCGTTCCTGGCAAGTCACGCCAAACTGTCAAACCAACATGGTGGACTGTGCGGGGTTGATGTTTGTTTACGATCACTTCTATCGCCAAAGGTGCTGGTTCCTTGCTCATTTGAGGGAAATAGAGGAGGAGAAATGGCGCATAAGGTCACAGTTGCTATTATACTTTTTATTTTACGTTATCTGTGTGTTTGAAAGCGTATTTTGTATTGATTTATTCTTACACTGGAAACTAGCCGTTAGAGCAGCTGCCAATAATGCGTTAACATTAGCAGGTTTAATGTCAACGTTAGAGCAGTACCTTGCTATAATACACTATTTGGCCCTTCTCTAACGTTAGAGAGACCAGACCAGCCATCCAGCTACAGTATTTCTTGTCGGCGAGATATCTGGGCATCATTTCATACAAACAACAGGTTGAAGTACATAATCATTTGTGTATTATTGTAATCCTAGGTATTCTTCTTCTTTCTTCTTCTGAGGAAATCATACTTCCCATGGGTGAAAACTCACCAAACTTTGCACAAAGGTCCAGTCTCATGCCAGATATCCTCAGCTGTAAACTCAAGCCAATAGTCCTGATGGTGGCGCTACAGCAAGCGTCTAAATTTCAAACTTTGAAAATTCATAACAAATCAACCATACGTGCTACAACTTCACAACTTTCATCAAACTGTAGCCCCAATACTGAAGAAAGTTTTGTACATTTAAACCTATTAAAAATTATGAAGTTCATCACTGTTTTTTTTTTTCAAAAACTGTAAAACTTCTTAAACCTATCTCCTCCCACAATTTTTGCTCAATTGACACCAAACTTGCTACAGAGCCTCTTCAGACTGTCCTACACAAACTACGTTTCTCAGATTTTTGATTTATCAAAAATTGAGCCTACAGTGCATCAAAATGTTTGACTGTGAACGGTACTGTAAACATATACATGCAAATTCTTGCTAAATAAATCTTCAATGTTCATGAAAAAATGACAAAATTCTAGAGTCATGGTAGATGATGTGTGGCAAATTTCAGAATTTTATCTCAAAAACTGAATTTTTGACAGCATTTTGAATTTTGCTCTAATGTGAATGTAGCTCAGTGAGACAGAAATTGATTCTTAGTCTCAGAGGTTGTGAGTTCAAGCCTCAGCTGATGCAAAAGGCAGATTGTGTTGCTAAATTCCTAAAGTCTTCCAATTCTTCTGCTTGTTGCTCAGAATTGCCTAAAAATGCCCGGACCTGACCCATCGCTGCGCAGCAGCTATAATTTTGATTACAACTTGCAAATTTACTTTACATTTTCCTAAAGTTATTTTTTGTCTATTTCTCACCGTGTATAACCTGCATCAGCACCGCATCCATAGGGGCTGCCATTGTTGTTTAGAGGGCTGTGTGACGTCAGAGGGTGTAACTGGTACAAGTTCACGGGTGGTAAGTTACGGGTTTGACTGCCGTTCCAATGCACTTTCACAGGTAGAAGGTTGTACAGTAAAAACACGGGTTACGGGTTGCCTGGAACGCGCCATAAGAGCACAGGTTGCTCATGTTAGCCTACAGAGAACCACCTGGTAATGAAGCAGTGTTCTTTTTTATTTGATTACTTGTTGAAATCTAAATTGTGAACAGATCATGAGCAACCTGACAACCGCGAAAGGCTGCCTGTAGCCCACATAAGAGAAATCACCACAGCAGAAGACAGTGTGTTCTCAATGTCCGGCAACACTCGTTCGCCTATTTATGCAAATGCTACCATCAACGACTAACAATGAGTGCGTCTACATGGACAGTTTAATTCCCTTTTTGTTTGGGATGAAAGTGGCCAATGCGATTGAAAATTCATTCTGATATAAGGGCTGGAATATTCCGTTTCTAATTCCGAATGAAAGAATTTCTCGAACTTGTATACACTCATTCCTCTTTAAGTTCATTCCAGTCTTTCTTTGCATGTCTTCCTTGCCCTTCTGGAGTGGTGACGTATATAACGCTCGCGACAAGATGGCAGCTTCTAGAAACAAGAGATGGTCCCGAGTGGTCTTCTGTTTCCCTTCTTCAACCTTCTACCTCCCTTCTCCTCCTCAACAGACGAAGAATTAGCAGAGCAAGGTTGTTGCCGTACTGCTGCTTCAAGAATATAAGCAAAACAAGCCCGAAAAAGGCACTAAGAACGGCGTCGACAAGCATCTTGTTATCCGGAGCGAGGACTACAGTGTTTTCTTCCGGTAAACGTAAACACGTAACATCCGCCCCGCCCCGTATCCAATCAGAAACCTTCCCTGCCCCAAACCTTGCGCAGACCTGAATAAAGACGATTAAACTGATCTCCCGTGTAAACCCTCATTCGGAATGAAGATTTCCCATGTAAACTACCTGGAAAAACTTTAATTCTGAATGATTTCATTCAGATTTATTTCATTCCGAATGAGAAGCCATCATGTAACCGCACCCGATGACATATCGTGGTCTTAAAGTGTTGTTACATTTCATAGGAGAAGATTATAATCGCAACCCCTTTTAACTCTGTTCCAAGGGGTAAAGGGGCACGCAAAAGTGAGGGGCAGGAGTAGACATAAAAAAGAGGATTGGGCCTTAACTGACTTTGTTTTACATTTGAAATACTCAAAAATCTCCAGATGTCCCAGATACTAGCATAACTCGGACCTCATTGTTATCAACAGTACTGTATGTAAAAGTAATGCTGCAGTGTGTTGTCTGGTGGTGTAATTTTGTACAATGTGCATGGTTCAGCAGTTTGTCCTAAATGAAAATATAATGTCTTTCTAACCCATATGCAGGGCCTGTGTTCCTATTAAACATAACTGTATGTCTCGCATGTAATGAATTATTCTGAAGTAACATAAAAAATCCCACTTGTAAAATATAGCACAGAGTCTTTGTTACAAGTGGTCATTGAGTCGTCAGCACAATTTTGTGCTCGGGGCAAATGGAGTTCACAATGAAATGATGCAATAAAAAGCAACAATGTTTTCATTATCACTAACTGCTGATACCTAATCTACTGTATGAAGGTACTGTGATTTCCTACAAATAGTTCCCTTACAAGAGTGCCTAATTAGTAATCAGTACAAGTGCTCAGTGCTGATAAAATACAAAAAGATGATCTGCAGAATACCTTTCATTCTTCCTGCTTTTTATTTTTTTCTCTGTATAAAGCCGAGGCTTTCAACAAAGTGCTGCTATTTAAATCAATACATCCCTCATTACAGAATGATGAATATTTCATCAGCAAGACTATTACTTCAAATGAATAATTTAACTGTGTTATATCAGTCAGGGTTGGGGGTTCAGTCGGTACCCTGGTCCCTCAGCTTTTAAACCCAACCACTCATTATGAAGCTCTTTAAAACACTGCGTAACCCCAGCAAAAAGGTCCAGGATTAGGTTCAGAGATTGTTCTTTCTGAAAATGCCAGGGTCGCAGTTCAAATCACTGACAGTAAAGGTATCCTCAGCTCCAATTAGCCATGATATATACATTGTGTTGAGAGTATTTTTCTTTATTATAATGAGCTCCTTGCATGGGTAAATCCCATTTGGATGTATGGCTTCTGTGCTCATTATAAATACCAAAACCCCTCATGACCTAAAGCAGTAATCTATCAAATATTGAAAGGACTAAATGGAATGAATACGCCGAGACAGTTTTGGTGCACACTTGAAGGTTTTTGTTGTTTGTGTCTTTGTTGTTTCAGACACACTAGCAACATTTTGTTGGGACTCGTGGCTTTTGTGCAAACAGTTAAAAATAATGAAGTGTAGCTTGCTGCTGCCACATCTTAATGGAGCATAGAGTGGCTGTAGCAATCAATTATTTTGACGAGAGATCAGATAACTGTGACAATTATTTATCTGATCAAATAAGTGTCTATCCCAATCACTTTCAATTAAAATCACTGGTTTCATTATCAATAATATAATGTTATATAAAGATTATCTCATGTTCAATTTCAATACAGGGCAATAAAACATGTCATGAAGGCTGGAAGAGAAGTACCACATCTTTTACCTCTTTCACACGATGGAAACTTAACACCTCACAACAACACTTCACAGCCTGTGTTTCTGTATTTAAATCTACATCACCCTCACCCACTGTGAAAAATGTCAGTGTGCAATGATTCAAAATGTGTCTTTTTATCATTCACAGTTTCTATTTTTATACAATTCACAGTGTGCACCTTTTTCATAAAGTGTGTGTACTCTGTTTATATGCTGCTCTTTTAGCTGGCTGCCTTTGTCTTATGAGCAGATTTGAGAGATGCTCATAAAAATTCAAATGTACCTGTGCTGTCCTGTACCTGTGCAAATGGCAATAATCTAATCTAATCTAATCTAATCAAAAAGTAATAAAAGCTCCATGATATAAATACAACTCGCAGGCCAACAATGAACTTTGACGCTATTTGAATGTTCCTCCTGTGGCACCACTGCATCACTGTCCTTAGAAAAAATAAAATAAATCACAGCATTGATAGATTGTTGAAACGTCTAAGGCAACCATAGACTGTATAAAATAATGGACATAGACACCATGGCGCCTTGAGTTCAGCATTTACAGAGGGTACGTGCAGAGTTTGGTAAGTGAGCATTTATGTATGCAGCTCCTTATATGTGGAATCTTTTGTAGAAGGACTTAAAGTTGCACTCACTGGTTTCTTTCGGCCGTTTCAAAGTACTGTTGCACAATCTTCTATATGCCAGTGTCACAGTGTGTCATAGCCGGTCTTTGTATTCATGTGTCGTCTCCGTTTTTGCGTTTTTATGGTTAATTTCTAGTATATGTTAACATACATTTTGGCTTTTCTTTGTACAAATCCTATTTTGTGTTATATTTTGCTTGTTTATGGTAACTTATGTTGCTGCCTGTCTTGGCCAGGACACACACACCACGATCCAATTTACTTATCTGTTTTTAAATGCTGGCAGAATTGCAACCAAATGAGATAGAGCAATAATTCTTTTTGCTCATGAATCTGGAAGAGTTACACTTACATATCTTGCATTCATCATGTCCCAGAGCGCTGTTTCCTTGCACTAATGGATTTGTAGAAATCCAGTAAAAGGCACACATAACGGGGTGTTGGTGGCTTAGTAGATAGAGCAGGCGCCCCATGTACAAGGCTGCTGCCGCAGTGGCCCGGGTTCGACTCCAGCCTGTGGCCCTTTGCTGCATGTCATCCCCTCTCTCTCTCCCCTCTTCACTCTCAGCTGTCCTATCAATTAAAGGCAAAAATGCCCAAAAACAAATCTTTAAAAAGAAAAAAAAAAAGGTCCACATAACAAAACATTAAAATCCAGACTGCGGGTATTCACAGCACTTCCTCTGTTGGAATATGCGCCATCACGTTGTGAGCATGAACTGACCAGGGCAGCTCTTTCTCCCCTCTCCAGTGGCTCCCTGTAGCTTTGACAAAAAAAAAGTTCAAAAAGTAAGTTCTTACATTCTCCAACTGTAAAAATGTGTGGCCGAAACACCAAAGAAAAAAAATGTTTTAACATTTAATCAACTAAAATGTGCGTCATACATTTATGGCCTCGCACCTTTTCCTCTAAATTTTGCCAAACCTCTATAGGAGGTAGTGTAGCTAGTCTTGAGTCTCCCAAGCTAGGGTAGCTATGGATCTCAAATCCAAAAAAAAGGAAATTCTTGGAGGAAAATGGAAGATTTAACAGGGTGTGAACAGGTCTGTTTGCTTTTACCACCAACGCTGCAAAATTAAAATGCCGAATAATCATAAAGAGCCCACTGCAGAGTAGCCACCATGTGGTAAAACATAATAAATGCTCATTTAGACTTATTAATAATGTTGATGGCCAATTTAGACTTAAAAGGCTGTGGTACCTTCATATAAAGCTCATTTAGGTTTTGTTGCTCCAGGCAGATTTTTTTTTTTTTGATAAAAAATGGCTCTTTTGATAGTAAAGGTTGCCGACCCCTGATTTAGGCTGTCACCATTTTATTTTTTGAGCCAGAAGTGGCCATATATGGATTAGAGGGAGTAGCTGTGGATTAGCAAGGGGTGGATGTGACTCAGCCTGTCACTCAAGGGGACCTGCCTTTAAATTTGCATAAATTTAAGCCTTAGTAGAATGTAAATGGGTTAAGTACATAAAAATTCACCTCTCGTACAGTCGTCATGAATGTTGGAGTCAACCATAGAGACCGAAATCGTTTTTTGCACCAGGATGTAAACATGTTGTTTTCTGCTGTAAAGCTGGGTATGTTAACATGGGGATTTATGGGTAATGATTTGCATCTGGAGCCAGCCTGAAGTAGCAATTTGAGAAACTGCAGTTATTGGCACTTTCATGTTGGCTTCATTTTTCAGCCTCAGAGGTTGCAGCTTGAAAGCAACCTCTGTTTACGACATCTTGTGGCAAATAAAAATGGCAGAAGCAAGGTGAAAGTTGCCTGATGTTGCTTTGTGATGCCAAAAGCTTTTAGAGAGGAAGGTTGTTTTGGTACGTGTTTGATGTGAGAGACAGCTTTTGGCATTGTAGTTTTTTCTACCATTGTTTTCTTTTAATCGTAATGTTTTTTTTTCTTCTAATTTTTACTTCCTGTCTCTTCTTTTCGTTCTTTCCCTTTCTGCCATTTCTCAATTTTCAGCTTACACAGTCACTACAGTGACAGCTTGTGTGCTATAGAAGTGCTCAGTGATGGAATGAAGGTTTAAAGCTGAGAATTTAAATAGAAGATTTCTTATGAAAATCTCTGTATAATCATTTAAGCCCTAAAACACAGTACCAGCGCAGTACCAAAGCAAATTCTGCTACAGTAAACATGGCTTGGGCGCTGTGATGCCACAAACAGGATAACTTTATTATCGATGACATCTAATTCACTATCATACATTAAATATCGAGTGAGTAGATTTTAACCTTCCACGGGGAAAAGGGATGAATCCACTTACCCCCTCTGAACTTCATCAAAATGGAGATAAGAGTTCTTTCAAGTGTTGAGCTGTGCTGGGTATTAAGTAACACAAGGTCAAATTCAGTGTTCATGTAAGATTATGGAAATGTCAGTCTTTTCCCTTCCTCTCAGCTCCGTAGTTAGGAACACTGACACACTGCAGAGCACACTGGTTAAGTATGTCACACACAGATCATATGTGATGATTGTGTGAGAAGCACCTATTTCAGTCACATGCCTGCTCATTTGTAGTCTTTCACTCAGACAGGTTATAATTTCTGTGTAATTGCCTCCATTAGCATGAATTGCTCTTCTGAAGCTCGAGTATGTAATGACATATTGTGAATGCAGATAGTGAAGCATGAGCATCGCAAGCTCTGCAATCTTCTCCTTCAAAAGGCTGCACTGCCTCTCTGCGTAGAAGGAATTTATCGAGTTAATTCATCAGTACCACAGCACAAAAATCTAATATATCTGCAGATATACAGACTTTATGCTTTTAGGCAAACTGTAGGCTGAGGTGGATAAAATAGCTGCCAATTTTTACAACCATCAAAAGATACTCACATCCATGCTATGATTTAATCACTGATCTACAGCAGTGGCCAAGATGTCGTGCTTCCACTGGGCTTTTTTTTTTTTTTAAATTTTAATTATGTTTTGAGCATTTAATCTTCTCTCTCTATGAGTTTCTTCCCAAAGCTGGTCCATTTTTAGCCCTGGGACTTTAATAAGGAGAATTAAAACTGTATCATTTTCATAATTTTTTATTTTGAAGCCTGAAATTTTAAGGTTAAGCAAAAATAAATTTGATTTGAGTTTGTCGTACCACGGAAAAGTGTGTTATTTTCCACCCAGCCAAATTCAAATGATTTAAAAAATTGCCAGGTATACAAAATTAGGTTTCAAAATCATGGAAAAATAGGCAGTATTCTCTGCTTTGAAACATCAGAGGCACGTCTGTCAAAGAACTGAGCTGACGAACTCTTGATGGACTCTTGTCAGCAGCTAACTCAGTAATGTCAGCACCAATTTTGGGCTTGTTACTCTAAAAAAATGTAATTCGTTACTCTTTCCAAAAGTAACAATATAACTTTACTTATTAGTCTCTGCCAACAGTAATTTGTAATTATTCTCCCTAAAAATGAGATGTGTGCCTCTGTGTGAATGTCAGGGTAATTGTTGGTGAGTGTAGCTAAGGCTATAGCTTCTATTCACGTGGTGGTTTTCTGTTTCCTGTGACCAGTATTTTCTCAAGGCTCTGCCTGAAAGATGCTCATCACTCATGGAGCAACATTACATTGACAACATATCAAGTAGTGATGGGCAAAGCAGTTCTTTAGATGTTACTGAATCACTGGAATCAGTTCATTAAAAAGATTCGTTCAAAAGATTTGTTCACCGAATTGTTCAGTGGATGGCGGGAGGTGCCCTGACTGTGTACTGCATAGTCCGACTCACCGAACTGATACACAGCTGAGCTGCTGCTGCCTCTGCAGCAATGTTTTAAGTTTATTTATCTGGAAACTAAGTCTGTTAAAGCAATGGGGAGGTGTGTGATTTTGTTCATGTGGCTTGACTCTTGGCTACATTAGCCGTTAGCTTGGAGAAAACAGTCCCTATGAAAGTGTATCGCTGAGAAGAAATGATCTGAATCACTCAGGGATCAGGGTTATGTCGTTCACCAAGTGATTCGTTCACTGAGTGATTCGTCACGTGGTAGGCAGTCCCTCCCTGCTCCCTGGCTGTTTGGCGACTTGCGAGTGATTCATCATTCGCACAGACCGAATCGGCAGTTCCACTCCCGGCCTGCACGCCCGCTGCTGAGCTCAACTGAACTGAGAAATGAATGAATCAGTTCTGGAAGTGATTCAGTTCAGTACGTTCACTCAACAGATTCGTTCTTTTGAACGATTCGTTCACGAATGACACTACACCAATATCAGGCCACAAGCTTCATCACTTCTTTGTAGCTGCAGCTGTCCATGATTAAAATCCAGTTTTGGTTGTTTAGCCAGTGCAGGGCTACAGCCGACCTCTGCGGCCGAGGAGGACTCACCTTTGGCGAGGTGTATTTCCTGGAGCATTACGTTGTTGTGTTGTCGGTAGTAGTAGCCGAGGTGTTTCAGACTGGAGGTTTAACAATGTGTTTTTTGCAGTGGAAAGAGTTTTAGTCCGACTACCTGCAGCAACAGTGTCCTTGTCATCTTTCCTCCTGGCAAAATCAAAGTGCTGGGAATATTTCCAGCTGCTAAGGTAAACATTTCCAACTAGCTTGCTGCTTTATTACGTGGGGGCGCAGCACCACGATTACTAAATAAGTCTGCTGATGTGATGTTGTATTTCAAGTCAGTAGTGATGAGATAACAAAAGTAACGTTGTAATGAGTTGTTTGGTTTTGGAGTAACTGTAATATTGTAACTAAAATTTCATCAATAATTAGTTACAGTACTTATTACTGGAAAAAGTAATAATATTATTTTTGCAACATGTTACTAGTAAGGTTACTAATAACGTTACTAGTAAGGCTTTACTGCCCAACACTGGTTAGCATGTTAACATATGCACACCCACACCCTGAGCTTAAGAACAAGCTGCTGCTGTGCAGCGACAGACTTGCTTTCAGCAGCTAACGTCAGCATGAAGTACACATCTGCAGCAGGTATGTTTGTGTCGGGTATTTTACTTGTGTTTATGATTGTGGCATTTAACAGAGATGTTTATTCTTGTATTTTTCTTTCTGAAAGAGCAAAGAGAGCTTGTTGAACATAGCAAACTCCCCTGCTCACACAAGGGTTGACTGACACTGATGCACTCTAACATTATAGAGAATGGTTTATGATAAGGATGGCCTGCCCAAAAAATCTTGGACACAGAAATGCTGCAAAACTGTATGGTGTATCTCCAGAATTCACTACTACATAGCCTGCTGTCTTTTCACGTTTTCAGCAAGTGTTTTCCAACATGTATAATGTGTTTAGAAAGAAGTCTCTTATTTTGCTTTACCCGAACATAAACTATGACATTCTCTCTTTTTTGTTTTAATGTGAAACAAAGAAAGTTTATTTCTTAGCATCAAATACGAACTTGAAAGGTTGAAAAAGTGACTATAAAAAATCAGCACTGTCTGCCTTTGTAAAGTGCAGCAACTGTAGTGATTTTCTGGGTTTTTATATTGGGGAGAAGCATCAAAAGGTCAAAGAAGCATCTCAAACCTCCCCTGCAGCATTATAAACTTCTCCGCTGTCCATCTGTAAGCTCAGTATGTCATCATGATTTCATCAAAATATTGCCCTTTGTTGGTATACGGTAAAACCAAAGTGTTTCACATCAAAACAGTATTCTAATCTGTTTTCAAAAAGCTGCTTTGATAGCATACCTTTTAATATTTATGGCTAAATAATTCTTTTGTGAGGGGAAATCATTGCAGAGTGTGTGCAGACTTTTAAACAGCTTTATCTACATAACTAGAGCTCTTCAGAAGCTTTGCATACAATTCACATCACACATTTTCTTAATACAAAATGGCTTCACAACGTCTGATTCTGGACTGCAAGTGTACTTCATGCACTGAATAAAACAACCCTAAATCTAAACAGTTCAGGTGGCAAAAATAAAAAGAAGGCATGTCATTTTCTCCGGTCTGTGTCTGCCAGATAGTTCAGACTCTGACCTCTGAGCATCTAAACCAATGTATTTAGCATTGTTGGCAAATCTCTTTAGCAGCGAGCCATTCATATCCTCTCTAACAGTATGTCCTCCTAGACAGTGCTGATAGCGATGGCGGAAGTAACTTATCTGGATCTATCTCTCCCCGGACTCTCCCCTATCTCTCCATCCTCTGTCCGAGAGACCTACTGAATGACAAACTGTACTGTTCTCTGTGGATCAATGGCTCATAAGTATAAACCAATTTCCTTTACAAACTGCACTCTGGGAAATAAACAGACACACTGTCTCAGGAGCCTGACAGTGTGTGTGCTGCAACAGCCCATTATTCATTGTAATGTTGTGGAACTTTGGCAGATACGCCAAACTTCAGAGATTAGGTTTAAAAGTAAATCTTGCAAAAGTACACTGCTTTTTGCAGATTATCTCACAAGACAATAGAAGTGGTGTTACATGTTTCCAATCATAGCATTAAATCCCATGTGCATCCTCCATGCCAACGCTTTTACAAAGCATATGTTTGAGATTGATTTTCTTCCAGGAATCCTTTTGTCTCCAGTTATTTCACAGTAGCATAAAAATAAAGTTTCAGTGATTTTCAATCTGCTGATGGGCGCAAAGTTTTTCCACTAAGGGAGCAGAAACTGTAATGAAAACATGTTGATGTGTTCAAGGATGCTCTGACATTTGAGACTTGTAAGCTAGCAGCTGAACATGAATTTTTAAATACGAAAAACAACGAACATCATGTCATCCTCTTCACAGCAATTTCCTTGTTTAGTCTTTTGAGATGGACCTTCTGACAATATAGCTCATCAATGCAATGCTCTCAGGCTGTCAGCGATGTGTTATGGAGTATTGGAGAGTCCTTGAATGCACCACAAAAGAGAGCTTTGAAAATGGTCCCTGTTTGCAGCTACAATGCAGTTCCACACAATATGTTGGCGTAGATTAATCTCATTCATACCGGTGGCACAATATTGAATCAAAATAAAGCTATCCACTGGAGTCTAGTGGATAGACGGTTGAGACAGTTTCTGTTCTTTGTCAGATCTGCTCGCTGTTAAAGGTCCTGTGTGTGTAGGATTTCGGGGGGATATATTGGCAGAAGTGGAATATAATATAATAAGTATGTTTACCTTTGTATATCATCACCTGAATGTAAGAGTTGCAGCGTTTTTGTTACCTTAGAATGAGCAGTTTATGTCTACACAGGGAGCAAGTCCTCATCTGTAGAGATTGCCATGTTGCAGCCCCATTTTTCTACAGTAACCCAGAATGGACAAATCAGACAGTGGCTCTAGATAGGGCCATTCACATTTTTGCATCAGCCACCGTGGTTAGCAACAAGCAATGTTGCAAGACAGACTTTTTTTTTTATGTGACACTGCTTTAATCTTTTGTTCTGGTGGTATGGTGATGCAGTGGTTAGCACTGTCGCCTCACAGCAAGAGGGTATCTGGTTCAAACCCAGGGTGGGGTCGCCTTCGGTGTGGAATTTGCATGTTCTCCCTGTGTCAGTGTTGGTTTTCTCCATGTACTCCAGCTTCCTCCCACAGTCCAAAGACATGCAGGTTAATTGGTGACTCTAAGGCCCAATCCCAATACCCCCCCTTGTCCACTAACCCCTAGCCCTTGCCCACTACCCCTTGGCCCTCGAAATGAAGCAACGAGGGGTAGGGGTTGAAATCTTTCCCCTAGGAATTGGGACACCCCTCACTACATCACCACGTCGGTTACGTTCACGCATATGTAACTATTTTAAACAGGAAGCTGCGAGCCATCTACATGTCCAACCGGCATCTACAATGGAGTCTCCAGTTGAGTTCATCCTACCGCTCGCGTTTGCTGTATCATGCTTCGTTTGATGAACAACAGACCACAGGGGACCTCTGCTAGCTAGCTAGCTAGCTAACCAGCTAACATTACGAGGCAGCATAGTTATACTAGCTGGCGTGTTATCGTAATGTGAAAAATCCGACAATTTTGCAGAACAGGACAGATGACAGACGCCAGATAGTGCGAGCTAGCTAGCTAGCTAACAAGCAACCTGACGATGGTAACGTTAGCTATGTATGAACTTTTTTCCCCGTCTCTTGCTCGGTGGTAGCCATGGCGACGTCTGCCCCTTGCTGGCAAGTCAGCATCAGAAATCCCTTGCTCCGAAGGGCTAGTTTCATACCCACTACCCCTCGTTATGCCCCCTACCCCTACATGCAAAAGGAATTGGGACACCACTACCCCTCGCAGGAACGCGCAAATGTAGGTGTAGGGCCAAGCGGTAGGGCTAAGGGGGGGTATTGGGACAGGTGTGAATGTGAGTGTGAATGGTTGTCTGTCTTTATGTGTCAGCCCTGTGATAGTCTGGTGACCTGTCCAGGGTGTACCCTGCCTCTCACCCAATGTCAGCTGGGATAGGCTCCAGCTCCCCCATGACCCTCAACAGGATAAGCGGTTACGGAAAATGAATGAAATGAACTGCTTTATTATTATTTTTTTTTTTTACTGGTTTAAAACACTGGGTTCATTTGTTCTGGAGTGCAAGAGACCTCTACGGATAATTCTGCTCCCGGCAAAATCCTCCTGAATATATGCATCAGAAAAAAATGAGCGCACATTAAGTTATCAGAAAATAAAGGTGAGCAAACATTAGCAGATGCTGGCCTAGTGGCTTGTCTCTGAAGAACCAAACAGTGTCGCTCATGTGCTTAATCTGGCCTCACAGAGGTTGTTAAATCTGCCGACAGTTCAGTTTGTCAGTTGTATGTAGTGTTTATGATGGTGTTTGTCCATCTGCTGTGCATCACATCTTGCTGCAGTAAAAATGATTCAGGTCAGATAAACGGACTGGAAACTTTACCTTATGAGGTAAAATTGGTGTTGACAAAGTTTTCCTTTGGGGAAATAATTTTCAGTCGGAAAAAAAGGTAATAAATTGCAATATATCACAATATATTGTATCTCAATACTCAGCTTAATATCGTATTGTGACCCAAGTATCATGATATTATCGTATTGTGGTGAGTCCCACCCCTCGTTTTAAGGTTTTTGATCTCCATGTCTGTTTGTTTTGGAGAAGAAGAGACCTCTGCGGATAATTTTGCTTCCAGTAAAAACAGTGAACCCTGAAGGAATTCTAACCAGGAGAAGTTTCAGCTGGTTGCAGTCTGCAATCCTCACTGCTAGATTCCACTAAATCCCCCTAAGTCTTACACACTGGACCTTTAATTTCAGTTTGGCCCTCACTGAATTTGTACTGAATATATTATACATTATACAATAGTCAACTTTGTGTGTGAAAATAAGTTAAAACAATAGAGTCAAATGGCTGAGCATATCAAAGCAAAGATATCAACATAAGATAAAATAAAGCGATAGATTAACCCTGTACAACACAGAGATAGATAAAGATAAATTAAATTAGAGCATAACAAAGCCAAACAAATAAAACAAGCATCTCAGTCTTCAAGACACTAAAAGTGGAGTAGGAGAGAGCAAATGAAGTGCTTGATATTGTTTGTTTTTTCCTGCTCTTTCATTTAATAGACAGAGGGGTTTGGTTTGGCTTTGCATGAGTATCTTCTCCCCAATTGTTTCTTCCTATGTCATCAGAATAGACAGCTGGTGGATGTAATTGGTGTTGGTGTTTGTTTTTTGGAAAGCCTTTTTATGGCCAGGTTTTGCATTCCCAAGAAACATAGCTGTTGGGGTGACATTAAAAGAATGTCCCTATTTTTCTAGAAGACTGATTTGTCTGGTTTCTCCCCCCCCCCCGCATGGTTGTCTTGAGACTGCTGCACAACATATGTCCAAATATTGCTAAACAACTGCTTGTGATGATGCAATTATGATGAGAGGAACATGTAGTGATATTTGTACTACACACACACAGTGTTTGAAACATACTGACATGGAGTAAAGCAGAGGAGTAAATTATGCATCAGGGCTGGTTTGTGAAAAAGTAGCTTTAAAAAGTACGTGAACTTTAAGTGATGGCTGGCACAAAGTAATAACTATTCAACACCTTTTGTTGGGTATGGCGTTGTTCTTTTTTCCTGTTTTCCATTATTCTTATATTACCTCCACACTAATTAACAGCAGCTCCGTGCTCTTCAACATCCACCTACACTCATCATCTCTCTCAGGTTTCACTGATTTACAGCTATTATACTAATGCTCATTTCTTTTTCCACTGATAGTCAATAACGCAACCGCTACTGCCAACATTGGATTATTAAACACAAGTCCGCGTCAGATAAATCTCTGATCTTTTATCAAGACTTCATTCCTTTTAAATTCACTATGGATTTCTGATAATTGA
Organism: Epinephelus fuscoguttatus; assembly: GCF_011397635.1. NCBI lineage: Eukaryota > Metazoa > Chordata > Actinopteri > Perciformes > Serranidae > Epinephelus > Epinephelus fuscoguttatus. The sequence goes on from NC_064766.1 coordinate 35,218,468, forward strand.
ATCGTGGCTGAGTGACGGAGGATCTGCCCCATCGATTGAAGCTACTCTTACTCATACCGTTACCATCGAGGTTGTCTGTTCACGCTGATGGAGTTGCAGTTATACACCAAATTGATTTCAAATGGTCGCTCTTCTTGCTCATTTTAAACTTCTTATTGGGTGATTCAGCTTTTGGGATGATGACAGAATCCTTCTGTTGTGTTTCCTGGGCCCCTGAAACTGAGAATTAGATCACTACTTATTTTCAACATTTTTAGTCACTTTTCCAATGATTTTGCACTTACTGCATTTTTGTAAATAGCTGTATTACAGACCATATTATCATCAGTGACTATGTTTTCATGTACTAAACATTCCAGGTTTTGCCCTTATTGCGAAAAAGACAATATTCCTAATGGGGATGTTCCTGCCAACTAATTTTAATTTAATTTAATTAAGACTAGTCGACTGGTCTAAAACACTCAGAAAACAGTCAAAATGTAGCACAATTTATTGTTAAGTATTTGAACATTGTCCCAAAAATATTGTGTGCATTAAGGGCCCTTTGAAGCCTTTAATCACAGTCTTCATGTCATGTCGGATTTTAAATGTCGGCGTTCGGTATGAATATCAACATGACGGCAACTCAGTCAAAAGTTAACCACTAAAATACCATCTAAAATAAATAAACTAACATTACAACCAAGACAGTCAAACGCAACCCCGGAGTTTTAAAACTCAACCGGAGTCAGTGATGACTGATGAGTTTTAGAATAAGGTTACAGTGCTAACGTTAGATAGTAGTGCTAACCGTACTAGTAAGTGGAAACGCACAAGGAAGATAACGTTAATGTTTCAGAGGCTATGCTACAGTAGGTTAACGTTAGCCATTAGTAACTGGATGCTGTGTTGTCATATAACGTTGTATGTTATATTAGAAGCAAACTAACAGAGCGTTACCTGTCTTGCACAGTCAAACGCAACCCTGGAGTTTTGAAACTTATTCGGGGTCAGTGATGACTGATGAGTTTTATACTACAACGTAAACTCAAATGTTAGGCCCAGTCCCAATTCCTATCTTAACCCTCAATCTTAATTTTCAAGCTCAACCCTCAGTCTCACTAGCCCTCAAAATCAAGTGTTAAGGGCTATCTTGTGACTTTAAAATGGGACACCCCTCAAAGGCAAACACGTCTTAAGACTGTGGGGGGCCAAAACTCTGTCCAGTCTGTCAATTCAAAGAAGAAGAAATATACATCATCAGTAGTCGTCAATAAAAAGACGCAACGATTTTTTTTTTTTATTTCAATTCTTGTACAAAACAAGTAGTGACAGACATGGACAGAACAAATATGCCAGGGTTAAGAGAAAAGAAAGAGAAATAAAATAAACAAATAAATAAATAAATGAATAAATAAATAAAAAAGTTCAGCAGCTCAAACCATTAAATTGTTTACATATTTTCAGAGTCTTTATAGCTTTGGAGTTTGTGGAGTGCTGAGTGGTTTCTAAGTATTGCTGCATTTCATTCATAAAAATTTTGAACAAGGGTTTTCTGTTACAAAATTTACTCTTATGAATATGGAATTTCACTAAGATAATAGATGGATTAATGATATAGAATTGTTTGTGTTTTGAAATGCTGACATCATAAAATCCAAACAGCACATCTTTGTACAGTAGTGAAAATAGAACATACATGTTGCAACGAATATACAAAATCTTTCCAAAAAGTGACAGTATAGGGGCAGCTCCAAAACAAATGTACAGTTACCAAACAATAATCTGCTGCCATCTGCAGCTGTGCTGATTTCATATTGAAACAGAATGCTTGATCACTAGGGGAACAGTTGCCATTGTGACAGAGAATTATGTTATGAATATGAACAGTTCACAAGTTACAAATTACTCACTCCCATAGTTTTTTGGATCCTGCTTGCTTTTTGTAAACTTGTCTTCATTGGTGGCCCTGAAATGAATCAGGGCTCGTGTTTTGTCTGGTGGCCCAGAAATGGAACAGAGATAACAACATTACTTTCTTTCTTTTTTTTTCTTTTTTTTTTTTTTTGGCTACTTGTCAGATATTCGTTAAGTTATTAGTTTAGTTTCATGCAGTATTGCAAGTATTATCACAATGAATAGCAGAACTGGTGAGGCTGTTTACACGGTCACACAAGTGTTATCTGGTGACTTTCATCCACGTTAACGTTTCACTCTTTGGGTTATAAATTGATAATCAACCAAATAACCTGTACCACAACAATCGACGTAACTTATTCAGCGGAAAGTCACCAGATATTACGATCACTAACGTTAATCTGCAGCTGTAATGTTACCAGCTGCAGTCAGACTCTACGGCTACAGGAGATGACACCATCTGGTCATCTTACAAAAATGTTGATGCAAACATTTCACGTATATCAAAACAACTTAATAACTACATTATCACTGAGAAAAATGACTTTTTGCAACTGAATGACAGTATACTCGGTTATCTGAGAACCGGGGTTACGTGCAGGGGCAAGCGCCCGCGCCGGCTTCGTTAGCTAGCCAAAAGAATATGTGTGTTACGCTACAAAGAGGTCTATAGTCCATAAAATGATGTTAAACTAAGATAATGCAATGGTTATCATAATTTTAAAACAACTATTAACGAGGAAAATACTCACATTGATAACTCCGCTTCCTTACACTTGTCACCACCGTCTTGCGTTGACTGAATCATCTGTACTCGGCCGGGTTCGGCTGGGCTCGGTGGATGATACGCAAAGGATTCTGGGATAGCACTCACTACCAAGGGTGGTCCTGAAAAATCTTAAGAGTGAGAGACATACAGCCCTTATTCTTGACCCACAACTCAACACTCTGAGAATCGGGACAGCACTAGCACTTCGCAGGAGCGAGGATTTTTGAGACTGAGGGTTAAGATTGAGGGTTAAGATAGGAATTGGGATTGGGCCCAAGTACTGGTGACTGGCAACATGTTACGCGAGCAGTTACCTCAGTTGCAGGCCTTCACGTGGGGAAGATGAACAGGAAGCTCGGCCAATCATTGCATTTGGTTTGAATGCAATGAACCATATGAGAATGGTATAATTATGAGTTTTGATCTCTGGTGGAATTCACTTACATTTTAGTGTGCCATCAGCTTATTAATAGCATTTTAACCTAAACAAAGAAAAGCGTACAATTTCCAGAAAGGTAAGTGTTGCTTTAAAGTTAACAAATAATATAACATCTCATTTTCTCGATCAAAGTAGTGCCAAACATCTCTCCATTTTCCCACCATGCTGTTTAAAACTCCAGTCTACTCGAGCATTACCGCGTGGGAGGGGACTGCTGTCTGATGGCTCTGTAGCACCCACTAGTGGCGGGCAGCCGCATAACAGTTAAACAGCCTTGTACATGAATAAAACAGTAATTGGTTTAACCGACTAATATTTCCGGTGCCGTCTAGCGAAGGGGTGGACGTTTAATCTTTTTAGACGTCTAATCGCGTGCATCCCTAATTCCTAATAAGCTGTGTAGATGGCTAATGAATATGAATATTACACTAATATTTTCATTTACATGAAGCTGTGCATACACTGATTCCAAAAAATATATATATTTTTTTAAAGTTTTCCACTGGTGGCAGCTCGTTAGACCGTGCAAACACAGCCTCCCTCTTTCATTCCTTTAACTACCTTCTTACACATATCCAAAAACCCAGACAGAATAGAATAGAATAGATAAACTGTCCTGTCTGTTGCAGCAGTGACAGAAATTCTCCTTTGATTAGGCTCAACAATGCACATGATCCACATTTAAAACAAATATATATAAAAAAAAAGGACTGTTAAAACAGCAACAGATAAAAGCAGGTGAACGTGCAGTGTGTATTTTTGATTGTTCAGGGTGGTTATAGCAGAGAGAATGACAGTTTTCTTGTAGATGTTTTTCCAGGCCAGTGGGACTGATGCTCAAGTCTTTTATAATGTCTTTCATAATGTTTAAAAGTAGGGAGGTATGCTCGTTTTAAATTCAGATATCTGAAATGCAGATCAATTTTCAATTCAGTTTTATTTATAAAGCCCAATATCACAAACTGCAATTTGCCTCAGAGGGCTTTTCAGCATACAGCATCCCTCTGTCCTTGGACCCTCACAGCAGATAAGGAAAAACTCAAAAACAAAATCTTAAAGGGAAAAAATAAATGTATATCTATATATCTATATATTATGGCAACTGTATTCCTTGAATCCTCTGACTTAATATACCTTTTTTTCCCGTATGCTTGTACCCCGGTTTATGTTTATTTTTTACATGTATTTTTATGTAGGCCTACTTATGTAATATTCTGGTTTAAGGCCATGTATCCTATTTGTGTTTGAATTGTGTAGCACTGTTTTTTCATTGTCTGATTTTTATGCATTTCTGAAGAACATTTCCTTTAAAATTTTAAAAGCCTGTAGGAAATTAATAATGCACAGCCTTTTGTTTGTAAGGGTGTTGTTTTACTTTGTAGTGGTTTAAGAAATTTATAAAACAGATGTAAAAACTTGCTTTTAAAGCCCTGATGAAGACCTGCAGTGGTCGAAACTTGGTGGCTCTTTTAATGGCGTTTTAATACTTCCTTTCTCTTTTTCTATATTTTTGCAGTGCCCTGATTGCCTTCCTGTGTACCCTGTTGTTTCCTGTTCTCCATGAGCAATTGACACAAGGTTTTTATCTATGTTTGATTATACAAAGCAACCAGTCATCTCTCTTTTTTGTCAGCAATCGCATATTGGCTGATTCCCATATTTCATTTTAAGTCAGTATCGGCCGATATGCATGTAAACGTGGTCATTTCAATTTACAGATCTTTGACAGTTTTGCCATTTGGACTGTAAGACATGTGTAGCTGACCATATTGCTTTTAGCACGTGGTGGCCCAGCCCTCCTGGCTTTTATACACCTGCCTACTTGCATGGTTTTAGCTCCGGCATACAGAAGCTTTTTGAGCCCATTTTCTCATCCAACTCAACTTCAGTGCTTCCACTCAGTTCTGAAGAGTTTGTTGATTGCTTTAACAGCATTTGCTTGAGTTCTCTTGATGCTGTTGCTCCTTTAAAAAAAAAAAAAAAAAATCAACAAAAATCTCTGCCTTGACTAAATGAAACCACTTCAGCGTGAAGAGAAGATGACTTAATGTTATATCATGTTTTGACATAGTGTTTTCAATTACTCATGAATACTCATCTGCAACAGACATTATTTTTTAGGTCCCTTGGGTTCAGGATACTTGGCGCATTTGAAGGCATACAGTACAAACATTTTAACCGTTGCGCACAGTTAAATCTGCTTTTTCCACAGTTCCATTTACATAAATCAGAAAAACACTTCCTTCTCATTTACCTACTGCTGCTACTACAAAATGAAAGGTGTCTTTCTGACAATGCAAACGCAGCAGCAAAAATGTTCACACCCACATTATCTGCCTCAGAATTGGTGTTTATTGATTCACTGCTTTGTATCATAACTCTATGATCACATGCTGACCCCTGTGGTGGTAATCTCCCCCTGAGCCCCTAAAATGAAGAAGGATCAAAATGAGTCTAAGGACTACTCATCTCTATATCTCCTCACACAGCAAGATAGCAGTCAGTGAATATTCTCTGTCTTACAGATCACAGGATATTCAAAATATCAAAAGATCTGGGGCAGCTGGACTTGAAGTTTGGTCTCAAAGGGTGCTCATCCAAAAGTTTTTGCTCTCATCACTCTTGTCGTGTTTTCAGTGGAAAACCTATAAAATCCAACTAGCCTAATGCCACCTGCCCAGCATCAACCAGCAGACAGACAAATTTGGCAAATAGCTGGTTAACAAAGTGAAATATTTAGCTGCCATAGCCACGTAACTCTGTCAGGAGTTAGTTGAGACCAAAAACTGAGCCAGATGGACAGTGATTGTTGGACTTACATCCATCAAGTGGCCAGAAATATGACTCTAAATGAGCAATAATGTTAGGCTGGATGTATTGAGAGGCAATAGTATGTTAACAAATTAGCCATTTGTTCATTTTCCGTAACCACTTATCCTGTTGGGGGTCTATCCCAGCTGACACTGGGCGAGAGGTGGGTACACCCTGGACAGGTCGCCAGACTATCACAGAAACAGACACCATTCATGCTCACATTCACACCTGTGGGCAATTTAGAGTCGCCAATTAACCTGCATGTCTGTGGACTGATGGAGGAAGCCAGAGTACCCGGAGGAAACCCACGCTGACACGGGGAGAACACGCAAACTATGCACAGAAGGGCTCCAGCACCCTGGGTTCAAACCAGGAGCCCTCTCTCTGTGAGGTGACAATGGTAACCACTGCACCACCATGCGTACGACTCTAAAGGAATGATGATGTTGGAATGGATGTATTAAGAGGCAATAGTATGTTAACAAGTTCACCATATCAACTAAAAAAAAATAGTAAGACGCAACCCATTCTCATTCCCAGGTCGTCAAATATTGATGTTTTGTCACGTCCTTCAGCGTCTCGTAGCTACGCACAGGACACCCCATAGCGTAAACACATCGTAACATGTGGTTATTGTTGTGAAACCGTCGCGATTAGGTCTAGGCATCAAAACTACTTTTCTCGGTTTAGAAAAAAGATCATGTTTTGCATTAAAATTTGGATTTAAACTTTGACTGTGTAAGTAAACGTAAAAGTAAATGGTGTAAAAATGTCACTTGAGTGATGTCAGTGCATGACGACCGCACATAAATTGCAAAACATTATGTTAAAACCACTCTGACTTTAGGTTTCACACAAGATGTAGGTACGTAAATGATGTTACATTGTGTTAAAACAACACTGACTTTTGTCTTCAAACAGGACACGAATTGTGGTATCCTGGGCAAAAGTCCGGTTTTGCTTGACCCATTTACTTCTACTTCCTCTCCCTCCTCCCTGCCCTAAGCAGACTCTCTCAGTCTTAGTGCAACATCAGTTGCTCGTGATGTGAGCTATAGCTGCAGTTAGGTTTACATTGCAGTTAGTCAAAAGCCTGGTGCGTCTCTTAAAGATGCTAAAGGGTGCTTTTGGCATCGTTGCTATTAGTGGTGGTATTTGACTCCATGGGAATGAAAACGGGCTGTAAGATTATTGTATTGACAGCTTGATTTTGCTGCCCCCAAGTGGCAAAAAGCTACTTATGGCAGATTTGATCAAATTTTCATTTATTTTATTTTATTTTTAACTGGTTAACTTATCATTTTCATCTCCATAAAGCTGCTGTTGTGGGTGCTGAGACCTGTTAAAAACACCAGTACACCAAACTTTATATGATTTTTTACAACTCTTGAAAGTGCTGCTTATCAACTTAATTGTGAGGGTTCGACGTTCGTTATGAATGACTCACAAGAAATAATTGGATGGAGAAGAAAAGAAAGTAAGATGAACTTCAAAAACCTGACATAAACAGTGCATTTTTATGAATATATCTAGGTTACAGAATGCATTTCTAGACTGCAGCAGAGACATAGGGGGACACTAGTTCACACAGAACACTGAAAGGGTTTGATCTCCTGCAAGAACCATTTTCTCTGAACCTCCTACTTAATGCTTTGACACCGTTATCCATGTAAATGCTCAGCGCAGTGCTTATGAATACTGAGAGCTCTCTTTTGCACATGAATTGTCAGAGTGGTTGGAGATCATTTAATTCTTAGGAGATGGTGATTAACACATGCATTCATTTCAGGTTATGCTCCTCTTTGATGCCAGCAGAGGGGGAGAGACCAAAAGAGGAAGAGGGAGGGATGGAGTAGGAGAGAGATGAGGAGGAATAGAGGGGAAGGGAGGGAAAGACGAAAGAAAGAAATACAAAGAGACAGACAGAAAGCCATGCCGGGATGAGAGAGGCAAATCCCTCATAACCATGTATTACTGATGTGTGGCAATGTGCAGGAAAGAGTCTTCATTAACACTGTTGATACTAAGCACAGCTTCATTCGAAAGCACAAAGAGCACTTTGCATTGGCAGACATTATCAACACTGCTCTTAGCTCGACAAAGACTCGAATGAAAAGAGTCAACCATGTATTGTACAATAAAAGCTGCCAGTAATTACGTTCCAATTTCCTCTTTAACAACATTGTCCTTTGCTGACATCATGTTCAATTAAAAGAAAAATTTCTGCACATTTCTGCGCGCAGTAAATGTAGTATTTGTGGTGGGTGTTTATCCAAGTGGGGGGAGGGGTATTTTGAATAAACATAGCTTGAATAAATTATGTGCGTATATACATCTGAGAGTGAGGAGAATATGGGTGGAAAGTTGTGGATTGTATGGAGAAAGGATGAACGATGGGCAGATGAGAGATTTGATGGTGGCTTTGCATTGTAATTATAAGATTTAACCATTTAAAAGGCTATTGAGACTGTCATTATCCTCCTCGTAATGCTTTCAGCCAATCTCATACTGTATGGAGATATTTCCATCGCTCCACCACTGATAATATGCCAACACCTTCCTTTGGGTAAATATCTCATTGTTTTTAAAGGTCATGTCCCAAATACCGATTCATAGCTCATGCAAAAGGGCAGATGTTCTTCAGTGAAACCACAGCTAAGGTCATTTGCACAGTGTTACATCCATCTATACACTCTGTCTGTTATCTGTAAGCTTCTAACCAACCATGCATCCTATATGTTTTCCACCCATGCATACATCATCTGTGTGGATCGGCAGCAGGCAGCAGGTCACGGTCTGATGCCAGTGAGGCACATGAGTAATGTTTTCAACTGGAGAAGACAAAATACTTTACTCAGTCTGTAGTCTCTTGCTCTAGATCTTCAACCTAAATTTGTTGGCAGGGTACATTTCTGCAAACCATGGATATGCTAAATTTGTACATTATTATGGATCATATATGTCGTAACTTCATCAAACAATCCTGTTGTTAATGTGTGACTAGGTTCAGGCATAAAAACTACCTGGTAAGGGCTAAGAAAAGATCATGTTTGGGGTTAAATAACACCGTTTTGATGGCACAGTCACAGCTGGCGAAACTGTTGTTGTCTTGATAGAAAAATACCACTTTTCATGGTGCTATTCCAGCAAACCCAGTGATGTCTCGGTAAAAAACATTTGCCTTTTGTGGCACTAAAACAGCAGCAGGGCACTAAAAACACTCACGTTTGGTAGCTAAAAAGCAGCTTGGAAAACAGCTGTGACTCGCTAAAAAATAACTGGTTTTATTGTTTGTTGGTTTTGAACACTGCTCTGCAGCTTAGCAGGCATCCCTTTCTCCACCTGGTGATAAAGTCAGTTCATACACGATAGCTGTGTCTCAATTAAGGGCCTTTTCAAGGGCACGACCTTCGTGATCGACATCGGCCATGTCCTTTGAAGATCTCATCAGCCAAACTGAATTGTCTTCAAAATTGGATGGTCTGGTCTGCAATTTCCTGGGTGCATCACCAGTTGTTCTCGCCCCAACCCGGTGGCGTTCTTGCTATGTAGCAACCAGCTGCGCTTGACGAAAGAAGGAGTAAGCTAGTAAGATAGTTTGCCCTAAGTCATGGACTGTTTTCAGGTAAACTTCAGGTAAACTTAAGCTTGTTTAATCTGTGTGCTTTTAGCTAATAGTAATGTTAACAACAGTTAACCGGTAGCTATTTAACAATTGCTCGTTAACTTCATTTATAATCGTCACCGGCGCACAGTGCATCTTGGGATAGGCTGGGCCTCGAAGGATTCATCCATTGCATCCTCCAAATCTGGGGAAAGAAGGCCGCATTTGAAGGAGCCTTCAAAATGGGTCAGCCTTGGTCACGCTGATGTGACACAATCGGTCTTCAAATGTAGCCTTCAAATGCTACAGCCTCGGAATTGAGACACAGCTTATGTCACTCAAGACAGGATAGGTATAAAATGGACACAAAGTATGGTATTCGAGGTTTGCAGACATGTACAGTGCCAACCTTTTCTTCTGGTGACTGGGCTGACATCTTTGCAGGTTGAATATTATCTATCATGAGGCTTAATCCATGTCAAAGAAAATTATGTGAAATGTGTTTCTGCTCATTCTTTTAAATTAGACTTTTAAAGCTTGTTATGTGCATACGAAGTCACATGCTCAAATCATCCTCAGCTATACCTTCAACCTGCACACCAAGACAATACAGAGAGGACTGACCGGGCTCCACCCAAACTGTCAAACTGCTACTTCAACTTAAATAGGGCTGAGTGTGTTCACTTCTGTAAGTGCAGTCTCTGGTTTTGCCTTTGAAATGACACATTGGAGATGATTCATAGACTTAAATATATTCAGCCTTCACATTTAGTCACTTGTTTATGAAAAAGGTTTGTGAGGGAGTTGTTTTTAAAAGCTGTTTATGAATAATGCACAGGAAAGAAGGCAGCCAGAGAGCCCTACTGTATAATCTCAGTGCAGTAGCCCTAGTGATTTAAATTATAAACAATGTCAATTTAAGCTGCAGCCTTGTATAGTATTAAACATAATAAAAAAACGACATGCGACTCTCCACTAAGCCTTGCCCCATAGTTACTGTTGCTATGTATGTCAATCTTTCTATTCTTGCGAGTTTACGGTGATAATGGGGGCAGATTAATCACCTAAAATTACTAAAAAAATAAGAAAATGGATCTTGCTGTCGGACAGGACAAAAGCAGGCCTCCTATTATTTCATTTTAACATTACCATTAGGCTGCTTAGTTTCGTACTTGTTTGTATTAGGGTTAGCCATGTCTAGCAAATTGGCAAATGACAATGTCCACAGTGACACATCCCGGTGGATAATGACATAATTGTTTGGGAGGATCGCCACAACACAAAAATGTGCATTAAGACTGAGCATCATGGCACTCTTCAAGGTGTGTGTGTTTGTCTCAGACAGAGAGGGGGAAGAGAAGGTGTAAGGTGGACCTACAATAAATTGCATGTCCACCTTACACCTTCTCAATGCCGGGCTTACTGTACGTTCAAACCAGAAGCTTCCAAAGAGGCCAAGTCTGTCGCAGACGCCCAAGAAGCATGACTGTCAAAAATATTTGTGGCAGCTTTGGTTGCTCTAGTCGCTCATCACGTGAATCATTGAACGTTTGATTGTGCTTGTCAATTCAAGCAAAGGAAAACAGACTACTGGCTTGAAAGCAGTGTAGTTGCTGCTTGCTGTTGTCCAGTCAAAAAGCTCAGAAAGTTGTGTTTGGTCAATGAAAACAGAAAACGTATGTCATCCCATTCAAACCAAGCAAGGAAGACTTGCATGCTACATCGCAACATTAGCCTGCAGTTCTCTCCTCTATTACTAACATTACACACTTTAAAACTCACTAGACCAACCAACTGCATCTGCGACGCGGTCCCAAGCCTCATTCTTTTTATTTTGGTCTCTGTAACTGAACAGCGACACATTATAAAGGACTGAGTGGGCACGAACGCAAGTAATCAGCTTCTTGATATCCATTGTCAGATCAAGTGTGCTGTAGGAACCAAACTTACATGGCTCGTTCTCTGGGACCAGCTTCATCGAAGCACGTCAGCATTCCGATTGGTTGTCGCCAAACTGCGTCAGAGCTCATTACCAAAAAGTTAAATGAGTTTTAACTCCCCTCCCCGCACCACTCCGGTTGCTTTGGTCGCCCAAGACACGTGGCTGACGACCAGGTCACCCAAGTCGCCGGGCTCTCATTGAAAATGAATGTCTTCCACGGTTTCGGAAGCTCTGGTCACTGGTGGTGCGAATGTACAGTTAGAGGTTAACGGCTGACGGCCATCAGTGATGAACAGTGGCATTGTCCATCAGTCCAACCCTAAAAGGTTAGACTTTATGTGTTATCAAGAGCATAGGGATGGGTATCGTCAAGCTTTTATTGATACTACTACTTTTATCGACACTCCTTATCGGTATGGTACTTTATCAATCACTCCTCCTGTCCTCTGTCCTGCTCCCTCTCTGCTGATGTGATTCTCTGCCTGCTGGTAACATTAGCGCTGGTAGAGAGGAGGGGCTGTTTGTGTCAGCCAGCATCTTAGTTTAAAAGAATTTGCCCAATTTTAGGATGAGTAGCAAACTAAGCTAAATAGTTAGACTACATACAGACAGCTGTCATTTTAGTAGAGCTGGGTTGAAAAAATTGATTTAATCGAGATTTTTTAATTTTCTGTAGCAGTAAACACATGGGCCGATTAGTCTGAGTGGGCGGAAGTTTGCTGCAGAGATCAGCTGCTCATTGGGCGGAACGAGCCACCCGCTGAAGTCCCACCCTACCACCTCCGGTTGTGTAGCAGTTTTCAACCGTTTTCAACACGTCCTTTACTAACTTTTGCGGTGATTGATCTTGCGGGGATGTAGCCATTTTTCTGCCATGGTTTGCGTCCTGTAGGTGATATTTTTGTGGGCGTGTTACACCAAAACCTGTTTCCCCCGGCAATATTTTTGCAAGCGCACCGTTGCTGTGGCACCGCCCAGAACGATTCTGATTGGTTGAAAGAAGAACAAACTGGGAGGCAAAGATCCTCTCTGAGGCAGAGGGTTCACTTTGCTGCAGGGTTCACCTACATTGTTTCTCTTCTGATACAGTCAATGTGTGCATCACAACCACTGTAGTGTATTGCGAAAAAAGCTTTAAAAGACGGTTACAGGCAGTAAACTTGTGGATGTCCTTTGTTTACATTTTATTTAAATTATTTAAATTGTCTGCCTTGTGATTAGATTGAATTTAAAATATTTATTTTGTATGTGTCAGGTAATGTTAAATAAAAGTACATAATGACTAATGTACTGCTTTGGGGTCCATTCTTAATGTAAACAGTATTTTTAATAGTAATGCACCAGGTCAGAGGGTTCCTTGTTAAATATACTTCGTTAGTTATCAGAAAATATCTTAATATCCAAGCAAATTTTGTATCATAATTGAAATATACTTGACTGAATCGATATTAAACTGAATTAAATCGAATCGAATCTAATCATGAATCGAATCGAACTGAGTCCTTGAAAATCGTATCCAATCGATCTGGAAAATCTGAATCGATACCCAGCCCTACATTTTAGTCTTGACATTAGCCAAACTAGCGTGCTGTCCTTGTGTAAAACATAATCTTAGCATCAGTGGATGACCGACTGTGGACAGAGCAGAATGAAATAGCGCTGCTTACATGTTTATGCTTGTGAACATGTGCATTGATAAAGTATTGGCTTTCTGCTGGCAAAAGTTTAATTAATTGAGGCCTTTGATAATTTAGCCCTGGGGCTCTTTCAGTACCGGGTTTTGGTACCCATCCCTACAAGAGTTGCTAATGCTAGCCTAAATTCTGATAGCATCCAGGAATGGCTAAAGTAAGGTGATACTACACAGTTGCTCTAGTTGTGAACATGACTTTTTATTGTAACCTGTAACCTTTCAAATTAATGGTGTTCTCTGTGCCCTTGAAAGTAAAGTTAGTAGCGTACTGCAGGTAGTTAGCAAGTTAGCGGGACATGGTAACAATTAATTGGCCTAAAAGGTTCTGCACTGAGCTGGTTTAAATCTTATTTATCTGATCGTTTTCAGTTTGTTGACATTTATAATGAATCATTCTTACATACTAAAGTTTGTTTTGGAGTTCCGCAAGGTTCTGTGCTCGGACCAATCCTATTTATTCTATATATGCTTCCTTTAGGTAACATCATTAGAAATCACTCTATAAATTTCCATTGTTAGGCGGATGATACACAGTTGTATTTATTGATGAAGCCAGAAGAAAGTAATCAATTAACTAAACTCCATAACTGCCTTAAAGACATAAAAACCTGGATGAGCACCTTTCCTGATGTTAAATTCAGACAAAACTGAAATTATTGTTCTTGGCCCCAAACAACTCAGAGACTCTTTATCTGATGACATAGTTTCTGTAGACGGCATTGCTCTGGCCTCTACCACTACAGTACCGTAAGAAACCTCGGAGTAACATTTGATCAAGATTTGTCTTTTAAATCTCATTTAAAACAAACCTCATGGACTGCATTTTTCATCTGCGTAATATTGCGAAAATTAGGCCTATCCTGACCCGAAAAGATGCAGAAAAATTGGTCCACGCTTTTGTTACCTCTAGGCTGGATTACTGTAACTCTCTATTATCAGGTAGCTCTAGTAAGTCCTTAAAAACTCTCCAGCTAATTCAGAATGCAGCAGCACGTGTACTAACAGGAACTAAGAAACGCGATCATATCTCTCCTGTTTTAGCTTCGCTGCACTGGCTCCCTGTAAAATCCAGAATTGAATTTAAAATCCTACTGTTAACTTATAAAGCTCTAAATGGTCAAGCTCTGTCATATCTTAGAGAGCTCATAGTGCCATATTATCCCACCAGAACACTGCGCTCTGAGAACGCAGGGTTACTCGTGGTCCCTAAAGTCTCCAAAAGTAGATCAGGAGCCAGAGCCTTCAGCTATCGGGCTCCTCTCCTGTGAATTCATCTTCCTGTTACGGTCCGGGAGGCAGACACCGTCTCCACATTTAAGACTAGACTTAAGACTTTCCTCTTTGATAAAGCTTATAGTTAGGGCTGGCTCAGGCTTGCCCTTTACCAGCCCCTAGTTAGGCTGACTTAGGCCTAGTCTGCCGGGGGACCTCCTATAATACACTGGGCACCTTCTCTCCTTCTCTCTCTCTCTCATATCCTATAACTGCATCTTGCTAACTCAGCCATTGTGGATGTCACTAACCCAGCTTCTTCTCCGGAGCCTTTGTGCTCCACTGTCTCTCAGGTTAACTTCTATTGCAGTGGTGCCTGGACAGCGTGACGTGTGTGGTTGTGCTGCTGCCGTGGTCCTGCCAGATGCCTCCTGCTGCTGCTGCCATCATTAGTCATTAGTCATACTTCTACTGTTATTATACACATATGATTATTATCACACATGTATACTGCCAGATACTAATATATACTTTCAACATATTGTACCACAGTAGCCAGAACTATAACTATAATATTATTACTTTCATTAATGTTGTTGTAAGCTACTGTCATTACCGTCTGTCCTGCATCTCTCTCTCTCTCTCTCTCTCTCTCTCTCTTTCTCTGTCTCTCTTTCTGTCCCATTGTGTCATACGGATTACTGTTTTACTGTTAATTTATTATGCTGATCTGTTCTGTACGACATCTATTGCACGTCTGTCCGTCCTGGAAGAGGGATCCCTCCTCAGTTGCTCTTCCTGAGGTTTCTACCTTTTTTTTTCCCCCGTTAAAGGTTTTTTTTGGGGGAGTTTTTCCTTATCCGCTGTGAGGGTCCTAAGGACAGAGGGATGTTGTATGCTGTAAAGCCCTGTGAGGCAAATTGTGATTTGTGATATTGGGCTTTATAAATAAAATTGATTGATTGATTGACGTACAGACCAGCACATATACGGGTACTTAGCACAACGTCAGGGTCAGGTTTTAGGGGTTTGAAACCTTAAGATCCTAATGATGCCAAGGCAATTTGACATGTGTTTGGATTATAACATTGACAAGTTTGTGCGCATTAATTTCTTTTTAAACATTTGTTGCATAAATATGTCTAATAATAATAATTTTGCAACCTTGCCTTAACCTGAACTTTCTTGATCAGTGTTGTCAACTTAGTGACTTTGTCGCTCTAGCGACTCTTTTTCAAAAAAGCAACTAGTGACAAATCTAGCGACTTTTTCTGATGTTATTAGAGACTTTTGGAGACTCTGATGTGAAAGCATGTATTGTTCTTATTCTTCTCAACGAGCAGCGGATAATGCCGTGGGCTCCTCCTCCGCCCCAAAGCACTCACAGGCCTCCCAGTCCTCCTTCCCAGCTGCAGTCAGAGCAGGAGATGTTAACCCCTCCACATCCAGACTGCAAGTGAATCGTGCATGCACAGAACCGTCTCTGGCTGATCCCAACATGGCTTACAGTCAGGGCGGGATGTAAATGTAGCGACTTTTAGGACAGCCAATAGCTACTTTTCTTACTGAGGAGTTGGCATCAGTGTTCGTGATACCTGCTGTCTTGCCCCTTTAGTCTTCCCCCGTCCAAGTGGATCAATGATCAAATACAGTGCCTGGAAATCGTTTATCTGGACATTTATACATATTTTTATTTGGATCATCAGGTGTTATCAGGCTAAGTGTTGTCTGTAAATAACCAACCAGGCTATGCAGAAATTTAGTTGGAGATGACTGTCTGATGCTGCTTTGCTGTATGACTGTACAGCAGCATCCTCCCACTGAAGCTAGCTATCTATCAGCGGTAGCAACTGTCACCAGCATCATTTAGCAGTTTACCACACTGACAGGGAATATTTGCGTAGCCTATGTGCCTCTCCTCTCAGTCGGAAAGCCTTGGTTATATGGTTGTTTTTATTTTCTTATTTGGCAGCTTTTCCACATTTCAGTCTTTCTCTCCTTATGTGACAGCACCATTATTACCTCATATGGGGACACAGTGTTGGCCAGTGGTGCTTGATGAAGTGATGCTGGTCTGATCTATAGCTGATAACCACACAGTTTAATCTATCCCTTACACTTTTCCTTCTTTGTTTCTTTGGTTTTAGAAAAGCAATAAAAAACGCATCATCCTCCAAACTCTTTAACTGCCAATTATCTCTAGTATTACAGCCCCAATGCACACCACTTCATCCTGCAGGAAATCCAAAGCCTGACAGGCCTGCTGTGCATAGCCACGGATGCTAAGCTGTGATTGGACAACTGACCTTTTAGTTTACTGGGCTACTTATACAGAATCCTGGTAAACACTTATGAGAAAATGATTAAGTACTGCACAAGCATTTATATAATGAACCCAGCCAAAGGGTTAAAATCACATGTGCTACAGTATAAAATTGTTCTTTTCACAAAACATTGAACCAAGGGTAGAAATCTATAATGCTCCATCGTAAAACAACGAACAGGGGTCACTCCATTACAAAGGTCTCATGTCAATAAAAAGGACACTGACCTTATGGAGTGTGGTCAAGCTATATTCTGGGGATATACATTCACTGCTCCTCCTCTTTGTGGGTGTAAGAGCTCAGACTGCCAGTTCACAAAGTCAGCCTAACATGCCGTAAAATATTAATAAATAGTTTCATCATAACTTCAAAAAAGTTGCCCCTAGTCTTGTTTGGATTTTCTCTCTTGCAGTGCAGCTTATTGCCTTGAGTGACTCACATAAAATAATTTACATTTATATGTATTTTTTGCTCCAAATTTTACTGTCACAGTTGAAGCTTGGACACTTGATAGTGAGTATTTCCATAATACTAAGGAAGTGCCACAGACAATTTTATGATAGATGTCTTTGTCAATAAAGGATGGTATTTCACTGGCGTGCACGCAGCTCCGATGTCATACATTTTGATCTGGATCTAGGGAAGACATTTATTTCTTTATTAATTTATTTATTTGTTCATATATTTATTTATTTATTTATGCATGATGTGATATGTTGGCTTTTGCCACATAAAGTTATCACCATTTGCTCTAATGTGTCTCATTCTCTGCTCTCAAAAGGATGCCCCGGAGCATTCGGTGCGGTGAATCTCTCTCTTTGAAAAAACTAAAAATAAATAAATAAAAAGAAATAATTTGTTGTGCACCTTTTAGTGGGAAACCTCTTTATATTTTACAAGAGCACTTTGACCAACAGCAGTCTTTATAAATCGAATTACCCAGTGTCCTTGAATGTTGATGGTAGCTTTTACAGAGGGTGAGGAATGTTAGTGCAGAAACTGCCGGCGTGAGTTAGCGTGTAGCATTCATTTAAGTGTTTGTTTGTAAAAGAAATCCACACTGAATGTTTTTATTACTTGGGAAAAGAGCAAATACAATTTCCTTTCATCAGCTGCACTCTGCTGTATCTGCATGTGATGGGGTACTGAGGAGATAAGGTGGTGGTTGGGGACTTGGGGAGCAGGAGAAAGAGGTGACGGTGCTGGTATCCTCATGACCGGCCTGTCACTACATATGGACAAACTGTGTGGGGATGATGGGGGACAAAGGAGGCGATTAGTTGGACAGAGCACTCGTAATACACTCTCGGGGGACCAGTAAGTCAGGCAGCTCAATGCTGCAGCCAGGTTCACTGAGCAATTAAGAGAGCCGGGAGAGTCAAAGTGGCTTAGCCTGATGCTCTGCAGCTCTGAGCCAGTGTTGAGAGCAGAGGGTCACTTTCAACCCCTATCAGTCCACCTGTGTGTCTTAATGCACCCATCCACACTGGCTAGACGAGCCGAGAACAGAGCCAAAGGGACAAGTGGGGCCAAAGCAGTACATGGGAGGAATTATTCTCCCCTTTCCCCATAATTGTGTCTGACATATCCTTTGGCTTTCCTCCCAGATCACTAGCAATACATATATTTTTCTTTATGCCCTTGTTATCCCTGACTCCTTAATGAATTATTTATAGTGGGGGAGAGCGAAGGGGTAGAGAGCAGTTCCCCCGGAGTAAACATACCAATAAAGGAAAGATGGCTGCAATAAAATGATATGGAAGGCATCATTTGCCCTTTTATCAAAATGGGTTTCAAAGTATCATGGGCGTCACACAACAGGCAATTTGTTAATTTCTAACGGGAGGACGACTTGGTTAGAGGTCCCGGCTCTGGATAGGATGGCGTCTGGGTCTGGACCTGGACCTGGATCATGGTCCACCTTTTATACCAATTTTCCACCAAATTATTTCTGGTTCTAAAACTGAGGACTCTTGGAACCTTGGTGCTGTCTACAGTATCTACAGTAGAAGTAACCAGTAGTAGCAAAATGGCAGATCACATTGATTACCTGTGAGCTTCTGCTCTGTTATTTTTTTTTTTTAAGATATTTTTTTGGGGCCTTTTGCCTTTATATGACAGGAAAGACACAGCTTGAACAGGGAGAGAGAAAGGGGGGATGACATGCAGCAAAGGGCTGTGGGCTGGAATTGAATCCGTGGCCACTGTGGCAAGGACACAGCCTTTGTACACGGGGCGCCTGCTCTGCCAGGTGAGCTAGTGGGCACCCCAGATATTTGTTTTTTATCCAAAAAACAAGCATGGACCAACTAATAATAATAATAAGAAGGCATAGAAGACTGGTATGCATCATCATGGTTCACACTTCAGGCTAAGAAAAGCCTGTTATTTTTTGCTTCTAGCTTGTAACCACTTTTTCGGGCTCTGAACCAATTCATTTTGGGTCAAAATGCTTTGAACGGTTCAAAATTACGTGCAGGAACTTGAACAGAACTCGTTCCATGTTGGTGGAAAAGGAATATTATGCTGTGTCTCAAATCGTGTACTTCTGTACTTACACTTACTATTTTGAGTGCATAAGTGCGTTCACACTGAGAAGTATGGAAGAATGCAGTGCACTATGAGTACCCGGATGGTGCACTCAAAACGGTCAAAAAATTGAGCTATGAACTATGGACACTTCTCGCCCTCAGTGGTCGCCATCTTGGCTACGTAGCGGAAGGGGAGGGACCACTTTTCAAACTGGAAATAGCGGCCAAGGACTGTGTGACCGTAAACGTCGCTGCATTGTACAAATACATGTGTTTTTTGCACTAAGCCCCACGATACTGTTGTCGGGTATAAGCCAGCAGTATGTTTATTGGGTTAATTTAGCAGTCTGTAATGATTTGATGCTAATGCTAGTTTGCTAACTAGCTAATTTGTGGTCGTCATTTCTGCTGAGTGCACAACGGCGGTGTCTGGTTTGAGACAACACTACCCTGTCGAAATTTGCTCACTACGCCAATAAGTACATCATGCACACAGTATACTACATGGAAGTATACTAACGGAAATATGTGATTTGAGACACACCATTAGTGACCTTTAGAGGGGAAGGAGAGGGATGGCAAGTTCCCTTCACTAGACATGCACTATTTTTGAACTTTAAAGCAGCCAAACTCTTTAGCAACATGATTCTCCGGAAACACGAGTGAAATTGAGATGTATTAGCAGGTTCTGAAATTACTATCCGCCAAGCGCCAAATGGGGGAAAGTTTCCCGTTTGGCAAGTAAATCTTGGAAGGCTGTTTGCCACAGTGGCAGGTAAATGTTGGTCCCCAAAATAGTCATATAATAAAAAACTACGCTGAGGGTCTCTACCGTGTTTTGGTAGGGGCATGCTACTCTGCTGCTCTTCTATTTTCTGTGTGTCTCTCTCTCTCTCACTCACACACACACACACACACACACACGCACCACAGATGTATTCTGGAAACGGAAACATCTTGAGCGCTCCTAGTTGTGCGGCGCTGTTTATCTTAAAGGACATCAGCTATGATGCTAATGTGCAGCTGAGGGTTAGTGAGTTGCCCCCTATACTTATGAAGGTAATAAAATAAAACCACGGAGGCTCTATAGTCTCAACCAAGATGGCAAACTCTATATTGCTTCCTGCATTGTCAACAGCAGCGCATTATAGCTTCACTTCTTACGTACTTACCTTACTCAATAGAAGCCTGAGATGTTTTCACTGCATCACTGCTTACCAGATAATTTTGCTCCAAATTTTAGGTAAATATAAATATTTTTATCTCCCAGCCCCTGTGGCCAGTGAATAAAAGATTAATTTTGGGCACTGTATTAGTATTGCAGACGCTTTTGTTATAAACTCCATCATAATTAAATTGTGATGCACAAACAATTGATCTTAACTGTACTAATCCTGGCTGCTGCATAAATGGAGTCGATTAAACCTTCTCACATATTGCATTATCTAATGCAGTTTAACCTCCTTGGTAGAAGTTCAAACACAGTCATCGAATTTTAGGTTTCTCCCAGTGTTAAAGTCAAATGTTACCCATGACTCCTGGCGATCACCAATAAAAACCTGACTCTACTGGAAGCATTTTAACAGTAAGGCCCCGGGACAATCCTCAAAAGGTGTTTTTTCTTTATTTGCTTTTTTGTCTCTCCACCACTCCACAAGATTACAAGAAAGAACTCAGTGATGCCTTGAGGGGAACAATTTCCAACTTACTGGCAGCACATTCATGAGCACTCTCTCACCTAAAGGTCCTGGGAGAAATCTGTGCACCAATTTACAGCCTCCGCAAGAATGTGAGCAATAACTGTCCTGAAATGAGGAATCAGGTTCTTTGTTACATTTTATTTATTTGGAGGAGAAACCGTCGACTTCTCAGAAAGACCACGGGGTTCAAACTGAACAGCACTCTGAACAGCTTCCCCTCTCCCTAAGCATGTAGTGTATGTTTGAGGTCTTGATTTACAGCCATTCTCGTTCATTCTCTCAATGATATTCACACAAAAAGTGAATTATTCTCCCACACATTAATCTGCATGAAGCTTTTGCTCATTGAGACATACGAGCTTGCAGAGTTCCAGTGTTTCACAATTGCAGGGGAGGGCAGTGATAGGTCAAAGCAGAGAGCCTGTTAATTGAAGTTGTACATAATAAAAGAAGGGATGGGGGAGTGAAGGGGGGGGAATCTGTTTATTAATAATTGATCAAAGAGCCGTTAAATCGAAATGTGTTTGCATCAATTAATCATCCCCCCAGATGCCACTAATCAGCCTTTTCCATCGTAGCATCATAGCAATCTTGCAGACTACACCAGTTGTGCTGAGCCTAAGCCATCATTCATCACGTCTCACTGTGCTCTTAAAGCTGGCCTCAAGTCTGTGACAGAGTGATTAAAACACTATTGCCATTGAGCGCTCCGGGCTTTACTCACAATCTCCTCTAAAAACAGGCTGCAGTCTACAATGTGTACAGTGTGAAACTTGATTACCATGTTTCTACGAGTTATTGATATTCTTTGAACTTTAACAGGGTGGTGAGGCATTCTGCAACACTCTGCGGCGACAGTTTGGCTTCTTAAAATGTTCAGTTCAATCACTGTCAGGCTCTACAAGGACCTGGTTTGCTGAGGGGGTGGACACCCATTAGCTGTTTGTGTGCAGTACAAAGCAGAATTTAAAACAATGACTTAATTATAGCTCATGGTCAGAGTTATTGTCATTATACCTTGGCACAGGGAAAAGGGGTTATATCTGTATTTTTTTTTTTTTTTAACTCTATTAATTTTCAAGGTATCATGTGGATTTCTGTTGTAAGGTACCAGAATCAAACTCACCCAGCCAACAGGTGCATGTATCAACATACAGCAGTGGCTTACAAGAAATTGTGAATTGTGTAGAATGTAGATTGAAAAATAAAACCATTGAATTCTTTTGGGAAAAAAAAAAACAACTTATAAAAGAATGAACAAGGACAAATAATTTGTATTAGGTTTAACTGTGGAGGGTTGCAGCCTTGTGGAGTGCAAGGCTCAATGACTGCCATTATAAAAGCAGTGCTTACTACAGTCTATATTTAACTGAGTCACAGACAACATGGCATAGCAGCAAAGCATTAAATGTGTGTACCACACAGTTTGTAAAAAATATGTACATTTGTGGGATGCAATTGCTTTGGCTGTGTGTTGTCTGTCTTGGTGAAGCTCTTTTTTTTGGGTGACTTAAGCCCCTTTTACACTGCCAGATTTTCAGCGAATGTTGAGCCGTTTTGCCGGCAAGCTGCGAGCGTTTAGACACACAGAGCCGGATTGGAGAGTTGATCTGAGGTGCCCAATTTTCTGCCGCGTAGGTATAAACATATTGGCGGAACCTTTTTGGTTTAAAAAGAATGAGGCGCCCTTCCGCCACGGGAGGGGCTGTTGATGATTTGTGGGAGGAGCTGTTGATGACGCAGCACGTGTGACGCACTGGCGGTGGGCTAACAGGAAACAGCTGATAGCAGCAATGAGCAGCTTGTAGCAAGAGGGAAACGCAAACCTGAAAGACACTTTAAAGATGAGCAACTGGGGAGACAAGGAATTGCGCGCCCTCCTTGTCCTCGCAAACGAAAAGGCCATTAACCGTCAAATGACGGGAACGGTGAGTAACAGGCCAACTTATGAGAGAATTGCCAGAGGACTGATCAGCTGCGGCTTCCCTCCCAGGTCACTGTTTACGTCACACGCTGAGCTACATGATTTGTTACTTGCTCACGACCCCCATTGCCCCAAAAAAGGCAAATTCTATATGATCAAAAGTAGGCAGTAGCCACTCTTTGCATTGCGTTCATATAATGGTTGCAGCTGATATGGGAAGGGTGTTGTCGCTGACTGTTGCCATTGTTTAGTGCTGTTGATGAAGTTAGCACAATTAGCTGCTAGCTGCTGCCTCAGCCAACTCTATGCTGTGAACCATGTGGAGACAATTCATGGGCTCTGAATTTCCCATATAGCCCCTTCAAACAAATCAAGGCTTCCACATCATCCTTGGCTACGTCCAGACTGCTGGCAAAAGAGGCTCGAGTCTGTTGAGGCTCGAGTCTGTTTTGCTCATTTGTGACTCAAATGTGTTTTATTGACAACAGCACAGATTATATGGGATCCCATCTTTTCAATTCTACTTTGGGTCACTTCCATATTTGGTCATAAGTCAGATACAGGAGTGATTTTTTTGCAATGCTACCTCAGTCTGAGCAGTCATATTGAAATTTATGTGACTTTTAGGTCCCCCTAGATCGACATTTGTCACATTTCTGAAGTGAGTGTTGCTGCGAGACTCTTGTGGAGAGGCGCTGACAGATGTAGCCCCTGACATCCTGAAAATTTAGATGTATTCTGTTTCAGTGAAGCAACTGACATCACAGTGCCACCTGAGGAGGTCAGTTAAGAGTAATTTTGCTTTCGATAGCCCAACACCCATTAATTGGTAACTAACCATTTAATTTTTGAGGGAAAAAAAGACATGAAATACAAGAGGCCTTTCCTCTTAGTCCAGCGCTCCAGAGGCTGCATTTCAAAGCACTACCCATTATGAGGTGGTCAAATTTTAATGTTTAGTGATGGAAATGTTTTGCATTTTATTATATTTTCTGTTGGTTTTGCTGACAGACAGCCGGCCAGATATGTGGCAAAACCAAAAGAAAATATAATAAAATGGAAACATGGTGCCCACTGCCCACCCCCCAGTCTGCACTGGTTCCTTTTCAGTTTCTGAGCTGCAGTGTACTGCACACCCCTAGGGCTGGGTGGGAGCTAACATAGCTACCGAGTGGCACCACACATTCAGCGATTACAGCTGGTAATGACGACCCAGTCCTACCCTTCGGTCTTCCGCGGTCAGTAAGCAGCTTCATTTTGAGCCACAAACTCCCCTTAGCATTCCTGCCTATCAGCTGTACTGATATTGCTTACGGGGGTAACATAGTTAACAATGCTAAACGGGTTTTACGGCTCCAAACTGAGCCACCTACTCACCACAGCAAGCTGAGGGGACACTGGTGGGCTGTGACGGTGTCACCAGCTGTGATCGCCAAATTAGCATCACTGCTAGCTAGCTAGCTCCTACCAGACCCAAGTGGTGTGCAGTGCAGTAAACTGAAGAGTAACAAATGAGCCTATAGACTGTGTATCTGGACAAAAATATTCTCAGCAGTTAACCGATTAACAGGTGACCATTGACATCCCTAATCCCACCACTCCTGGCTCCAACTCTGCATCGCACACACATCTGATTTGGTCTCACTTAAAAATTCAGTGAACAGCCAAACAAAAATAGTAGGATCTAAGCAATAAATCCAAATAGAGCACTAAGGCTTGCAGTGTGAATGCAGCCTTTGACTCCTCAAATTTTGGGTGAAATCTGTTTCAGCGAAGCCATCCACGTCACAATCCCCACATTCCTGGACACCTCCGTACAAGACTAGCAGCCATTGCTCCCTAAATTTGTCTTTCTTTCTCCTCACCCTCGTTCTCATCATCATCTGCTCACAAATTCACTGGCTTTCATTACACATCAACTTCTAAATCAAGCCATAAATGCTGACATCAGTGGCCTCGATGTTTACTTCTACAACAGCGTGCTTTGTGTGACGTCTTTGACACAGTGTGAACGTAGCCTTTGACTCCTGAATATAAGCGCATCTGTGGCTAACATTGGCAATAGGTCTGCAACGATTAGTCGACTAATTGATGACTAATCAACTATTAAAATAATCGGTTTGAGTCATTTTTCACTGAACAGTACTATAAAAGTACCCCAAAATACTCCTATTGCAGCTTCTTATGTTCAAATATTGGCAGCTTTACACACTCTCCCATGACGGTGAACTAAAACCCTTTGGCGTGAGTACGAAACAAGACATTAGATGACATAATTTTGGGGTTTGGGAGAGACAGACCGACATTTTTCAACATTTTACGACAATGAAAATTATCGTTAGTTGCAGCCCTAATTGGCAATCCAGCTAAGAACGCACAACAGGTGAATAAGACAACTTTGAAATTACAGCGAGTCTCACTTCTTCTTCGTTGACTGCTTCCCCTCACCTTCACCTCCTGCACCAACCTGCCATGTTCCTACCACTGAACGCAGAGAGACCCCTCTAATATTAACCCAGCATTTAACTCAGCAAGACAGCAAACAAGCTGACTCCCACTTGTCAAAGTAATGTAGTAATGTAATTACTGAACTTCAAAGTTGTAGTCCCTTATGCTGCTCCTTGCTGAGAAAACTAAGGACATTACTGTAACTGCCCAAAATGGTTGTTGATTGCATAAGGTTTAATCAAGGTATTTATGCATGTTGGAACCACTGTGGTGTCTGTAGCTGTTTTTTTATTGCTGTTTAATGACATGAGTTGATTAATTCCAGTGAGGCTAAAGCTGTTGCAGCTATACGGTTTGTAGTCTGTTGTAAGCATAAGCTGCAAAAGTGCCCATCTATGTAAAAAGAAATTAATATTTGGATTGGACAGATGGCCCTGTGGTGCAGTTCTCAAAGTGTGACATTGTTCATTTGGCCCACTCACAGAGATAAACACATCTAACAGCATCAGTTATTATTTTAATTATTATGACTGTTTTGTTTTTACCGTTGATATTTTTTCTCAGTGCTGCTGTTTGTCTTTCTCTAAGCTACCTGAGGATAGTCATGACAAATGTGATGTGTACCAAAGAGTCACCTCCATCTAATCTGCCTGAAATCAGAGCCCCCATCTTTAATTAAGATGAAAGCACCAACTGATGCCTTTTTATATTTACTACATCAGTGAACATCCAGGTTAATCCAAGAAGGGATTATCTCCGCGGACTGAGAGTGACCACTCATGTAATAAACTCACAGGTAAGGTTTCAGAGGGCCTGTGGAGTCGCTGGATGACCCAGCCACAAGTCCCAACAGTCAGTCCCACTAAGCCATGTTAGGAAATGTCCCCATCATCTTTATTTAAAGTTTAATATCTCCAGGCTGTGTCTCAGGCCCGTTGCTGTTGACATGAAAATGATCAATGACAGTAGATCAGCCCCATGGGAAGTGCAAGATACACATCGCATGATTAATGGCTTTGCCAGCTGTCATGAACTATACTGGACCAATACAGTGAAGGCTTCATAAATCATAAGTGTTCTGACACATGAAGTTTTTGTGCACTTTATAAAAGCCAACATTTTGTGCGTTTTCATTATTCTTTTTTGTTGTTGTTTTTTTTGCAGTTATCTAAGGAACGTAACAGGATCAATTTTGTTTCCTATTCTGTCTGTTTATACTTACTGTATTCTGTTGACAGTGGTGCTATTGCAAAATGCCTCCGGTCTAATGATGAATTAAACATGAAATTTAAGAGTACAAATAAGACGTCCCTCAGGAAAGTCTGTCATGCGCTGTCATACACTAATGAATGTCTCTTAAACCTGCATTAAGTGTTTACCACTAGAGAGAAGAAAGACTCCAAACAAATTCACAACAAACAGAGTCCTGATATACCATCAGCTTATCAAGTGCTTAAGGCTAAAGTATTAGTAGAAAATTGGCTGCTTACACAACCAACAGACAGCACAACATGGGCATCCCATCGGAGCATTTTTTCCTTGTACCTGTCAAATCAATCAGCTCACATTTCAGCCTCGGTTTGGTCCAAGAACCCTTGAGGAAAATACATGGATTTCTTTGGCTTTCTAGAGGCTGAGATGTAAATGAACTGATAGCAACTAAAAGCTGCAAAAAGCTACAGAGCTGGGTGTTGATTTTTAAAGTTGTAATCCTGAAGTTTTTTTCTCCCGGTTGATTTAGTTATTGTGATATCAACAAGTGTGGTTAAATACTACAGATCCTATAATTCCAGGGGCATTGCTCAGTCACTTCCTGAAAAGCGACTGGGTCGGGAGCACATCAAAAGAGCAATTGGTGCATCTGTTGACAGTGCAGTCAAATAAACTCATATTATTTTTGATATAAAAAGTCAGTCAATAATAATTGCAACCCTGACCTGATTTTATTCAGCACATGGAGTGAGAAGTTTTCCACACAACAGCAGTGCATAGCAAAGTTGGTTACCTTGCTGAGGGGGTGGAGGTCTGTAGCCTGTCGCCTGCAGCTCCTCATCCAACAGCTCACTGTGGCTGCTCTGCACTTTTCCATTACTCCCTGCTATACTTTTGATTTTAAAAAAGTGCCAGAAATGGCCTTTGTCTAGTTTTGTAGTTGCATTTTCGTCTGTGCAAACCGCAGTGACAAGTACAATGCGTTTCCTGTGGCTGCCTCACAGGAAGGTCCACCCTTTGTTTTGCCATTTGAAAGCTTTTAATGTGAAGCAGCAGCAGTGGGAAAGTTACGGTTTCCCTCAGCGTTACTGCAGGGGGGCGGACAAATTATTGTTTGATAATTTGATTTAAGCTTTAAGGTTTTTTTTTGTTTTTTTAATTAAAATATGTCTGAAATTACACATTAACATTACAGTACACATCATTAATGAGAGGCTAACTGTTACTCTGGAATCTTTGTGCAGTCATGTGAGCTAGCTAACGCTAAATCGCTGTGTGGCAAGATCCATAATGGCGAGGTGAGAGCTAGTAAGCTAATGGATATGCACTGATGAAACATATTGATCAGTTAGCGTCTCTGACAGAGTCTCTGACATATCGTCCACCTCAATGTGCAGAGGGGCAGGCTAATGCACCTAGCCATGCTACAACTGATGCTGACTTTATTATCTTAAAGGAGCTATATGTAAGAAATCTAAAGCAAATAGTCGTAAAATCCTCCTAATATGTCACAGAGACTAAGGAATAATGTTCATATAACATACTGATCTCACCGACAACAATAGTACAGCCAGAATATTCGCATTTTTAAAAAAAATTACAGTCCGCAAATCACGTTTATGTTTTGAATTTGTGTTTTGGCCTGTTGCGCCACCTACCGCCGTCTACCAGTCACACAGTCAGCAGAGTCTCAGCATCAGTTACAGTTACGACTGAGCTGCAATGGCTGACGGTGCAACTAAACCCAAACGACCTTGTTATGATTCCCAAAAACGCCAAGACAAAACTCGAGGCAAAGCGAGGGTCTATATAGGAGATGCTTTTGAACGGTGGAGACGGTTGAAAGCGGAAAAGAATGTGAAATCGGATGTCGAAGTGGCTACTCTTCTCCTCGACAGGTAAGCTTTAGCCAAAGTTGGCTAACTAGCATCATAGCTAGACGGGGATGGACATTTTGAATACTTTCAACTGTTATTCATTTTTGATCATACATTGTAGCCCATGTGCAGGTGGGTCATTGACCCGACTGATTTTTTTGAGAAACAAACATTAGCAGCACGGCAAGCAGCGTTAGCAGCAAAGAAGCCGGACTTGCTCGAACGGTCCGCTGGAAAACCGAAGATCAAGGACGCCGCGACGCAGCCCTGCCACGGCAGCCGCCTGTGGGTAAACAAATCAGTCTCCAGCCTGCCGCTGTCCAGCAACCTCAAATCTATGGGGGGGGGGGACACACGACTCGCGGCAGTATTTTGGACCAGTTGGAGACCACTGTAATAGGGGGTCCCTGCTCCATCACTTTTCAGCCAAAGGGTCCTTGGCCTGAAAAATATTACAGACTCCTGCTCTAATGTAAAGAGAGTGACTGTTAACGGTTACACTTACATGCTGCATTGTTTCCTTAGTGCATGTGGGGGAATCTGAATGCATTTAAGGAATGGCGGACTCCACCACTAACAGTAAAAACTATTAAATTGAGAGGTGATTACTGAATGTATATACACAAATGGCTATTGCAGAAAAATGATGACCATAAATAGTGTAAAAGACGAGGTTGGTATTATTATTATTATTATTATTATTATTGTTAGAACTTTAAAGTGAGTTGCAGTAAAAGATTTCTCATTACAGGAAGCCATGTATTCTGTGTAATCCAAAATGGAGCTTTAAATGTTCCACAATGTTTTATTAGTGGTAATTAATAATCCTTTAGAGCACATGGTGTTAATTCCCTAAATTTTCATTCATCTAACCACTTCATCCTCTTGAGGGTCGCGGGGGGGCTGGAGCCTATCCCAGCTGACATTGGGCAAGAGGCAGGGTACACCCTGGACAGGTCGCCAGACTATCGCAGGGCTGACACATAGAGACAAACAACCATTCACGCTCACATTCACACCTACGGACAATTTAGAGTCACCAATTAACCTAGTCCCCAATCTTTGGACTGTGGGAGGAAGCCAGAGTGCCCGGAGAGAACCCACGCTGACACAGGGAGAACATGCAAACTCCGCACAGAAGGGCTCCCACGCCCGGGATTGAACCGGCAACCCTCTTGCTGTGAGGCGAGTGTGCTAACCACCACACCACCGTGCCGCCCTCCCTAAATTTTACGGGTGATTATTAGTTTCTAGAACTAACTTTCCACGTTCTTGTGTGTGTCTGAGAGAAACATGATATTTCTCCTTATTATCATAATGAACTTGAGATGCTATCCTTTTCCATTTTTCTGCATTTGCATTCCACACGAATCATTATGCTGCCATGTGGTCACACTAACGCTCCTTAATGGCTGTGTTAGTAAGATGGGTCACTGGGGGTACAACTTGGGAATGATTATAGATCCACCCACCAGCCACCTACAGACATGTATGTACAAGTTCATTACTCACACATGCATGTGTGAGGACAACAACAGGAGGTGATGCAAAGAGGGGGATTAAGAAGGAGAGAGGAAGAGGTCAGAATTAATAAAACGTTGCACCTTTACTAACCCTGTACAATAGTGAGGCCATTACAGTTATAATTATACTCATTAGCCTAATATCTCCTCCTCCATCCTATCCATGATGATATGCAACTCTTTTAAGATCCATCAGTGTGATACCCGTTGGGACTCTGTGAACATATGGTACATTTAACAGTGTGGAGAAAAATGAAATAAATAAAAAAGATAGCTTCACATAAATCTAAAATAATTGTTTATCTGACCGTGCCTTTGGGAGTCACTGTGAAATACAAAGAGAAAAGTTACTCTTTCAATGTTTAATTGCTGACATTCCTGCACACACCAACAAGCCTCGTTATCACTTTCCCATGTTTTGATTGCGTATATCAAATATCATGACGAAATCTGTAGCTTCACTAATTAAACCACGTTTTTTCATCATTATCATGGTTTTCCTATAAGGAAAGGCAGGGGTGATTATTGCAGCGTGGAAATGTAAAGGTTTGAGGGACTTTTATGGATCGGATATTTCCTTGATTTTAGGCTTCACTTCAGAATCCGCCAGTTTCTAAACAGTGCAAGGTTACTCCACAAACCATCTTTCCCACTCTGCACTCAGTCCAAACAACAGCTTGTGGGAATTTACCAGGTCTAAAGTTTTAATCTAACATGGCAAGGTCAACACACAATGAAGAGCAGCTACTCTCACTGAGTGGATCTGCAGAAATATTTGCCAATGCCAAGAGGCAAAGCAAAAACAAAACAAAACTAGAAGACATCACAATTTTAAATAAAGCATGTCACAAGTAATAAATGCAGTTTTCTGTGACCTGGTAAATGGAAAAAAAGTGTGTACACATATATATGCATCTTTGTCACGTACCCATGACTGAACCCACGGTGAACTGTCACCTTTATATTTTTAGAGCCTTGTGATAGGCTCCCAGCCTGTCTAGGGTATAGGCTATTCTGTCTCAAGGCCACTGCGTGCTGGGACAGGCTCCAGCTCTATTGGGACACTAAACAGGATAAGCTAGTATTGAAAATGGATGGATGGCTGGATGCAGTGGAGTCTCCCAGGAGAGATGTGCGCTATCTGTTTTGAGAATGACAGGCAATCTGTTCTTACCAGCGTGTAAGGCTACAGGTGTTCTCAAACATAAAAGTGTGTGTTTGTTATACTGTTACTTTACATTATAGGTCAGAGACAGGAGGCTGGTTAGTGCGGTGCTTACCTTGGGTTGGCTTTTGTTGCAGCTAGCACAAGCACGCAGCAGCACGAGGCCCCAATCACACAGAAACAAGTCGCCAGCAAAACCATTGTTTTCCTGTAGTACTCTTGCATGGTGCGTCGTGTTCTTCTAGAGTTCTTTAGATGCCCATAAAGTTAAAATATTTTCAATATTTTCCAGCGCAAGGCTTAGAGTCACATTGCTCATCAGTTTGGCCCAGGCAGCCAATCAAATCAAGCAATAGGCGGGATTTACTACTGTTTTGATGCCAATTAATGTTAGCAGTATTTAATTATGATAAAGGTTACACCATTATTCAAATACTAATCAGTGAACACACAGAGTTGCCTGAGCAGACAGGTGAGTCTCTCTGGTGGGTATAATGCTATTTATTATGCCAATAAATAGTGTGGCTAGAAGGGGGTGGCGATATGGCCCTAAAATAATATCACGGTATTTCAGGATACTTTTGCGATAACAATATTCTTGATATGACAGTTAGTATTTGCATGTTAATATAACAGCTTGCGTCAAATATTCAGTTAACACTAAACAAAAATTATCTCTTATTTCTCCAATTTGTCAACAACAGTAACTCAGAGTGAGATTCAGATTCTGTATACAATATTAATAGTTCAACAAAGTAAAATCTACCACAAATTCCACATTTAAACAGCTCCCAAATACAAAAAAT
The DNA here is from genome assembly GCF_011397635.1 of Epinephelus fuscoguttatus. Taxonomy (NCBI): domain Eukaryota; kingdom Metazoa; phylum Chordata; class Actinopteri; order Perciformes; family Serranidae; genus Epinephelus; species Epinephelus fuscoguttatus. The sequence continues at coordinate 35,250,347 of NC_064766.1, forward strand.
GTCCCCTGGGATCTATATATATAAATATCAACAGGTGATTTCCTTCTTTTAGCAAAATCCTAAATGATTGAGTTGTTTTTTTTCCCACAGTCTGGACCTTCATGCTCTGCCATTTCTCCTCTAATCATCATGCTGTAACCTGTGACAGGCTGTTATGATACTCTGTCACACATTCACATATATGTCGTTTTTTCACATGGGTTTACATTACCAGGGTTTATGACAAAATCACTTGACGACATCGAGAGGAGAGGGAGAGACGCTGTGCTGCTGCCAGAGGAGCCGCTGAATGAGTTCAGAGAGTACAGAGCTCGTAAATCACACCCCTTCCGGTAGACCACCATCGGACCTCTAGGCTCGGAAAATATGAATGGAAGTCAATGGAGAGAAAATTATTATTTTCTGGTCCCAGTCATTAAATGCCTTCGATTACACAAATGTTTTGTGTGGGTCTAAATAATATTTTTTCATGTTAAGAGTTTGACAGAGTTGTTCCGAGTGCAAGTGGTGACGTGTATCATATGCGTCGAGAGCAGCGAAGAGCTGTAGTCCACAAAGCGCTCTCACACAAAACCTAACAGTATCAAACTTCTTCCCGCTAAACTTTAGCCTTCTTTGCACGAAAAAATATATTAAAAATTCACAAACAACATATGTGAAATTCATGGCACAATTCAAACGGGACCAGAAAATAATTTTCATCTAGCCATTGAAATACATTATGAGAAATCGATTTTTAAGGTCCCATGTACTGGAAACGGAAACACGCAACTTACGAGCTCTATAAGAGTCTGAGAAGTCCGGGGCTGTTCATAAAACATTCAGGACGCCACAGTTTATTCCACACTACTGAAGCTGCTCCTCTTTTTGGAACCAATGGGGAGTCCACAATAATTTCGCTTTCAGCCATGCTTGTTGTTGCCGTGGGTAACAGTATGACATCAATATGTCAACAAGCCGAAATATCGGGAGTATCACGATATGAATTTTTCATACGATATTAGATTCCCAGGATTCCCAAGATTATACTGATATTATCGTGACTCTATGGAGTATGTGAGAGGGAAGCAGGAATTAATATCTCATTTGGTGATAGTTTCAGGTAGGCTATTGTCTATGAGAGAGAGCGAGAGACCACATGTCAGGGAAAACATGGGGAAGATAACAGGAGATTAGATTATAACATTGCAAAGGAGAAGATCTATAAAGCACAGTTAGCAGTAGGGCTGGGCAGTTTATCAATACCATACAGATATTCTGATATGAGACTAGATAATGTGCAAAATTATAAGTGTTGTTTTTTTTTCCTGCTATCAAGGTTTTTGGTCAAAAGTATAGTGATAATTTAAAAAAAAATTCCTATCCACTAGCCCGCTTTAGCAGCAGGCTCAGTAGCCTTCTGGTTATTGATATTGCAAAGCACAAACAGAGCAAAGATAATGACACATGCATGTTAACACAAGCAGGAAATAGTTTGGTTAAGTGTGCCTGGTGATGTGAAGTAGTGATCCCTGGCACCTCCGCAAAGAACCATCTGGTAGTTGCATTGATCTCAAATTGCCACACCACAGAGCGGAAAACTGTCTTCTGTCTTCTTTAAGTGCATCTTTGAGGCTGAGGGCTAAATATAAAGAGCAACAAATGGAGTTGAGCAACAGCAAGCGAGGTGCGAACACAATTATTTCTTGCACAAAGCCGCCCTGAAGCAACATGATTGGACTCTTGGCAGGTGAGCTTTCTTATGAAAAACAACATGAGCAGCAGCAGTAGCAGCGAGTGCAAGTGCTAATGAGCAGGGCGGCCCAATAACCTGAAAGCTTATATAGACCGCATTGTAGCTAAGAGTGCTTTGGATGTATATTTCAGCCAGTAGAGTAAGCCATGGGAGCATTGCAGTGCAATTTAAGTTGTCTGTCTGAACTGGCTCTCAGGCTTCGCAACTGATATGAAAAACAGAAAAGGAATTGTTCCAATTTCAGGAAAAAGATCAATTTGCCGTGGCTAAAGGCATATTTATTTCCCATGAGTCACGACTGCGCCTTGCTTTCTATTAGTAAGCTTTATGCTGTCCAAAATTCAACACACAAACTGTGTAGATGGTTCTGAATGACTTGCTTTATTACTTAAAGGTCCAGTGTGTAGGATTATGGGGGATGTTTTGGAAGAAATGGAATCTAAGATGGTAAGTATGTTTTCTTTAGTGTATAATCACCTAAAAAATAAGAACTGTCGTGTTTTCGTTACCTTAGAGTGAGCTGTTTGTGTCTACATAGCGGGCTCTAGTTTCACAGACCGGGCGAGGCGGGTGCACCTGCGCTTCGCCAACTGGGTGTGGCCAGGCGGATTTTGCAAGTTTGGCACACCGTGCGCCTGGCGCAGCTACTCCTCTTTCCCACCTCCGTCCCTCCTACCTGCGCAAGTCAGAAAGAGGGAGGAGAGAAGGCGTGGAGTGGGTTTTACACACATCTCACCCTCTCCTCACCCTTAAACGCGCCGCGCGAAGGCGTAATGACAGTTTACTCAATTTGCCATGGCAGAAGAGAGCAGCAGCGTCAGACGGCCAAAAACGGGCTGATGATGCAAAGGTAGCCTGGGAGGAGGTCACCACAATTGTAAATCAATGTTGCGTTTCTCTCGTGCGCGCACACTCTCTCTTTCTCTCTCGCAGTCTCACTCTGTTTCTTTTCTTTTGACTTTTCTAAGATGACAGATGCTGAATATATACTCCCTATCTGATGCTGTGGCTGTTTGTGGTTGGCTGAGAGGGATGTGAATTCATTAGTTTGCAACTGTGTTAATCAAATCAGGTTTGGTTTCCATTACGCGTGCCAAACGTGCCAAACGTGCCAAGCGGTGCCAATCCCCTTTGATCTGACATCAGATGTGACGGGACAGTCGATATAGAGATACATTTGTGTGCTGATTGCAGATAGTTGCATTGAATAGTGGTTTTTTGGGTATTTATTGCATCTTTAATGTGCCTGATATTCTGGAAACTTGCTTGTGAGGTTTTGGTGACGCGTGCGCACTGTCCGCCGGTCAGCCAAACTTCGGCTTACACTGGCTGCGCTCCCCCTGCGCTGACAGTAGACCTGGTTTCAGCTGGCGAGCTTTTAGCACACCTTCGGTGAAGCCTTTTGGCACAAAACTGTCACTGCACCAAGCTGGATCTGTCGACACCTCCCCCTGCTGCGCCACCACACCCATCTCAGCGCAACTCGGTCTGCCAAACTACCAAACTTAGCGCGCTTCAGGTTGTGCTGCTCGAAAATAGCTCTGCACGGGGTTCGCCACCCTGCGCCACCCTGCGCTGCGCTGTGCTGCGCTGGGAAACTAGAGCCCAGGGATTGAGTCCTCATTGATGGAGATCAGCAGACAACAGACAAACCAAACACTGGCATTAGATAGGGAACATTCGCATTTTCACGTCCGCCATTGTAGCTTGCAGCCCCTCCATGATGATAGCTTTAGAAAGACTTTTTTTTTTTAAACGTGAAACTGCTTGATTAAGTGTTTTTACCAGTTTTAATCACCAGACTCATTTGTTTTGCAGAATTTTGGATAATTTAGAGAAAAAAATAACCACAGAACTGACTAGTTGTCAGAGAAAAAAGGTGAGCAAATGTTAGCAGGTGCTAAGCCAGCGGCTCGTCTCCGACATGGCATCATTGGAAAAACAATGATTTGTAATGTGGAACTGCTTTATTCAGTGATTTTACCTGTTTAAATGACAGAATATTTTTGTTTTGGAGAGGAAGAGACCTCTGCGGATAATTCAGCTCATGGTGAAAACCTCTTTAACAAAGAAAACTGAAGGAAATCTAACCGAGTGAAGTTTCAGCTGGTTGCAGTTTGCAGTCTTCACCACTAGATGCCACTAAATCCCCCTAAATGTTGCATACTGTTCCTTTAAATGGTCAGTTTATCCACAGTAGGTTTTCAGATTTTGGATGTTTTGTCTAATTTTATTGGCACAAACATGCAATTACTTGAAAATGCCAGCTCTTGCATTACATCAATCCTCCATGTGAGGAATGTCCAGGTATTTGGACATCCATCAGTGAGAGTCCTTCCTGTACAGGTCTGAAAAGCTGGAAAATAAAATGCTGTAATCAACACAATTATGTGTCCAGTGGCTGACATTGAAGGGAGTGTTAGCGAGACTGAGGGAGCCAGGACACAACATCCTCATTAAATGCTGTGTCTCAGGCTGTGAGCAGCAAGGCCTGACCCTTTGATTACACCAGAGCCGGGGACAAAGGCAATCCAAAAAAGCTCCCTCACCACTGTGATTAATACTGCAGGAGCCGAGGCTTCCCCTGTGCTTTTTTGATCATATCAGATCATTTCTGTCATAGTGGGTTCCAAAATAAATAAATCAATAAAACTGAAAATGAAAACATGAAAACACTGCAAACGCCATTAGGCAACATGGGAGGGGAGAGACTACTATCTTGTGAAATGAAACAACTCTCAATGGACACTTGTCTTTGTGGAATCTTCAGGCAGTTGTCTTACAATGTTAATTAAGTTCAATTAACATCTTTTATAATTAGCGTAGTCTTCAAGGACTGTGCATGTTAATTCATTTCATAAAGTATGTGTTAAAAAAAATGCACCCAGAAGATTTTATATGGAAAAAACACAGCATATTAAACTATTGCATTAATTCTAAAAAGCCAGATGACTTTAAAACATCTAAAAAAAAGTTGTAAAATGTTGTTTTTAGGTTGAATACCAGCTTTGAGACAGACTAAAGCCACAGTTGGATATGTTTTAAAAGCCACATTTTTTTTGGAGCACGCTGTGCATGACTCTGTTGCAGGGTGATGAATGAATAAATGGAAATTCACCACAAGAAGAAAAGTAGGGGTGGAGGTTCGGCGATGAACAGAGATGAAAGCAGGTCGAGTTGCTTCTTCCTAAATTAAACATAGAAGACGAGATAACAATGTTAGAGGAAAACAGTGAGGAGTTACATGTAATACAAAGCAAAACAGACATTTTGAAGGGTAATTATGAGCTTCACATCCACAGTAACAACATGGATATATAGTATATGAATATGTAATGTGTATGGGAAGTATACGTGGATATGTAATGCACATGTGATTAAAGGCTGAAGATCTGTCAGATCTGCTCTCCACAGTTCAACACATCTGTTGAAAAATACATAACACTTCGATTTTTTTCACACATCTATAATTAAAAACTTAATGTATGCATAATATTTCCCTGGTTTATGTGCTCGCGCTTGCTTTCGCTAGCCGTAAATTATTAGCCTAATCCATTAAGAGCATAAACTGAGGCGGCTGTCACGAAGCTTGACAGTTTAACATCTTATTATTATTATACAGCTCGATACTAGAAAGCAAGTGACCAATGCAGCCCATTGCAAAGATGATGAACTCTCAGTCAAGAGATAATAGCGAAGTGAGAGGAAATTTGTTCCGTTATTGAGAGAGGGGTTCTGGCATATCAAGCAATATAGGAGAAAGATTGCATAAGGTCCCTAAACCATTAAAAAAACCTCACTCACAATAACGCAAGGGCAGATTTTAATTTGTTTTCTTACATTCTGAGAGTGTGCTGGTTGTTTTCATTTTACACTAACCGCTCAACATGAGGGAGGAAAATTACCAATGAAAGGCAATTACATAGTAAAAGCTTACATTCAGAACGTTCCGTTAGATGAAAATGTCGGACATACAACAGACAACACGCTCTCAGGCCTGAGAAGCAAGTGACAACAGAGAAAATTGTAGACAGTAATAATCCCCATAGATTTTTGTACCAAGGGACAGACCGACAATAAATACAGTGGTGCTGAGAGCTTTAGTAAACATCTTCGTGCCCACAATTATCAATGCAATTGAGCTCACAAATGTAACATTATGTGTCTCTGGTTTAAAGAAATATGCAGTTTATGTTTACAAATGGAGAAAGAAGTTTGTTTACTTTAAGTAATATTTACCACTAAATGTGAATTGATAGTTAGAAGCAAAAGCCGAACTATAGGCTCCAGATCACAGTGTAAAAGTGAACCACCACATCACTGCTGATCGCCACACAACACAATGAATATAAAGGGAAACTTTGCTGATATTGAACCAGCTGTGTGGCATCGCAGTGTGTGCAGATGAACGGTGTTTGGCTTCACCCCTGTGCTTCTGCCTGCACCCAGACCTCCTGGCAGCGTTCTCCGGGGGAAGATGACACACAGCTGGTTCAATATCAGCAAAGTTTCCCTGCTTCTCTTCACTGGTTCCTGTACAGCAGTGTAATAATAAATATATAATAATATTTGTTTGTATAGCACTTACGTAAACAAGGTTACAAAGTGCTTCACAATGCATAGAAATAAATAGAATAAGAAATAAAATATATAATAATAATAATATAATAATATATAAAAAAATATATAAAAACATAGAAATAAGACACCAAACACCAAAGTTACAAATCACAAAAGTACAAATCAGGCATTAAAGGCGAAAGCTTCCCCTTAAAATATGTTTTAAAAACAGTTCATTTGCTAGCCAGCCTTATCTGCTCAGGCAGAGAAGAGCTAGAGCTTCGGGGCCTTAACCCCTCTGTCTGCTTGTCTCTGAAATCACTTATTTGTTTTTCCATAAATGTGATAATATTTCTTTAGGGAGTGTAGTTAATGACAATGTGAGCTTGATGGACCAAAAGGGGTGGGGCTTAGCAAAGGGTCATCTTACTATATAATGATGAAAACTCTGTGTGTGTGTGTCTGTTCCACATTTTTCTCCTCACTGACTTGGTCAATCCATGTGAAATTTGGCACAGTGGTAGAGGGTCATGGGAGGATGCCAATGAAGCAATATTACATCAACTGGCCAAAGGGGGGCGCTATAGCAACCGATTGAAATCGCAAACTTTGAATGGGCATATCTCATGCCCCGTATGTTGTAGAGACATGAAACTTTGCACAGAGATGCCTCTCCTCATGAGGAACACATTTGCCTCACGAACCCATAACTTCCACTTATATAGATTTTCCGCCATTTTGAATTTTTTGAAAAACACTTCAAATGGATCTCTTCCTAGGAAGTTTGAGCGATCTGCATGAAACTGGGTGAACATAATCTAGGGACCAATATCTAAAGTTCCCTCTTGGCAAAAGTTGGAAAACTTACTAAATCTGAGCTTCTATAAGGCAATGAATATTGCGGAGGGCGTGGCTCATCACATAAAGGTGTATAACATCTCAAGGGTTTCACTGATCACCACACAACTTTGTAGGCATATGACCACACATAATCTGAGAGGACCCCTCCATTATTGACCTCATCAAACAAAATGGGGGCGCTAGAGAGCTCATTTCTTATCTAGGCCTAACCACCATACGGATTTTTACTGAACTTGGTAGATATGTAGAACAGGACGCCTCAAGGTGACTGGAGAAATTTAACTCTAATTGGCAACTGGGTGGCGCTATAACAACAGAAAAATGCTTCAAAATGGCTAAAATACGACCGATTGCAGATCGATGTTTTTTTTCTTTTTCTAATTTTTGGTATGACTAAGTCATTGTATGGTATGCTGTACATAATGGCTATGGACTAGTTTGTACTGTTTGTTCTTTGCACACAAACCAATTCTCAACTCCACTATTTAAAATATAAAATCGTGTACAGACAAAACAAAATTGGAAATAATGTATGTTCTTGTAGAGGAATTTGAAAAGATGTTGTTCGAAATGACTCTATATTGTTATAAATACTTTCTTATCATTGACTTCTGATTGTGCAGGAGGCTCCTGTATTTAATGTTTAACTTTCACTGTGCTTTTGTGAAATGGTGCAACAGTTTCATCATGTTCCCGACTAGAACTGCCTCACTGACCTCAACTGACTTTTGCTTTGTTGTCTTCTGGTAAAACCACGCTGCATCCATACCGACCCTTTGATTATTCCATATGTTTTCATCTTTGCTGTTAAAAAAAAAAAGCTGCATAGTGTATTTTCTCTTCATCACAGCAAAGTACAATCGCAGACACAGGGCCCATGCAGACAGGCCCTGTGCGGATGTGGTCAGGTAATTTGTGTCCACAGAGAGTGAGCCACAGGAATGAATGAGGAGGGGGGAAACTGTCTTCTGTTCATCGCTGTGAAAAATTATCTGTGAACGCCCTTCTGAAAGCAGACAAACAAAATGATGGAAAAGGTGTCAAGGCTAATGCTCTGGGTTGTTAACGCTGCTGATTTTTGGTGACCAGACTCTGCCCTCGGCCCACATGTGGCTCTGATTATAAGAGGCCTTGTGGTTTTGAAAAGCAACGACCCTAACTGCTTAAAAGCTGTTCTGAATCAGGCACGAGGAAATACCCTTCCCGAAATGTTTATTTTGCCTTTCCCATGCTGCCTGCTCTAAAATATCTTAATATGGTCATCAAGATGCGCTGGAACACACATGCCATATACAATTACGAAATACATTAGTGTGCAACATCTGGAATCATTAAATTTCACTTTTTGGGTTTTTTTTTTTTTTGTGAAAGTCGTTAAAGTAACCAGTGTGGTATAAAACTTGAAATAAGTTGGCAGGTGGATGTGACATGATATAAATGCTAATCACTCTTCCACTGTGAAACATGAATGAATGTGAAATATAAATATGGAGGAGTGCCATCCGTGCCTGCTGTTTCAGGACACCTGGCCATTACGCCACTACATAGCTGTTACTTAGTGAAGTTTCTTCAAGGTTGCTTCTGTGCTGTACCCACACATCTTCATTTGGCATTTAACACCACTGAGGCTTTCATCTTACACAAGACAGTGCAGCTTGTTACCCATCTGAGGATGACATATAATAGTGGACATATCCTTCTCCGGGATCTATTTTCAGAAATGTGATCATTATAAAGCGTTCAAGCACAAGCCAGTTGCTGAAATTAATAATAACAAACGAAAAAGGAAAATAGATTTTTGTACATTTTTGTTTGATTAAGAGTCGTCTCAGGGGAGCTGTACAGCTTCTCGATGCCCATCATTAAAGAGGCGAGCAGTGAGAGGATCAGAGGAGTTAGAGTGAAAGCTAAAATCTTTGGAGTAATTAGCATCATTCTGTAACTTTAAAGTTTCAGCAGCGGAAGCTCACACTCGTCAGTGTCTCTCTACACAAGGGGAGGTTAGTTTGCAGGAGACAGACAGTCGTACTGTACACGGTGCACTGCATGGCCTCCTCCTTATTTACTGATTTCTATATCCTCTTTTGTGTCTTAATCACTGTCTGGCTGCTCAAGGAGGAACAAAATCATGTGATGGTATGAATTATTTATTCAGATGAAAGAAATCATTTTTGGCCCAGGATTTAGACACCACAGAACTCACAGGGCGCTCGCCAGGACAATAAAAGCACAGATGCACATGAGTGCGTTCAAAACAAACACACACACTTACACAATGCAGATGCAGGAAACAAGGGCCATGAATGGGTCCAAATACCCCCCTCCATCTAATCCTGGTGGGATATTTTGTCATCGTTGGCTCTTGTGTGAGCGAGGATGCAGGAATGCAGCATCCAGTAAGTGGTGCCCTCCAGCCAACGCTGGGAGAGCCCCTGCTAGCCCGATGTGTTCTGCTAGCAATCACGGCCCACTGAGTCACGGGCCAGTGGAAAATGTCAGATAAACATCACACTGGGAATGAGCTTCCTCACTCTCCCTCTCTTTCTCTCTCTCTCTGGCAGTATGAGTGGTTTAAGAATAGCACTAGAGATGAAGCTGCTTATTTTAAGTGACACCATGAGAGTCAAAAGGTCAAATGAAATATACAAGGTTAGAACAGGCGAATATGGTGCTGAGTAGATAAGATGACGGTGGTGCATGCCAGGATATGTTGTGGGTTTCACTCTAATTCAAACGCTACGCCGCATGTTACTCTGTCTCACTGACTCCTCTGCTGTCATCCTCTATTATGTACTCTGCAATAAAGGAGGAACGTCTACGGGAAACAGGGAGGAACCGAAACCTGAGTCAGTGTGTATATAGAGCTCTCAGCATTAGGACTGAGCTGAGACTTGGCTCACTCGCAGCCATCTCAATTCACACCTTCACACAAACATTCACAAAAGCTTGTCGTAATTTCCTGTGAGACCTTAACAGGAAAAAAAACCAGTCAGGAACAGCTCTCACTGCAGGCTGCTATTGTAAATCACATGAGGGCAGCTCTGATATTTCATTTTTGCTGAACATTCCTCTGCTCATCGACCGGTGGGAGAAAGTAGCCTGTGAAACATCTCTTCCAATTTCATGACGTATTACACAAACTCTATGGTGCGCTGCAAGTGGGACTTACACCGTGTAACATTTTTGTCGGATATAATAGCTTTTTTACTTGTTAAAGTAGGAGATATAAAAAAGAATTCCCTGAAGTCTAAGGCATTATGCAGGTGGAAAGTACTTAAGTACATTTACTCAAGTATTGTACTTTTTAAGAACTTATATTCCACTTGGATATTTCTATTTGATGCTACTTAATACTTCCACTGCAGTTCAGGTGGAAATATTTCACTTTCATTGCCCAACATTTATTCAAAGGTCCAGTGTGTAGGATTTAGGAGGATATATTGGTGGAAATGGAATATAATAGTGTATAATCACCTGAATATATCAGTCATTGTGTATGTGTTACCTTAGAATGAGCTGTTATTGATCTAGTTATGGAGCAGGACCTCTTCCACATAGTCCACCATGTTGCACCGGCATGTTGTTTCTACCGTAGCCCACATGGACAAACCAAACAGCAGCTCTAGATAAGGACATTCGCGTTTTTGCATCAGCCCCTGACACACTTAGCTCACAAGAGACGTTTCAGTTGATGGCAATTTGCAACCTCAACGCTAGATACCACTAAATCCTGCACACTATTTAACAGCTATAGTCACACATTACTTTCCATATTAGTGTCTAACATACAACAGTTATTATTGTAAATATGGTGGTATACTGTTATAGGATAAACTGCCAATAGTAGATAAATGAGTTAAGAAGTAGCTTCATCTCGACCATCTACAACATTCAAATGCTGCTAACATCAACTGTAAATGTATGGAGTTAGATTTGTGTCTTTATTACATGCGAGAAAATAAATGATATGAGGGAAAAAAAATATTTGAGCGAGAAAGTTTTCACACTGATAGCAAAAAAATAATGACTAACAAAAGTTTTGAGAGAAAGTATTATGTCATAGAATATAAAAAAAATAATTTGAGATTTAAAAAATTATTTCGGAGGAAAAAAATACTCTCAAAAAACTTTTTTTTTACTCAAATATTCTTTTGCTTTCAGTGTGAAAACATTTTGTCTCTCAAAAAAAAAATGTTTCTCTCAAAACATTTTTCTTCTCTCTCTCGAAGCCTAAGTTTTTGCTCTCGTGTCAGGATTTTGCTTTCACTGCGAAAATAATGTCATGGACGGGGCCACGTTCCTATTGGTCAATCTCAATCGAATTGACAGCTGGGTGAGGATCGTCTTGGGAGTTGAATTCAGCTGAATCATTCATCATCTGTGTCATCATCTTACCCAAACATTGGAGTTACCAAATAACGCAGCACATCTATGGCGGTGAATCCACCATGGTGGAAAAATTATTTGTTTTTATATTCTATGACAAAATACTTAATCTCAAAACTTTTTTTAGTCTCAAATATTATTTTTTGCTGTCAGTGTGAAAACTTTTTCTCTCAAATATTTTTTTTCTCTCATATCATTTATTTTCTCACATGTAATAAAGACACAAATCTAACTCCATATAAATGCATCAGTAATAAAAATGTATCAGTATAATATACCGTAAAACTTCAATTAAAAGCCTAGTCCCAATTAAACACCTGGTCTCATTAACTAGCCTGGTGTGGCTTCACATGTTGACAAATAAAGGCCTGTCTCAGTTAGAGGCCTGGCCCTGGTCTGGTCGCCAAGCAATACATCTCTTGATTCTTTCAATGTATAAAACATATTGTTGACTACAGCCTCAAGCTAATGTTAGTTAGCTGTTTAGATCGCACATACAAATGTAAATGTTTTAACTTCTGAAAATATGGAGACGCTACCTGTTGTTAGCTTGGTTAAATTCTCCATAATTGAGTTGTTCAGTTCATTTTACTCTGATGTCTGTCAGAGTTAAATCAAAAGAATGATTCATAATTGATTTGTTAATCAAAGCCCAGTTTTTATACAAGTACTATTCATACTGGTTTAAATAAACAATTTGATGGTTTGTCCCCGTGTTTACTGAGCAACAGATTTGTGTCAAAGGAATAAAGGGCCTGTCCCAAATATAGGCCTGTTAAGTTCGGTGATTTATGTAAATAATAGCCTGGGCTATTATTTTAATTTTTATGGTACTCTGAAAAGGGCTATTTTGTAAAATAAATGCTTTTAGTTTTGCTTCCTTATCAGATATTTGGATGGTCATATATCAGTATTTTTACTGAAATGTTCAGTGTGTAAGATTTAGTGGGATTTAGTGGCGTATAGCGGTGAAGATTGCACATTTCAACCAGCTGATACTGCTCCCAGTTAGAGTCCCTAAAGTTTTTATTGTTCAGGATGTTTTTACCAGGAGATGCAGAGATCTCTTCCTCTCCAAAACAAACAGACCAGGTAATTTAAACTGGTAAAAACACAAAATGAAGCAGTTTCGTGTAACAAATCAGTATCTAGAAATAAAAGAGAGAGCCTTCATTGTCATTGTACAAAGAATTTACAACAAGATTTAGAGTGCTACATCTGATCAGGTGCTGACTAGTCAATAAAACAAGCAAGGAGAAAAACCCCACAACATAATCATTCATAAAATCAGAAACAAATGGTTAAAAAAAATGGCTGCATTAAGCTGTTGTACATATACATTTTCCAATGCTGCTTGTCGCGGACGAACTTCTAACTAAGGAGGCCGAAATGAAAATCTGAATGACCCTATTTAGAGCCAGTGCTTGGTTTATCCATACTGGGCTACTGTAGAAATATGGTGGTGAACATGCCGATCTCCATAAATGAGTATCTGGGCCCGTATTCACAAAGATTCTCAGAGTCCTCTCAGAGAGCTCCTAACTTAGCCTAAAAATTCCCAGCAAGGAATCTTAGCTCAAGAGTGATTCAGGGAGTTTCTGAGAGCAACTCTGAGAAAAGAGGGGACAGAAACTTTTATCTTAGTGAGGAGGTGTGGTTGACCCCGTTGCTAGGTATGACGCAGTCTTCTTAAAGCTGTGATTGGTTGTTACACACACAAAAAAAAATGCGCTCCTAGTAATGAATGGACAGTGAAGTCAACCATCATAGAACTTAGACTGTATTACCTAAGAAATGTGTAATCGTGAAAATAATTTTATGTCATGATGATGAAACTCAGCAAAATTCAATTAATTGTTACACAGCTTCAAAATGTTTGAACGTACCTCATTCACATGCCGATTATTATATTGATTTGCTTGTTATGTTTACGTGCCATGCTGGTAATTTTACTACTTAATCTATTTGATATTAATAGTGGACGCAGACTCAGCTGTCAGCAATCACTGTGATTGCTGGCCTCCTTGTAAAAAGCGGTTCGATTTGGCAGAATGACCAAAACAACGAATGAAATGGAGAAAAAAGAATGAGAAAGCCGAACTGGACAGAAGAGCAGTGCCTGCTGTTGGCGCAGCTCGTGGAGGAGAACAAAGGAGTTTTAAGAGGGAAATTCGGTCCCGGGATCACGGCATAAGGGAAGAGGTAGACTTGGGAGCATATTGCCCGACAAATCAATGCGTCGTTCCCTCTCCTTTTACGCACAAGCGATGAGTGTGAGAAGCGCTGGTACGTGCTGCAATCCAAAGCGGGCGTTATTGCGTTACTACGCTGGGTGGGAAAAGTAAGCTCATCCCTGATGAGGTCAACCACAAACATTATCCCTGCACGATCAAGCCGGTTGCGTCTTATTAAATCACTTTTGTTCAATATACGGAGAATATCTCTCCTTCCTCTCTGTCTTTCCGTCATGTTCTCTGTTTAAGACACTCTTAGGCTTCTTAAAAGTCCTCCTCCCTCCTCTTAACAGTTTTTCACCATAGGATCTCTCTTAAGGCCTAAGATGCTTTGTGAATAACTTTTATCTTACCAAGGGAAAATTCTAAGAAAAATCTTAGAATTTGAGGAATTCTAAGATTTTTCTTAGAATGACGTCACTAAGAGCTACTTTTAGTCTTAGGATTCTTTGTGAATACGGGCCCTGCTGTTTATGTGGTTAGTTAGGGTCAGAGCATGTGAGCCGAGCGGAGCGGGTGAAAATTTCCTCTCCTCGCTCGCAGACCTGTCACTTTGCACCGCTCGTCCGCTCCACTTGGTTCTGCGCATTCTTCGCTCCGCTCCATCATAAATTTCATCCCGCTCCACTCACTCACCACTCTGCTCAAAAAAACTGCATCGTACTACCCTAACCTGCAATCTTCTATTCACAAATAAAACATGAGCTTGGTAGATTTTCCGGGGAGGCCCCCTCCCCGCAGTTAGGGACCGTTTTCCACGGTACCGCTGTCGGCAGGGTGGAAATAAGTCAAAGTGTGGAGCAGACGAACAGGGTTAAGCGGCCGACCTCTGGGGAAGCCCTCTCGCCTCTCCCTGCAGTTAGGGACCATTCTCCAAGGTACCGCTGCTTCTCTTCTCAGTTTCTCTTCTGAAGTACACGGTAAACTCCATAGTTTTGAAAGAAAATAGTGTCCTTCCGCTTCCTGCTCAGCTCCGCTCACATGCTCTGGTTAGGGTACATGCTAAGGTAAGAAAAAGACAACAATTCTTATTTTCAGTACCAAAATATGAACATCAAAATATCTTTATTATACCCTATTTCTGCCAATATATCCCCCTTAATGCACTTCTGCTTGAAATTGAGCACTTCTAATGCTGCTTTTAAGTCACCCCCTTAACATGCAGTTTTCCCCTGGTAGGAAAAGTGTCTGAAATATCACACATATATTCTTTTTGCCTGGGTCCACACCTTTAAATCCGCCTACTCGACAGAGCTGACTGATTCGTCTGGCATCATGATATGAAACATCAGTTGATTGATTGAGAGCAGCTGGGGGACTAACGATTTGCCAATCAGCACCATGGAGAGGACTGATGCTACTGTCAGGCTCTTGTTTTACATAGATGGCATGTCGTCTCAGCATCACCCAACATTGTCGGTTGCTTTAACTTTGCTCCAACCCTGGCAAAGCCTGTACGTTGGCATGGTTACGCATCAGTGTGGACTTAAAATGACGTTACATTCAGCTGGATTTGTTGGTCTCCACTGATTGGTTAGGGAAAATCGAATCTCCCTACCCCATTGAATTTGGATAGTGGAGTCATTGTCAATTGAAAGACAGAAACAGAGTGTAATGAGTTGACAATACTGCCTAATATAAAGCAAATATTCTGTAGCAGTTTGTTCAAACTCAAGCCTTTACACACATTTCCCCACTACCCAGACTGACATATTTGGTGTCTCCACTAGAGTTTACAACAAGGCTTTAGACCAGGTGTAGCTGCATAACATAAAACCATTATAACCCCTCTCCTGAACTTTAAAGATTTGGCAAAGCTACATAACAGGTGCCGCAGCCCCGGTTATCTTCCTGCCTTAATTGATTCTTTTCCAGTCTTCTCCTGAAGATGAAAAAGCAAAGTTTTCAGTCCACTTCCTCAGGACTACCTCATTGCTGTGCTCACTGAGTACTGCCCAGCCCTCTACTGTGAAGCTGCTGCACAGAGCAGAGATGAGCTACAGTAAGTGCCTTCTAGATCCTCCTCTTCCTCCCTGGCATTCACTCGCTGTGGCAGCCGGTGATCATGGCAACGGCGGGTCTTTTGGCGGGGCCGGTCAGGTCTAGACTGGTCCAAGCTGCAGTAGTCTGTTTAATTAGGCCCATCCTGCTGAGCTGCTGCTGTTTATTTCCCCTGTGACACTCTGCTGATCTCCGCTGAGCAGCCAGAGAGAGAGAGACAGAGAATCATTATGCATACACTACTGCGCAAGAGCACCTATACACTAACTGCTATATAGGCACTTGAAGTTACTCACACATACATACTCACACCCGGGCACAGTGCAGCAACACTCTCATTATATGACCTGACTTCACTTTGCTATATACACATTCATTTTCTGGCAGATTTCATTCTGTGCACAGACAACCACTTTCCAAAGAGACAGTATAGCAGCAGCTCATAGTGCTCAGCCAGTGATCCTCTGGTCTTAGCCTCCCACATTATCTCACTGCAGCAATGTGCTACCCTCACACATCTCCAGAAAGCACCACTCAAGTCCCAGAGGCTGAAAGAGTATGCTTGATATTAGCTCTGTCATCATTTGGACTCATGATCAAATGTCCAATGAATTGGTTGCATGTCATGTTTTCCTGCTAGGAGAGAAAATCCATCGTTAAAAGACGTTAGTTGAACATTTTGGGAAATACGTGCTGAGTTAGATGAGCAGATCAATACCACTCTCATGCCTGTACGGTAAATATGAAACTACAGCCAGCAGTTACTTTAGCTTCACACAAAGGCTGGAAACAGGGATAACAGCTCGGTCCTCAAAAAACTGTTGACACCTTGATATTATAAGCAACTGCCTGGCAGCTGACAAATTGTCCAGCCCAGAGCCCCTGGAAAAAACCACAATGTGATGCTTTCACACTTCAGTTTTTATACAGTTTAACTGAACATGATATAATGTTTTAATTAGCGAGCTTTAAAGCATGTTAGTGTTTTCATTTAGTTTTGGTAGAGACATCTGTCCACAGTAAAACACCTGAGCAGCATGAAAATGACTAAAGCTTTTCTTCTTTATCTTCATTTCAGTTGGCATCCGAACAAACGAGCAAACATCTGGGGAGGAGTGGGACAGACAGTCCACCTGACCCAATCATTTTTTCACTGTCACAATACAGTATGACAAAAATAAAGTTACGTAGACAGGTTAATGACAACAGTTGTGCTGCGCCATCGACGTTAAGTCTGCATTAATCTAGGCAGTACAGATGGTACTGGTATTAATCAGACTGTGCATCTCTACTTTGTCCCACTGTACAAAAATGAAGCCAAAATATCCCAGATAAGGGCGCTGCCATCTGGGGCTGGTGACGCCATTCAGAGCCAGAGTCTGCGTAGTAGCAGTCAGGAAGGCTGCAGCTTGGAGTTCCTGCCCATACACTGAGCAGCGCCACTGATCACAAGCACACATATTGACACACACAGCATGACATCATACCCTCATTCATAGCATCAAATAAGAAATTCCGACCAAACTGATGAGAAAAATGGAGCCTTTGAACACTTTCCCCGCCAGAGCATTATTTTTAAGTTGCCAACCACCGCCAGCATTTTTGATCATATTCACTGGCCCACAGAATAATCATTTTCAAGTATAAAATCAATTTCACATTTACATTTGTTGTTTTTTCCCATTTCCTCATGTCAGTTTGAATTGTATAAATGGAAAAAAAAATACTATTCCAAACTGATGAGAAAATGGAGCCTTTAACACTTTCCGAGAGCATTATTTTTGTGTTGCCACTGTCATGGAGCATTTTTGATCATATTCACTGGCCCACAGAATAAGAATAAAGAAGAGACCTTCTGTTTTTAAACACAAAAGTCATTTTATTCTATCTTATTCCGTTTTTTTTATCAACACTTGAAGACTGTCATTTTCAGCAGTTTAAAAGCTGCGATCTGCCTCAGTTTCCAGCATTTGTTGTTTTTTCCATTTTTGGACAGTTTGAATGCTGTTCTATAAATTACTATGTCTGTCAATGGCGGGGAAGGAATTAATATACATCAGCGTGATAAGAGCTACCTAAAATGACAGAGCAACACATATTTACTACCAGCTTATGAAAACTGACACTTGGTCAGTGGCCCTTCATGTCAAACTATGACACTCTAGGTACACCTCAGGCATCTGTTTTGGATGCCCAGGGACGCCACCTCAATTTATGCCTGTTATATGCATTTTGTCTTTTCTAAATAAATGTATTTTTTCATAGGAAATGTACAATTTCCGCCCATTAAATGCATATAGGCGCTTTTCAAAATAAAATAAAAAACTGTGCTTTTAGCTTTACTTCCTGAGGTTTAGACAAAAAAACACGGTTTGGCTTAAAATTAGTACATTTGTCACTAACTTAACATCAAGTGACACATGTCACAAAACATACGTCACCACCGTAGTATGTTACATTAGGACTGCCTCCTAATTAAACATTAGTCGACCAGAAAGTTCATTAGTCGGCAAGATTTTATTGGTTGCTTAGTCGCAGAAAAAAAAGTGACACTCCATTAGGAGCTGTGCCTTGTCAAAATAAATCAAAACCTATATGACTGGACCATGTGGGAATTTAATTTGAAAGGACAGACACAGGAAGTGTCCATGCTCAGCAGTCAGACAGGAGTCAGGTTAATTTCCAGGGCTGGTACCTGCGGTTATTCCACAGGCTAGTTAATAACATGTCGGGCAGGAAATCCAAAGTGTGGGATCATTTTGAGAAGGTGAAGGACGAACCCAAGGTGATATGTAAGCTCATCTTCATTGGTCGACTACAAACATGACGTATCATCTGAAACATGGAAGTAGCTACATGCCCATTAGCCCACAGCGTCATTAACAGGCGGCTCGCTCAGTGTGTGACGTGCACTTGGAGATAAAATATAGGCCTATATTAATGAAGGGTCATTAGTACGGTTTGTATTTCTCTGTAATGTAGCACAGTGTTAACAATGTTACTTGAACTCAAACCATTGTGTTGCCCCGCCCAAAATATATGATTTAATAGTTAAATTAATATTGTAAACATGCGGGTGACTAGTCGACTAATGGCCTTAAGTGACGACCATTGGTCGACTAGGAAATTTCTTAGTCGGGGCAGCCCTAATGCTGCATATACTAGCTTACTACACTCATATTAACATAACTCAACTGACTTTTGGTTTCACACAGGACACAGACAGTAGTCTCCCGGGTGAAAGTCTAGAGTTTGTTTGACCCATGCACCTCCCCTCCTACTCACCCTGTGCAGACTTTCTCGCTCATTCTACTGCAACAGTTGTTCAGAGCATCAATGTGTCTCACATCACACTGAGATATCTGACGCCAAAGCCTACTAGAGTTAGGAGTAAAAAAAAAAAAAATCCCATCTGCTGACATGCAGGGGGTGGGGTTTTTCACCAATACTGTAGCCAGCCACCAGGGGGCGATCAAGATGTTGGGCTTCACTTTGGTGGAGCTGTCATGCCATCCATCTTAATATACAGTCACTGGTACTGATCTGCTCATCTAACTGCCAACAAAGATGCAAATACATCATTCTCATCAACATATTTTGGCAGAAATCTACATTCATACATCATGTGAGTGTAAAAAATATGGTGTCAATGCAGAGATGTTTTGGTGGCATTTGCTGGTGCACAAATTCATGCTGCTGTGACACCTCTCCATGAAAAGAATCTGAACTAGTTGGAAAAATGCGAAACACACACACACACACACACACACACACACACACACACACACACACACACACACACACTGCTCTCTGTCTCACATACACAACTGAAAATGGAGTACACATCATATGGGGGAAAGGGCAGACACCGTGTCTCTCTCTGGTGGTACAAAAATCAATCCAACAAAAAACACAAAAAAAGCAATAGCCCTTGACAGAAGTTAAGTTGGGCATGTGAGTTTCTCGGGATCCCTGCAGGACAGAAACTCCATCGAGTTCCTTTAAGTATTAGCTGTTTAATTTAAGTGTGGGTCCAGTGAACTGGAGGAGAATTACTGTTTGTCTGTAACGGGTCTCTGTGCAGCAGAGAGAAGCATCAGGTCAGCAAAACGCTCCAGCTAAATGGAGAGACAGAGATGGATGGATTGTCAGAATACCTCAATACCAAACGGCTCATGGTGGTGGAGGACATGTTTTCCCGACGTGCTGTTTAAGCTGCTTAGCTTAACAAATCTGGGTGGAGCAAAGATAGACGAACACGATAATGTGCTGTTCACACATTTTTTTCTTTATCTTTTTTTTTTTTTGTTCTTGCTTTTTTACTTCCCTCCTTGTGGTTTTAAATTGAGAACAATTGGAATACATGGCATGTTAGAAATCAGTTTGACTGCTCTGGCACCTACCAAACTGTGAAAGTAGGACTGGCAGAGCAACCATATGCTCTGTGCCAGATCCTTCCTGCTACACACACACACACACACACACACACACACACACACACACACACACACACACAAAATGATTGATTTCCTGCTTTTAAATATGAGTATCCACTTATTTATACCCTCCAGTTGTTTGACATGGAATGAAAAAAGTTGTGTTTCTCACAGCTATAAATAGTATACTAAATATAAATAGTACAATATCAATACCAAGGTCAATTAGGCTGCTTTCAGACCTAGAGTTCACTTGCTGTGGTCTGAATCAGGGACTTATTTTGTTACAAAGCTGCATAATTGTCTAGAGTGGGTTCATATTCTCACGGCAGCATTTACAAGAGGACTACATAAAATGCCTTGTGTGAGAAAGCTGCTCTTGATTGGTCAGAATTTCCATGTGGGTAAAATCCAGGAAGTAAAGCAAACGTTGAAGAAGAGTACACTTGCAAGATAAATGTGACACTTTCTAATGTCACAATGGAGGGACAACTACGCAGGTTGATTTTAGCGCTGCTCATCATGGACTATATTGCTGTCATTGTTCATTTTAGTCAAACCATACAGTTTGAAAACGAGGCGCGGCTCCAACTAGAAAACAATGTTTTGATGCATTGGATGTGCTGAATGTGCATATTAAGGCAGTACAGGAGGAGGTGCACATTAATAATCCTCCAGGACTGTAACATGCTCATGTTTAACCCAAACAATGTGTCATGTGACTGCAGTTGGTTCAGATCCAGGTCGGTACACGTTCTCACCACAAATGAACCGCACCAGAGTTCATCTGTAACCGGACCGAGACCACCTCTTCAAGAAGGTCTCAGTCCGGTTGTTTTGGTGCGCACCTGAGTGTGATTGCTGTGTTCACACCTGCCCAAACAAACCACACTTAGGAGGCAAACGAACTTGAGTTTGATTGAACCGAACCAGACAGGGCAGGTGTGAAAGCACCCTAAAAAAAATCACAGAAATATGCACTTTAGTTGCTTCAAGTGATCCTACTTCCTTTGAGTAAACGAGTCCTCAGGCCACTGTGGTATTTTGCTTAATATATAAATGGATGAATGAATAAATATGTTTATCTTAATGCTCATAAAGTTGCATATTTTTAACCGGACCAAGACCATTTTGAAGAGGTGGTCTCGGTCTGGTTGTTTCAGGGCGCACCTGAGTGTGATTACTGTGTTCACACCTGCCCTGCACTTAGGTGGCAAACGAACTTGAGTTTGATTGAGCCGAACCAAACAGGGCAGGTGTGAAAGTTCAGAAAAGTATTTTGTGGATCTATAATTCAGCTCCAGGTGTTTAATTGTTACATTACAAATGACTTTTTTTGTTTCTGGCAGGCAGTTCCCTCGGCCCCTAAGACAAGGAGAGAATATTTTCCTTGTTAAATGGAACAATTTCTCCTCTTTAGGCTAAATATACAATATGTGAAGAATAATTCATGAGACACACTTTTATAGTATCCGCCTTGGCTTGTAATTCATCGGCCACATGGTGTCATTGTGTCTGGATGATGAAGTGAGTGAAAGCAGCAAAAAGGACATCCAGGGATTATTTTGAAGTGCACAGCTGTGCTCATATCAGTTGTATATGAAGTATAATGAGGGACCTCCTTGTCACTGTCACCTGTGATAGACTCATCAGACTCCACATCACAGGGCTAATGGAGAGATCACCCAGTGGGAGATTGTTGCAGGAGCTTACTGCGACACCTGAGCATTGGAATAGGATGCATAATAGCAGATTTATTTACGGTGTTAATATAAGAGAGAGGAGCTCATTTGTCTGTCACTATGTATACTTGACTGGAGAGGATGGAGATTAGCTGTGGAGTCAATGTGACCTTTCTTTCTGTCATTCCTCTTTCATTCTCAGTCTGTTGCGCCCAGCTTTGGTATTCGTCTCAGACTGAGTGACCGTGAACTTGGTTTAAGGAGGTCCTTGGCAGCAGCGGCAGCAGCAGCGTTTCTGTACGATGACAGGGAGAAGGAGAACGCCTCGAGGAAGGAGCTGATTGCTGCTGGTGTTTACTTAACCTGATTAAAAAACACACTTATCATTGCACGGGCATGTGGGAGCGCTTACGATTTGGAAAACGTGAATGTAGCTCTTGTAGTATTTGTTTACTTTAGCCTGTCATCCCTAAATGTAATAAATATAGAGCAGATAAGAAAATATGAGATTCATGCTAAAATTGGTCCTCTGGAAAGTCTCGGCTCATGTTTTAAATGATCAGAAATAACAAATGATAAATAATGTAATACCCAAGGTGGTATCGTGATATCCAGGCTGTTTTTATTACACCCAATTTATCTGTGTTTACATAATGTTTGGGAAGACTCCGAAAGACAAACATTTGTTTAGAGCCTTGACAGGCGTCAGAATCTGAAGCCAAAACATATTCATAGCACAAAACCTTCTTGCCAAATGTTTGTAAAGATTAGCCACAGTCTAACTGGCAGTTTAATTATTTTTGATTGCACATTATTAGCAACGCTCTCAGTACACATTTCTGTGTCTCTTGTTTGGCAAATGAGGCCCATTGTTGATTTCCCTTTTCTCCATGTCACCAGAGTTCAGGACAACACTGTTGGCTTTCAGAATGATTGCAAGAAAAAAAGGGAGCAGTGACAGGCTTGAGCAAACAATCTCAGCATGATCAAAGCTGCTGAGTGGAAGAGAACACTGTGTACAATGATTGGAGAGGGCCAGGAGGAGGGCACTGTAGTGAAACAGATCACCTCAACACAAAGTTTCTCTGACACTGCAGTTCATGGGATGGAATGGGGGTGCAGTTACATGCCATTAATCATAACTACCATACTAATGTCAAGCAATGGCTTTGCAGCCCGCACACGCGCTGCAACTTTACAGCAGGCCGGGACGTGAGAGCTGTAACTGCATCGTAATTAAACAGCAGCCTGCATTTCTTCACTTATCATATTATTACCTGAGGTGTGACAACAGGAAGCAACAATAACAACAAAACAGATGTCAGAGGGTGAGGCTCGGTCATCGCTGTGCATTGTAATCAAACTGACAAAGTAACAACCTCCATTTTGTTTCATGTTCACAATCTGCCTACTTGTACATAATTACCACATTTCTCCCCTGCAGGGAGCATCGCAGGTAGGAGCCGTATCCCTGTGGAGGGAGAGAAAGACATGTGACACCCATACCCACTGAGCATAGTCATTAGACACCGAGTGGAGGCAAAGTTCAGCAGACGACTCCTGTATTAGGCCTAATGGTTGCACATTGGGATAAGGAGCTGATGGGTACAGGGCAAGTAAAAAAACCTATAATGGGGTGGTGGAATTAAACGACGGCAGTTAACTGGGTGTGATTTAGAGTTAGCCAAATTGTGTTGGAGACTGCAAAGATGTAAATAATGCTCACTGATTTTAATCCTTTAGGATGATTTCATCCTTTCTCCTCTTAATACAGCAGCTCGAGGCTTTTCTGATTACTACCCAAGCCACAGAATTTGTTTCGGTGGTGTACGTTCCACTCACATCAGTTATGGGTTTGACTAATATAGTTTTGTAAAAGGCAATATTTTCTGCTCTTGCAAAAGGTTTGTTTACATGAGTAACATTTATTTTAGCAAAAGACTGTAATAGACTAATTTTCTGTTGGGATCTGCTGAGAAACACAAATTATATTTTTCATTTATGAGTGAATTCAATTATATATGTAAACACAGTGTGCAATGTAATATTGAATGGCCAACAATGTGGATTATTAAGATAGAAACTCAAACATTTGGGCGTTAAAGGCTGATATTATGGGCTCTTAATATTTTCATACTTAAAAATAAGATTTAAATCGAAGGGTTAAGTGTTTTCACCTGAACATCTGAGTCATGGCAGGTTGAGAGAACCTTGCAGCTGAGGCACTTAAAGAAGACCT
This sequence comes from Epinephelus fuscoguttatus, assembly GCF_011397635.1. NCBI lineage: Eukaryota > Metazoa > Chordata > Actinopteri > Perciformes > Serranidae > Epinephelus > Epinephelus fuscoguttatus. Next base: position 35,274,481 of record NC_064766.1, read on the forward strand.
ATTGTGCTGCCCATACTTTGTGTCATATATGTAGTGCTACAGTAAAGGTTGTTGGTATGGACTGCACTTGTACAGCGCCTCTCTGGTCCTCCGACTGCGCTCTTCACACCCATTCACACACACTTTCACACAGTGGTGGCCGAGGCTACCATACAAGGTGCCACCTGCTACTCAGTAGCCATTCACACGCTCTCACACACTGATGGAACAGCCATTGAGAGCAGTCTGGGGTTCAGTGTCTCGTCCAAGGATGGTTGGACATGTGCTGAAAGAGCCAGGGGCCAGTGTTCTGATTGGTGGATGACCCGCTCCACCTCTGAGCCACAGCTGCCCCATAATCTGGTAAACAAATGTAGAAGCATAAAACCTCAGTTTTCCAACAGTTTTTTCTAATTTGACTACAGTATTACATCATAGTGCAGCAAATTTCTTTATATGGTCATGTGCTCCAGGGATGCTAATGCAGGTGCTACATGAAGCTACATGCTAATGTTGCAGAAACATGTAAACCTGGTAGCTGTTGTTGTAAATTTCACCCAGATTTTGGATTACATCCCCGCTGGAACATGTCTGGTTGTGTTTAAACGCTTTTTTTTTTTTTTTTTTTTGTAGAAAATGCTGCTATACTCTCTCACAGTCAGTCCTAGGCTGCTAGTACACTGTTAATGTCCATGTAGCTACATGCTAACATCAGGGAAACATTTAATCTTGGATGCTGATCTTATTAATTCCTCCGGTTTCAAATCATATTCCTGCTGGAACAGGTCCGCTTGTGTTTGGATGCTTTTATTGAAGATTTTTAACGGGAGAATGTGCTGATGTTCCCCATTATAGTCTTCCATGGCTGCAATGATGGTGCAGATACAAAAATGCTGACCAGTAAGAGCAGGCGTAGCTTATTTGGGAGGGGGACTTAAAAACACCGGTACTAAAATGTGGTGTTTCAAACAGAGGGTGAATACAGGTGTTTAACACTTAGGGGAAAACGTTTTTTGACCATCAAATCATGTAAACATTAAGGCTGCCCCCTAATAGAGTGTGCCAGTAAACCCGGAACTCTGTTTGCGCTTTTAGCACTTCCGGTTCTCTCGTCTAAAAGTCAATACGTTTTTTGAATGGGATTTTGGTAAAATGCCTCAAATAAGGTCTGTGGTTAACAAAAGCTTCAGCAAGTTTCAGGTTTTGTTCTACGACATAAAACACGTCAGTAAATACCCTACTTTTGAATTTTGAAGCTTTTACGTGTCGTAAAAAAGGCGGTTGCTAACAAGTTGCTCAATACGACTACAAACCCTGTCGGGGACATTGAACGTCATCACCCCCGAACAGGCGATGTGGTATGAAGAGTGTTCAAATGTGAAGATTATCTCACTGAACAAAACGTGTAAGTATCATAAACTTGTGTTAGCCACAGAGCTTATTTTCTGACATAATCCAAAACACAATGCAAAAATCACATTCACTTTCTCTTCCGGGAACCAGCGCGATGCTAAACTTCAGGGTTTTGACGTCAGCCCTGGCACGCTCTATTGTCGACCAAACGTTAGTCGATTAAATAGGTCATTAGTCTGCAAGATTTCATTGGTTGCTTAGTCGGAAAAAAAAAAAGTGAAACTCTATTAGGAGCTGCACCTTGTCAAAATAAATCAAAACCTATATGACTGGACCATGTGGGACTTTAATTTGGTACTTGCGGTTATTCCACAGGCTAGTTAATAACATGTGGGGCAGGAAATCCAAAGTGTGGGATCATTTTGAGAAGGTGAAGGACGAACCCAAGGTGATATGTAAACTCATCTTCATTGGTCGACTACAAACATGACGTATCATCTGAAACATGGAAGTAGCTACATGCCCATTAGCCCACAGCGTCATTAACAGGCGGCTCGCTCAGTGTGTGACGTGCACTTGGAGATAAAATATAGGCCTATATTAATGAAGGTTCATTAGTACGGTTTTGTATTTCTCTGTAATGTAGCACAGTGTTAACAATGTTACTGATACTATTCTTTCTCACACCTTCAACTCAAACCACCAAAATATATCATTTAATCATTAAATTAATACCGTAAACATGCAGGTGACTAGTCGACTGATGGCCCTAAATGATGACTATTGGTTGACTGGAAAAATTCCTAGTCAGGGGCAGCCTTGGTAAACATGCTCTAGTAGAAACTCAAAATACATGAACCTGAAAATGAGACATAGTGTGGGTGTCCTTTAAACTCACTAAAGCAGTGACATCTAAAATAATATCTGCAACAGTAATAGAAAAACATGCTCATTATTGTACAATAAATATTGACACAAACACGTCACGAAATTACGTAATATAAATCAAGGATGTAATTCCCTGAATGTTAGTTGTAAATGTAAAATACCAATTTAATTTTACATCAACAGAATTATGTCATTGACAACAAGAATAATTGTTTGTTCCTGTGTTTTTAATTCAGTCTAAGGTCTAATTCAGTTGAGGATCATGCTGTGTCTTGAATGTACAATGTATGTGTTTTCCAGCAGATTTGTGTGTGCACACATTGTGTACACCAGCATTGACATATATGCATATAAGCTCATTTTCAGCGGACACTTCTGGGTCAGTTCCTCTGCAAGATTCTAATCCAATCTGTTCCCTCCATGTACAATTAAAACACGGCTCAGGAATGCTGCACCGTGTCCCAATTATATTTCTCCAAATGTTGCCGGTAACATTTCTGCAGTGTGTGCGCGCTCCTCTCCCACTCCTCCCATTTCTAAGTTTGGGTGACAGGCATCTGAAATACCTGGTTTCGTCTGTAGAGCTTTTCACACAATGCCCCAGATCCATCATTGCAGGGCCATTGAGGCTCATTGTGTGCATCCATTAACTGTATCTATGGTGGAACCTTACAAAGGGCCAGCTTGAAGAGGGTCACTGGTGCGTAGGCCCCCGCCATCATAAATCTGGTGCAGTCTAGAGCTGAACCTCCCCTGTGCTCAACTAATGGCGCTCTAATCGCTGGTACCACTTCTTGGGTGGGACGGAGGGGTGGGCGTATGTGCGTGTGTGTGGTTGGGGGTTGGGGGCTTAAGAGGGGACGGGGTGTATAAAGCATTACTCATTTGTTTCCAAGCTCCGAGACCAATGAGCCCTAACTAATCACTCGGCTTTTTGTCTTTTCCATAAAAGTGTTTCTGTAGAGCACAAATTAGCCAACCGTTTTAGAGACACTTCCTTTGTCTAGATATTGATATTAATCATTGTCTTTATCCCGACTCCAGCACAGTGTTAATATCCATATGAATAAAATATAGACTGCGCACAAGGGATAGTCAAACCTCTTCCTTCGCTTGCTTTCAGATGGATCCCGTTCCTCATTATTGAAGTGGGTCAGCGCCTCTTCACCTCCCTGCTCACCTGTAGAAAAACATATGGGTTTTATAGAGACCTGCAATATTAATGCCCCCATAAAGCAGGCAGGACATTTTCTGCAACCATATCCCACCATAAACACAGTCAAGTCAGGTTCATGTGTTGTTTTTGTACTGGAAAACCAGCTCTATAGACAATACAGTTAGTAATTTGTTCCCCTGTGCTTATAGACAACATTTAAAACAAGACTGTTGACACAAAATTGTTTACTGCAGCTGCAGTATTGAATCCTGTGAATTTATTCGCATCTATGTTGATACAAATATTCATGACAATGCGTGATGATTGCTGCTAATCATTGCAGTGCTAAATTATAAAAAACACTCCAAGCACAGTTTGTTGTATGTTGCAATATCGTACCCTGGAGCAATTCATAATTAGATGGATTTGGAAATATATAAGAAAAATAAGCTTTTCAAAAATGTTTTTCACTCTCTCTTTCTCACTTGTTATGAGCAAGGCTGTGTCAAAGTGTGAAAACTGGCATTCGCACCAAAGTCACAAATTGTTAACTTGTTTAATGTGTTTCCCTGCGCTCTGAATGCTGAGCAGCATCCTTGTAAGCATTGCCATGCAGGTACAAGTGTCCCACTAATTTGCCTGTAGGGCCCTGGGAATGGCTAATTCCCCTGTGCTGTAGAACATCGTCTAAATTGGGTTATTTTGAGAAAGCTAAGCAGGATATGAGAAGTTTCTTTACCACCTGGTATTTCACAGTTTGTCCTCTGTAGATTGGGCAAATAATCTACATTTTTTTCCTTTGCCTTTTTTTCTTCTTCTTCTTTTTTATTCCTCCGCCTCCCGCTTTGTAGGCAGCTCAGTCAGAGCATCTCCCACCGGAGTCTGTGGGTGTCCTCTCATGTAAAAGGAGCTCCTATTGGTTTTCCTACTGCATCCCACCCACACACATCCAAAGGTTCCCCTCTCTTCGCCAATCAGTCCCCGCAAGTCCTGGCAGCCGTCACAGTGTCTGAAATACAAAAGAATCGTGTCCACCTTAATACTGTCTCTTGGTGCTGGGAGATGCAGACTGCTAGTATTGGCAAAAAGAGAAGAGTCCCTTTGCTCGAGGGCCCTCAGTCCTCCTCTCTTCTTCATCTGGTGGATGATCAAACCTCAGAGGAAGATTCAAGTCAAGTGCTTAGATGACAATGGCTTTTTCCTGCCAAACACTGCAGGGTTACTGGTGGAATGTAGCCAGTCATATTCTCACATCAATTACACCATTTAAATAATAGACTTTGTACACAGCTTGATGTCCAATCATGGTATTTACTTATGAGGCCTCAAAGTGTTCAATATTAGATAAACAAATATGAAACAAATAATCACATCGAGTTGTGTAAAAGACAGTTAAATTAATAATTTCAGCGAAAGAAGAAAATATCAATACTCAAGTCAATAATATGAAATGTTAAGCTATTGCATTATCTTCAGTGGAGTACAGCTTTTATTTCATAGTAGCAGTTTTCCCATTGAATGTTGAAGGAGAATTCATCAGCAGTGTGTTTCAATACCTGTACAAACCAATTATTTAAATAATGTCAAAAAATTTTGCAAGCCAGCATGCCTCTCTGGCTATTCTGACCAGCAGTCCTCTGCACAGCGGATGATACGTCACATTGACTGAGCAGGAGACAGATGATAGCTCATTGACAGCTCATTGACAGCTGACAGATGCTGCAGTGACAGATTACAGCACATTCAAGTGTACGTACTATGTATTTTTTGCATCTGGTGTATAATTAAGATGTTATATATGCTAATTTCGCCCCACAGACTGCAACGGATATTTGAGCAAGAAGGTCAAGGTTCAAGGTGCAATGCTATGACAGTAGTATGTCCCAGTTGTATGCGTGCTACATGCAACAGTATGTATGTTGTAAAGGCAGCTGCAGTGCTCACTGAAAGTAAAAAGAAAGAGTATGCGATTTGGATTGAAGCAAAAGGCTTCCAGATCCAACTGCACACTGTAATTATGCGACGGCAGATGTTACTGACATGCGTCCCTCACTTGTGTACCCTGTGGTAAAGGAGAGAAGAGAGGACACATTGATGTATCTCTCCATTTAGCATGTAGGGAATTCAAACAGATCTTATAATGGCTGCCTCTTAAATACTTCAGGGTCATTTCACTCAGTTAGGAACCCTGTGAAGCAAAAAAACACTTTATGACTGCAGCCACAGTTTTTAGTGATCTCTCCAGCCAAGAGGAGCTAGCTAACAATGCTAACAGTGGCTCATCACTTTGATGCCCAGTATTAGATCAAGCTTACAACCTTGAAGCAACGTTTGAGGCTGAAAGTGAAGCCAGTGCAGAAGGAAGAAACACTCCAGTTCATCAAATGGCCACTTGAGGCTGACTCCAAAACAGAGTTAATCCCCAAAGACGCCCGTGCAAAAATGCCCAACTTTACAGCAGAAATAAACATGTTTACAGCTTGATATAAAATGGTTGTGTACATTCATGACAACTGTACAGGGGCTTAATTTTATATAACTAATTCATTTAAATTTTTATTAAGGTTTAAAGTTCTGCATTTTTAAAGGCAGGGCCACTTTGGTGACAGGCTGTCTGCGAGGCAATGCTACAGTCAATTGTGGGATTCATACTTCTGTGTTGAATCAACACCGTACCCTACGCCGTAGCCTGATGTGCACTTCCCCAGAGATGTAACTACATATCGCGGCAATGCAGAACTTCTGTCTGTTTCTGTAAGCTGAAACCATTTCCCTCAGTGGACACGAAGCTTTTATTTACTTATATTTCACAGATAAGAAACAATAAATTGTGAAGACAATAAAGCCTCCACAAAAATAGCATTTTAAGTCTTGTGTGTGATTTATCCTGGCTTCATATGAGCAGAGGAAATCTCCGCTCATCGCTAGTCTAATTCATACAATGTAAAATGCCATAGGTTTGTGCTAATAACGTTAGCATGTTGTATTTGTTTGGAAAACATGTTTAGTACGAGGCAGTTGTTTTGTCGCTGAAACTTATGAGTCGTAATGGAGCCAAATTTTGTAACTTGTTGCTGTTGTAACTGGCTTCATATGAGTAGAGGAAAGGTCCGCTAGCCACTAGGCTAATTTATACAATGTACAATGCCATAGGCTTGTGCTAAAAACATTAGCATGTTGTATTTTTGGGGAAAATGTGTCCAGATAAAGACAAGTGCTTTGTCTGTGACTGCTGCAAGTTATAGTGAAGCCGATTTGTGTACTTGTGTTTGAAATTTTCTCTATTAAGCCTGTGTATTTTAGGCGTGTTATGAATCAACAAAACTTTACAGTAGGGCTGGGCGGTACTCGCGGTGACGGTAACTTACCGCAGTAAACATGAGCCGCGGTACTGCTTTTGTGGTTACCTTCATACCGCAGTATTCCGGCTACGGCGGCAGAATGGGGCCTGGCGGCTGGCCAGCCTGCTTCACACACCTCCCTCGCTACGTGATGGAGGTGGCCTGGCCGACCGCACCAAACCCAGGCCCGCGAGAGAAGGGGACCTGGGAGCCGTCGGCCCTCCCTCTTCCCTCTAACATTTATACATACTATATAACGTTTTATACACAATAATAGATGGATTAGCAACCGTTTTACTTCTGACGATAAATAGTTTCCTTCCTAGACTTGTAGTATGGCTTTTTAAATTGTTTTATTTAAGGTGTAATTAAAAGAGAGAAGACAATACCGAGATATCATACCGTCACTGCATCTCCCCCAAAATAATAACATGATATTGATTTTAGGCCATACCTCCCAGCCCTGCTTTACAGCACTTCACAGAAACCCTGCTGCCAACTAGTGTTTTGGAGGTGTAACTGCAGAGTGAAACAGACACACCACCGCACACGTATAAATGCTCACAACAGCGAAGGCCACGTGTGTAGGCTACGGCGTAGGGTCTACCGCACAAGTTTAAATCCCACTTGTGATTCAGCTCCTCCACAGCACCACCTTCTCATCCATATATGGTCACCTCAGGCTCCAAAAAACCAAGCAACAGCTGAAATGCCAAACTCAAGACTTCAAATCAGGAGTCTACAAACCAGTGGGTGACATCACGGTAGCTATGTCCCCTACTTTATACAATCTGTGCTTACAACCCTGCCTACCCAACATTAGCCTATTAAGTAGATCGACTGAGAATTACTCAGCCATTGTTATTGCTCTGTTCTTGCTAACAGGAGCTAACTTGCTTAAGTTGGTAGCAGCTGTTTATATAATAACACTTTGAGGTTCCATATTTTGGGTACTGATTTTAAAAGATGAATTTAACACAGTCTGTTTGTTGAAATATTTATTTAGTTCATCATTAGCATCAGCAGTCTAAGTGACCTGTCATGACAGCCTTTGCCCCATGGGAAGTGTGTGGGTGTCTCCATATGGTTATTCTAAACCAAATGGAGATACTTTAACCTACCTTTTGGAAACTGCATTTCACTAATGCCTGCATACATCTGCATCTAAATGAGTAGTTCTTTTTCTATTCGAACATGCAACCGTACCTAAAAGTATTCCCAGTGATGCATTGCGTTCTTTTGTCCTCGTGACATTGTGTCACTAGTTTAAGAAAACGTTTTCTCTGCTGTAATCTATAGCAGTAACACTTTATTATCAGTGATGCGAGTGTAATACACCAGGGAAAACCATATCAGACATTCATCTGAGGTAATTTCCAATGTGTAAACATGAATGTCGTCCTTGATAAGGTTGTGCCCAATTGTCCAGCAATGATGATAGATGGCGAGTGATCCACCCGCGTGTTATTCAATGCTCCTCCGAACGTGCTCATCAACTGCAGAGATTACCATTCTGCTCAGGTCCCTCTCTTCTTCTGCGTACCAGGACAGGAAGCAGAGACTCTGCAAAAAATATTAAATACATATGCAAACAAGCAAGCGAGAAAATAAATAAATAAAGAGGCATAGTCAGGCCTACCTGTTGGCTGTTGTTTGGTAATGATTTCAGGATCACTCATGCATACAATGTGCTTTATTAAATGGAATTCCTACAGTGTACTTAAAGCAATTTCACTGTGTGCATTCGGTTGGAGATCAGATTATCTGTGGTGTTGTACAATGGCTCATTTTAAAGCTGGTGGGGATTTTGTCAAAAGCGATTACATGATTATATGGGTAATCCTTTTTCTGTCTCTCTCCTTTTTGTGAAATACATTAAATATACCTAATACACACATTTCTGTCTGCGTGCTGAAAACGCAGCACATGCAGGATCATTTCCCCAGAGAAAATGTACCCAAGCGAGATACCAAAATTTGAATTTTTATCGCAAATTCTAGTTTGCAGTAATACAGTCACGCTCCACTGCACAGGTACATAGAAGGGATGTTTCATAAAGTATTTGAACATCACTCTGTCTTTCTCTCTGAATACATATGTTTTTTTCCACAACATTAGCTTAGTGTCCTCCAAGTTCTCATTAGTGCAGAGTCTAAGTGACCTGCCACTGGAAGCCGCAGTAGGTCTGAAGAGTTACACTATGACAGGTCGCTCTCGGTCTCAAAATGACACCCGCGTCTCCACAATAAAGTCAGAATGTGGGGTAAAAAATATTGACTCATTGCTAAAACCCACTGCGGTACAATGAAACTATAAAACCAGCCCTATGTGTCAGGGAGCAGACAGAAGGAATATAACAGAGATGCAGGTAAAAGTGAATCAGGTGGAGGACTGAGACAAGCTTCACCTCTTTCTTATTATAAGGTGTGATTGATCCCAGTATCATGCCATTAATGGTGTTGGAGCTCACACGGAGACGCCGGGATAACAAGGTCATGCTACCACATTATTGTGCAGTGCTGTTCCTCGACAGGGTGGCAATATCCTCCGCTTCTGACTCACATTTCAAAAATCTTTCCAGTCAGATTGATTTGTGTTATTATTACAAATTTGGAGTCTTTGCTTTATAAGAACGGGGTTAGAATTCTCTTCAAAAGCCTGTTTTGCATATGAATGTTTAATGACTAGCTCCCATTCAACTACAACCAAGGAATTATTGGCTTTGCATAGTCATTTCAACACTAATGTGTCTTAATGACATCTCTATGGTTCCTATTTAAGACACTAATGGGCAGTAACGGATCTCAGACTGTGGTGTGTTATATTAAATTAATTATTGATCCCTGCCTCATATGCGATTGATGTCTTAGTCCTTGGATACCTTGTTATTGATGTATTTGCACCGAGGTTGTAAAGCATGTCTGGAGCCAAAGTGAATCAGTCCGAGGAGCTTCATGCAGACTCTACATGTGCAGACATTTTCAGCTGCTGATTCAGTTTGTAGTCGGTATTGAAATGAGGCAAATCAATGCAACATACACGTGGAGCTGCATTTACAATGGCTGGCTCTGCTGCGGTGTCGATACACAAGCATAATGAGTCGAAATTGTTGTGTTCCGCGTTAATGGTGGGCATCATCGCCGCCATATTTTACACTTAATTAGAATGAATTTGTGTTATTGTTACAGTGTTGGATCTCTAATTGAACAAGGAATTATGGATGTAAAGGGAGTCACGGGGTCGTATGAAATCATGTAAATGATGACATAAATATACTGGAATTAAATTAATTAACAGATAAATAAATAAATCATTTGCTTGTTTAACTTCGTTTAGCCATACGTTTAGTGTCAGGCATGTAACCCTGGAGCTGCCTCCTTTCATATACTGCACTGCACCGTGCTGCATATTTGTATTTCTTGGCTGTCTTGCACTGTATACTGCTGCCAGACACAATATTCAAGAAGCAATATAAAAAGGCACGCTTGCATTGTTGTTTCTTTGTCTTGCGCACTGTTATTGTTTGTGCACCTGACCAAAACCACTCACAGTATGTTCTACATACTGATAATAAAGTGGTTTCAGAGTTCTGGGTTCTGTGTTCGGGGCTTTAAAGCCATGAAGATGATTTATCCATCTTGGCAGGCATGCATTTCTGCTTGTTTATAAACTGAAGAGTTTATGGGGTTCTTAGCTTTGGCACTGCTGTCTTCATCTGTCTTTTGGTACTGCTTTTTCTTTTACAGAGGAAATAGTCTCTACACTGCAGGAGAAAACACAACATCTAAACATTGCTTCTTAAAGCCTGTGTTTGGAGGGGCTTAAAGGTGCAACCTGACTGCGCTGGCAGCAGTTTTTTTGTACAGCGCTGTACAAAAACATTTGACCAATAAGTAGATATAAGACATACTGTAAATACAGATAACCTAGCAGAGTGTAAAGGTTAATCTTGACAGTAAACTGTTTTGCCATAATAATTTCTGCTTCAGCCTCATGCTGCACACCTACCTCAGCATTTTGGGACTGGGCAGCATCTGGCCTGTCTGTGTATTTGTTTGCCCGTAATACAATTCTTCCATGCTGCAAACAACACAAGCGAGGCAGTCCTCACACTGCTTTGGTCGAGGATCCGTCTTTGTGCTGCGATTCAGCCCTGTTCTCTTTTCTTTTTTTATTCTGGTGCTAAAAATACTTGTGTGGACAAACAGAAAACAAAAGAAAAGGAGAAAGAAATACATATTCTGATGCGACACATTAAGCTTCCAAGAAATGTTTTGAAATATTCAAAACTGTGGATCGGCCAGTGTTTAATTCCCACTCCGGTACTCCCGTCAGTGTGGGAGTTATTAAGGTGTTATTATAGCTGTAAAACAAAATTGAAAGGTATTCCATAGGTGCAACCTAAAAAGTCATTTAGCTCTATAATGTGCGGACTATATACCAACATAAATCCACCTCTCTAGATTCCATCTAGTGAGGTAATAACTTGATATGTATTTTTTTATCTCTTCCATCCACAAGAGACTTGCAAATGAGCCAACGACTCCATGGCAGTAAGACCCAATGTGACACTTATGAAATCTCCCCTGAGTAAAATCTGTGCTTGGACTTTGGACTTCTAAAGGACACAGCTTGTAAAAACTTCCTGCGACAGAGGGAGAAGACGTTCCCAGTATAAGCCACCCTGCTTTTTGAAGCTCCTCTCCACTTAGAATTGAGGGTAAAGGGTCAAATCAAGAGAAGAAGGCATTTGTAAAAACGATGGCCCGAAGAGAGATTAGTCAGCGTAGGGTGAAAACTCATTTAACATCATCCAGTCGCCGTGGTAAATCTGTTTTACACCTTTTGAGAGTTGCTGGGGCGACGTCGTATTAGCATGAAATACCAGTTTGAGCTATTTATTATATCACGGGCATTTTTGTCAATTGAATTTAAACTGTAAAAAAGGATTAAAGGGAGCTTATAATCGCTGTGTTTATCATCGCTTAGCCAATCACAGACGACGGTTTGGCATCCATGTCAGAGTTGACTAATGATTTTCACCTGCTTATTCATCTCTGTGTCACAGTAATGAGCTGTAATTCATGTATTTAATACATTTTGCTGTAGGGCTGGATATTATTGATAGTATATTGATATCCTGATGTGAGACTAGATATAGTCTCAGATTTTGGATATTGTAAGTGTTGTCTTTTCCTGGTTTTAAAGGCTGCGTTACAGTAACTGTTCGAGCCTTTACCAACTCAGTCATTATATCCAATAGGGGTGTAGCGTTCCATCCATCTGGATCGATATATCGATAAAATGAGCAATGAGTGAGTAGCAAAAAACAGTTCTTTCTGAGCCTTGACAGTTATTACTGAGATACATTTGTTACCTTTGTTAAATGATGTTGTTAATCTATGTTTTATGGCTGTTGGGAGAAGTTTGCTTTCAAGGCTTCAAGCCAGACAGTCCTGAAGTTTAATGAAACAGATCATGGTTTGGGTTAAAATGAAAAGATTTATTCCACAAAGTTATCTCTGTAAGAAAGCCCTGAAGGTTAACTTATCCCATTTGCTGTTTTATGTGTGTTAGTGGAGTCAGTTTAAAGTGAACTTTGCAGTACTTTTTATTTATGTGTTGTTTATGTGTTTTATGGCCAAAAGTAAAAAAGAAAGGGCTGACAGCGTCGTCTCTAACAGACTGTGTTAAATGGGCATTTAATATCGATCGCAGACCCCTGAATCGTATCAAATTGAAATCGGATTGTGGGCATGGCAGATGTTGTAGTATCAGAAAATATTGTATAGTTGTCCAAAGAATCGATATAATATTGTATCGTGATGAAACTGGTGATTTACACCCCTATGTTTAGGGTTATTCATAAAAACCACTCACCGTACAACTGCAATTAAAAGCCTAGTCCCTTTTACTAGCCTAGCGTGGCTACATATTTTGACAAATAAAAAAATGAGCTGCTGGTTACCAAGCATGGTAAGCTCAGATCAAAAGAATCAAAAGGGTTTTTTATGAAAATTAATCCAAGTGGTGAGGATTGTTTTGTCAGAGCTAGATCAAATGAATGCTTCATAACTGATATATTATCTGAAGCCTAATTTTTAAACAAGTAATATTCAGACTAGTTTAAATCAACAGCTTGATTGTACTTCCTGATCTTTGCTGAGGTTTTGTGTGACCATTCGCCACGGTACCGCTGCTGAGCAGGGTGGAAATAAAGCTCTTTTCACACAGAGCGCGCAAAGCGCAGACCTCTGCCGACAAACCCATTCATTGTGTATGTGCTACCGCGGCGCAAGAGCACACTCCTCTTCCGCTGAGCTGAGCGGCACGCGCCGCCAGCCTGCGCTCAAATTGATTTTTTTTTTAATTTCACTGCAAAACGCGCTGTGACGACACCTCAGCGCCGCGCGTCCAATAGAAGAGAAGAGCCTGAAGTAGACCCGAAAGCGGTCACCATGGAGCTGTAGCTCCTGAACGAGCCTCTACTCCCCCAGATCCTGTCCTCTGCGCCCTACCCCGCGGTGGGTGCCGCGAAAGCTCTGTGTGAAAGAGGCTTGCAGGCCTGCCAGCAGAGGTCCGACCCGGCTGGATCCAGAACCTCCATTGGCAGGCCCGTCGCTGCTTTCGTGGTAGTGTAGCAGCCTCCTTCATTGGTCGTTAGGTCGAGCAGCTGGATATGCCATCCAAAGAGAGCAGATAACACGCTCACAAATAAAGTTAGCACCATGTTTGTTTGGTCCGCCATTTCACTAGCTATTTACCGTCGCTCTGACGTCAAACAGTAGAGACAGACAATAAAATACTGCGGTCATCCTATGTACACGCAACCGCTGGCACCGGAGTCTTGTAAAAACTTCACCCTAGACTCCGGTTTCAAAGAAACGCGGTTTTGGTGGCCCAAAAATGCGGTTGCATAGAATAATACACAGTTTCAGAGTCACACGGGTCCATGTGGACTAGGCCTATATGTCTTAGATTTTGGACACTGTTGTATCGTATGGGATGAATTGTTTTTTCCCTTGTTTTAAAGGCTGAATTACAGCACAGTGCTGTAAGTGTATCAACGAACTACCCTTTTAATTGTTTTTTGCCTTAACCCACTTAGTCATTGTATAGACATTATTGATGATTATTGAAAAACCTCATCGTGTTGATCTTTTCTGAAAACAAATATTGTTACGTTCAATTTTGTCTCCCAGTTGTGGCATTAATTAAGTGCTTTTGAGGAGTTTTAAAAATATCGAGATACATATCGTGTATCGAGATATAGCCTAAAAATATCGTGATATAATTTTCAGGACATATTGCCCAGCCCTACTAAGTATGAAATGTATAAATATTACATACCCATGGCTTGCAGAAACACACACTGCAAACATTTTCTTTTGCAGACTGAGCTGATGATTGTATTATTTGTCAAGCATTTGTGACAGCACTAATAGTCAACCCTACAATATCGTTGCAATATTGACATCAAGGTATTTATTAAAAAATATTGTGATATTTGATTTTTTTCTAGGTGTCCCACCACTATTTTGTAGATGTCTAACAAGTCATAGGATGTTTAAAACACACTTGTGTCAATCTCGTGTCACATCTGGCGTTCTTTGAAAATGAATGAATGAAAGCTGATGTTCTTTAGACTGACTGCGCTCTGGAGTTTTGCTCCCGCCTGGCTGATGGCTTGTCACTCTAGCCCTCAGCTATCCATGCGAATGGGTGACTACAATAGAGTCAGTAGACAGGAAAGACCGGCCTACCCAGTGGCCTGTTTTTTCCTCCATATAGACAATAATATAACGACCCAGTTGTACAATCAGCTGCACATTGATCTCGGGGCCGTCTAGCCTTCAGCACATTTATTAGCCACTGATCATGGGAGTCCCTCACTAGTCGGCAGCAGGACCACAAGAACGGCAACATATTTGTTCTCGTTGGAAGAAATTATCTAGTTATTGTGTGGATGTGGCCAAGGGACATGAAGCCTTAATGACAAGAGGGTGATTGAATGTCAAGTGTTTAAAAGCATGAATAAATCTAAAGGCTCTCGAGGGAGTCTTTGTTTCCCCTCTTTTTCCTCGCCGTTCCATTTTCCTTACTCCGTTTTTGCATATTTTATTTCAAAGGAGAATAAAAAGTATTTCTCCAGAGTGCACGGTTGCCATTTGCTTCTGCTTAACGTAATTGTTTGGTTTTTTTTCAGTCAGGTTGTGATAAAGAAGGTAAGTGCATGTGTGTGTGTTTGAGACTGAGGACAAGGAACTGAGAGTGAGAGTGAGAGAGTGAGAGAGAGAGATGGCCTGGGTGTCTGTGAATGTGTGTGCATGGTTTATGATTACATGTCCTTTTGTGGAGCACATCAACCATTCATGCAAGAGAAGCCACAGCGAGATGAGAAATTCCTTCCGTGCTCTCGCAGGCAGCAGAAAGTGACATTGAACGTTCATATACAAGCTGAAAATCTCATGCTCAGCCGATATGCATCTTAGGAAAGAATCGGCGTTCATCATTTTCGTCTCAGTGCGCCCCACCCTTCCCACCTCACCCCCCCTCCAGGTCTGCGACCACGGTGTCACGGCTGTGCGTGGACTGAGAATAATGGCGGGATGGGGCCTGATAAATGAGAGCTGATGAATCAGTATCGCGAACAGAGGCAGAACAATATCTGCTGGAACAGAGGGTGAGCCATTCGAGAGATATCTGCCTGCAGTCAGTGAGAACACAGGGAGCCGTAGATCAAGGCTGGATGTTGGTGTGATCGCCGCGGAAAGACCCGGGACTCCAGAACAGGTCCCTTCCAGCCTCTGTGGGTGAAGCAATCCAAACAAATTGATCTAACATTACACTTAGAGGGCAACGGCGTAGAAATGAAATTGATTGATTCTACACAAGTGACTAGGCCTATACACAAATACATTAAGGACTGCATGTGCCCTGTGTGTGCGCGCTCTCTGTCATCCAGCCTACTTACTTATTCATTCGAAGGTAGCATGCAGGGACTGGGAAACCATAAGAAATATGCTCTCGCTGCTGCGAGCCAGAAATTTCTATCGATAGCCTGGGTAGCATCCATCTTCGCAAAGTCCACCAAAGGTCAGGAGCAGCATAACTTAGAAGCTGGTTTGCATCGGATTCTAGTCTGTATTCTGCATGTTTACTGACAGTCCCCCCACGGAGGCTGGGTGGATCTGTGACACTTGCTCAGCCATCCACACACACACACACACACACACACACACACACACACACACTGAGGCGCTGAGGATGGCTGTCTAGTAAATCTGCGATGGTGAGGGGGTGTTGGTGAAAGCATTGTTTCACAGTCAATAAAAGGGGCCCTGGGGTGCTTGTAAGAACAGCAATCTGCAGCCATTTTCCAAAGAGAACATCTTGGGAGTACTCCGGGGTTATAAGTTGAGTTCCTCCTCGCATTTGGAGTTAATATTTCGAATAAAAACTAAAACAATAATGTGCCCAGCACATATTGCAGAACCTAATGGGAAAAGATATGGAGTCACTGGAATGCACTGTGCACACTGGAGCCAGAAGGATAGACAACAAAGCCGGCGATGCTAGCCAACAAATGATAGCACATTCATTATTTATCTATCTTTGTATTCCTGAGGTGTTTGCTTTTTTTTTTTTTTTTAATATAAATGTGCAATTTGTATGTCAAAGACATAAACTGGCAAATGAAACCAATGACTTTCCCATCCAACTTAATTAGCTTTGCAAATAATTTTCTGCACATTTGCATTCCCTTGCAGTGCTATTTTTTTTATCCATTTGTCAGCTAGCTAAAATGTGCAAATGAGATACTATTTCGAGCCGTTATTTCACTCATCCTTGCCGGACCATATGGCAAATAAATCATGGAAATATGCTTCTCACACAATAGTCATTCCAATTACCGCTCAGTCAGTCAATGTCAATGGCTATAATCCTCAAAATACATTGTCCTTTAATTTAAAATGCATTCCAGCGTCACTCCAGCTGAAGCACACTCTCCTCTGTGCATTGTTTATCAACGCTACATGCCTATAAATGGCGCAGAGTTGTATGTTTTGGGTGTGGATAGTGAAGGAGCTGTGCAGCAGCTGCCTTTATGTCCTGGGCTCCCTTAGATTGCCGGCTTTCCTTCGGGGATAATCCATGTTGTGAAATTCAAGTGCAGTGCTGGAATATCAATTCTTTTTTCTCCCCCTGCTGAGGGTTAAAAAATGAAACAGGACTTGACTGCTTGGTGGATATGAACCCGTTGGAGCAATCTGAACATCAAGATGACAATACGGCAGGGTGGGGGAGCCTGCAGAGGAGTTAAAGCTGGAGAAGAGGCAGCATTAAGAAGTGGACACTGTAGCACTGTACTGCGACGATAAAGCTATTCATCTTGTGTGTATAATTTAAAGGAATAGTTTGACATTTGGGATTTTCCGAGCAGCGACTGAGATGAAAAGATCGATATCGCTCTCAAATCTGTCCCTTAAATGTACGGCTGGCAAATTTCCTGAAGTTCCTAACTGCGCCTTTAATGCTGTAAAATCTCCCTCTGAAAATATGTCCTGCTCGGCTGCACAGTTGTTAACGTTGGGCACATCTAAGCCGTAAAAGGATTTGATGAAGCCCTTTTGAGATGTTGAGTCACTAACCACATCTGTGTGCCTGCCCCAGATCAAAGCAAGGAAAGCAGTTAGGCAAAGGTTTAAGTGGTGCTTCTGTTGGCAAAGCAGAAACAAAAGGAAGTACATTCAAACCAGCCGTCTGGTTTGAGAACCTCAAAGTTAAAGGAAGTGATTTGGCAAAACAAATCTGACTCAGCTGCAGTTGAAACAACACCTCGAGGTCAGAGTAGTTTGTTGTTTAACATTTCACCCGACTGGGCGACGCAAAATTTCATGTTGCTTCTGGCAAACAGAGTGCACGACTATGCATACTTGGAGATAAGTGATATGCACCAGGCAAGGTCACTTGAAATCAACGCTGTAAAAATAACTCCTTGCTTCATGCAGGAGGATGTATGAAGACGACTGGTGTTCTTAAGAGGTACAGGATGTGGAACTGATTAACAGCGAGCAGCTACACTGATTACACTGGCTGAAAAACAAAAGGCAGGTACGGTTCACTGGTTATGCTCTAACAGACATTCATCGCGTTCTGTGCGACGACTACAAAACCAAACTTGCTCCTGTCTAATTTGGTTGAATTAATAAGCCATGTCTACGTCTATTCAACTGGGTGCAAGCGGTGGCTCAGTGAATTACAAGTCCCAACAGTAATAGAGGAGAGAGGTGGGGGGAAAGGGAAGGGCAGGTGAAGGCTAAACGGCAGACGTTCCGTGACTTTCATCATCCAGATTCACTGCACACGTGACGGCTGAACAGATCGTTACCGTCACATACAGCACACACATACACACACACGTCAATCTTGTCTTCATCCTTCCACACGTCCCATGAGTGCAGATGCATGCTGAGTCCCTAGAGGCAGTTTTTGGAGGCATTCTTCATTTTGAGGTCAAGTCCAATCTGACCTACAGTACTTTACAGTACAAGTGGCTGATAGCAGACAGGTGCTGGATGGATTTGGCATTTCCATGAGCTTCTTGACCTTGGCTTGGCTCAGAAACACAGACAGTGTTACAGAACGAGCTTATTGTTACTTCCCAGCCTGCAAGCTGTGCAACTTATCTATGAACTTGCATGAGCCTAAAGCACTTTTGCTCGTGTACAATGTGTGTAAACGAATAAATAAGGGTATAAATGATTTATTCTCCCCTCTGGTAAGATATCGTACAATGAACTTTTTTTTTTGTTTAAAGCTATTGTCTTTTGAGATGGATTGCACAATTTGCAATCTAATTACGCCTCTGCAACAATGCTGACTTAGAGTAAAAACAAATAAATAAAGAGGCAGTTTAGTTTTTAGCTCCAAAATTAGCATTTTATTTGGATGGTTGGGGTCAGAGATGTATAATTTGTTTTCCAGTACACATGGTTATCCTCAAGGCTTAAGTCCAAAACCCTCTCCAGTCTTAAAGCTGATTCAGTAATTAGTGCCTAGCATGTCATCTCCCACCCACCCACCCCCTTTTTGGTACAAATTCAACAGTTGTGCTGACAAGATCACTACTTTTCCATTTTTTTTTTAAATTTTTTTTTTTAATCGATGTGATTTTTTTTCTCGTTTTATACAAAAAACTCTCTTAACTTCTACACATTTAATGTCACCCAGATTTTTATTTTTTTTATTTTTTTTTTCACTTTGTAAATAAATTTGGGAAACAACATTTTTCATTTTTGTTGTCATGTAAAGATAAAAACATGCAAAAAACTTGAATTTGTAGTCCAAATTATACATTTACAAGTTTGGAACTTTTTGCACTTCTTCATATACTACATCAAAAGAAAAAAAAGAATAAGGAAAAAAAAACATTATGTACACACATCTTTTTACAGTGAAGTAAAGTTGAAAATATCAGATGATGACTAAGGCAAATGAAGTGTACATAGATTAGACCAAAACAGGTTTTTTTTGTTGTTTTTGTAAAATACTACATCACTTCAGAAACAAAAGAAAAAAAAATCTGCTACAAAAGTATGATTCATAACTCCCTTTATTTGCAACCAGCTGCATAATTTTTAATTTTTTAGTGAAAAAGTCTAGAAGTCTAGCGTACTGTACAGTGCTGTTCTTAATTGTTTTTCCTTCCATCCAAGCTAACAGATGATCCTTCATTTTGTCGTCTTTGTTTATTTAAATAATCTTCAACAAACAGGAGCGTTGTGTAACCAAAGAAAAAAAGCATGTAGAAGCATACCAGAGTGTAACATACTTTGTTTGAAATCACTCCAAAAGTCAGTACCATTAAAGCCTTGAACATAAAACTAATCATTTAGATCCAAAAAAATGTACAAAAAGGCACATTATATCCCAGTGCTTCTGTACTGTGAAATTCAAGTGTAACTGAGCGCATTCAACACCAACAATCCAAGAGGCGACAGTCCACCAGTGTTCCCTCCCACATCCTCCATAACTGGACCACAGCCTATGCCTAAGCTTTCAACAAGCATATGTATGCGTAGACTACAACAATAAGCCTAGGTTGGTTGTTTTTGAAAAAATTTCTGAATCAATGTTTATTTTTTGTTTTCTTTTCTGTCACAGTTCTGTCACTCTCTCAGGGAATATCAGAAGCTGTCCGTGTCCATCAACAGGAAATCTCTCCTTCTCTTCATTTTTTTTAATCTTTTTTTTTTTCATCTTGTCATCCTTCCCGTAGTGGCTGTGTGTCCTAGTCGTCGCTCCCACCGTACATGTCTGCCAGTTTTCTGAAGCGAGGGCCCCAGTCGTTGAGGTAATCGTAGTCCTGGTCGCCCCCGCTGCTGGAGGAGTTGAGGGAGCTTAGGGAGCCAGCTGTGGAGCCGCTGCCCTCGTAGTCGAACACTAGCAGGGAGTCGTAGGGGGGAGCGGTGGGGTCGTTGTCTGCCGCCTTAAGTCCCTGTACAGAAGGAAATAAAACTGCAGTTAGATGAGAAGATTAAGCCACGTCTGCTCGACAACACTGTCTGCAATAAGGAGTGAGCCACATCAAGGAGACCCACCCCCCCCACTGCTGCACACAAACACACTAATCTATCCTAAAACCAGTCAGTGGTTTTACCTCCACTTGTTCAGGAAATCAGATTAATCAGGCTCTAGTGTTCTGTGAGTTTCCTCTGTGTTTGGGTTGGGACTCTCCTGATGTTTCTGGGATGTCGGATTATCTGCTGCTTGATCAAAAGCCAAGATTGAAGCTGTCCAGCAGCCTCAGATGACTGGAATCATCTCCCCTTCCCCCACCGGCTACTGTGCGAGGCCCCCCCCCCCACCCCCCCCCCAAAGCAGCAGCACAACTCCAGTGCTGATACTTTGTCTTTTAATCTAGATAGCAACATCTTTAATATATCAGATTTATTTGAGTTCTGCCTAAACAGCAGCAGTAAGCACTGAGCTCAAGTGAGGCAGAGATGAGAGGAGCGTTAGTGTGTGTGCCACGCATGCGTGTCTCTATGTGTTATCTTGAGGCTGATGGTGCTGGTGGGGGTGGTTCTATTTTGAAGATTGTGCTCGACGTTCCCAGAAATTCTCACAGCGTCATGAGAGGTCCTTATGGATTGTTATTGATTTCCAGCCCCATTCCTTAACGGGACTCGGGAGACTTGATGGATTGCTAATCTAGGAGTTGAGATGTGCTTTGGCCATGAACCACTTTGGATCTGAGCCTGGTTTCTCTCTCTTATCGCCACCACTGAGGTAACCAACAAATAATAAATGAATTAACAGAAGTGGAGCAACACAACACAGAAGAAAAAAAACGAGACCTCAGCTCATTGGGAACTTGTCAAAGATTTATAGTTTCCTCTACGCTGCCATTATAGCTCTGAAATGCTCTCAAATAAAAAGATGGATTGAATTAAAGTGCCTGGGCACTTAGCGATTATTTTCCACTTGTTAGCTTTCGTTAAGTATTTGCTCAGGGCTGTGGTGCTGATAATTTGGTGGGAAATATGACAGATGGATCGTTCATTACAATTACAACCATAATCGCTCTGCTGGTTATAGCCTCCCCCCCCCCCCCCACACCCCATCTACAACCAAAAACCCACTGGCAGTTTCATAAGGTTAGTCAATCACACAACTCAGCCTCGTAATTTCATAATAACTGAGTCATCCACTGTGCTGGAGACAATCACGACTCTCAGAGGAACGTTGAACCGGCCTCACTTTTGGAGTCACTCGGTCCCACAGACGACAAAACAGACGTGTAATAAAACCCACTGGTATTTCTATTCAGAGACCAACTTTGCCACAGCTGAAACACAGCAATATGCAAAACAAACGCAATCACTTCTGCTTTGTCTCCCTTGGTGACACTGCCTCCACCTGTGACCAACCGAGGTCGTGTCAAGTCGGGGCTGATGTATTTAAAATTGCCCCCTCCCTTCTTGTGGGAACAGACCAGGAGCTGACTAATAGACCTTTGTTTGTCCGACTGCGAGGTTAAAGTCCTTATGCTAAACCTCTGCCTAATTTTTTTGTCCCTCTAATTTAATTAAGAGCCACAAGCTCCTGGGGCATGTGCACACTGCAGGATGGAGATCAGACCCCCGCCTCCGCTCCCCCACCCCTCTCTCGCTGTCTCTCTGCTCCTCTGGCGGCTAGCCCTTATCAGTTAGGTCAGATTCCAGCTCAATGTGAGCGCTGGAGCTACCATGACTGAGCTTTAGCGACAGTCAAATCTGGGACTAAAAACAGATCAACGCTGCCTGGTTGCAGCGAGCGTTTTCTGGGTCAGGATGCTCAGACTTGAAACGTCTCAAAGGTCTTGTGAGAACATCGAAATAAGGCTGATGAAGGATGGTGTGCGTTGGCAAACTGTTCCTCGTTGAGCGGCGCACAACATTAAATTTCAGCTCAATATCGGCCGTTGCGACAAATGCATTATGCGTATTCATGACACACGGCGAGAGTGAAAACGAGTGGTGTCTGGGTAAAGGGATCTGAGAGATAGACGGTCGGGGGAGCAGAGCTGAAAGAGCAAGTTCTAATCTAAAAACATGGGCGCCGTCCAAAAACTAGGAGAGAACTCCATTTGTAATGCTGTGAAACTCTTGTCTGTTGGAGCTTGTGAAAAATACATGACTGCTCTTTTCATTTTACATTCTCCCTTCATGCTGGAGTCAATGATGGCCTCAGGCAAACGAGGGCACTCTGAACAGTGCACTCCGATAGAAAGCCAATGTATTGCTTCTCTCATCTCCTATTTCTATGCTGACACATCTATAACTCTACTTTGACGGAAAGTGAGGAGAAAAACAATTATATCTAAGTGAGTTAGCATCATGTACTTTTTGGGCTTTGTATGTGTCGGAGTGGATTTATTATGTGTGATGAGAAAAGTTTGTTGGGAAAAGATGAAAACAATTCGAATAATAATTGATTCAATTTAAAGTCTTTTTTTTTTCTCCCACTGCAACTGCTTGATACTAAGTCACAGAAGCTAAATTGTTTATTTAGACACAAGTTTATTATAAGAAAGTCATTCGGCTTGAAAATGAAATTCAAGCTTTGTAGCAGCACTGATCCTTTCACTTCAGCTATTTCATGGGATTCAACAAAACAATCTTAGTCTGCGGTACCTCTGTATGCCGGATAAAGCTGCAACATGTAGTCGATTAATCGATTAGTTGATAAAAAGAAGATTAATCCACAACTATTTTGATAATCCAGGGCTGTACCTGACTCAGAATTATGTCAGTCGAATCAGATTCGGCTGTTCAAAAGTTTAAACAGTAGTCCAGTCAATCTAAGGGAGTGATCACACCAAGATGAAACGCTAGAAACGCGACGCCAATAAAACCATTGTTATCCTATGATACGGCGCGTCTGACCGGCATTCAAGCATCTTTTTAGACGCGTGTTTTTGTAGACGCTTCTTTTTAGACGTGTGTAGACGCTGAAAAGTACAAATATTTTCAACTTTTTGAGCGCCAGACGCCAGTAGCTAGCGCACATTGAATAAGCGCTTCGAGCGTTTCAAGCGTCTTTGAAGCGTCTGCGTGATCCCAGCCTAAGGGTGCTTTCACACCTGCCATTTGGTTCGGTTCATCAAACTCAAGTTCGTTTGCCCCTTAAGTGCGGTTCGTTTCGGTGTGAACACAGCACTTGAGTGCGCACCAAAACAACCACATCAAGACCTTCTTGAAGAGGTGGTCTCGGTCCAGTTACAAACTCTGGTGCGGTTCATTTGTGTTGAGAAGGTGTTCCAACCTTGATCTGAACCAACTGCAGTCACATGACACATTGTTTGGGTTAAACATGAGCATGTTACAGTCCTGGAGGATTATTAATGTGCACCTCCTCCTGTACTGCCTTAATATGCACATTCAGCACATCCAATGCATCAAAACATTGTTTTCTAGTTGGAGCCGCGCCTCGTTTTCAAACTGTATGGTTTGACTAAAATGAACAATGACAGCAATATAGTCCACGATGAGCAGCGCTAAAATCAACCTGCGTAGTTGTCCCTCCATTGTGACATTAGAAAGTGTCACATTTATCTTGCAGGTGTACTCTTCTTCAACGTTTGCTTTACTTCCTGGATTTTTCCCACATGGAAATTCTGACCAATCAAGAGCAGCTTTCTCACACAAGGCATTTGATCTGGTCCGCTTGTAAATGCTGCCGTGAGAACACGAACCAACTCTAGATAATTATACAACTTTGGAACAAAATTAGTCCCTGATTCAGACCAAAGCAAGACAACTCTAGGTTTGAAAACAGCCTAACTCAAAAATGTGCCCAAACGAGGAGTCATAGTTTGTATTGGTCCTTATTCCCTCCCCCTTTTAACATTTCACAGTTACATAGTCTGGATGAAATGTTGTTAATATTTGAGGGTCTATATAGGTACACTGATCCAACATATTTGGTGTCTTTTCCCGAGTATTTGGGGTCAATCTTTTCAATAAAACACTTCTCAAGAAGATATTCTGATGTATTGTACCTGTATTTGGGGTACTACTGCCCAACAATCAATTTTTTTTGCCAAATTTTCCACTTAGTTTGTGCCTCACTGCTCCTATTGGTGTATCTACATCTAAACTGGCTATAAAGTATTTTGCATGTATTTAGTATTTATAACATGGTGTCTACTCCATTCTATTCAGCTATTCCATTAGCATCTTTACTCTTATTATCATGATCTTATTTTTTTCATTCACTCAATACAATTTAAATAAACTGCAGACGCAATATGGAACGCTGTGCCTCGTGATGATGTACCAGAAAAACATCCTGTATGTCTTAGATGGGATGGGAGAGGAAACACACAGGGGGCGATAGTGGAAACCTGTATTTGGTATGCTCCAAAACATTATGGGAAATCGGAGGGTCGGTATCTGATGGTTATATGTGAAAGAACATCCTAGAAAACTAATGTTTAGACTTCAGTCATATGAAAATTTAGAAGCAGAGATATGCAGTTCTTTGTGCGATTCTGTGACATAATGGCCCCAAATTCCGAGCCCTGAATTTACCTTGATCTACTGAGTATATAATGGTATACTTTTAATATGGTATTTGGATATCCCAAGAGACGATTCATCAAAAATGAGCAGTAACATTTTTTTCCGACACCAGATATCAACCAAAAGCCAGAGACCATATCGCATTAAGTTGCCGTGAGCTCTAAATTCACCACTTCTAAGCAGAAGGCCGAAGATAATGTTATCTCAGAGCCTGGCCGGGCAAAGCCTCTCATCCTCAGGGCAGCTGCCTCCATGTCTGCAGCTGCCTGTACCGAAGAGCGGCACGAAAGTGCAGCAAAATCTAGGGACCGAAACATCCCCAGAGGTACTGGCAAAAAATAAATGCTCAACTTGAAGAATTTCGATCAAGTGAGGGGTCTCAGACTGATGATTTGAATCTCCAACTTTCAGGGGGCAGCAATATGATAATCAGTTAATTGTTTTAGTAGTTTTTCAAGCAAAAATATCTGTTGGTTGGACAAAAGAAGCAGTTTGAAGACAGAACTTTGGGCTCTGGGACATTGTAATAAGCATTTTTCACATTTATTTTTAATTTAAAGCCTAAATGATTAATCATGAAAATTATCTGCAGTTTAATCAATGATAAAAAACAATTGTTAGTTGTAGCCTTAATGCTGCACGGTGTTTTTACCTCATTGATGAAGTCTCCGATGTCTCCAGGGTGGGGTGCTGCTGACCTCATCGGGTACTGTGGCTCAGGGTGGAGGGGTCTCTCGTCTAGACGGCGGATTCCCACCGGCTTGATGGCATCAGGCTCTATCGTGTCCGGCTGCTGGAGCTGACTCAGGTCGTAATCCTGGGGAACACAGACAGATGGGAGATTGCTAAGCGCTGTGACAAGACCCCAAACAGAGTGTGATTATCTAAATAGGTAAAATGCATCCTGAGCTGCACAGAGGAAGAGAAGTTCAACTGAGTGGAGGAGAAGATTTTAAAGTTAGAATGCAGCGGGAAGACTTCAGAGTACACAAGAGAAACTTTAAATCTTCTTGTCTGTGAAGCACAAGCCCAGGGACAATTTGACACATTAAAAGAGCCAGCACTAAGGGGGTCCAAGCTGAGGACCACATCATACGCTGCAGAGTGTTTGTACTTGTGCACTGTGCTGCAGGAAGGATGTGCAGGCGACTGTTTTGCTCTAATCAATGCCCAGACACGGGATGGTGGATATGCATAAGCCACTGCTAATCCTATTAACATTACCAAGGCAACCTGAATGGCTCGCAGTTTGTGCAAAGTCATGGGCAGGGAAGGAGGAGGAGGAGGAAGAGTGAAGAGAGAAAAGGAGTTAGGAGAGAGAGGATGTGGTGAGGAGCAGAGCTGAACTGAAAGACTGGATGGTATCACGGTGACAGCAGATATGATAGAGAAAATGCCATTTGAGAATCAGGGTGTGTGCCTAATAAGCGTACATGATGGATTGTCCCTCTTTAGAAGATTTTCGGTAATCCATCCATCTCTAATATCCCCCTTCAAAATTGTCTCTGCTTAGTTGCACATGTACCTACACTCACTCACACACACACACACTCACACACTCACTCCCTCCTAGGAAAGGGGAAAAAAAAGCTGCAGACGCTCCAATGTAAAAATAAACATGAGAATAAATATAAACCCTGTGATGATGCACAAACAACCCAGATATACAAACACGGCGAAGCACGCGGGCACTTGACAAACACCTACTCAACTCCACGCTAATAAGTATCATCTCAAATCTAAAACAAACACATTGATTATTCATGTGTGATTTGATTTCATGGGGAATGACAGTAAACCCCAAGGCTAACTGGAGAGGAACAACGGTCATCACACATCGTGCGGTAACGCCATCCATCATCTTTGGTCCATTTCAGTCTGACTCCTGTTCGACCTTCTCTGAGGTCGCACACCGGAGGGGTCAGGAGTCGGTGACAGGAACTGCAACAGAGCCGTATAATGGCTGAACTAAGCAGGAAGGTCTAATGACATACCAGCCCCCTTCGGGGAATTGACTCCTTGCACGCACATTGGCCTGGTGAAATGGCTGCCCCTGGCCCTCATGACCCACATTCAAACACGGGAGACTGAACAATGCTAAGCCTTACACACTCAATCTGTCGTGAGACATAGCTGAGCAATTTAAAACTGAACTGACTTCATTGTTTTCGTAGGTTTTGCTATAATTCCCACAAGTAACACAACACTGTAGTAGTAGTGTTTCAAAAATATAAATTCATCCATATGTATCTATTCAGAATATTCTAATCAGCGTCAATACTAATTTACAGCAGTATCGATACACCAATACCAGCTGTGCTCTCCTGCCCTCTCTTATTGACAATAAGCACATTAACATGGACATGAGGTTCATCCAGGTTATGATCATATTGGAATATTGTGTTTACATGAGCACAGAGAGATCAGGTTATTCATATTCCCTGTATACATGAATACTAGTAACCCTGGTTAATGATTACTGCAGTGTATTGGCACAGACGCCTGTGATAACAAACCAGCAATGAGAATTGAGAGTGACAGGAACACTAACTACCACTTGACAACTTAACTGTGAAGTTCTTATCTTCTAAACAGACTTAACATTATTCCAGAAAGCAGCTACACTAGTCTCATAACACCATACTCCACCACACCGGTGTCAGCGTGTCTCTGTCGCCACCGCTGTATAGGATAGGAAATTAGTGGAGGATACAAAACCTCTTTCATTACCGAAAGACAAAACTCCAGACGTTAAGCGCTTTCGCCACCGCCTGACCATTGTTTGTGTTTCTGTTTGATCCCTTGACTCAAGCTGCATAGGTAGTTGATGGCGCTTAATTACCAGGATAAGGTGCATTAGGGCTGCCCCCTAATATTTGACCAAACGTTAGTCAACCAGAAAGGTCATTAGTCAGCAAGATTTCATTGGTTGCTTAGTTGCAGACAAAAAAAGAAAAACACAAAGGTGAAACTCTATTAGGAGCTGCACCTTGTCAAAATAAATCAGAACCTATATGACTGGACCATGTGGGAATTTAATCTGAAAGGACAGACACAGGAAGTGTCCACGCTCAGCAGTCAGACAGGAGTCAGGTTAATTTCCATGGCTGGTACCTGCGGTTATTCCACAGGCTAGTTAATAACATGTCGGGCAGGAAATCCAAAGTGTGGGATCATTTTGAGAAGGTGAAGGACGAACCCA
This sequence comes from Epinephelus fuscoguttatus, assembly GCF_011397635.1. Lineage (NCBI taxonomy): Eukaryota > Metazoa > Chordata > Actinopteri > Perciformes > Serranidae > Epinephelus > Epinephelus fuscoguttatus. The sequence continues at coordinate 35,302,471 of NC_064766.1, forward strand.
AGGTGATATGTAAACTCATCTTCATTGGTCGACTACAAACATGACGTATCATCTGAAACATGGAAGTAGCTACATGCCCATTAGCCCACAGCGTCATTAACAGGCGGCTCGCTCAGTGTGTGACGTGCACTTGTAGATAAAATATAGGCCTATATTAATGAAGGTTCATTAGTACGGTTTGTATTTCTCTGTAATGTAGCACAGTGTTAACAATGTTACTGATATTATTCTTTCTCACACCTTCAACTCAAACCATTGTGTTGCCCTGCCCAAAATATATCATTTAATAGTTGAATTAATATTGTAAACATGCGGGCGACTAGACAACTAATGGCCCTAAATGACGGCTATCGGTTGACTAGGTATATTCTTAGTCTATGGAATACTCCAGGTAGCATAGTCAGGTTTCTAAAAACAGGATATGGTGTTTACACGTTCAAACACATTTACATGATCCTCAAAAAACCTGATCAGAAACAGGTTATTACGTCCGTGTAAATGCACTCTCTGTAGAGCCCTGCGCTGGAGCCCGAGGGCCAAGGGGCCTGACGGCCTGACAGCCCGAGGGCCGGGCTTCAGGCCAATTACCACATCATTACCTCGGACACGGGCTGAGTGTGAATGGGTGCCAATTAGAGAGGTGTGTGTTTGTGTTTAACCGATTTAAATGGCAACACTTGAATGCAGCAGCCGCTGTGCCTCTCCCTCCCCGCTGCACGTCACTCATCATATTGTAGCGTCCGCCAGGACGTGTGGAAGGATGACGCGGTTATTCGGCAAACCACGGTTTGTTACTGAACGGTACAGGTTACTGTTGGCCGTAACCACGCCAAAACAACCGCAAAACAAGGACTTAGCTGTAACGTTAACTCAAACCATGCACTGCTGCTCTCTCCTCCAGCTCGCTCCACACATACAAGCACGCGCACTCACACAGCCCTCATCCTCGTCACACTTGCACCCCGCTCACAGAACATTGACGTTACAACAGAACATTCACTGCAGGGTCGCTACAATATTTTACTGATCCCATTCATAAACACTGTGATAAGGTTTGTTTTGTTCATGTTAGTAGCTCAGGCTTGGATAGACGTGTTTATTTGTTAATAGACCTGCCACCTACAATTTGCAATATCAGGCGTTGCAGTTGCATCACGCACAGTCACTTCAAAAAACAAAATAATCAATTAAATAGCCCCGAAAATGGTTCAAACACTTTTCTAAATAATCTTAATATTGAAAGGAAATGAAATATACCCACTTTTGCCATTAAAAGTGCTTAGATAAGGTCGGAGGTCTATAACTGCACTGCCTTATCTGGGTATATTTCGTTTCCGTTCAATATTAAGATTATTTAGAAAAGTGTTTGAAGCATTTTGGGGGTTGTTTAATTGATTATTTTGTTTTTTGAAGTGACTGTGCGCGATGCAACTCCAACAGTGCGCTGCAACAGTTGACAATTCTCACTAAATAGGAGAATACAGTCATTAAGTTAAATAAATTCATATTTAACTTTATCCTTTCAATCAAAATATAATGAATATAGCTTAATACCATGCTAGAAACCCCAATTAAACTATTTTAATGTCTGCAACATTAACAGCCTACATGTTTTTATGGGAGGTTTTTAAAAAAAAAAAAAAAAAAAAAAAGGGGGGTTTCGGGTTCGGGCATGAGAATTCTGAAAACCTGTCGGGCCGGGCTGGGGCTCCACCCCCTCGAGCCAGGGCCGGGCCCGGGCCCAGATAATAGGCCCGTGCAGGGCACTAACTCTCTGCTACTAACTAAGAAAAAGAAACGTTGTTATTGTCATGGCTTGTTATATTTATCTTTTAACAAAAATTCAACTTGCATGTCCTCAATTTCAAATTTTCCCTATGATATCAAAAATGGTATCTGATAAACATTTTTTAAGATACTGTATCAAAGTTAGAAATTCCAGAATCATGAAAACACTTCATTAAAGACACTTATTTCATTCTGGGATTTGGCAAAGCAGCAACAGCACTAAAACAATTCCAATGGCGCATGAAACATGAGCAGTCAGATGATCACACAGGATCCATCAGTTTCCAGAGACAAGTCTGACCTTTGTATGTGGTGTAGCTGTGAGTACAGATGTTTCCTTTGCAATGATGGATTATTACCAACATTTCAGATGTGCTCACTTTTGGCTTTACCTCCAAATAAAGTGGTTTAAATAATCTGGCTGCAGTGCTGGCTTGTTTACAACATGATTTAAAGACACAGTTTGACATTTTGGGAAATTTGCTTTCCTTTGCTTTGGTCTGTCTGTTCTGTATAAGGCTGCAGCCAGCAGCCAGTCAGCTTAGCTTGTGCTGGTAGACAGATTTTGTAATCTTTGGACAAAGCAAAGCTAGCTGTTTCCCCCTTTTTTCCAGACTGTGTGCCAAGTTAAGCTTCGTATTTACCGTACAGGCAGGACGGTATCTTCTCATCTAACTCTTGGCAAGAATGCAAGTAAGCACATTTCTTAAATTACCTAATTATTCCCTTAAAATCTGACCGCTCATGTTCCTTGCCTTGTTGTTGGTTGTGGCAATGCATCATGATCCCAAATCTTAGCAATTACTTCCTTTTGTACATTATAATAATTGAAATAATGGCCAGAAGTGCAAAAATAAGCCCCAAGTTGCGGTAAATAATCCACTTCCTCTGACACGTTAAACTTGTCTGGTGATTAAAACACGAGGCACTTATACCATGTGCATAAACAAGCCTGATTCATTTTGTTTCACTTGCTGCATGGGATTGAAAAACAAATCAAAACATTTTTCAAAGCATGCCTCCAAAGCCACACTGCCTCTAAGGTTAATGTGCATCAAATCATTCTGAGGTCATCTGAAGAAGTGGATGACTCATCCCTGCCTCACATTTTATTTTTTCACCTGCAAACCTTTGCACGACAACTTGATTTGCTATTATTTCTGCATTATTTCTTCCATGTCCGCGGCAGCGCGGCCTGATCAGCTGTCTGCTTTTGATGAAATGAGTGCTTCACAAACCAATACAAGCCAGGGCAATGGCAGCAGCAACTAAAATCATATACTCTGAGAGCGCCCAATGGTCTGACACTTCAATTTCCTCCCCAGCGGGAGATAGGGAGAACAGAGGTGGGCATTATAAAGACCGCATCGCAGCAAAAGAAAGGGACATTTTTTACCCAACACTGACTCTCCCGATTCCATAGACAAGACCATTTTCCCCTGGCGCCCTGCCTTTCTCTGCGCCACTCAAAATGGAACCTTGTTTTCCCTCGATAAATTGCTGAAGCTGCTCGTTTGCCTTTGAGGGCTGTTATATCATGCAACAGTTTCCTTTTCAACATGTTCTGGTCCACAAGTTTGACCATTTTGTGTGCGAAAATGAGGATGTGAATGCACAAGTGGGTGCACTCCCTCCTGCCTAATCACTAGCTGATGCGTAATGGCTTTCCAGTCATATTGTTGCCTTAGACAGAGCTTCATTATTGTGCCACAGCAGATGTCTATCTCCAAATGACATCAGCTTACCAATTACAAGTCTCCGAGGCTAATTTGGCACTGTGCTGGGTCAGACCGGGGTCTTCCGCTCATATCTGCTATACCTAAGCCACTGGAGCACTTCAGCCAGCAGCAAGAAAATAGCCCATTTGGTATATTACTGCCTTTTTTTATAAAAAGATTCCGTTCTGCTAACAAGGGGTCATTAGGACAATTGAGTTTGTGTCTGTGTGTGCCTAATCAGTGCAGGGGGATAAAGAGATGTGACTTTATTGATGCCCGTGGCACTGCATTTCTTATTGTGTGTGTGTGTGCGTGTGTGTGAAGCAAGAACCAGTTCCAGTTGAGGAAACAGTTCCAATATTTCCAGAACCGATTGGATCAAAATGTGTTTGTCTTATTGATTTCAGATTTCGATTCCCAGCTCTTTTGTAGGTAAAAGGTGCTTGTTCCAGTTTACAATGAAAACTGTCCTACTCCTCCTTGTGACTATGGAGAGTATCTTGGAGCAGCATCGTTAGCAGGACTGACACTAGAAAGAATGCATTGTAAGTGCATGTATGCTTGCACAAAGAGTCTCGGTGGTCCCCTTTGTCTTTAAACAGCTTCAGTTATACAGAAACTGATACTCTGCTGCATACTGCGGATGTGACCTGAATGTTTTTACCTAACACTGACCACACTCAACTTACGTCACGCTTTCAAAAACACTGCACAGCTTCACGGTATGTAGAGCAGCGTGTTGACATTTTCCTATACTAGTACAAAATGTCTCTGCTGAAACAAAACAATGTTTTTTTCTGATCCCTTACTTCAAGAAATTTAAAAAATGTCCATGTCAATGGGTGCTCAGGAGTATGTGACATCCCATTCCAGACCAATGAGAAGAGCACAGATAGATATTTCCTATTTAAAATAAGCAATATAAAAATTGTGTTAATGCAGGACACCATCGCTTATAGAAAGAAAAAGATTAAGAAAACAGGTTTTCAGGGTCTTTAAATATATATGATGGTCATTGTACTAATGTTGTTTGTTCTCAGCGGGGTCCCACAGGGCTCTATGCTTGGTCCACTTTTATTTGCCATTTATATAAATAATTATCTATGTAAAATGTGACAGATGATCATTTTCATGTCAATGCTAATGACACAGGTTATTAACTTGCAAATTGCTTTTAATGTTGTCCAGAACATCCGGTCTCAAATGAGGCTTGTTCTCAAGCTTATGTCATTTTCTAACACTTAAGAAAAGATTAACTCCTATAAATAACTGGGCATTCTGATTGACGGTTCCTCTCCCACATACACAGAGATTGGTGAAAAACCTGAGGCTTCAATTAAGTATTTATTTAAGAAAAAATGTTGTGTTTTTCTTTTGATGTAAAAAAACAAACAAACAAACAAAAAAACCCACATTTTGCTGCCATGCGCTGGACTACGGGGGATCTTTTATATATGCATGCCTCTGCTCAGGTGTTGGGTATGATTGATATAGCTTACCATGGTTCCCTTAGATTCATTACAGGCTGGAAAGCCTTGACTCACCACTGTGAGCTTTACTTTCGGGTAGAACGGCCTGCTCTGGCAACCCGCAGGCGCACACACCGGTAAACTTTTATATGAGGCAATTTTTGGACTGCTCCTTCCTTATCTATATATTTGTATTTCACAAAAAGAGTGCTGGACAGTACTCTAAGCAGTCACAGGACTTGTATTTGCTGTCTATACCAAAAGTTTGTACAAAGAGTGGGAAAAGGGATTTTATGTATTCTGCACTGTCAGACTGGAATAGTTTGCAAAGGCTTTTCACTATGATCTAATTTCATTGGATGCTTTTAAATCTATATTGCAAGACCTGAAGACAGAATCATTGGGTGTCAATGCTTAAACTGGTCTTTGGATACATGGCCTGTACTGCACTTCGTTAGTTATAGTATTGTTTTTATCTAGTGGGGCTTCCTTTCTTTACCACTTCACTGAAAAAGAGATTTTTATTCTTGATGGGACCAATGCTGGTCAAATAAAGTTTAAATAAATAAATAAAAACAACAGAATTCGGAAGTCTACACTGTGTTTACCACATCATTCTTACCTGATCTTCCTCGCCTCCACCCTCCTCATCGTACTTGAGAATGTTGTCTCTCACATCGTCCTCCGGGTCGATGAGGAGCTGCTTGGCCTGACGTTCTTTATCACGGCGCTTCATCCACACCACAAACATCAGCACGAGAACTAAGAGACAGACAGACAGACAGACAGAGAGAGGGATCTCATATTACAAAAAACATAATAACTTACATGTTTCCAGACAAATGTAATCGGATCCGATGTTTTAGAGCTTGGATGGTGGCCTGATCGAGGCTATCTTTTTTGGTAATCCTACAGTAATCTAGCGGTATCTCGGATAACGTTTAGCTGTCTTTATAATCCCCATGTGCGTTCATGTGATGTACTGTTTGAGGAAGGCACTGAGACACTCACTGAGGAGGATGATGATGCAGAGGAGGATGGAGATGATGGCACCGGTGCCCAGACCCGCAGCCATGATGTGTTGCTGGTCAGTGCAGTCTCCATTCACGTTGCACTGGCACACTTTAATCCGCAGATAGGAGGTGTTGGACATGGGCAGGTTGCCTGAGTCTGTGATTATGATGGGGATCTCGTAGATACCGCTTTCAAGGAAGCCAATCTTCAGGCTCACCTGAGCATAGTCACCTGAGAGATGAAGGGGACAAAAGACGGAGAGCGTGAGTGAGTGATCCATGATGGCTCCTTGTCAGAGCAAATACATATGCAGCAGTGAGACAAGAGATTAAGTTACTCAATGTGTATAAAAATAAAATAACATCTTTCTTTAGCAGAGGAGTCTTTCAGAGGGGATTAAAGCAAAACTCTGAATAGTGGTTTGTATAGACCGTGTTCACACTACGATTACACTCCTATTACCACAAATATGCAGCATAAATTCCTACCTGGAAGTTGCATCAGCATATCTAATCCAAAACATGGTCGGGATTTAGATTTGGAGCTTATAAATCTACTGAATACCTTTTTGATAATGCTGCTTAGGCTCAATTCCCAGCTGCAATAATCCAAATGCCATTATCCTATTAAGATATATTCACTGCTTTTCAACTCACACTAATAGCTAAACACACATTGAATGTTTATATTTCAAATTAGCATAAACAATTAATGGCTGCATGATAATGTTAGTGTAATATTTTATTGCCTGTGCTGCTCTACCTGACCCCTCTGCGGTGTGCTTTTTACGTTTCCAAAGTGTTCTTCAGAAGAATCACAAATCACAAGTCTAAAGCCTTCATCACCAAACAGTACACTCCTCCATCTGTGTTGTTATATATTTTTAAGTTTCCCTTCTAATTACTGAATGCGTGTAATTAAAAAAATGCTGAAAAGGGTCATCTTTTCTTCTTTGATTTTCCAGTAATAAACACAAATAAGGGTCAAAAAAGCTGAATAAACGTTGGGGCTGGGTATCGTGTGATTAAGTACAATACCAGTGCTAATACCAGAATCCTCAAAAATGATAGCGACACCCATAGAGTATTTCATTCTGCACCCATAATGTGAATAAGGTGATGAACGTTTTGGTGGTGTGTCGGCACACTGAACTGCTAAAGGTGAAAACACACTGGTGCCAATCATCAAGTTCCGCCTCTCGCACTGCAGCTCGTTAAAAAATGACCAAATAAATTTATTGTTATATTTACTGAAAGATTTGTACCTCTTCCGCCTCTGCATTTTCTTAAAATCATGCATGGAGAGCTCCTAATTAAACTTGATTTCTAACCTGAAGAGCTGATCTCCAGAGCTACGACTCACCAGGCAATATCTTTTCGGCCATTGTCTTAATAATGACGGGATCGTGGGTTGTTGAGCTCACGATATTTCTCAGCCTCAACAACGAGTCTTTCATCGTCCTGTCTTTGTCACACACAAGACAGCAACAGCTACAGAGTTCACTTTATGCATCTACAGTGAGGAGAGGAGTCGAGCTGCCACAGGAGCAGAGAAGAGGAGCTGCTACGGGAGCTGGTATGATACAAGTAGAGAGCGAGTGGGGCAGGCGAGGCTAGAAATAGGACAGTGGCATTAAGTGCTGCAGGGCGTTGCATTCAGGAGCACTGACGCGCATCTAGCCACCGCCAGTGTGGGGATGTGCATTGAAAATAATAGGCCGCAGGGTGGTTTTTGGCCTTAACTCTGTCAAAGCACACTGCGCTCAACATTACACTACAGACTGTATGAACGGGTTGTAGTGGGACTCGAGCTTTGCAAAGCTGTGGATCGAATGTAGCTGCTGTTTGACTAGAGACCTTTTGATGCTACTTAGTACAGTGTTAATTCAAGTCAGTACCTTAAAGATATTGAATATCGAAGCCCAGCCCTAATACACATCAAATAAAGATTCATATATAACAGTGTTTTCAATATCTTACCGCTGATTCTTGTGATGGTCCAGTTTCTCCTAACATCAGAGGGCCTGTGGGCTAACTCAAAGGCAAATGGCCCAGCGTTGGGGTTCAGGTCTCCATCGATTGCAGTGATGTTGATGGCATTTGGCTCTGGCTTTTCACATATCTCTGCCTCCTGAGGGAACACCTTGGGAGCGTTGTCGTTGATATCCAGCAGATAGATCTGGAGAGTACCTGTGCCGCTTGCTGGAGGTATACCTGCATGGGCCATGAAATGACACACACTCAGCACATACATATTTATGGGAAAAGGGATTTTTTTTTAAATTTACATAAGGACAGAAATATAAACTGTTGAAATGCCATCTCTTGTTTTGCTGTCATTATGCAGACGACAGAGAGAAGTAAAGTATGGAGTTTATTCTTTGGGCCTCATCCTATAATAAGACACTCTAAACAGCTATTTACTCTAGTGGGAGAAGACCCATCCAAACTGCATACTGATCTGAGAATCTAATCTCAAGTGAAGAGGTAGACAGAAAGAGGGAGATATCAGAACATTTGGGTAGTGTGTGTGTGTGTGTTTGTGCCTGAAGAACGTCTTCCTGACGAAGGACACGGGATGGGAATACTAAAGCAGACAAACAGAGCCCACTGTCGCTCCTCTCAGGCTCCTCTATGTATTCACTCAGCTAAGAGGCTTTTTTACCATTCACGCCACGCTCAAAGGAGCTAGTCATCCAATCCTGACCCATTAATGCTGAGAAACCTCTTTATTGGGAGAGTTTTTAAGCCTATTGGCCTAAGCTATGCTCCGCAGAACAGGGTAAACCTGAACAGAGGTAAATCCCGCCAGTGCAGGGAAGAGGTGAATATATCCACGTGCTGGATGGTTCTGGGATTGCTTGCACATTAACCTTCAAGTAAGGTGGTCAACGTTCCAGACATGCCAAGTGCCTGGTACATGGTTGACCTTCAAGCATGGAGGATGTATTTGTGGCTGTAACTGAGGTTTTTTTCCCTTTTTATCCCAACAGATGCGGTGCATTTGTGGACTAGCTTCAGGTGAAAAACATCACAGTGGAAGTCAAAGTGATGCTAGGTGGAAAGTTGACCTTTGAGAGGTAGGCTACATTAGACATCCACTAGGCTTTCTTTTGAAAAGGCAGCATTATCTCCTCCTGAATGCTCTAACAATAATGCCCTGGAATAGAGTGCTTGTGTAACAGTCTGGGTTAAACACCTGGACCATGTAGCTGGTGCATTATGGGAGAGCAACAAGGTATTTCTGGAGAATGCAATGCCACTTGAATGGTTACATACCGCTGTCAGAAGCCAGGAATGTTGCATTGTACAAACTGTTCTTCACATAGGGCGACTCTCTGTCCAAAATGGCAATTGTTGTGATGCGGCCAGTCATCGGGTCAATCCGTAGCCAGTTGGCTGGGTCTGTCAGTTTGGAGTACCTGAGGAAAGAAAAGCAAAAGACAGGTTTACACAGAGCTTCATAATCCTAAGTCTGCAAGTTATTTTTAAAAAGCAGTGAGAAAGTTTAAAAAGGTCCAATTTTGTTTCCTGCGGAGTGAAATCTAGCTGGTGAATTTAGTCTCCATTCCAGTTCTGGCATCTTTCTTCTAAAAATGCTTTTGTTTTTATTTGTTTACATGGAATAAATATTTCAGACGTCATGCATTTTACATAATTATTCAAACTTTTGAGAGGAGCCTCACAGGGGAGACCAAACTGGCTTGTTGTTATCAGTAGCTCCAACTAATTTGTAGGACAAACCGAGGAATTACAAAGCTAGTTTATTTCACATGGACTGTTTTCAGACTGATAAACTCTTCCACGGCCAAACAGCTGTGAGGCGAGGCGTTTGATAATGAACAGGGGAAAAAAATAGGGCTTGTTCGACAGGAATGAGATGCTGGCTGTATGGTGTTATTTGAGCAGGAGTGATGCAGAGAGAGGCGAGTCATCTTAACCTATTTCACACAGAGTACTATATAATCAGTTACAAACCTACCAGCATCCCGATTGCTGCTGTTGCCAATTATTTTAGCCATATGTGTGATAAAACGTGGTTTAAATCTGTACTGAATGCTTAAGAAGTATTTCACTGCTGAAGAGATTGTCTTTAAAAAAAATAGGCTGTCTGTGTAGTAGAGAGATGCAAATACTTTTGCAATCAGTGCTTTATGACCAGAGAAAACAGAGGGTTCAAGAAGTACAAAACCTACAACTACCAGAATTCACTGCACCGCTCTGGACCAATAAATGCTCATGCTGGTGGGTGACATTATTGGCAGTATGGCAGCCGGCTGGTAACAAACCATCTCATATTACACTTAAACAGTAAGCTAACACAATATGGCACCCACTTCCTGTTCACAAATTCTCAGATTCCAGCCAAACAGTACACTAAAAACATTTCTGAAGACATTTTAGGCAAGAAAAAGGCTATACAATAACAGAATCTTGATTTATATTTGATCAGCACTGACTGGTTTTACAGTTTCATCTGATTTGAGAGAGAGAAAGAGAGGTCCGCTTCTATAAGCTTCGTGTCTGTAGCGGCGGGCAAACATATGTGCAAGAACAATCTGTGGATAGAGCTTCAGCCCTAGAGCTAGCAAGAAACGCATCATCTGGTGGATTTGAGCTGGGGGATGAGCAGGGAGATCTGGGCGCTGGTACAACAGAGGGAGGTTTACCATTACCAATTTATTTACATATACTACCCACACTGTTATGATACAGAGCTGGTTAAAAATCAGCGTATTCCTTTAAGGTAGAACAGTCATTCTAAAAAACTGAGCTATGAACTGGACTGAAGATTTGTACTGAATCTCCTCTATAAAGTCTACCTGATGGTCTGCTGCATGAAGCGATCAGGGTCCTGTGCAGTGAAGACGGTCAGTGTCGACTCAGGCATCATTCCCTCCTCCAGTTTAATGAGTTTGGGGTTGGGCTCGAAGTAGGGACTCTCGTTGACATCTATCACTCTGATAGAGACCGTGGCAGTGGACTGACGAGGAGAGTGGATGCCTCTGGCCAAGGGAACCTCGTTCCTCGCTTCCACTGTCAGCACATACGTCCTACTGATTTCATAGTCAATAGGCTGGAAAACAGTGAGAGAGAGAGTATATCAGTGTATCACAAATCAGAATGCAGCAGGGATTTAACAAAAGGGAATCACGTTTTTGGTCATGTGAAACTCGTGAAAGAACAACCCCAAGAACTGAAGCCTTTTCTTCCTCTTGCCTGAAAAATTGTATTGTGGAAGCTCACAATAGACAATGAGATGCGATAAAGAGACTATCCTTTTGTGGTCAGTTGAAGGATACAAAACAGAGAGCTGGCGGAGGAGTTGTGCAACCAACCATTTCGGCATGTCAAAATCGTGTTTTAAATTTTAATTATGTATTACAATTCTGAATTTACACATAACTCAAGCTGGAAATTCGCTAGTAGCACTTAGACCATACTAATCACTGTCAGAAAGTGGATTGTAAACAAATTAAATTGTAATATATGTGACACATCTGCTGCAGAGCTCTATAATTTTATCATAACTAGGCTCATGTGAGTTGCATTACACAAGAGGTTCCTATTCTTCGAGTAACTGAACTGGACAGTTAGATTATTTACTTGCTTTCTTCATTGTTGGAGGGGCAACATAACAAATATTCAAACTCCCATATGTAGAGCCAAACATCCCCAGACCTCTCAGTACAGCACGCATTCATTTACTATGCATCTCCAGGGGATTATAGGGGTGGAGTTTGAAGAGGAGGCCTTACCTTGACGACCGTTACCAGGCCCTCGTTAGTGGTCGGATCAGTGGGCACAGAAAACCTGCCGGTGGGGTCGCCCCCGGTGATTTTGTAGACGGCATTCCAGGCGGGCGTGTTGGGCTGGTCCTTGTCAGTCACCGTCAGGTTGGCCACAATGACATTCACACGGTTTTCAGGCACTTCGCCGAAAAACTGCATGAATAAACCATGAACGTACAGAACAGCGAGCTGTTAGTGATACTGCTGTGGCAGCAGAAAATACTCCGAGCCCTGCCTCACACAGCACAGCAGGACCAATCTTGGGTAAATAGACATCTAAGGTAACTTATCATGTCGTCATGGTCATCTCATTCCCTGTCCTCCCCTGATAGCACAACAGTAGCATTACAAATTTCAGTGATTCGTGGGCACAGTAAGTGCCTCTCACACTTGGGCAGACATCCCAATAGTTGCATGTGTCAACATTTGGAGGGGGATATAACACTTTACGCATGGCTGGCTACTTGTATATCTGTATGGCTTCGGAAATGCTGGTCAAGCAGAACTAGGTAAGTGAGCAGAGCTGGCGGTTGAGTGCATATATGGGGTGAAATAGGGGTCCTCGTGGTGCTTTCTCCTCGCTAAGATTGCCATGTTGATGTCTCAGATATGAGTTTGTTTCTTACCGTCTCAGCAGTAAACTCTGGTGGATTGTCGTTAACGTCCGTGACTCTGATGACAGCGGTGGCTGTGTTGGAGAGGCCGTACATGGGATTGCCCTCCATGTCAGTGGCCTGGATGATCAGCGTGTACTGAGGCACTTTCTGCAGGGAGAGAGAAGAGATGCAATAGTGGGATTACAACAAAATTCTATGGATATTTGAACAATATGATCCAGGAGTGTCAAACTCATTTTAGCTCATGAGTCACATACAGTTAAATTTGATCTCAAGTGGGCGGGACCACTAAAGCCATTATATAATAACCTATAAAAAAAACAACACCTCCAAAGTTTTCCTTTTCTCTTAGTGTAAAGAAGTACATTGTGTAAACGTTCATCCATTTACAAAACAGATGTTAAACAGCATGAGATGTCTTAAGACGCAGTTTAAACAATATGCCTCAGTTCAGGTATCCCTTACAAATCTGAGGTTTTGGCAGTGCCGTAGAAGCAGGCCTCCACAAACACTGTTTTAACACAGATGCAGAATCTTTTCTACTGAAGCTGCTCATCGACAATATTTTGCACAATATTCAGTACCTAAAAATATTAAATATGTCCATAATAAGTATTCATCGGTTTTTAGAGAGCTGTATTGTGGTCAGCGTGGAAAGCCTCTGAAGCAGCATTTTATATGAAGTAGGCCACTCACTGTTGAACTTACTCCTGAAACCTGGTGCCTCTTATGCTGCTAGGTTCACACTACACGATATTAGCCTGATTACAGCCTGATGCAGCATCGCACAGCGTCGGCTTGGATCGTGAACGAGAACAAGTATTGGAAGCAATAATCCGTTGTTTTAGTGTGCCATAGAAGATGACTATGGAAGCGAATCGTGACTAATATTTAAATTAAAATGTATTTGCAGAAATGCTTTTTCATTTTAAGAATGTGGCTGCATTATTTCACTCATAAATAAAATGAATAATCAATCAACCTATTTGCATTTGCATTTTCTTCTTCAAGACTGCACATTTTATGCCATAATCAAAAAGAAAACAAAGAATACATTGCTATTTCATTTTCGTGGTCTGCCCTGCAAAATAGTGACCATAATTCGAAAATGATTTGGCAATCTGAGCGGCGCAGGAGAGTGGCGTCAGTAGCCGCTCTTCTTCAGCTGACCGTGCTACCCATCTAATACGGTAGGGGGCGGTGTGCACATTTGATATATGGATGCATCACAGATCATGGCGCTCCCTGAGATTGTGCTTTCTAAACATCGTAATTTCCCAAAACTGAATAAATACCACACATAGCAACACAAAACTGCTTTGCTAGCTCAATCATGTTGTAACTAAGATATCTGCTGGAAAAAAAATATTTTTTCATGGACTGTTCATTGAGGATAGGGAGTTAATACGCCCGCTTAAAATGAAAAAGCATTTCTGTAAATGCATTTTAATTTTCAAATTTTACATTTCATATTGAATTTTGGTATCTATTTGTTGGGGCATATTTTGAAAATTAAATCTCAAATGACTTTTTCTTTTTCATTTTAATTAAGTAAAAGAATGAGCAGTCTTGAAGAAGAAAATTAAAATGTAAATAGGATGACTGATGATTAATTTTATATATGAGTCAAATAATGTAGCCACATTCTTAAAATGAAAAAGCATTTCTGCAAATACATTTTAATTTAAATATTAGTCACGATTCGCTTCCATAGATGACAATTGACTCGCGACATCCAGACAGAAAGGCATGTTTGATTTTTTTTTTTCCTTCTTTTTTTTGCCACTCATGACTGCTCCTGTCACAGCTGTCACTTTGACCAATAGAAACTCAGCGCGATCGGTTGCCGTAGACAACTGTATGTCAACAACACCCCAGCCTTTTTGATATTTCCTCTAGGGATGTTACCACGCGGAGTCAAAAGGGAAAAATGATGGCGTCAAACAGCAGCTGCACTTTAGCATCCTGCTGAGTACTGCCATTAGCATCAAGCTAGCAAACAATGTTATTTCTTCATAATGGAGGATATAAAGTAATAAGTAGGGTTGGGTACCATTCGTAATTGAACAGATACGGTACCAGTATCTGGAATTCTGTACAGGTACCAAACGGTACCTTATTTCGGTACTCTTTAAAGTCTAAACTTCTCAGTTTCAACATTTTATTGAGAACATTTAGGAACAGTGCTGCACGTTAACTTTTGTCTGCACATTTTTTTTTGTCGCCATTGTTGCTGAGTCTGAGGTGCGAGTCATGCGCTCTCGCTCCACCTCCACCTCAGGTACCGAAATTTGGCACCGATTCATTTTAAGTGAATCGGTACTCGGTAATACCGACGTGAATCAGTACCAAGTACAAAAAGTACCGACTTTCGGTACCCAACCCTAGTAATAAGATTAAAAAACAGTGTCTAGGCTTTTACTTACCACAACTGCAGAGGCTACCAGCTTCATTTGAAACAGACTACATTATAAACAAGCTGTTATTTTTTTATATTTTTTACTTATACCCGTTTAAAATTAAAAGCCTATTATATATAATTCAGTTTGAGAGAATCCCTTCATTTTCTAACAAGGCATTTCGGCTGGCACATACAGCCACAGTGACTGGACAAGAATAACTCGATGACATCACACACATTGTGAAAGACGACCAGGAATGATTGGTGTGGATGATCATGTAGTGTGTCATGTCTGTCAGCCAAGTCACAGCACAATTTTATGACTCCACAATCGCCTAATCTGACATAGTGACCATTGGAACAGACAAAAATGTCATGTAGTGTGAACGAGGCATTAGCTGTCACAAGTGCATCAGTATTAGATGCGCAAAATCATCCACTGTGCCAGATTAGACCCTTCGGCGGGCTGGTTCTGGCCCACAGGCCATATGTTTGACACCCCTGATACAGTCAATTCTGTAGCTGTGTTTGGCAAATGTGGATTTGCTCACTGAATTGACTGTATGTACATAAGGATAAAAGATTAGTACATTCATTAGAATGCAGGTCAACACAACACTGCCACAAGCTACAGCCTCCAAAATGACCACAGAGTTGAATCCACACACCTCTGACAATTTGTGTGCAAAAACAGAACATTTAAAGTGTCATAAAGAAAGGATTTTTTTCTGGACTATTGTTTTAGATTGTGTCAGACCCTAATAAGCCTGCAACTCAATGTAAGTCAGTATTAATGTGTTCAACTACAATGAAACAAATCTGACCAGGCTCGTTTCTTAATTATGATGACTAACAGCGGCTTTTTATATAAATCTCATTTATTCTCTATGGGCGATGTGAGTTTGTGAGTGCATGTGTGAAACTTGCACCTCGGCTATGTACACCATCATGAAGCTAACAAATGACTCTTTTCACATTAAAAGCCACTCAGGTGACGGACCAGTTGCTAGGTAATGAGAGCCGGGCAAATTACTTTCATGGTGGCAACTGGCGGACATAAAACGGCGGCCCCAGGGTGGAAGTGATTGAGCAGCCACCTAGCCAGATTGCCCTCACTAGAATTGCACCAACTGGCT
Organism: Epinephelus fuscoguttatus; assembly: GCF_011397635.1. Classification (NCBI taxonomy): domain Eukaryota; kingdom Metazoa; phylum Chordata; class Actinopteri; order Perciformes; family Serranidae; genus Epinephelus; species Epinephelus fuscoguttatus. The sequence continues at coordinate 35,318,405 of NC_064766.1, forward strand.
CCAGCTTTCTATATTATTTTATTTATTTTCCCAAACAGCCATGCGATCCAATTAAATGAAAGAGTGGTAGCATTTACAGCACGGGAAATGGGGGAAAATGCAAGTAAAGCCTCTGCCTTGGAGAAAGAAAAGACAGAGGAGGCGAGACAGAAGGAAAGGAAACATTTAGCTGCTCAGTGATGCACGCTGCCTCCTTGTAAGAGTAAATAAGTGTGAAACAGCTAAGTCCATTTCTACTTCTCATTTAGTTGGTAATCAACGAAATTCACTCTGGCTCATTAGTTCTCAGACAGTCTGGATATTAGCAAATAGACTCAAGCTGTGTTTTGTCATCATATTTAAAAAAAAAATCAGCTCTTTTATGTAAACATGAAAAATGGATATGATGATGTACATCTACACCAGGCAGCAAATGCAAGATGGAAATTAATTAACAATGAGTGGCCTTGCTAATGAAAGTCTTACTTAAATGCCAGTGCAATACTTTTATCATAAGTCTACATTCATAAGTAGTAAATAGTGGCAACTCTATTGAGGTATATGAAATCAAGAGAGAGAAAGCTAAGTCATAGAGTGGTATCAGAAAAGAGAAAGAAAGAAGACATGTCAAGCACCTCTCTGTCCAGGCCTGCAGCCACTGTGATGATGCCTCCTGTCTTATTGTTGATGGTGAACATGTTGGAGGTTGGACTCTCTGGAGTCTGAGACAGGATCTTGTAACGCAGCATCCCGTTAGCTGTTTTGGGGTCGTCTTTGTCGACAGATGTCACTGTCATAACAAATGTTCCTGTAGGATAGACAAACAGAGACAAGATGCAAATACTTTCATGTCATCTCTCCATTTATTTCTTTTTTTTAATGGCAATCAAATGATGTTAGAAGTTGAGTGAAAAGCACCATATTGAACACTAGTAGATTTATAGCTTTGGAATACAGATGTCCAATGTTCGTTCTTGTGATCTAAAAATACCCCCGAGCGCTTACATACAGCAGAAGCAAAGTTAACAAAGTGGCCACCCCAGGAATGCTATCAATGCTGTTTGATCTTCTAGCTCTATGGCAGCATGTGAAGCCGGAGGCTCAGACTACAGCCAATCGGTTGCTCATACAGTGTGATGCGCTGCTTGGCTTTATGTGGTGTGTTACCTGGCTTGGAACCCTCTGGAACAGTGCCGTTCCAGATCTGGTGCGTGAACTCGGGTCTGTTGTCGTTCATGTCGATCACATTGATCACAATGTCAATAGGGTTTTCTACCTGGTTGCCGTTCAGGTCCACCGCGTGAGCTCTCAGCTGGAGGGAACACAAACACATCTGGACTGTAGAACTGTTCAAGCAAGAACGCTTCTCAACTGTGCAAACAATATCTTGGGATACTCAAGGAGGCAATTCAATCGCCATTCAACTGCTGTGATAATTAACCATCACTAAAAATCATTTACTGTACGTAGAAGAGCAAATCCTCTTTACTCAGACCAGCATGACCAAGAGAGGGATTGGGTTTTTAAAAAGACTAAATTCTTCTCACAACAAGCTCCAGCATGAGTGAGACAAAAGAGAAGCAAATGATTAGATTCAGTAAGATACCTGCCACAGAGTCGACAACAACACAAGCCTTTCAGCTGGTCCTCTCCTAAAACAGATACACTCTGATTTTATTCAGCACTGTTGCCTACACTGGGTCAGCGCAGGTTCAGTTGTGTTTTACGAAAACAACTCTGATCTGCTGCATTTTTTTGCACTTCAAATGCATCTTTCCTGCATTAACACAACTGTGAGGTTGCTGCCTTACACAGTATTTCAATTCGCTGTGATTCCATCCATTCATGTTCTTTAATAAATAAAGGGAATGAAGAGTATATTTAAATCTGCAGGCTATGAACAGCACACATCGTATGCCTCTGCATGTAACACCTCACAATCTACATAAAGTGTAAATGAATAATACTGTATGTAATAGTGTTAAGGTAAATTACTGGTGGAAATTACAGGAAGTTGAGGGGCAAACTCACAAATCATTGACAACTAAACCCATACTGAGCTGCTGCTGCTGTAACGCTCCACACTTTGCAGCTCATACTCAGCTTCAATCCAACCAGTGTGGACATCTGTGAGGGCTCTTTGTTGGGAAGTCTTTTGTGACCTTCAAAGATCACGCAAGTAGACTCTGGCAGTGAAGTCTATCATTTCATTTTAACTACAGCCTTCCCTGACCAGTTTGTGTTAAAGCACATGAATGAACAGCATTAAAAACTAAGCTGTATAATTTAAAGACCATTGCAGTGTAATGGGAGAACCACTAATGATTAAAGCAGCTCTAAGGGAGCTGGAGGTTATCATAATGCATCTCTCACTCACACACACACACACACACACACACACACACACTTGAGAAATATTAAATCCTTTACATTCTCAGACGGATAAGTCAGATTTCCTGAGAGACCTCGGTCTTTACTGGGTCTGAGGAGACTGTTTGGGCTACACATGACCCCTGAGTACATGCCCGGCAGGACTGCACAGCGCCACCAGGGAGAACACATTTCTCTCGATAAAGCAGGCTGGAAACATCATTTGCAAATCATAAGGATATCATTAAAGGAGCTCTGTGACATATTCACATCATTAATATAGCAGCTAACTACGTCTTATTTAAAGATATAGTGGAGTAATGGTGTCCTGAGCAGAGATTGAAGTCACGCTGCCTCTGTGTGTGTTGTAATCCGAGCTTCTCTGCTATAGTTATGGTGGACGACCAGACAGCGCATGCTCGGAAGTGCATGTGAGTCCATGCACTGGCTAGCTAAGCGCTGATGCTCTGCAGTGCGCTCACATGGCATTTACTGCTGATATTGAGACGGTGTCTTCACGGATACATAGAGCCTATAGGCGGCAGTAGCTCAGCCCATGCATGTATAGGTCCTGTTTGTGCATGTATGTGTATGACAGAGTGGAAAAAAATAATTTCCCCTCAGGGATTAATAAAGTATATCTTTCTTCTTCCCCTTCACCCTCCAGTCCCCCTCCCTGGGCTGACACCGTTAGCTCTGTTAGCACTTCTGCCATTGCTAACGCTGTTAGCACAGTTAGCTGCAAGCCGCCAGCTCAGCCGCCTCCATGTTGAGAACCATGTACAGACAACCTCTAAATCATGGATACGCTCTGACTATCACAAAAAGCTCCTTTTTTTAAATCAGCTATAGTGTTTGACGTACGTGGAAGTTGGGGATGTGCTCTCGATCCAGGGGCTTGTTGACTGACAGCTCTCCGGAGATCGGGTCGATGATGAAGATGCCAGTGGGTGGCTGGTCAGCGCCAGGGCCTGTCACACTATATCTGAGGGACCGGTTTTTGTCATGGTCCGACCGGATCTGTGGGTGGAAAGATTTATTAGTGAAAGCTTTTTAGGCTGAAATCATATCTGGCAACACGTGAACTGACATTTCTCTCATAAACATGTACACCTTGTGTGTATTTCAGCACCAAAATACAGTATTAGTTTAAATATAGGTTGCTGTGCAAGTACAAGAGTGCATACAAAGAGAGTGTGTCTCTGTGTAGTGCTGAAGTTCGGTTTTGGCCAGGCCGTCTATCCTGTTTGCCATGTAAGCTGAGACCCTCTGTGCCTACACCCTGGATCCATGCTGAGCAAACAGAGTATTTCCTCATTCTGATATCATCCACTAAAGCCCGGAAACATCCCTTCTAATATGGGCGGATTAAATATAATGCATACAAATAGCATGTACAGGACTTAAAACTCGGTTAGGAAGTCAGCTTAATACGCTGAAAAAGGATCTACTTCTTAGCTGTCCTGAGCACTGCCATCCACACCCGGCCCTGACCGGAGAATGGTTACAAATGAATTGAACTGTGAGTGTCCTTGAGCCGTGATAAAAGGAGTATAATATCTTGACAGGCAACCGAGGAACAATTGCGCTGGTGGGCACTTCAGATTTCTCTCTGCTTCTAAATAATGCCAGGTTACATTAGTACCGACCGCCCCCTGAAACAAAAGATAAATAATACAGCGGGGGAAAAAAGAGCCCTGACCTTTAGCAAAGTGCTGTAAATATGAAGCATTTTGTTGAAGGCATAAGTCTCATGTCTGTGACCCTCTGAGTGGGAGCTTAGGGCAACGGGGACCCACAAGGTTGTCATATCAGGCAAAAAGCATTTTCTTTCAAGTTGTGAGAGGTGTGTGATTGTGTGTGTGTGTCAGTGCATGCATGCGCTTGGGTGAGCTACGTTACCCGGACAAGCTCTTGCGGGAATGGGCCTCGTGAGTTCTCCGGGACATTGATTGGGGGGATGACCCAGTCTCTCTTCATGCGTTTGAGTTGGCTGTCCGTGTTCCGTGATGGAAACACTATTTCCTGTAAATCCTTGGACATGACTGGAGGGGCAGCAACTTGCTGGACCTGTGAAAAGGAAATGATTTAGTTCGAGAGCTGGGTGGAGATCGTATCTTTGTTGAAAAATATGAGTACATTCATTTTTAGCCACGCTAGCGGCATGGCTCTATGGGTGTTGGTTGGTTGGACGGTCAGTCCACATCAGACAGGAGTATTTGATTTGAAAGTACTTGATGAAGAGCCAGGAAATGTTGTACGGACATCCATGACCTCTAGAGAATGAATCCTATGACTTCTGTTATCTCAAAAAAAAATTCTCGAGCAACAGTATGACCTTCACATTTGTGGTTTTGAGTTGAATGTCTCTACAATTGAACTGCTTACCATGAAATTAGGTGCACAAAGGATGAATTGTCTTTACTTTGATGATTACTTAACAATTCATCTAGTGCCGCAATCAGGTCAAAATTCCAACTTGCCCTTAGGGCTTGTGTCCACGGAGCGTCTTTTTCTGAGTGCCAGCATCTATTTTTAATTGTTCCCAATCAGGAGGAAGCATATGCAGCCGCCTTCAGACAAGACGCTGCACCAGGCGTTCGGCTTTTAAGTGCGACTGCTCCGAGCACTTCCAAGTTAAAAATAAGTCAACTTTTCAAAAGTCGTCACTGTACAGTCTATCCCGAACTGAATAACATGTCAGTCAGAAATAGTCATAACAAAGACAGAAAGCCTACTTGTGGGAGCAGACTGGCCAAACATTGAATATCACTAGTTAGTGTTGTGATTATCTCTGAACGTTCTGTTAACATATCATTATGTAGCTACCTAGCTAACGTTAATGTCAAGACGTTGTTGTCATAGAAACAAAACCGATGTGTAGCACGTCATTAAAAAAGCACATTTTTTCATGAAGCCATGGGATGAAGCGCTCCCCAGAGCCGTACCACAGACGAAAAAAAATGAAGAAAAAAATGCTATGACGACATTGGCCCTGACTGATTGGCCCACTAACTACTTGTTAAACTAATCACATGTTATTTTTATTAGTTAGCCTGCTTGAAATTAGGAAACAAGTGTTGCACACTCTGGCTCCATAAGTATTTCTCTTCTCTTTTGTTTATTATCTATTTTTCAAATTCAGAATAAATAAACAAAAGGAAAATACATGTGGAGCCAGAGTGTGCAACAATTGTTTCCTACTTTCAAGTCTATTGTCAGTGATCAGCACCTTATTACAACCCTTGATGTGCTTTACTCAGGCCCCCAGGAAGTGCGCCAGACTTTGAAGCCTGTTTCCGTAGTGGCCAAACAACAGTACTGCAATTTTCGGGGTTCATCATGTGATGCCATTGGGCCAGAAAATACTTTTTCCCCACAGACAACTATAAATCAGAAGATAAAGTTTTTGGAGCATCACACTCCAGCAAAACGACTTGTCCCACTATCAAGATTTAATCCATGCAGTTTGATAACATTTGGAAAGTCTAGAAGAGCCTAATGCTGTGCAATTAATTGTGTGGTGATCGCGATTACAATTTTGAGGTCAAACGATTTCAAAATGAATGCAATCGAGGGTAAGCGATTTTTGGTCACGGACGCCTTGAGATGTTATTTTGTCTTCTACAGAAGCCACACATGCGCAGTAACGCCCCCTCCCCTCCTCTCCTCTATTCACTCCATGAGCCAGTCAAGTAGGTGAACTACGAAAAATGCGAGGGGCAGGTGATCGCAGAAGATTTAAAAAAAAGTGTGCGGACAATGGCAGACAGAGAGCAAGAGAGGTTCGTTTGTGTGTGTGCGTGCATCGGGGCCGAACTTCGCCGTGCGCGATACAGAGAGCAGAGGAGAATTGTAAACGCGCGACCATGTAGAGACAGAAATGACATGCCGTCGCGTAACCAATATAAGTCATCACGTGCACCGCATAATCGTTTGCATATTCGTGATTTCAATTTTGACCAAAATTTATCGAGCAGCCCTAGAAGAGCCTCGACATTAAATCATTTTATACTCATTCAAGTTAGCAGAGCCATAAACAGGAAGTCAACAGTAGTTGGCACCTCAGCTGCTTTCAGCCATGCTCTAGTGTGCTTGCTCCATGGGCCCAATGATGCGGAAGCAGCACTGATCATCTGGGTAATTTCATACTGCGCACATGGAGCCATTTTGGTTGATATGCCACTTAGCAACTTAGAGCCCAACCACTGATGCTGTAGTCAGGACTCTTAATACATTCATGTATTATGCTAACATGCTAAACAAAGATGGAGGACACAGTGATCATCAGCATGTTAGTATTCTCACTGTGGGCATGTTAGCTTTCAGCTCAACGTCCTGCTGTGTCTCAGTACAGCCTCACATAAGTGCTAGCATTGCTGGAGACTCCTGTTATTATGTTGACCCTGCTAGGATGAAAGACTTAATTCTGGTCGTGTATCCATTACACTACAATCACCAACAGCCCAAGCCAACCCCACATACTGAAGTGACACCTTGCTGTATGCTGACTGATGGCCCTTTCCTTTTGGTTATACCAAAGGAAATTGATGTGGTGATAAAAGGAAACAGGCTTCCATTTCCTGTGAAGCTAATAAGCTCTTCCAAATGTCATTTTAATGGGTATTCAAAATGTGTGTTCAAACAATCCATTTTTTTGTGTCGTCCTTTGTAGCTTAAAATATCTACAGTACAACATATGATGATATTCCTTGAACGGCTTTGGTGTGGCTACTGCTGCAGCCGCACACCGCCAGCGCTGGTTCGCTTTAAATGGCAGACCTCTTCTTATGTCCTGATAAAATGCACCCACACAGACAGACCAGCTTCCATAATGGATCTGCCATCCTCCCTCGGCTGTAATGAATGAGATTTGAAACAAAGGAGGATGGTACCTGCAAGCCAGACACTAAACACACAGATGGCTCAAATTGCCTATGCTGCTCCAGAGACTGAGGAGACTGAAGTAGTGCCAGAGAAAGTTAAAATAACCTTGAACAAAACGAGGCAGGAAGGAAAACAGAAAAACAATATGTAAAATCCGTCAATGTCAATGGATGATAGCTGGAATTTCAATAGAGCTGTCACATCCCTTGAAGTATCTTCCCTACTGTTGCCTGTAATTATTTGAATTGCGTTTGGTTGCGAGGTAGTCGAGTCCCACAAATACAACGGTGTCCTATGCAAACACAGAAATTAATTACCACTTTGTCACCTTATAGCGTGACCCATATCCCACACTTTCCCCCCCTTCTAACATCTGGGGAGCTGTCGCAGAGCTTCCACTAATCATGTTTGAAATCCGATTATACTGCTTTCACACATTGGAAATGCAGAGAGGCAAGCGGACAGATAGCGAAGGAGCATGCTTCAGAAATATCTATTACCCTATTAAAATGGGTGCGAGTGAGAGCAGTAATTATTTGCAACCTGCGTCTGGAATGATGAATGGCATGGTGGGTTTGTTCAGCCCAACACGCATCTATCTCCGGTGCGCTGGAGGTCTGCACCTATCTACACTCTCCGAACCCCCTCCATCATCTGACTGGGAGTCTACTTCAGAGTCTAGGAGAGTTTTAGGCTGAGTGATGGCCTGTGTGTGTGTGACAGGATTAGGCATGTGTGTATTTGCCCTTTTAGAAAATTCTCCCTTTCAGATATTGACAAGAACTGCGGTGGAGCTGGGGTTCTAAAAGAGGTGGAGATAGTAGCCGAGGACACTCATGTTAATGACGATATTGTTTGGTTGTCATTGATTAAAATGTTTCCCCAAGGCTGCCGCATTCATGGACTAATAAAAAAATTTAATCGCTGATGTGATTAAGAGATGCGTGATGATTCATGACAATAATTGTGCTGGGGGGCTAGATAACGCTCGTGACCTCATAAACATGCAAGATACAGGAAAGTCAATCCCTGATTTCATTACGGACAAATCAGGGCAAACCCAAGCGCTCTTGGCAGATACAGATCAGAGTATGGCTGCTGATGACACTGCTGATAATATGTGTGAACACTGACAGCCAATGTGGGCTCTGCCTTTTATTTAAAAACTAAAAAAAAAAAAAAAAAAGAAATCTATGTTTACCTGTGTGGGACAAGTACGTGTTTGTCTTTGACCAACTGACAACAGTGACTAATGGTACCATTAAAATCACATACCTGCAGGAGTCCCTATAGTAAATGAGTGTCAGTGGCTAACGATGGTGTTTTGAAAAGCCATGAAATCATTACCGGCTACTAGTTTAATTTCGGCACAGCAGACCGCCACGCCCGCAGCACTGACAGTAACAACACATAACTGTCAGTATTAACTTTTAATCTGCGGCCACATAAAATATAACACCCGCCTTTCCTGACATTATCTGCAGCACTGCCCATTTAGGAATGGCCACTTGTGGCCATTTGCTTAAGTGTATTACGGGGATAAAAAAAAAAAAAAAAAGACGCACATTGCTCTTTGTAAAACAAACACGATTATTGCATTTGGGGGCGTTCATTAAGACACCAGAAGGCTAATGATCCAACATCTTACTGCAGTGATTATTAACACATGCACATGAAGGCTCACTTATAGCCCTGCAGAGGGGGTCAGGATAGAGCAGGGCTGCCCAAAGTGGGGTCCATGGGCCAGAGATGGGCCACCATAAGGTTTGATTTGGCCCGCCAGATTTCTGTGAGGTAAAAATGCTGTTTAAATATGTAGGGTCCCTAAATATTACACATTATTTTTTATAATCTGAGCATGGTGGGCAGAGTGGCTTTGCGTGGAAAGTCAGTTTGGCGCAAATGAGGTGAGAAAATGGAGGTAAATGGGATCCTAGTACCATTTTGCATCTTAATACAGCAACAGATGTTTGCTTTAGGCCCCTGGTCCACCATTAGGTTTCAGTTTTGGCCCTCCAAGAGAAAAAGTTTGGGCACCCCTGGGATACAGAGCACTACACAGAGTTGAGAGACGCATGTGTGCGTCTGTGTGTAGCGTCACTCGTGTAGGTTTAAAGCAACAGATATTATCTAATTGCGCAGGATCACATAATCCACTGGCACTGAACTTAAAACCTCTACAATAACACAGCCTCTGGAGCTTCTTTTCATTTCCTGGTTACAAGGCAGACGGACAGGACATGTGCACTGCTTTTTTTGTGCACTTCCTCTGATCCTCAGCCAACCACAATGTTGACATATGAGCACACGGTCATCCTAACTAATTGCAGATGACTGCACAACACGTCCAGCGGAACGGTTAGAGCGGTACTCTGCAGCTCAGACAGATGCTTCCTGTCTTCCGAAGCGCTGAAAGAGGTGCGTCCCCTTTTGGATGATAAGGCAATAACCTCACAATCACAAGGCATGCTCACTGAAATCAACTTTATGAGGAGCTATTTTGCATCTGCTCTTGCTACCCACTGACCGTGTTGAGTATATGTTTGTGCTCCTAGTAAATTGACACATTAAGTTTTAATTAGCAAGCATCCATCCAGTCTCTCGGAACACCTGCTACAATTTAGGGAACTAGTCATCTGTGAATGTGCAGTGTGCCTAATAAGCGTAAGTTATTTGATGCGAGGGGAGAATTGATCATTCCACCTTTCTACAGCAGTAACATCAGTCAAGCAAACAACAAACAAGTCAGAAATGTAATGGAAGTGGCTGAGGTATATTCACCTGCTGGCTGGAGTGCGTGGAGGGTGTCAGCCTGACTTGGGTCACCCATTGCTGCTGAGTGCTGGTGTCACTGGCCTTGATCAGCAGCGGTGACGCAGGGAGCTCAGAGTGCTGAATACTCCTGGCAGCATAAACTACTCCGTCGGCCTCTATCCGGAAGTCAGATGGGTTGCTGCATTCAAACTGCACCCGAACACCTCGGCCACAGTCGAAGAACCTCACTGCAAGAGACGGATACATTTAAGTTAAAAAAAAAAAAATTAGCCCAGCAGAGAGAGAGAAACCTAGAGGAAAAAAGTAGAGATAGAGACAAAGGAGGTGGAAGACAGACAGCCAGCCAGACACAGAGGGTCCACAAAGGTTTTCTGATTCTCCCTCTCGCTCATACATTATTCACTTCAAGCTGTGCCCCAAAGGTATTGCTCAAAACAGGTGCAGTGGAGGAGAGAGTTGGAGGGAGAGAAAACTAAAGAAAAAAGGGAAGTGTGCCCCTTAAGGTCTATTAAAAAAAGAGCCCAAAAACCCCAAACATTACATTTTAAATCTGATGTGTAAATTAGACTGTCTAAATACCCCGCTGTGCCTGGTTTTGAGAAAATATATACAGCGTGCAGGAGCATGTTTCTCGAATTCAGCTTGATAAGTCTTATTTTCTTCCCAGCTAAGGCCATCGCATGCTAGCTTTGTCCCCCATGACATACCGGGATGCCTTCCGTGGATGACTACCGATCCTCAGCTCCTCAAGAGACAGAGGTAAGTGCATGTGATGTTTATTTCATCGGCGTGTTCACACAGAAAACACACCGAAACTCGTGCACGCATACATACACTGCAGACAGGTGGCTCATGGGGGCTTGAGTCCCACTGGTGCCTCAGTGGCAGCAGTACAACACCGGTTCATGTTACAAGTGACTGACAGTACAGCACAGCCTATGTAGCTCCTACATGTACATACACACATGCACACACACACGCACACACCTCAACATCTAAGAGCTGCATTGTGTGATCCTTTTGTGTGGATATGTTTCCCTGGCAGCCCCCCCTCATGTTTATGGCACACAAAACGGCATAAAGGAAAAAGATAAAAATTCCTTCCGGCCACAGAGATCACAACGTTACCATATATCGTTTGTGTGAAGGTTCTGCTGGTGCCGCTTTGAATTATTAAAGGAGATGTGGAATTACTTAACAAAAGCCTTGAAGGAGGGTGCCTAATCTTCCTTTGTGCTGCTACCTTGGGGACCCACAGATGTCTTCAGAGTATCATCTGCACTCGGAGTGCATCGAGTTCCTTTGGGCTCGGGGAGAGGATGCACTAGATCAGTTTGGGGTCTAAAGGAAGTCCTAAGTTTGGCCCCCGGGCCTAATTTAATAGTATCACCCAAACATGTGCAATCGATTGTGGTGAAGTGCACCACACCCTCCTGCTAATAAATCTCTCAGTGATGACAGGGGTGAGTTTAGCACTTTCCTTGTTGCTTGTAACAGCAGTCAAGGCAGATGTTTTCAGGTAGATACCCGTGGTTGCAGATGTACTTGTTTTCTTGGTGAACGACTAAAAGCAGAATGGCTGAAAGCAACGCAGCAGAAGGAAATTGAAATAAAAACATTCCTTTTAAAAAAAAAAACCAAAAAAAAAACCCAGCCTATTATTGAAAAGTGAATGTGGCAAAAACAAAAGAGTGGAGAAATCCAAACACCAGAGTGAGCGTCCTATACAGCATCGAAGGGGAGAAGTAGAATGACAGTAAGAGAGAATGAGATTGAATCAAAAATGGGAGCTTGCATAAGGGAAGCTTGTCGAACAGCGCCGTCACAATGTATACATCCTGTGGAATGAAAATGCAGCCTCGCTTTACTTAATCAAAACAGGGAGAACAAATCTTCTGCAAGGACCATGAGCTGCACTCCATTACAGCTCCTGCTAAAAGGTTTAAACACTGTCGAAAACAAAAACAGCACCTTCTTCACCTGGAGAATCACACTTCATCTGAATACAGCTCAACAGCACACAAAGGTGACACAGTGTCGCAACAGAGTCGGCGGTTTCAATAATGAAGACAGAAGATGACAAGATCTTTCTTCCATACTGCAATACACTTCATATTGACCGTCTATTTCCTGGCTGCGTTTGTTCAATTATCCTTGACCAATTAGCTTTTTTTTCTCTTTGAACCTGGCAAAGCTGACATCAGATAGATGACCTTCTCTCTCCGAGGGTTTTGCCTTAAAGCCAGCCGCCTGTAAACTCAAAGCCTTCAGGCAATCACCAGCCAGCCCAAGTCAGCAGATACTCAGACAGAGGTAGAATACAGAGTAAGGGACTGTCAAAATAAGTCACAATGCAGCAGAGGACTATAGATTTAAGAATTTCACTTGGAGCTGGGTATTGTCTCACTAACACTCTTCTGACTGAGGTGCTATAATATTATTCAGCAAGTGTGAGCAGAGCTGAAACAATGTGTTGATTAATCTTTAATTAAGCATTTCACGGTTTTCTCTGTTTGTGGGACGGACGAAACGCACTATTAAAGACATCACTTTTGGCTCTGGGTAATTGTGATGGTCATTTTCTACGACTTTCTGATGTTCTGCAGAAAAATGCTACATTAATTGGGGAAAATAGCAGACAGATTAATTCATAATGAAGATAATCATTATCGCTTATATAAATTAGTTGCCTGCAGGTAAATTAGATGCCTGCAGGTATGAGTTTGGGCTGCGCTTGCTGATGATTAAAAGGAACCATTTTTGTCTACTTCTTGGTATTTAGGGGCATCGCAGTCATCATTTTGTCAGTGAGTAGTAACAAGACACCACTAACAGTCATGTGTAGACTACAAATATTATTAATCTGGCTCAGGTGGTTTGTTGTAAAGATCTGAAACAAATAATTTAAGCTATTAACTCACTATTTAAGAGCAACCATCACCTCATGCATTTAAGTGCATCTCTTTTGGATCCACACAAGCTGCAGCATGTGCTTCCATTTTCTGTCCAACTGGCACTTTTGACTATACATTTTTGTGAACGTGTGTAGCAGTGCACTTGACAGCGCTGTCCCCCCCACCGGAAGTTATTTTAGCCCATGCCTCTTGTTGAGCTGAGCTCCAGCTCTTTAACACTGTCTGAAATTTGGCCATCAGGACACCTCTGAGAGGCCCTTCAACAGTCAGCCCCCACGGCAATCACTACACAAACTCCCAGCAGGCACAACCATTTCCAATGATAATGAATGAGAATGTCCAGCATGTGTCTATTCATTTATCAGACACACTCTGGTGGCTTATAACACCACAGAAATGTGTAGCGAGGCACCGGTGGAACCCTGGCTGCTGCAACTTATCTATATCTAGATGTATTGGCTCCCCAAGGTGCAGGGCTAGAGAGAAGATCTTGGCTGCCACGCCCTATCAGACATGTCGTCATAGGCACAACGATAAAGGCCTTTGGTTCGGACAGAAATGCCGATGCAGCAGAGGGGGTCTGGGGGTTGGGGGTTAAAAAAAAAAAAAAAAAAAAGATGGGGGGGAGGAGGGAGAAACAGGCCTGTCAGCAGAAAAGCCTGTCCCACTAATGCCCTGCACCGGGGCCCAAAATTACCTCCGACTCAATGATCCTATTCACAGCTCAGATGCCCCCCCTCACTGACAAGCAACACAAAAACCCCGGCTAACCTCTCCGTAGTGCCAGAGTGCCTCTCTATTGTCTGCTCCATCACGTGATAACTCTAACTCAGACAGACACAAATAGTTAGAGAGAGAAAGGGAGAGGCAGAGGGAGAGATACATTTAATTTGGAACATGGAATGCGGACTCCGTGACTGCACGGAGGCAAAGAAAACGCTCCACACTCTCAGCTTTTATGTCTGTCTGTCAAATACACTGGCTGCGAGTGAGCACGCTGAAAGTCCCTCTAATGTGCTGTAAATGTGACAAGACTGAAACCTCTCATGTGAGATCATCCCAATATACCATCACTCATTTCTGGGAAGTGAGGTCACGGACAGTTGAGAAATACTCAGCATAGGTGTTTCATCAGTGGCCGTGGATAAATGCAGACCCAGGCAAATACCCCAGTGGCGACCCCCCCGCCACCTAACCCTGGCAAACGGTACAACACCCCTGACAAAATGCATTATTCACAAATGAATGTGAGCAGGTTTAGTACAGTGGCCTGCACTGGCGATGAGACAATGCAATATGGAGCAGAGGCTCCAACTGAATGTGCTGTGTGAGACATCCATGCCAGCACCACTGTTTATAAGATCCTGTTAAGCCCCAGTGGAGCTCGCACTCTGGTACCTCAATTCAAACTGCTGTGATATGAAATTCTAATCCAGCCCAAAATTGGGGAGAACATGCCAAATTAAGGTCAGCATTATCTAAAAGCGTACCGACTTTGTGCCCAACCACAAAAACATCCTTCACAGCATACTCTGTAATTGCCCAATTATTGCACAAAATGCTAAAAGCACAATACACTAATGTTTTTATTTTTTTTCGAATAAGATGGTTGCTTGCTTTGCGTAATTGTGCATGCATACGTTATCCTTTCTAACTGTACTTTTTTCCGCCTAATGCTATTATGAATGCATATTGTACAGCTTCAAGGCTGGTGAGTAAACAAATGCCATTGTGCAACTTATTACATCCTATTCTTCATAATTATTGCCATTTCCATGTAGATGCTTAAAATGTAAAGCTATTTTTTTTTAGTCTTCCGGCGGAAAATGAATGTTTTGTTGCTCTCTGATCTGATGCAATCCATAAAGATGCATTTTTAAAATGTATAAACTATGCAAATTAAAATGGATCATTTAAAAACAACAACATCAAGAATCCAGTCGATATACTTGGGGTCGTGAAGGCCTCATCAATGCTTTTAAATAAATCATCCAGCACTGGCAGAGGGGCAGTGGTGGTGCTTGAGGTGCTGCTATGTTACACTATTGAATGAAGACGTTTCTGAATACCCACGTCTTCAAAGAAGGTGAGATGCAGAGACGAGACAAGTATATATTTCTGTTTTGAGAAAATAGGGTATTCTTCACAGAAAGTAAACTGTTTGTAGCTGAGGCTTGGATCTGGGAATGATGATACTGCCTTTTGCCAGACTAAGCCCTTGAAGGCGTTTTACTAATGCACTGCACTTCAAACGCGCAAAGCATTCCATGCATTTATAGCTGGGCCTAAAATATGTAAGGGATTTGCATGGAGAAAAAAAACATGCAGTGTTTGTACTCTCTTCAGTGTCTCTAGCAATTAAGAAAACTAAAGAGGAATTGCATCAGAGCATAAACACATTTAACAAGCAGCTGGCTCGTTTTCCTAGCTTGATTGCAGTGACCATTCCCCCAACACTTGGGTTTGTGTAGTTTATGCATATTGTTGGAGCCTCTTTCCCTTCCTTATACTGCTGCCTCAATTAGAGAATTATGAAGAGGCCCTCAGAAAACGCACTGATACTACCTTCCCTTATCACACGCACCCACATTGGTATACACACTGAGAAATTTAAGTAGCATGGATGTCTGAGCGGCTACACATGAGCTTGCTCCATCTCAAACAGAGACATTTGTAAGCTCCCTTATTCTAGCAAAACTGGCCCTTAGGAAAGGAGAGCTATTTTAATTCATTTTGACGTGTTCTTTCTTTTCTTTCTACACTTGCATTTATATCACATTTGCACATGGTCATTTGCACTCTCGGGGGGTGCAGCAACCAGATTTGACAGCCATTGTATTTAAAAGGACAATTACAAGGTACGCAGACTCCCCACCAGGCCAAGAGTCACCTCCATTTCCTTCTGAGTGCCAAATGTTCTCTGGCTACAAATGTTCTCTGTGGAGTCTCTTCAATGATTGGCCTTTAGGAGACCACCATTACCCTCTCCCCTGGCTGTCACGTGCCTACACATCAGCTACATGCTTAGTAAGATACCTGCTGGGTTCTGACTGAGCGAAAAAAGCTAGGCGAACGCATCCGGCTGCTGTGATCTTCCTAAACTGACATTCAGTAAGAGCCTCTTATTCCAGTGGCAAAACAGGTTTCTCTGCAGAGGAAAAAAATGCATGATGACAGCCGGGCTCTTTTGAATACGTAATATTTGGCCTTTGAAAATTAGCAATCTCGATGGGTTAGTCGTGAAGGGGAAGCGCAGGGGGACATCACAATTATTCTCGCGCCTTTGTTGGGTAAATGAAATGATTCTGTGTTTTCCAGTACAATGACAGCCGAGCATTGTGTGGATTACTGTGTCACTGGAGCCAAGAGCTGATAAGGCTAAGCTACATCCTTCTGCAGTTATCAGCGCATAGCTACTGGGATTTTGTTCTGTGAGTTATTGAGACGAGCGGCTTGATACAGAGGCTTTAGTGGGGGTATTAAACTGACCACATTACCAGGATGTCAAACACTCTTACACTTTATGATGTCTTTCAGAAAAGCGCTGCGACCCCTGTGAACGTTTACAGGTGAAGCTCATTATGAAGCGCATCAAATTAATATGCTGGTAAATTGAACTACTTAAAGCACGAAAGCTGATAGCTTTATAGATTGCAGGAAAATCTGCCTCCCAGTATGTCTCACTGTCCTTTCTCTGTCAAGTTCAAAGAGCAATAATTGATACTTTTTGAAGAATGGAACCTATAATTACTGCAGACCATGACTGGGGATTAAGTTTTAGGTAAATGTCGTCTCCTGTCTCTAAATCTTTGAAGCCTGCAGTCTACAGCGGCCAGTTGGCAGAAGCTCACAGATGTAAATCAGAGTTATATGAAATGAGGTGTTGAACTTTATGACCATAACAACTATTCCGTGACCTCCTTCTGTCCTCTCGGAAAGGTCACGGATTTTAATTGCCGTCTATACCCTAATTCACCTTATAACTGCCGGCACTGGTCACTTTGTTCAATCTACAAAAGGGTTTAATGATTAATGGAGGGAAGGGGTAGGGGATGGAGAACAAAAGCAGGTAGGAGTAAAATAAGTCAATCTGTGTGAGGTTGGAGGCCGGAGGCAGGTGGGGACACTGAGATGCTGTTTAGAAATCAGACTGTGAATAATAAGCCATTTAAGGAGGCCACATGCATCATTTTTTATTGTTCCTGTATTACAGAGGTCATTCTCTGGTGACCATACGCCGCAGTAATACACATTTTAGGGAATGCTCTGCTGCACCGCGCATCCATCTCTGCTGTGCCGTGGTGTTGTTGCGGCGCTACTGCGTCTCAGGCGTTCTCAACTGGACATTAAGTTAACTCATCTCAGGGGCTCTTGTCGGGTGAGAAATAACTAGGGGTGTAATGGTACGTGTATTCACCCTGAACCACTCCATACTCGGAAAGTTTTTACAGCGCACCAGTGGCTGTCTAGTAGCTGCAGCATGCTAGTCGGCTTAGCCCAGCCTCCCGGGTTAGTCGAGCTGAATGAACAATTGGTGTGTAAATATATGTCGACATTGTTCTACTGTTGTCGGGTGTATCTGTGGAAACATTTCAAATGTTTCATTTGCAACGGCATCACCGGAATGTGTCAATTAGCACAAGGAGACATAAACAGACTGGAAGTCAAGTCCTCCCTGCAGCGTTCAGGCAGCCTCCCACTGCAGATACAGCCCGTGCCAAAACAATAACTAATGCTCTGGAGTGTTTATCACTAGTACACACGTCTACACTCGCACAGACTGTATGTCAGAGAGAAGAGCATATCAAAGCATGGTCAAAGAGCTAAAGCCCTGCTTCATACATGATTTTAGTCAGTCCATTGAGCCTAGTCTGTGAAAACCAGGTCAAGTTGTAGGTCAGGAATTATCATAAGGTCAGGATCTTATGATGGAGCACTACTGGCATTGTGTTATTTATTTTTGCTCTTTATTTTTTCTTGTTTACAATATACCAGTGTTTGAGTCACATGACTCTTCTGCACTACTTCTGCATCGAATCAGTGCTGTTCCTACACCGTTGCCTGACGTGCACGTCCCCAGAAATGCAACTACATGTCACAGTGACACAGACCTCCTGTCTATTTCTGTAAACTGAAACAGTAAAGCCTCCACAAAAATAGCATTTTAAGTCGTGTGTGTGATTTATCCTGGCTTCATATGAGCAGAGGAAATCTCAGCTCGATGCTAGGCTAATTTACACAATGTAAAACGCCATAGGCTTGTGCTAATAGCATTAGCATGTTGAATTTGTTTGGAAAACGTATTTAGTATAAGACAGTTGTTTCCTCAGTGAACCCTGTGAGTTATAATGAAACCGAATTTTGTCTTTGTTACATGTTGCTGTTGTCCCTGAAAAGTCCGATAGCTGCTAGGCTAATTAATACAATGTAAAATGCCATAGGCTTGTGCTAAAAACATTAGCATGTTGTATTTGTGGGGAAAACGTGTCCAGATAAAGACAAGTGTTTGTCTGTGAATGCTGCGAGTTATAGTGAAGCTGATTTGTGTATTTGTGTTTTAAATTGTCTCTATTAAGCCATGTTTAATGTGTGTTTAATGTGTGTTTTGAATCAACCAAACTTTACAGCACTTCACAGAAACCCTGCCGCCGACTAGTGTTTTGGAGGTGTAACTGCAGAGTGACACAGACACACCACAAGTATAAATGCTCCCAACAGTGCAAGCCACGTGCGTAGGCTACGGCTTAGGCTAGCGCTGATGCACAAGTATAAATCCAGCTAAAGGGTGTTAGTATTGGTGTAGGTAATTCTTTTAGTGATACCCAGCCGTGTTTCTTATGCATCAACTGCGATAAAAACAAAGATACTACTGAGAAGAAAGAGCTAAATTATTTTGTACAGTTAAGAAACTCACATCCATTTAATCACTTTTACAGATATATAGTATACAGTGAAAAAGCAATAAGAAAAGACAAGAAAGGGAAGCAACCAACGGCTACATCAGCTGACCACTATCTGCCCCCATGCCTCTGGTTCCAAGCTGAGCTGATATTTTCTGAAGAGGCTGATCACGAGGGCCGGGCACTAAAACTGCCTCAGTGCAACCTGTAATGTGACATTATTAGGTCCTTTTGATCTCGAAAGCACAGACTCAGAGCTATTTAGCTCTTCCCCTTGATCATTCCCATCAAAATACCATCATAAAAATCAAAAGAGACAAAGAAGGAGGCAGTGACCAGTGATGAGGTAACCTCTGCTGGCATGTTCACTGGGTCTTGTAAGACTTTTTAATCACAGCAGCAGAGTGGGTCCTGTCTCTGATTTGTTGCTGACAGAAGAGGCAGAAATATCTCTCTCTGCCCAGAACTGTACCAATCATTGTTCCACAGGGACAATCATTATCCCGGGCTTTTGGTGGGAAAAACCGAATAGGTGACTTTTGCAATGATGTCAGAGTCTCATTTTGCTTTCACCAAGTGGAAAACTAATAGTGTTAAAATCATGCATTGTTAGGGTATAGGCTCCTCGGTTCATTGTCTCCAGCTGTAGTAAATATTATCTGTCAAACACTGCCGGCCAATGCTGCAGCTCAGCACTGGCACAGTATCTCTTTCATTTTAACTGAGTCAGAAGTGCATGTTTATGGAAATTACATCAACAATCACTTAAGGTACTCACTTATTTTAGCAAGAGAGTGGAGCTGTTATCACTGCAGAAAACACACTATTGTGTCTCTGTGGTTGAGAATGGCTGGTGCCAGACAGAAATGCTCCCACGTCAGTCTGTGTGTAAACATCGCATGTTTCAGTAAAGGGTGGCGGCATATTGTATCAATCAAATCCTGACCACTCGCATATTTGTCATTCGTGCACTCAACTAGTCACAAACAGAAGCTGTGTGTTTAGCCACATTTTGGCAGATGAAGAATGAATTATGCTGCAGGAGTGGTTTTGAAAGTTGTAGCAGCTTTAGTTTTTACACCTTTTGTTGAAAACGACTATATTTAAAAACATTAATCCAGAAAAAGATTTGTGTTTATTTAAAGTCATTGAATACAATTTTCTTAGCCATTTGTAGACATTACAGTCCTAAATAAACGTACCCTTGCATTTATTACGTTGGACATATTCCTACACACTTTAAAGACAGACAGGACCTTAACTAGGAGAAGACAAACCAAACAGTTCATTACAACTTTGGTTTGCGCCGGGCTAAGTGCAAATTAATGTTCAAGAAGACAAAGCTATTTCCCAGGAGATTGACCCCACAGGAAGCTATTTGTGTGTTATCAATTCTGATCAAATTAAAACAGATGTATGTTTGGATGTGATTAAATTCAGACAAATTGTCTAACCTCCTGTGTCATCACTTGACATGGGAGTTCATTTAACGGCGAGAGCACACAGATCCAGCCTCCGTAAATAATAACCACAATGCGTGACAGCCGAGGCGCCCTGTCTCTTCATATGTAACATACCCAATGCATAGCTGTACAGCAGCACATTGTTAATACACATCCTAAAGTCCTGAAATGCTTTCTGGCTATTATAAATCCCCTCACTACATTCAAACACATTTAACCTTTCAGTACATGGTGCCACATGAATGTACAGCCAGGACAAACAAAAATACATCATGTGATATTCAGGGCAATGTAACAGAGAAATATTCCTATTTACATGCACTTCTTCCCACAAACTGTTTTGTGAGTCATATTCACACATTCACAAGTGAGCAGAAGTCAAGGCAGCCTATTACAATGGGTGAAAAAAGAAACATCCTGTATATTAGAACTATATTCAGACAAAAAGCACAGGGCAAAATGTGAGGGTGATTTCATTTCCATATTTAAAGGCTCTGTGCACACCAAACAGAGGATTTTCAGGGTTGTTTGTTTTTTTGTTGCTTTTATACCTTTGCTGGTGATAGCAGTGGCTGGAGGCATTATTTTTCAGGTCATCCATCCGTCACTCCGTTTATCCCTTTCTAATGAACGCAGTATCTCAAGAACCACTTAACACGTTTCCACAAAAATGTCAAATAACACACAATGATAATGACATTTTATATCCAAAAGGTCAAAGGTTAACTTCATTGTGACACCATAATGTTCAGCATAAACACTTATTCAACATCATAATTCAGGAACAGAAGGGGAGACGTTTGGTCAGATACTGAATTGGTGACACTAATATTAAGGCCAAATCCCATTTCTACCCCTTAAATCTTCCGCTTGGTATTGAGTGCCCTCGTTTGCGAGATAACCCTTGATGAGGGAAGTGAGAAATATTAGGGTAGAGATCTTTCCCTAAGAAATGAGAAACCACTTCATGCAAATCGGCGTGGCCGACGTGCAGACATACTTCACGCGTAGTAGCGACGCAAGATACCAGTAGTCATTCAGGTTTGACAAATGCCAGCTCCAGTGCTTCTTCTCCGTCTGATGAATCAACGGAGAAGAAATGTTGAAAACAGTAGCTGCCTACGATGTCTTCTAGTTCTGACTGATTTTGTTCAGGTAAGCTGATTTGTTTAAATATTTTGACGCTGTGTTCAACCGAGTTGCTGATGAGTTTACGCTAGTCCAACCATCCGTTGTTTGTATAGCCTACATTCCGATCGAACACTAACAAATTGTTTTCCAAAACTTGCTGATGTTGCCGACATCGCAAGGTGTTTCATCTTCCATTTCGTTGAAAGTTTGGGTCGGGGCTCCCTTGGAATCTAGGGCGGGTTTTAAGTGTTGGAAACCACTTCCACTACCTCAGTTCTGTTTGGGGACACCACTAGCCTAAATGTGAACGCACACAACCAAGTGCAAGTGGGTATTTCTAGGGAAGTGTGGGCATTTAGACAGGCCCTAAGTGTCCACCTTGAAACTGTGCTGACTGAATAAGGAGCTGTACATACACCACGTCTTTAACTGTCTGGAAAACATGAGGTCGGGTGCTGGGCGCTACTTTTGAGCCAGCTTTCAAAACGCAGCGGCAAGCACTGTATCATTACCTGAAATCCTGAGTGCAGAGCTGACCGTCTTCCAGGCGCTGTTTATAAGTGTGTGGGCATACCGTATGTGCTGCTGGGTTGAGGATGTATGTGAAGCATCCACGTTTGACAACATGTAGCTTCTTCTGCAGCAACATCCATTTCTGAAGCACTGTCTACAGTCATGGCTACATACGAGTCTTAGACATGAATGTAAACCACAACGTGACCGGCTGGCAAAGGAACACAACCACAAGGCGTTAATTCTTGCTTTTAGTTTTGTCTTGATGTCTTTAATCTGTTCTTGATTGATGCCTCCCCGATGTTCCACTTTTTTAGTTTTACTGCCCTTGTTAAGGTGGACTGAAACATTTATGATTCTTCTGAGAATGTGAAGTTTGAAGACTTAAGCAGATTTACAGAAACCTCCCACTATGTTTAACCTGGGGTGAGATCTAATCTGCTGAAATACTCTCAAACATTCCAGTGGATGGATCAGGGGTGGATAGGGTTTATAAGCCTTTATGCAAATGAAATTTCAGCCATTTTCTTTGCAATAATGACTCGATACAAATTAACAAGAAAGCAATAGCTATAAAAAAAAAAGCAAGAGTGTGTGCATCCTCTCTACCTTTATAGGAGAGAATACTTGCACCTGCTTTGCATAGCTCTGTTGTCAATCAAACCCATGCAAATGACTAGCTCAGGTAAAGACTGATACGGTCCACTGAATCCAATTACAAACCTAACCACACACACAAACATGCGCTTTCTGTTCATTTTTCCCCCCCTCTTTCTTTTTAACATGCGCACGTGGATTGTGTGCGCGCGCATATACAGTTTCCCTTTATCCCTGCTTGTGCTCAAAACAGAACGGCGCAGCAATTTGAGCCACATTCAAAAAGTGAGGGATTTTATGCAACACAGAGTGTCTGTATAAAGAGACGTGGAGGGATGTGACGCACTCACCTACAGCATGAGATGTAAAATAAAAGCACAAAAAAAAAATTGCATGGGGATCTGGGACCAGTTCTGGGGCCATTATGTCATGTGTATCACAGTCACAAGTTCACGCTGAGTTTTTGAGAACAAAGCTAATGGAATTCCTGCTTCTCTGCCTTTTTCTTTGGAGAAGTCGGGGCACGGGGAGAAACAAGAAGAAGGCATGTGAATCCTCTTTGGCTGGGAAACAAAGCAGCAGACAAAGGAAGATGAGGCTGACAGCCTCTGGAGGAGACTATTATACTGTAAGATATGGGTTGCTTCTGCGTCTCTCTCCAAGTAAAGAAAAATGATTTACTGAGTCATTTGCACACCAACAGAAAACATATAAAGTATATACCGCCGTACTGCTTACAACAACCTCTTACGTTTATGTGGTAATCAGTTAAAATATTCCTGGAAGGATGGAGTAAGAAATCTATTTTAAATTTCAAAGCAAACATATTACAGAGAGGCGGAAAACAAGAAAAACACTGTTTTGCTGAAGGTGCCTTGAGGACATGTAAAAGTGTCTTTTCCTAGCCTGTGATGGGCAGACCATTACAGCCACAGCTACCAACCATTATCCCCATTTTGCTCACTTGCCCTACGCCACACATCAAAACCAAAACATACAGAGACATATGGAGCCGCTGCGTTTAGAAACCTGCCTCTTCTGAAAGGTTGAGGAGAAGAGAACATATGAAAAATAATAATAAAATCCATCCACAAAACAATGACAGCAAGGCAAAAGAAGCTTCATCAAAGACAGGGATTAGGGCAGCTGCCAATACATGGGGTGTGCGCGTTTGCCATTGCACGTTTGAATCAATATGTGTCAAATTCCGCTTGAAACACAATTAGCCCGCGCTTAAAGAGAAGACGAAGAATACACAGAAGCGAGATTAAAGACAAGCCCAATGTTCCTCTCAAAAGCTCTTGCATTCGAGACATACACGGCTTTTCAGACGCATGACAGCTTGTTATGTGCTGCTCCAGTCGGAGAAAGCAAACAGAGAGGAAAGCATGCATTTGTATGAATTTACAAACGCTGTCTTAATGTGTCAGCGGGGCTTATTCCTTTGTACTGCAATGGTTCCTGGAGATATCAAGCTAGAGCTGAGATGCCGAATGCATCTCGCTGCTAACCCACTTTGACCTGCTTGACCCTCCCCCACACGCAGTTTGTGCACTTGAGAGATCAGCTGGGTGGAGTGGAAAGAGGGGAGAAGGCAGGTTATGCTATGGATGGATGGTGGTATAAAATCCATCTGTGCAAAGCTATTAATGAGTGTTTCTCAAGGCTGAATGAATCATATTTTCAAATTGATAGCACAAACTTGTATACTGGCGGTAGACAATAAATCCATTTTAAAGCTTCTTTCAAATGCGAAAGAGTGAGTTGTTTATCTGAGTTGGATGCAAAGTTGGTATGATGTGTCATACAGACATCTCGTGCACAATCCAGAGCGGTTATTGATCCCTGTTACTGTTAGTTTTTTGTCTTGTCTTCAATGCAGAAGTTCTGCCTCTGACGCTCAATGCGGCATCAATTTGTAAGAGAGACACATCTTTCCATTAGGGCTGCTCACTTTCATATGCATGACTTCGTTTTTTTATTTCTGAGCAGAAGCAATTTAACACAATCCAACCCGACAAACTGACATATTGCATCGGAGTCTCGCCGTAACGCAGGGTGAGTAGCATTATAACTACACAAACTATTTGATAATTCAAAAAAGTTTTCCAGTCAAATATGCCTCGACTGAAAAATGTGTGTGCACATGTGCAATCTTCAAAGCTCAACTCTGGATTTTAACAGTTCATATAGATGGAGAATGAACATTTTTCCTTCTGTGAGCTAAGTCTGCGTTATACATTAGAAATAGAAATGGATATAACAGTCCCTCAACTGTAACAGTTGCCCGATGCAAATGCAACATCAGGTGTGAACAATTAGCCTTGGCATCGATCCAGCAAAAGGAAGTGTCTCCTCTCACATGCATTATCTGTGTTAAGGGAACAGTAGAGCATTGCCATGTGGGGAGCATGGCTGTGTGACTGGACTCTGTGAGAGGAGAGCCCTCTTACTCCCATGTAATCAGCTGAACTGAGTGGGTTCAGAGAAGGATCTGTGCAGCTGTGCTTTATTACAGACACAATGAGTCCCAGATTAGGGGAACTGGAAGGAGGGAGGAGGGGGGGGAGGAGGAGGTAGAGGATCACGGGGGAGGAGGAAGGAGGGGTGAAAATGACTCCAAACACATCTGTCCTCAGTTTGTCTGCAGCTATAACACCAAACCACAAGCATGGCCGTGTACAAATCTGTCTCCGCTTGGAAAGGCTGCCCGCGGAAATGTTTCCAGACCTTGGGTTTTTAACGCGAGGACTCGTGGGAATAGTCTGTCGCCTCGCAGTGATAGCAGTGTTCGTCAGGGTCAAACTAACATCGACGGCGGTGGCACACACAAGCAGGTGGCACAAACATGCGAATGGCTGTGGACAGCCTCTGGCGCGGTCGTGTGTTCACTGTATGCGTCTCAAGGAAACAATCCGTGATGTTTTTATTGTGACCCTTAGTTTTTATAGTGAATGAGTGCTGGTTTCCTGCTGTTTCAACTTCTCTCTTTATTAGCTTTAAAAGCAGTTTTATCTGTCATTAAGAACTGTCAACTCGTTTTACTCTGATTCCATGTTCGGTCTGACACTGAATCCACTTTAACCGATTTCCGTGGGCGAGAGGGATACGATTTTCTTTACCCAATTACAAGAGACCAACTTATTTGCTTGAATTTAACGTCATTTTAAGACCGCACTGATGTCTGGCCATGCCTACATCTTTGTTTTGATTGGGTTTTAAAGTTCTAGTGTGCAGGATTTAGGGGCATGATATTCATAATTATTTTTTCATTAGATTGTAGTCACCTGAAATTAATAAGCGTTGTGTTTTTGTGAACTTAAAATGAGCAATTTATATCTACATACGGAGCGGGTCCTCTTCCACTGAGTCTATCATGTTGTTTCTACATTAGCCAAGGATGGGCTAACGAAACACTGGCTCTAGATAGGGCCATTTATGTGTTCGTGTTGGCCTCCGTAGTTCTCCAACACGCTTGGCACATGGGAGATTTTAGTTCTGCAACCTCACCGCTAGATGTCACTGAATCCTGCATGCTAGACCTTGAAGAGTGGAGCGGAGCAAAGTAAAATAAATTACAATATCAGCTGAAGAGAAAACATGTTGAACGGCCTTGATAGTAGTGTCTACCATGCCCAGAGCAGTCTCCGTTGTTTGCTTACTCCTCATTGGTTCTGCCGCCCTGCTTGATCCCAACCGTGGCTCTGATTGGATCGTTTTATATTTCAACAAAAACTCCTGTTTCATGTCACGATGCCTGACAAGTCAGTCAACTCAGTGATAAGGGCAGATTTCAAGGTCTGGACGCAGGCAAATTAAACAAGTGTAATTGTGCTCCAATTATACAATGCTCTCAGGCCACACTTGAAAGTTCATCTACACAGCTGTAAAGTGGGCTTTCAAATTTCAAAAAATGCAAGTGATCGCAGTGCTTTCGAGTCACCCTAACCGACCCAGGGAGGGAGCAGAAGAGGGAGAGAAGTGAGGTACTATGTTTGGTCTGTGCTGTCCTATCATTCTGCTTCAGTGGAACCTCTCAGGCAAACAAAAAAATGCAGGTTCACAGCGTGTTATGCCAACAGAGGCAAGATTCACCAGGAAGACATCCCACTACCATTAGAGCTCCCTGAAAAGCCTTTCTATCCCCCTCAGAACAGCTTTCGCATAAGGAGTGATTAAACATCAAACCACACTGTTGCACCCTAATCCACCACCCAGCTCCTGATGTGCCTCCCCGTTTGTCTTGCCTTCTCCCCTCACATATACATAAGCAGAGACGAAGCTGATTCCGAACACTTCTTAGAATTAATCCCACAATAAGATGTTGTGTCTGAAAAGTGGCAGTAAGACTTTGCTACACAGTTGGGAAGATGCTCTTTTGTTACAGTTTACTTACGAACAAGAAAAGCCGCAGCTAACTTAATCTTAATGATGGAATGCTATTTTGGTTTTAATGGACATTGATCTACTTTTTCATTACTCGAATAATGCCAAAGTTGGGGGAATTTTAAAGTTGGCAGCAGCTGGCCAGCAGGCACAGGAAGGGTGCAGCGCTGATTCTTTGTTGGAAATAGTTTGAGGATTAAATGTTTCAGGTGGGGTCCTATTTTCTTTAAACTCCTCTGCTCGGCCTGCAGGCATAAGAATAGCAATTCCAGAGCCTGGAATTGATCCTATTTTTTAAAGCGCATGAACAGACCAACAGGAATGATGGGGGCCGCATCACTTTGTGTGTGGCTGGTTGTCTTACTTACACTGCTTCTCATAAGGCTGTTCTCCCCACTCATCCACATGCCTCTGATTCACTGGAGTGGGTACAGGAATTATGTTTTTTTTTACTAGCTTAATCTCATTACTTTCATTGGCTGATAAAACCCTGCACTAAAAGTAAGCTTATTATTTATTGTTTTGAACAAAGTCCATCTGCACCAGGCGTGTGAGCATGCTCAGATGGATGCAGGGATTTATAAGCAGTCCAGGGGTGATAACAATAATAACAATAATAATAATAATAATAATGATAATAATAACCTTTTATTTTTTGTTCATATCGTCTGTGGTCAGGTTATGGCACAGCTGCTTATTAACTAATATGATCTCATGCGTTACTCTATTTCCTCTAGGACCACACCGGACAGATCCGGCAATATACATGGACACTCAAGATGTACGGCCTAATAACTCACATTATATGAATTCAATAACACGTCTATAGGCCTGCATGGTTGTTGATGAGAGCAGTAAAACAAACTTTAATATCCCAGTGTGTTAGAACTGTTAATGATCAGCACTGAGGGCAGTTAGGCTGTAACTCACTGTCCACGGCCACCTCACTGCCAATGAAGACTGTAACTCTCATGGTAACGCTATGGGTGAACATCGAAGAGATGTACCCCCACAGCACCCGTAAATAACAACCATTTGACCTTTTTACAAGCTTACCAGTTCCGTGACGTCAGTGTTTTGTGGATCCCTAAAACTCACCACACTGTCTGATTCACCACATTGTTTTCTCGGAAAAGCATGACGCAGATTACTTTTGAAGGTTATTCATCAGCGTGCGATTTGGGCAAATAATTAGTTAGCAGAAGTAGGGCTTTGGCAAGGCTGAGGAGTGCAGCAAAATATGGCAAACATGGCATGCTATGAGATCACAGACCGCCAGCCAGCTGT
The DNA here is from genome assembly GCF_011397635.1 of Epinephelus fuscoguttatus. Taxonomy (NCBI): domain Eukaryota; kingdom Metazoa; phylum Chordata; class Actinopteri; order Perciformes; family Serranidae; genus Epinephelus; species Epinephelus fuscoguttatus. Next base: position 35,346,608 of record NC_064766.1, read on the forward strand.
GTCTGTTGATGCTGCAACAACCCTTTCAAGCCCCTTCAACATATGGTTTGACTCAAGTACATCAGACTCACACTGAGCTTTAAAAACAAGCAAAGGTCCCATGTATTTGCAAATGCTGGATTAATTAAAACACTGAAAAACACGTCATAAAAAGCATCTTGACATGTAGAAATGCTGACACTGTACTAACGGGACCACATGATTCAAAAGCACAATCCAAAGGAGAAAAAAAAAATACTCAGCCCAGTGTTTTAAATTAAAATCTAAACGGCATTTGAGAGCGAGTTTCACTGTAACTGCAAAGTCTTATGCATTTAAAATCAAGGATTTGACTCTATAATGTGGTGCTGAAGTACCTGGAGACATTTTTCCAGAAATACCGTTCAGGTGGGAAATATTCAGGAAACCAAAGTGGTTTAAATTAAATACAGCTATCACAGCACATTTCCATCAGCACAGAAAATTGTTGTGTTTATAAAATCTTGCAGAGTTAGACTACACGCTCTTAAGAGAAAAAAAAAAACAAAAAACACCTCCCCTCCTCCTCTTGCACACGTTCAGGCGTACACACACATACGGAGGTAAAACTATGTCGTTAATTCATTGAGTTTGAAGGCCGTCCTTTTTTTCAAATGCATTATTCTGTTATAAAGTACGTCGCCATACTGAGCACATGTCAACATAAAAGCAGAGAAAAGTCATAAAAATAGACAATACTTAATACTGAGGGCCATTTCGTCCAGCTGTGCAACTTCCATCACTGAAGTGTGAAAAAGGGGGCTGTTGTATTCATTAACCCTGCGCACACAAATGGCAGGGGAAGGCTGGTTTCAGTCTCGTGCAAAGCAAACACAGCAAATAAATGATTCTTTTCCTCACTGACTGGAGGCCACTGTCCCTCTGGCGCTCAATACCAGACTACGTAGCAGATACTAAACAACCCAAATGTAATCCATATCAGTCACGTGTCAGAACGGGGTCAGCTCTCACCTCATGTTACCTGCACCAGTCATTTAGGAGCTGGTGCCTTACTGGCACAATATACACCAATCAGCCAAAACATTAAAACCACTGACAGGTGAAGTGAATAACATCGATCATTTCATTACAATGCAGTATTCTTCAGGGACACCTTTGGTCCTTGCATTCATGTGGATGCTCCTTTGCGCAGTCCACCCACCTAAACATTGTTACAGACCAAGTACCCCCACTCATTGCAACAGTACCCCCGTTGGGAGTAGCCCCTAGCAAGGCAGTGCACCATGCCCAACTGCAGAAACTGCTCAGGACTGGCCCAAGGAACGTGACAAAGAGCTTTAGGCATCGATCTAGCTTTCAAATCCCAATCTGATCGAGCATCTGTGGGACAAACTGGTACCCCAGAGGTCCTTTGTCCGGGCCTTGACAGGCCAGAGCCAAGTCCGATCTACAGTGGGGCTTCTGACCTGTCTAGGCATGGAGACAGGACCTCTGGGGTTGTCCTGTGTTGTCCGGCACCAAGGTGTTGTTGACGGATACTATGAATCCTGTGGGTTGCAAGGTAAGGTACCAGCATGCCCAGTGGATGTTCGATCGGATTGGGATCTGGGGAATTTGGAGGCCAGGTTGACGCCTTGAGCTCTTTGTCGGGTCCCCAAGGCCATTCCTGAGCAAGTTTTGTGGTGTGGCATGGTGCATTGTCGTGGTGTATTGGTCTAGGAGCATGTCAACTGGTATCCACATGAATGCCAGGACCCAAGGTTCCTCAGAAAAACATTGCATTGTAATAAAATAATCAATGCTATTCACTTCACCAGCCAGTAGTTTTAATGTTTCGGTCAATCGGTGTATGTGGTATGGCTATGGTAACTATAGGCTTCTTATGTTGACTAATGTTGTCAAAAACATCGATTTATTGATACATATTGATTCTGAATATTTGAAACAGTGTCAGTACTCACTCTCCACTGTAGTGATACACTGGTACCAGCTGTGCCTCTCATGCTTGCTTATTGTTAATGTGTACTTACAGTCGTTCTGCTGCTACTAACCAAGAAAAGAAAAGCTGGCTTTGTCGTGTTATAGCCTTGTTACACTGTGTTTCCTCCATCGGCATAGAAAATGGTACTGAAACTGGATATTTTTCAAGGTGTTGTACAGAAGTTGAATTTCCAGCATCACGACTCTCATAGTAACCATGTTGCAATGCTATAGTTTGCATTATAGCCAGGGTTCACCTGTTTATACTGAAGCAGGCAGAACCCAGATAAAGACCTGCATCAGAAAACTCAATTTGAACCCATTCACACTAATGAAAAACTCAGTATTTTCCCGGCTTCTTTGGTGTGAAATATAAAACTCCAACGACCAGAAATGGTTAGTTGATACACTCAGATACAGTCTGGGAAAGGGCGTTGTCCATGAACCTCAGTGTGTTGCTTCATCTTGTGTAACACATCCCCCCATCCTTTGTGCACAGGGACAATAACAGTGTTTGGGAGTAGGGGGGGACGGCAGGGCTGACATGGGGGATCTGGTTACCTTCCCAACCACTGCCATAACAACATATGCAGGAAGCTCAGTTACATGACAACAGGTCCATCTTCCTATATTTCTCTACATGCTGTTTAAACGCCTCAGGACATTGTTAAGCAGTAAACACACACACACACACACACACAGGCGGTTAAGGCGCAAGCAGAAGAGAGATCACTTTAATTTTGCATATTCACAAAGATAATGTCCATTTTATGACTAAAGCAAGTGTCACATTGGCTTCAATCATTTCATTGTTAGAGCGCTCACATGCTCAAAATAAAATTGTGTTTGTGGGAAAATAATTGTATCATACCTCCCTTTTGTACATTCATTTACATAATGTGGGTGTAGAGGGGTCAAAGATCAGCCCCATCACAAATCCCTTTGAGTGAGGACTGACAAAGGGCAGGAGCTGAATGCTTTTAGCCTGGCGGCAAAGGGGAGAGCAGCTCCTCCCTTGGTGCTGCCTTCCTCCATCCCTATACCCACACCTCTGCTACCTCCCGTTATCCGCCAAGTTTACCATTTGAAAAGAATCTTGCAGCCTGCACTGTAACCTGAAGCGTTATATTGCATATCGGTTTTCGACTGAGAGTAAGGAGAGCTGTGGAGGAGAGAAGAGGAGACAATATAAGGCAGACAAAACAAAAAAAAGACCTTGTGAAACAAAGACAAAGGGGAGGGGGTAAAAGCAGAGCTCTACTAGTAGCTGTTTTATTGTATCCTGGTCCATGGCAGAAACTGTGGGGCTTCTTTCAGTTGTCACATTAAAAGACCCATCCGTCAGAAACAGAGCTCAGTGTGGTCCCCGCAGACTACCAAAGAGGGGACACTTTCCACTGTGCTGGCCAACACTCCTAAAACCATCTAGTGTAAATAAGATTTCCATTGGCACTCATTATGACCAGCATACAAACAAGGCCATAACACTCCACAGAAAGGAAAACAATGAAATTAAAGACCTGGTGGGAAGGAGGATTTCTGCACACTAACCAAGCGTAACTAAGCAGTAAGTTTACTAGCTTCTACCCTGAATAACATTCAGAGCATATATTAACGAAAAATGCGTAGTTCATGTAAAGTTCATTCTGTATTAATAGCAGAGCACAGCATTATGAGGGCATTAAATCAGATTCCTTCCTTTAAAAAGTGCAGTTGTTGTTTTCCAGTTGGGACTTGAGCCTCAAAGAGGGCTATTGTGCCGGAAGCCTAATGATTAAGTATGCGGGCTGCTGTCAAAATAACAGCAGATATCTTAACATGTCTGCAGCCGGGATGCTAGCAGATATTGTGTTGCATTCTGAGCTGGAAGGTCTGGGTAGGAAGGGGGATAACATGACAGCTGTAGCGACCCTGGATACCAGGAAGACCTGGAAGCACAAACATTTGCCTTTCTGCCTCACTGGAATCCACATTAGGAGGTCATCGGCATTACAGAGACCCCCAGACATGTCCCGGTGGCAGCTGTGCACGGGAGTTCACAGCCCAAACACAAACAAGAGATAGGGTGTTCGGAGAGGGATGGGTGCTGCCATGCATGTACAGTATGACACTGACACACTATCCCTCACAGTGTGCCTGGATTAAATTAAATTACAATTTCATGAGAGACAGTTGCATGGAACCGAGCACACATTTAAGTATATCTACAAAATAAGAGGGGATAAAGGATGAGAAATGACCCGAGCAGTAACTTGAGAATCCCCATCTGCGTCGTAAATCAATCAGGATAACATCACGGGGGTCATGTGATCTTACACCAAATACTGAAATGTTTGATGTTGTCCTTGCATATGTCCCCCTCAATCAGGCTAAGGTCTTCTGCTAAAGTAGACCAGTGGGAGCCGAGATTTTTAAGATCAATGTAGCATATGGAGCACACCGAACAGGGAGGGAGTGGCGCCTGTGGGTTAGATTTTAACACGGACGGACAGCTGGTGCCGTGAGCTATGACAGCAGAGAATTCATATGGAATTCAATTCCTTTTTTTTTTTTACGGCTGTGGAATTGTGGGCAAATTGTGGAGCTTCTCTGGTAAGAACATTAAAGGGTTTTTTATAGGTCTCCTAGCAGAGTGCAGGTCACTTTAATGAGGGGCAACGTCCAGCCCGTGCTCCTCCTCTCTTTTAACTGCGTGCTGCCTCGCAGCCCACGTTGGACCCTCGGCCACATCAGGGACATCTGGCCCCTCCATCTACAAACATGGCCCTTAATGGGCAATTACAAAGTCCGGGGCCTGGGAATATGCTTCGATTTATAGTTCCAATGTATCCAAACCCAGAATCCTCTGTCTATCATGGCCACATTAGGTTATATGAGACAGGAGGCCCATCAGACCTAATAAGCCTTATCCTTTTCAGAGGATAGCCATTAAACTCCCCCCTACCATGCGGGCCCAGCCATCGGCTCCCAGTCTAGTAAATTAAACAAATGAATGGCGTCCTCAGTATTACAATTAAAGCATAGAATAACATGAAACTATGAAGCTCATTAAAGCTCGACTCCATCTACACTCCGAGCAGAGCCAGCGAAAACTCAATTATAAATCATTTATAAGGCAGATATCCAATGTGTGTATTTTGTTTCGCCCTTTCAATGTCAGGCTCATATTCAGTCCTACTATATGCCCACATCTGAGCTTTCTCGAAGGGAGGGTGAGAGGGAGGCAGAGCCCTTTTAGTTGCCCCTGACAACCAGTGGCTTTTGCCAAGTTGAGCCCTCTTCATTTAAGTTCCCCTCTTCTTCATTTCGCTCTTCCTCCCTCTTTTTTCAGTCGGAGGTCTCCTGCTTTTATTAAGTCCCCTCCCCCCTTTCGTTACAAACACAACCGCGTTATCCATGTCAAATCCATTGGAGACAGCCTGGGGAAGTCAATATGGAGCCAATAGATTCTCTGCTTTCGCTGTGGAGCTCCTGAGGCAGGGAAGGCAAACATAGCTGAAACTATCGCGGACAGCTCCAAACAACTGTAACAATTCTTTTTAATCTAAGGCAAGAATATATTTTTTTAAGGGGAAGAGCTGGCATTTGGAAAAAAAAAAACAATCCCACTGCTATTTCTCCACACATCAGCCTGTTCAGATTTATTCAGGTGTGACTGAGATGTTCCAGTAAACTTCTTTTCTTCCCAGCAATGAGCAAGCAATGCTGAAATGGAAAGCTAGATGTGAGGGAGAAGAATGAAACTCCTTTCAGGGTGTCGGACTGAAAGGAGGATTTTTGTAACAAACACATTAATCTGTGTACTTTATTGAAGTGCTTGAGCAAAGAAGAAATTCAAATGCGAGGTGGACCGAGAACAGAACAATCGATCGTGAAATACTTTATTCTTCCCATTTAGGTTCGGGTGCAAAAATAAAACTACTGTTCAGAAATTATTCTTGGCGGTGTGAAATATCAGCACAGGAGAGCAAGGAGAAAAAAATATACAGTCTCATGCCCTGTTTTCTTCAGTCTTTTTTAGCAATTAACACCTGCCAGCAGCCTTTCACCCTCCTGTCCTGAGCCGCAGGTGTGAGGAGACCAATGTGTGACCTGATGAAAGACGCGCTGCCAGTGTAGTGCCAAACAGTCATTTCCCCTCACTGATAGGCCATTCTTTATTTAGCGTAGCCTAAGGAGGTGTGCTTAGCCACCCTGCAGAACAACACACACCGGCACCCACGCTAAAAATAAACCATTACCACAAGCACAGCCCACCGGTCACGCATTAACCACGGCTAACTAGTTATTCCCTGCCTGATATGATAGCCAGACTTGGAATTAAACACATCAAACAGAAACCAGAGAGGGAAAAGACTGAACATGGTGAAAGTATGAATCACCACCTGACTGTACTGCACTATTTCTCCCACTCTTCCTTCTGCTCACCCAATGGCCGGAACTCTAGAAGTGACAGTCAATACTAACAACGTGAGCTAGTGTCTCCTGGGCTTCTGTACAGCAGGCACAGTGTAGAATCATAAATGAGCGACTTTGACAGAAAACACATAGGCTTATAGAAAAAAAAGAGGTGAAGGATGAGCAGCAGAGGAGGCAATGAATTTAGAGGTTGGGGGACTTTCGATATGACGGGGGGTGGTTATTTGCTGGCAGCAGCAAGCCCTTTACCAACAAAGGGCCTTTCATATTTCCTGTGAACAGAGACAGAGACTCCCATTAATCCCGGAGGGAGGGCTCATCTCAGGCTTCTCCTCCGCACATAAATTACTCTTCTTATGCCCTTCCTCCCATTACTGCTCAATGTTTACAGCATAAAGAGTAAAGAAAGAAAGTAGAGGAGCCAGCCACACATCTTTAATGTGTTAGACCACTCTTAAAAACAGTTATGTCAGCGCTAACTCATAACACATGTGCCAACATTTGCTATGCCCCAAGCCACAGTCAGGAAGCTGTGGCAGCCTCGCTCTCCGTGTCCCTCCTCTCATTCTGTCTCTCTATGTCTCATTTCTGTCTGTCTTCCTCATATGGGAGGAGTGAAAAAGCTCGGCCCAGCTGTCGCATTTTTGAGCAGATGAAACCCGCTCTGACGGGCAGAGTACATGCCAATCCCCACTTATCCCGCACAGAATGGAGTTTAACAGTGGTGCACAGCTGCCTGTGTACACACGCTCAGACCCCTTGGTGGTCTGGTGGAAGGCATGATAAGCGGCTAAGTAACCATCGTGTCGCCTGTGTGGCACACTGAGAATGGATTTGCGGTGGAGGAGGGAAAGAGAGATAGGGATGGAAATGGAGAGAGAATGAGAGTGAAAAACAGTAGAAAGGAAAAAAAAATACTCCCACTTATGCATGTGCCCAGTGTCTGGACCGCCTTATTTCAAACAGACACAAATCAATGGCGGTGCAATTGCATTTTCCAAGTGCACTGCAGACACACCAATAAATGAAGGCCGGGAATCGGAGGATAGGTTGCAGAGAGGCTAGACGCTGCATCGGCTGTGGCCAAGTCTCATAGAATGCTGTTCCAGCTGTCAGCGGGGTCCTAATGCCACACACACACACACACACACACACTCACAAAAACACACACTCACATACCCTTTAATGTCTGCAACAGCCCTGTTCATAAGGTGCTCAGCGTGAGAGTGCTCTGGTTGTTAGGGTTGTCTAACTATTAAAAACAACAACGGCCACACTGTTTTCCCGTGAGATCGTACTGATTATTCGCTTAAGAGGCACAAAAACATGCCTGAATCATCTTCAAAATAAGATGATTCGACGGCCTTGTCACTCAAGTATTCCTTTGCTCAGTCGCACATTAGTACTGGCCCCTGGATTTGGTTTTGCACTATGAATAATTGGTAATATTTAAGTCTGAAGTCATCCTTGCATGTACGATATCTGTAGTCTAACATCACAAATACAGAAGTGGATTTTACTGTACTCCATCTTGTATCATCAAATATCTATCACTGAAAGCCACAGAGCGCTTCCACCCACACTGATATGTAGCTACTTTGGGTCATGAATCTTTTCTGTTTGTTTTTATGTCCATGAAACCCCCCAGAATGCCCAACTTTCATTTTGTTCCATTTAAAAAAAGACAAGACTGAGAGACTACCCTGTCAGTCAAAAAGAAATACAATTTATATTCAGAATTCTAAATCATGAATAAATATCCTCTATCAATCAACTGAGCAATATTTCAACAGATGCGTAAAAGTACAATGTGTGCCAGTGTTGCCCACGACGGACGTTCTGCACAGAACAAGCCTGGTGAATGCAGAACAAAGCCTCGCTTGTGTCTTTTGACCTCGGCTCTCCTAGACAACACATTCTTGCTCGGACAGAGGGGAAACATTCAAACGGCTCCACCACTGTTGTTTTTCCTGCTGTTTATCCAATAAGATCCCCTGAAAAAGACAGGCCGTGTGTGTTTGTGTGTGCGAGTGTGTGTTTGTGTTTGTGTTTGTGCACTGGGGGTGAGGGAGTTGCTTTGAACAAACACTAAATACTGAAGTAATAATGCCATGTCAACATCGTGGTTTATGTTTTTGGTAAGTCATCCACACATACTTTATTTAGGAATGTTGTCGGCTGAGGAAGTTCTTTGTCAACAAGTAAGACGTTGGCTCATTTACCAGAAGAACAGAATCATTGGACTAAAAATGTCCCACTCTTTTTATCCCAAAACTACTGCGTTGTTTAAAGCCAATAAAAAATTAGCGATAGACTCCTTTCCTATTGTTACTACCCACAGCAGTGTACACAGCTCTGCAGTAGACAAGTATGCCTTTCTGTCCTTTTTTTTTTTAAACTGCTTGTCATGTTCGGCATCACAAAAGCACCTTAAAACAAGTTGGTAAACAGTAGAAAGCAGCATGTAGCACAGTCAAAATGTTATGGTAGATACTTCTTCTTCTTATCTGTTATTTATTCAGACGCTCTTTCAGACTTGGTGCCGACTAATTTTGCACGATGATCGAGCACAGGACGAAGACAGACAGTATTTTGTGGTGGCGCATCATTACATTGCGCCGAAAAGGGTCAAAAACCAATCCAACCCAGGTGTCCAGGGCAGCCCCCTGAAATCCGAAGATTTGAATGATCAGTTGGAGACCCCTCAGTCGACTAAGATTGGAAAACTGAGTTCAACTCCTGGAGCGCAGCAGCGTGCACCGCATGCCATGTGACGAAGACCAACCAATCTCAGCCTGACATCTTTCCCTTCTTCCTTAAATATCAGTCTGTGATAAACATGGAGAAGAAGTTGATCATTTTAGTTCAGAGCTGCCAGAGCTTTACATCTGTCCCACGGACAATAGGCCTACACACAAACAGCGCCTGGAAGAAGATCAGCTCTGCACTTCAGGTAAAAAGGCTGTGAAATGGTGCTCCTTGAGGTTGCTTAGTAACCTCGGATGCAACCTGCTGCCGCACTCTCGCTCGCTTTCACAATTGCCTGCAGTACAGGCAGCTGCAGACCCAGACCCAGACCCAGACGAGTCTGACTGAGACGGAGGCAGCTGTCTAGACCAGTGTCAGTAAGTGTCACATTTCCGATCTGTTGTTGGTGTAGCTAGCATGCATTAGCTTGGATGGCTGCATTAGCTGCTTTACTACATTATGTGAACGTCACTGTAAACCTGAACGTCCCGCTGAACCTTCCAAACTCCATATGGAAAAAAGGACAGAACAGCCTAATCTCAGTTGACATAATTCTGAGTCAGTCACTACTGGTGTCATAGTTTAATCTCTGCCAATCGTCGCCAACTCGAGCAGGAGTGGATAAATACCTGTGACTACTGCAGAGTAATTTGTTACAGAAGTGAATAGTGATTGTAACCTTTTCCATTAAATACAAAAGCAGGAAGTGAGTGTTTTCTGTTCAGTGGGAAAGAGGCTTTAGTCAACTGCAACCCTCCTGACTAATGGACTACGGGGAGCCTGTTCATACTCAAAGTTTGTGATTGACAACTCTATCAACCACTTGCAGGGATTTTAAATTACATCAGAGCACGATGAGTATAAACAGGTAAATGGAATCAATGTCTCTATCCATTACCAACACCGGTAGCCACAGCAACATTTGTACAGGCCAAAAAAATGGTGCTGCCACGAGCAGTCTGAAGTGTTTTTTAGCTTGGCTTGATTGCTCAAACAACCGAAGGTGTGATTTCATCCATCAGCTCGTGATAAACCGACAGTGACTTCATGTGCTTTTCCTCCTGACAAATTTAGTACCTTTAAGGAAAGCACTCAGTGTAAAGTGCAGCATTTGGTCCTAGACCACAAAGTGGCCCAAAATGGGAGCAACTGCAGTGGAATGGGAGTGTCTGGACTGGAAATGTTAGGATGTTACATCTCATCTCTATCTCTATGAGTAACTGGCATCTTGCATGGAAAAAGGCAACTCACACCTCAAAGGGGGAAGAGAGGAGAGTGTAAAAAAAGGCCAGCTTTGACTATGATGTTGCCAACTTCTTGTTTTCAGCACATACTACCGAGTTCAAATATATACACACTCAAATTCAGCTGAAAATGTCAAGCATTCACTTTGCTTTTCCAATATCTGTTGGTCATCCTCTTTTGTAACTGAACTGTGTGTGAACTTCAGCTTTAGAGTGACAACCATATTTGGCTGCAGTGTGATCATACCCTGAGTGCATGTTTTCCCCATCAGCTGGCACCCACTTGCACATCCACAGTCCCCGCTCGAAGGTATAAGCTTTTGCGATATGGAGCTTTTCAGGTCCAAAATAGCACTCCCACTCATGCGTACCCCTGTAGCCCACAGGCAAAGATAATATTTTTTTCAGTTTTGTACATACTGTACATTTTGATAAGTAGTCCACCTCAGCATGCAAATAAGTCCCCGCAACACACGAGTATGCACTGCATTTACAAATAGCACTCTCCAGTGCACAAAATTCTCATGCATTAGTCCTTTTACCTCATCCTCTGGCTATCTCGCTGCAAATAAACAAACACTTGAAAAATTCAACAACCTCCTCTAAATGAATACTACAGAGGGTGGCTGAGGCAGCATCAGTGATTCTGTCTCTGTTCTTGCTCTCTAAATGAGGTTACAGCTAAGCCCACTTGAAATATCCATGGTATATGAATGAACAGAAAAAATGTACAATATTAAAAATGTCCCTAAAGTTGTACCTCGCCGGGGATGTCCTCTAATAACAAAAACACATTTACGGTACAAGTTCTCTGTTTTTTATCCACTGCTTATTTCCACTGGGATGTGATTGTGGTCCTACGTACAAACAATGCATCAGGCAGAGATAAGCTTCTCCAGAGTCAATAAAAATGGTTTTAGTTGACCCCCATAAGGGACTGGGTATGATTATAAACACAAGTAGTGGAGCTGAAAAAATAACATCATAGCATGTTGATCCAATATAAATGCATGCCTCCCCTGCCTCCCACCAGGTTTTACAGACTGGGAGCTCCGAGGGAGGACAGGGCTGAAATAACACGTGCTCCGTCTCCTCTGTCCATGGCTCTGTTTCTTCGCAGTCCACACAACATTCTTTACATGCTTCATTTTATTCAAATGCTTTTCTGTCTCTTCAGCTTTCCCTCCTTTGTGTTACAACTACAAATGTCCAAGTAAATCACAGGCAAAGATCCACAAAGACAAAAAAGATTTGTGTTTGAAATAAAACAGCCAAGTCTTGTAAAAATCTCCTTTGCAACAAAACTTTGATTAGTGATTCAGAGTCCACAAAATCCTTCATCTGATAATAATGACCTCAGTTCAAGATGTGCTGCTGTAATGTGTTTTGTGCTCCAAGTGTTAATCCTTCAGGCATTTCACGCACAGCACCCTGATCTCTCCCAGACACACTCGCTGGAACATTATGATTCAGTGGAACTCCTGTTGTATGTGCTTTCAATTCTTACTTTGGCAGAAGACAACTGGTCAAACAGTGTTAGAAAAAAAATAAAATAAAGTAATGATTTAAATAAAACAGAAACCTGGAGAATAAAGTTGCCTCTTCGGTTTGATTCAAAGCCCAGCTCCTTAATAAGCCCAATTCATTTTCCTCCTGGGTCTGGCTCGCTCTATCACTAGTGACAGGCGTGAAAGGTCAATAACCTTGGCTCATAGCCCTCATATGGTTAGCAATGCCATAAATTAATGGTTGAGGCCGTTATTCCAAACTCTTCAAGTCAGCCGAAGGAAGCTTATCTTCGACAAAGGTCACAGTGCTTAGAACACTTAGTGGGAGAGTGAAGGGCTGACACAGGACCTATATAAGATTGAGTGTATTGCACTTGGGTGGAATCAGATGAGAGGTAGGTGGGATGCCGGTAAACATTTGGAAACCTGTGTTACTGTGTAAATTATTAGACCAGGCTTTGGCATTTCGGTTCACAGCAAAAAAATTTCTGACTTTATTGAGCGCTATTTTTGATAATAACATTGAATCAAATAACTCCCTGGAATGGGGAAAGGGTATATTTAATAGGCTTTATTTATATTGTTAAAGACCACTGTAAAACGGTACCAGAAAAGAGCAACATCTGCTCACTGTAATGCAATGCAACAGCCCTGCAAAAAGAACTACCTTGAAAGTTTTTGTTGAGACTACTTTTCTCGCCTCCAAACACCAAGAGATAAGATCCTCCAGGCAGCACAGATTCTCTGGTATTTTTTTTATGGCCTTGATCGCATCATCATATTGGGCGAAGCTTCCAATGCTGCAACTATGATTTGCTTGCAGTCTTCTTTTGACTTGTCATCATGATGTAAATGTGCAAAATGTTAACCTTATTTTGATATACTGTGAGCATGTTTGTGTCAGGACTGGATTGGACAGATTTCCTTTTAGCTCTTGCTCACCATTTCCAGCAGGTTTCCCTTTTTTCTGACTCATTTCAATCTCAATTTGCAATTTAGGGAGAAATTAGGAGTGTTTGGCTTAATGCATCTGATCTCCCACTAATCCAAACACAGCAAAATCATTGTCATGTGCGAATGAGATTCATGAGTTATGAATGCAAATATTGATTTTAATACAATTAGTCATGCAGCTGTAATGGACAACTTCTCCCAGCTCACAGCCTCACACAGGCACATTTTACCTGCCTGGGATAAAAATGGCAGAGAGCCAAAGAAAACGAGAAACTAGTTGAGAAATCTAAAACGGTTGTGAGGTTTGCGAAGGAGTCTTGCTGACACTCAGTGTTCAGAAATCTCTTGATTTAGTGCAACATGATTTAATGAACACAGCCATTTCGAGCAACTGATAATACAACCGTTGTATTATCTCCACAATTCTGCTCATTGTGCTCACGACTTGAGGCAGGAAGTAATTTACGACAAGAGAAATTCAAATCAAAATCCCAATCAAACTGTTACGCCATATGCCTTTGTCTTAGCCACCTCATTTGTGCAGACTCAGTCAGACTCAACATGTTTGGAGAAATTAGCAGACCTTCATCTTGTAGCAGCAGTTATACCCTTCAGTAAGAATCTACCCCCCTCCAGCCCCTGTCCTGCTGAGCAGGCAGTGCTACAGGAAATAAAGTGGCGACATGCTGCACGCTCTTTAATGCCTCAGTAAATATCGACAGAGGCAGAGATAATATAAACTCAGACAACGCAGGCCGCAGAGCGATATGTTGCTCACTGCCGTAGTGTGTGCTCAAACGGAGACTAGAAATTGCTGCAGGTCAATCATAATATACGCGTGGTGATGGCAGACACTGGTGTCAGCAAGGCCTGGTAACAGTAGATCACTTGAGACAAGTAATATGGCAGGCTACATATGCTTATCTGATGAGCCAACAGTTTGGGAGGGGGCAGATGGGAGGCAATGTGCGCTATCACCAATCCAATAAAGATTAAATTAAAAGATGAATTCCATAAATAAAAGTGATGATGTGCTTTATTTTGTAAGGCAAAAGAAAAAATAGAAATAACTATCGCACCACAGGTCCTTGGAATGATAGGATCAATAGTGAATGGGACTTATTTATATTCTCAACAGACGTGGACACACACAGCAAGTTAGTGTAAAAAACTATCAAAAAACAAAAACAAAACACAAGCTCCACAAAACCTCAGACAGCCATCTATCAAAAATATTACCAGCACCACTAAAATTGCACATCACACTCATGACTGAAGCCATGAAGCAACCAAGGTCACAGTTGTAGAATAAAGGGCTAAATGCTGCAGTACTGTCCTTGCATTACTCAATTAAGTCACATCAATCATTGTATAGAGCCAAGGGAGCTCCTCCATCTTAAAGCTTGTGTGTGGTGCAGGGGGGAGGGGAAGGGAGGGAAGTGGTGGTGGTGACAGACGGCCAGCTAAAAGGAGGATGCATGGAGAATGTCACGAGATATGACCTAGCGACTCATCAGAGGCTAGTGTCCAGAGAGCCGCTGGTGCGTTGAAATTGAAGCCTCCACTGGAACACAATAGTTGGCGTGGCCCGCAGGAGGTAGACATCTCTTCCCAGGCAGGATATTGGCTTTTGTGAACATGGTTACAGTATCTGGGTCAATTAACGTGTCCCTGCTTCAAATTTCTCTTTTGTTAGCGGAGGAATAATAGTGTGTCGATCCATGTAGCCTCTTGAACACAGCATGAGGTTTGAAAATGTGAGCTATGTGTCGCCCGAATACAGGAAAAGGCTAAAACACAAGGCCAGTTCTGTTTCCATTTTCTGCATTTGCTGGAACTCTCATTAATATATTCATTTGAGTATTAGCTTCCCGGTTTGACCCTGCAAAGACGTCGTGTCTGCCGTTGGTCTGTTGTTCAGTGCTGCTGAATTTACATCTGGGCAGCAAGTGAATGCATTCTTGTCTAAAAGCGACAAAGCTGAGGCTAAACGTATTGCCGTAAGAACAAAAGATTTAACGAGAGAGAGAGAGAAAGTAGTGGGGACGGGGAGTGGCTTCCCTCTCACATGCCTGCCGATGTAAAATGAAGCCAAGGCTCTCTATACTCTCATCTAGCTTAACATAATGAGAAAAACAAGCACAGTAGAGAGAGAGAGAGAGAGAGAGAGTGAAACTGTGGGCAAAATCGAACGGGGGTATTGCACAATAAACAGCTGGGGCAACGCTGCAAACAGGGCTTTCTTTGTAGAGACAGGATCTGTGAAAGAGATATGGAGCCGTTTGCTCTACCAGCCAAAAAAGGCTGTCCCGCTGAAGAATAATGGCACTGAAATCCACAAATCAGTCCCGAGAAAAGTAAACAATTCACTCCATAGTGCTGACGTATTGTCTTCTCGGTGCAAGCTGGCATTTTCTTTTTCCACGCTTGTTCTAGCATTTCAGTGATGAAAAATAACACTAGCCTAGTTATTAAGGAGGCATATATGCAGAGAGTCAGGTCAATACAGCTATTTATACACGGCCTCATTACATAGTGGGGTCATCTTATGCACTTCCTGGGTGTTCTTCACATTTAGGAAGACATTAGAACGAGCGAGCCAGCTACACAACACCACAATCACTAAAGCTGCTTCCACACATGCCCTGCAAACCTGATATTGTCTGGAGCTGTAGTGAGATCGCAAATGTCCGAATCAGTTGGATCAGACATTAAACAGACTTTATCCTACCAGCTACCTACTGACAAGTCAGTGTAATGTCCGACTGAGCTTACTTGAGAATAGGGCAGGTAACCCTCCATAGAATTCACAGCGAGCAAGTGGGCGTTTTGATGCCGTTTCTACAATGAGGCTTGTGAAATCGAATGACGCAAACATCTAAGGGTGAAGATAAAGGGTCATTTACACACAGACTGCAACGAAAATGTCTAATCAGAGAGGTGATGAGATTAAGGAACTTCTGTCAGTGAGGGCCGAATTGTCAGACAAATAAAGGAGCAGCAAAGGACTCCGTCGTTTATGATCGAATCATGAACTTGCTCTGTGACCTCGGTGTAATGCGCATCATTTCCTGTCTCCTGCAAGCTCCACCTCGGCACCACCCCTTGCCTGAGCCAAACTGAGTATTTCCAGTAGGCGAGAACACATTAGACACAGACGGTCTCCTGCTGTGTGTGCTGCATGTGTGAAAGGGAAACTCCGGACAATGCCCAAACCTGAGTCTTCGGACATTATCCGTAGTTCATATGAGAATAGGGCTTAAGAATGATTCAAGCTCCCTCTTGTCATGGCCTACTGCAAACAGGAAGTGATTGTTTTAGAAGAATAAATAAATCTTTTCATTTCTGACAGTCTCTCAGATGGAAGCACACACATCACTTTTAAAACCTTAGCAATACAGCATCACAGACAGAGGGACCCAGGTGTGATCCAGAACCAAATAACCCATAAAACCCCTCTAACCTTTACATGGCTGTGTGAAGGAGCAGTACGGTGAAAGGACTGCTTTTCAGTTCTGTATCCAGTCCCTGTGGATCATGGTAGACATTTTTTGATTTAGCAAAGCTAGTTACCTCATGAAACCTTGTGAAAGATAAATTCCAAACTACATTTGTCTAGTCAAAAGTCAGATTAAACAGCATGTCCTGGCTGCTGCTTTTCACTCCAGTGTTGTGCTGATAGAGACAGTCTAGGTCAGTCGGCCTAGTTAATGAAGGCTCTGTTACCAGGAGCTGCCCATACACTTCAACACCACCACCAAGAGCTGTCTGGGTTGAACAAGCTAATTATATGCCAAGGACAACCCCCCACACATTCAGACAGTCATCAGAGAGAGACACCTTAACCACTGCCCAATGTCAGAGCCACACACTGCTAGGTGCCAATAGCAGAGGGCAGGGCCTGTAGCTGATAAGAGCAATATCAACAGAGGTGATGAAAAGCCGTCAGGATAATGCCAGTCCTCTGTAAAATACTTTATCTACATTTAGGCATTGCTCAAGTACCTGTCTGCGTCCAAATATGGAGGGATTATTTTCAGACAGCCATTTGGTTCAGTTGAGAACTTACAG
Source organism: Epinephelus fuscoguttatus (assembly GCF_011397635.1). Taxonomy (NCBI): domain Eukaryota; kingdom Metazoa; phylum Chordata; class Actinopteri; order Perciformes; family Serranidae; genus Epinephelus; species Epinephelus fuscoguttatus. The sequence continues at coordinate 35,363,511 of NC_064766.1, forward strand.
CCTAAAAAGGTCAGACATCAATAAAATATGTCTTATTCCGTCATGCCACCCAGCAGGCTCGGAAAGCACACCCACAAATTAGCCACAGATGGATGCACTTGTTTTAATACGCTAACATTATTACTTCATTTTTACGATATGGCCTCAGGACTGCAACAGTGCTGCGATCCTCTGACAAATGGCTGTGGTGGCCCTAACACTAGCACTCGACCAACCCTGCTTCCTTGTTATACTGGAGGCAAACTGCATCAAAGGTTACTTCCCAAAACCATGCGCTGCCAAGATTCAATCTGCCGTCACAATATGTGGTGGTTATCTAGGCCATGGCGCTCCCAGGAAGGGAAAAAAAAAGACACAGTGACGGGAGATGAAAATAAATTTATGCAGGCTGATAACAATAAAGAATATAACAAATTCAACTCCAACGCGCCAGTGATGCTTTAGCTGGGAATTGGAGCGCAGCCTTCATTACAACATATTGATCACTGCAAACAAAGACCCTGGATTCATTGATCCATTTCCAGAAAAAAAAAGAGGGGGATGGGGGCAATAGACTGCTCTTACCAACAAACTTACACTGAAACTGCTGCCTTGGCTAATACAGATAAAGGAGAGCTGAAATATTAACCCCACTGACAAGACAGAGGTGGTCATAGGGTTGCTCTTGATGTCCCACAATGACAAAGAGAATATGTGAAATACGCAGCAGCCGCAATACATTAAAAAAGAAGAGCTTCACAGTGTCTCATGTCGCTCTTTATTTGACTCATCTGCTGTATGATGGCTCCTCTGCGCTCATGGATCTCATTTTGAACGGAGATTTGAATATTAAGAAAGTCATGTTTGACTGTTGAATTATTCAGCATTAGCACAGACATCAATGCAGACCTCATACACCTCAAACACAGAGGCTGACACTCGTTTTATGACACTGGGCTTCAGCAGATACTCTATTCTTCAAAGTTATCAACCTATAATGTATATTTCAATAATGTGCGATATGGGGAAAATCAAAGATCACAATATTTTTGAACAAGCACTTTGATATATTGCAATAATATTGTCAGTTTACTGTTGGTGCTTTCACGATTTATACAATGAGATTTTTGAAATCTGTAATATGGTGGGTAAAGGCAAACAACTGAAAAGCTACAACAGTAATGCGACCAGGAAAAGACAGTATTTAGGATATTACACTACCCAAAACCAAGACGATATCTTGTCTCATATCATGATATCAATATATTCCCCTGTCCTAAACAGAGCTATATAAAATTTTAATACTGCAGTGTTCCAGATGCAGTCCCTCATAATCTTTGGCCCAGACCACAAGAGCCGTAACAGTGATTTACAGTCCATCGCGCTGTTTGGGGAAAAACACAAACCTGCTGTGCAGACTGCCTGCAAATCTGTGTTTTAAAATTTGCCCGTTTCTCCGAACGATGAGCAATCGCCTTCGTAGGTCAGAACAACATGAGGAAGGGAGGCCGCCCTGGTGACGGGTCAAAACCTCTTTGGTTGGTGTATTCATCTATACCTCACCAGGAAACCCCCACTAGCCTCTTCCCTAACCTAAGAGCAGGAAAAAGGGGTCGAGCATGTTGCAGAGCACTTGGCCCAGTTTACAGGAGAGGGTCGAGCAGGGTCACGTCTCACCAAACACTGGGGCCCCCTTAAACACATCTGAGTGGCCCCAGCTGTACCCAGGGCCATCAGAATGTTAACAGAGCGCAGAGAAGCAGAACAACATAAAAATGGGTTCAGTCGTCGGTGCAAAATTTCATGAATGTGATGTTTTTCTTGTCAAAAAGGGTGAAATTTGGTTTGTTTGAAAGGTTTGCTTTAAACAAACACGGCAAAGAGAGGTAATTACACCTAATGATAGATTAAGTGAAAATTCAGTGATATATATAGCCCAAGAACGCTTTCCAGTTTATGTTCTCGTTGCTGACGTTGACACTAATTGTTTGAATCACATTATTAAACTGGTCAACTGTAAACCCCCCCCCCCCCCCCGACTCATTTGTGGAGCCGCCTCCCTGGACCCTTTTGACATGCTCGCATTTTAAGCACTTGAACCAAGCAGACTATAGCCATACTTCTCTTTCATCGCCAGAGCTCGCATAATTGTGAAGAAAAAAGGAGCAAAACACAGGGCTGTGGGGTGGAGGAAAGAAAAATGAAAGCACAAAACATGGTTGGGGGTAGGGATGGCAGAACAGCAGCATAAGAGACTGTATTAAGCTCAATTAGGCTTTTGGGCTTTTCATTAACCCAGTTTTTAGGGAGGGAAACCTCTGCTGAATAATGCTCCAACTGACTCACTTTGCAACCCCGCTTTAAAGGCCTCATCTGGAGAAAGGAAAAAAAAAACTGTGCAATGTGTGTCAGCTCTCCAAAGCCACCAGAATTCCATTAGACACCCAGAGGCAAACCACCCGCAGCTGCAGCCTACCTGAAATTAAATGCAATTTAGTAAAACAAGTCACTTTATCAAGCGACTAAACAAGATAAGAGGAAACACTGCACAAACGTTTAAAGACTTTAGCTGCTTTCATCTGTATGATGGTCTGATAATAAACAACTATGTTTGGTCGTTTCTTTCCACTCAGTATCAGGCCGGAGCAAATATTCCAACCTTAAAAGCAAGGTCATATGGGCCCCAGAGGGTAGACAATGGGTAACCCCCTAATCCTGATGTGGTTTTGCATCTGCAAACAATGAGCGTAACCGCCTTTAATGGATCATTGGAGAGGAGTTCTCATAGAAGAATAATTGTCCTTCCTGGCTTCACTCTGTGCTGCTCTGCCAAGCAACTTTGAAGAAATGCATTTTAACAAATCTATTGAAAATCAATGGGGCATCACTTGGCCAACTAACAGTTAAAGTCGAGTTTTTGCGCCCCCGGGGCATGTGATTAAATCTTACAATCAAACAGCGATGTTAACTAGCTGGCCACAATTGCCATCATCATCTCCACAGGATGTCTTTAATTTAGCACATACAATGTCAGCTGTTTACATGTGAACTGCCCTCCATTTCCAGGTTTTACACACTGCAGGATGTGTACTCTTTTGATCGATAACAAAGGAGAGACTGCAATTAGATGGGACAAAGATATCTAACAGCTCTCCACTGCTGCATCTCATGCAGATACTGGGGTCAAAAGCAATACAATACAAGCAAAGGACTCGTATAACTGATGCTTACACAGTGTGCAGATAGTGTTACACAGATGTGCAAGCAGGTGCTATTTCAAGTTATCTATCAACCAATAATATAAAGGAGAAGTTTATGGCTACCGGAATTAGCTGACTGGGTTATTTATAACATGACACAGCCTGTGCGTTTCGTTAATAAAATGGCTCCTGCAAGATTCACTCAGAGCCTTTCTATTCATTATCTACGGCCTTCCAGGGCACAATAATTGACAAAGTTAATGAAATGCAAGGAAACTTAAAGCATTAGGCTGCTACATGCGGCTATAGAAGCATCAGTATGAAAGAACCTGCAGCTCCTGGTCAAAAACAATATCCCAAACCAGCATGGTGAAAGCAAAGTTGAAAACTTTGGGCATACTCTCCACACTGTGGGGGCTTTGTCTTTCAAAACATGCCACAGGAGCTTTTCATTAGAGAATGCGGTTTCATTAACATCATCCCACGCTGCTGAGCCCTGCTGCATTACAATGACACAGGAGTGCCCCACTCTGTCAAGGAAATCTCCACAGAGCAACAACTCGCTGGGGGGAGGGGAAGGTAGAGAAAGAGAAGAGGGGGTAGCGAGGGGGGGGGGCCAAACAAAAGGGAACCTGATTACCCCCGGTCACGGCTCATCCACAAGCCAACAGAGGGAAATCCATCACCTGCAGGATCAAACGGAAACTTGTGCACAAGGTAAAGCCCAGTGAAAGCTGTACCCACCCATCTAAGCACTCTCTTCCCTGTCTCCTTTCTTCTCTCGTCATTGCTACCTCCCCCTGCACCTATCTGACTCACACCAACGGCAGCGTGCAAGTTTTAGGCACACACTGTGAAATCCAACACAAGCGAGAACGTTTTCTGGTCCAAATGACCTCAAGGCTCTCACCTCTCTAATAGCACACTGGTGATATATTCCAGTTTTATTACCGTCTGTAGGCTTGCTTGCTGTTTCATGGTAGCTGCATCCTCATTTTGCCAATATTAAACTCCAAAGAGGCGGTATTGGTCATGCCTGCTGCAGTGTAATGGGCTACTGCAAAAAAATCATTATTTTTCACTTTCTTGTTTGCACCAGGTTATATATTACACAAACCTAGTACATCTGGGTCTCCCACAGAAAGACTATTGCTGTAATAAACATTTGACAGATACTTAAATTGCTATTATTACTGCCATTGAGTGGGCTTAGCAGTGTAGCACTGCAAATGGACACATTACCATATGATTCTAGCAGGAACCTTTAAGGCATGAGAGCGTTTCAAGTAAGACAGAAGTACTTCCTGCATATGGGTTGAATCTGGACCGAAGTGATGTTGAATTAGAACAAGACTTATGCAAAATAGTGGCATATGATAATGGAAATAATTCAGTGCACCAGCACAAGGCATGGAATATTTAACAGCTAGGTTATTTGCTTGATTAAAGTTGCGCAAGTATTCAAATCTGTGTGTAATTGACTTTTTAGTCAAGAAGCGTCCCCGGTGCAATCAACAAAGTTTAACTGCTTTTAATGACAAAGCCGGCAGTTAATATCCATCTTAACAAAATGCAAATTGCAAAAACACAAACACATTAGCCACAATGTAGGATCTCGCATTTAAGTGACAATCTGCCTACGTCTGTGTCTGCTGTGCAAGAAAACACAGCATGTAGGGAAAAACGGACAGGAGCCATATAGCTAAGTTGAACCACATTTGAGCTGGTTTACAAGGCAAACTACACGACTCGCAGTACAACACAACTACGCTGAAGCTAATTGTTTAAATATGTCAGGCTTGTTCTGATCCTCCCTGAAATGTAACACATGGAGGCATGCACGCACAACCGATGTGCAGGCCAACATGCACACACACACACACACGCACGCACGCACACTCAAACAAACATAGACATAAAAAGCATCCAGCACGGAATATTTCCCAACTTACCGTTGAAAAGGGGATGTCCTTCCTCCGTATTATCTGGCACCACAACCTTGTATACATCTTCAGAAAAGCCTGGTCTGCATGGTGGGGTGCCCCTGCCCTCTGCTGCAATCTGTAATGGTAGGGGGAGGGTGGGGGGGCAAAAATGAGTCATAAATCAACCTTCAGAAATGCACTCTGTTGCCTCCAAAAGCTCTTGGTCACGTTCTGAAGTCCCTGCAGTTGTACAAAAGCATCTGTTGTTTTTATAGCAGGGACCGCAATTAGGATAATGAGGCCAAAAGGGTTAAGCATTAGCCAAAAAGCATGGCTAGGCAAGAACAAGCTCCATTTGTCCCCCTGGAGGGGCCCAGGCACAGGGTAGGGTTATGATGACCACCTCTCCCAGTCGGCCCCTCTGATCAACACACCACTCTGGACAAACACTCCACTTTGAAGTACAGGAACAAAGCCATAAAAAGTGAATGCTAACGATCCACTGTTTTGCAGGAGTAAACATTTATGTGCGAATGTCTGAATAAACAACAAGTAGCAACTGCTGATGTCTGAAGAAACTGCAAGGCTATGACTGTGATCAATACGGTGCCTCGTATTTGAAAAGGGAAAAACTCTATAGGGTGTCAACACAAAAGACTCAAGGATAATGGGGATGTTGCGAAGCAAGAAAAAGAAAGTCTGTGAATCACGGGGGCTGGTTTTTCCGTAAAGCATGAATTTCACACAAAAGACAGAACAGACTAGCAATAAGAAACCACAAGCAGAGCACAACTGATGTCCAGGCGTGTTTAAATATGTTCAATCACACAACCCCAGCATTGATTCGGGCTCCTAGGAGCAGAGGCCTGGCCCTATTGCTTTGCATGCACTCTCTAAAGAATGTAAAACGAGAGGAGTCCTGCTGAAAAAGAGCATTGTGGGTATCCGTGCCACTTGCCATTTTTAATCAGAGGAATTTAAATGGAAAATGCTTGCAGAGAGGGGAGGGGGGAGCAGAGCTGGGATTCAACGGCACCAGGATGTACATTTATGGATGTTAGGAAGCAAATCCTTTATTGTAGCAGGGACACCATTTCCTGTTGCACTGTTTTAACATGTAAGTGGAGAAAATAAATTATTTCCACGCATTCTCAAGGCTGAAAAACAAACACTATCCCATCACTGTTACATGTACTTAAGCTACACATAACGTGGAGCCGACCACAGTGTAATGTTACAGCAGGCTACTTCTCATTGTTCATAACGGCTTTCAGCAGAGAGGCAATTAACTCGCCGGGAGACACTGACACGCTGCAGCAATCTACATAAATATTAAAACTAAATATAACCAAGTGAGAATGAGGTTACCGTGGGCCCGTGTCGACCAACTTCCACACAATAAAACACTCAGCTATGTGAACTCTCACAAGAGGCTACGTCATTGTGAATTTGAACTCCTCTTATGCGATTAATTAATTTAAACGCGCGTGGTGGTTAAACAACGCATCCTCTCGCGAGCGCACGGCGAATTAAAGAAGAGCCGTGCTAGACCTACTTTCTGGCGATGTTTTTTTTTTTTGCTACATTCGTGGCACTGTTTCAAAAACACGCCATGTAAAAGTGTGGGAAGGCTAGCAGCTCGACGGGGCTCGCAACTCAACGAACAGCGGCGCCACCGAACAACAAGCAGCCCAAAGTGTCCCGGTGTAACTCCCGTGCAGCTTAGACATTACATTACCTGCAGTCCTGTGAAGACCGCCAGCAGAAACAGCCCGCTGCCCTCGTGTAGTGAGTACATTGGTACGCCCGCGTCTGCTTAATCCCCCTCTTCGGAATCCGTGTACAAAAAAAGAAATGAAGGAAAAATAAAAAAAGGAATATCCGTCTGGCTCAAATGTGGCCGCGGTGGAGAAAGAAAAGGTCCGTCTACGACAAAGGCAGGAGCAGCAGCAGCAGGAGCGGTGGCGGCGGCGGCAGCATGTAGCAGCCTCCTCCTCTATCTAGCCAGTCAGTACTGAGGGAGAGCAGTGCCTGGTACTGAGGCTGCTGCTCCCTCCCATCCAGTCCGACACAAACGCAAAAAGAGCCCCAGCCACTAGTCTATAAACCGCCCATCTCACTGTCTCTCCCTACTGGTCACACAGCCAATTTCACTGCTGGGACAGAGCCGGGTCCCTTATGTTAACCGTCACCCCAAATGACTGAGTATTATAATATTCAGTCACACTGTGTGCTCGGGTGGCCGGGCAAGATTTTATGGTAGTGTTATCTTACATTATGGTGTTTTTCTGTTGTTGCTTTTTATTTTTATTTTTCTGTTTTTGCATATTATCTTGGATCTGTAAGATATTTAATTTCAGCAATATTTATCATATTTTTGTAAGATTTTTTTTTGTATATTTATTATATTTAGAGCTGAAAAGGTAGATAAATGCAAAACCACTGATAACATTTTGAGGGGCTGTTGCTCTCACCTGATAAAAGGGCAACATATATTTTTTGAATATTTTAATATCTTCAATTTAGCATGAAAATCACAATCTATTCCCTCCATAAAAACAAAACTAAACAAACAAACAAACAAAATCAATATAAAGACACATCTCACAAAAACAGTGGTAAGGTAGATAAATGCAAAACCACTAATAAGCAGAGGTGTGCACAGACATTTTGAGGGGCTGTTGCTCTCACCTGAAAAAAGGGCAACATATATTTTTTTGAATATTTTATTTTAGATTTTTCAATTTAGCATTAACATCACAAACTATTCCCTCCAAAAAACTAAACTAAACAAACAAAAAAATAAATATAAAGGCACATCTCACAAAAACAGTGAGCCCAAAAAAGTGCAACATATTTGAGCATATTTTAAAAAAAAATTAAATTTTAAAAGTAATTTCCTATTATATTACATTATTTACGATGAGCAAGCGCAGCTAAACAGTACACTATATGAATATACAATAAATAAAAGCTACTACAGTCCACATAAATTACACATGCAGCGCAACATAAATCAGACTTCACATGGGCCAGCTGACAGAGCTGTGTTCGGCTGGGGTATGGCAATACCATACAGACAAACCACATGCAGAACTGCAGTACAATCTAATAATGTGAAGTTACTTATGATTATCATTACATTTGCTAATGATTAATTTGGACAGTGGGTGCGTGGTTGCCTGTCATAGACAAGTCCTTTTTTTATATTTATATATTTATATATATATATATATATATATATATATATATATGTATATGTCTATTGAAGAAGACACACCACCATCCCGTGAGTGTGTCTTCCTCAAGCGAGGGTCCTCTGGGAGTTTAAGGGCTCTGCACAGTATCTTAGCTGTTCTAGGACTGCACTCCTCTGGACAGAGACCTCAGATGTTGTACCTCAAATCTGCTGGAGCCACTCTCCCAATTTGGGGGTCACAGCCCCGACTGTTCAGATTACCACTGGCACCACTGTTGCCATATATATATATGTATATATATATATATATATATATATATATATATATATATATATATATATATATGTATGCTGTAATCCATCTGTGTCTTGTTTCTCATTCATCATTCATCATCTTCATCATTTCTCATCAGGTTGCCCTGAGTCCTCAACACCTGACGCGGACCTTGTTGTACCCAGCGACATCGAACGGTTTCACTCATCCTGAGGTAGGCTACCACCATTAAGAACCTTGCCTAAGGGTCAAGAATGGATATGTGTTGCCCCGCCCTGACCGAGAATCAAACCCCCAATCTTCTGCGCCAAAGGGATGTGTCCCCATCCAGAATATCTTACTATATAATGATGAAAACTCTGTGTTTGTGTGTGTGTTCCACGTTTTTCTCCTCACTGACTTGGTCAATCCATGTGAAATTTGGCACAGTGGTAGAGGGTCATAGGAGGATGTGAATGAAGCAATATTACATCAACAATGGACAAAGGGGGGCGCTATAGCAACCGATTGAAATTGCAAACTTTGAATGGGCATATCTCATGCCCTGTATGTCGTAGAGACATGAAACTTTGCACAGAGATGCCTCTCCTCATGAGGAACACATTTGCCTCAAGAACCCATAACTTCCGCTTATATAGATTTTCAGCCATTTTGAATTTTTTGAAAAACACTTCAAATGGATCTCTTCCTAGGAAGTTTGAGCGATCTGCATGAAACTGGGTGAACATAATCTAGGGACCAATATCTAAAGTTCCCTCTTGGCAAAAGTTGGAAAACTTACTAAAACTGAGCTTCTATAATACAATGAATATTGCGGAGGGCGTGGCTCATCACATAAAGATGTATAACATCTCAAGGGTTTCACCCATTACCACGCAACTTTGTAGGCATATGACCACACATAATCTGAGGGGACCCCTCCATTATTGAGCCCATCAAACAAAATGGGGGCGCTAGAGAGCTAATTTCTTATCTAGGCCTAACCGCCATATGGATTTTTACTAAACTTGGTAGATATGTAGAACAGGAAGCCTCAAGGTGACTGGAGTTTTAACTCTAGTGAAATTAACTCTAATTGGCAACTGGGTGGCGCTATAACAACAGAAAAATGCTTAAAAATGGCTAAAATGCGACCGATCGCTGTGGCTCCCCCTGTGGACCAATGTTGTTGTTTTTTTCTAATTTTTGGTATGACCAAGTCATGGTATGGTATGCTGTACATAATCACAGAAACTGTCATTCTGTCTGTCCCACAATACATTGCTCTTCTTAATGGGTTCAGTTGACTATTTAATCTGCAATTTCCTATGACCTGTATCCCAGACACACGTACGTGTACGTGGGCAACAGTGCACTCAATGGCTATGGACTAGTATTATATATTATAATTCCTGCCTGGCCTCACACCATTCTGGCAACAAAAGTGTCACATGACAGGGATCATAGGGCGATGCTTTGTGTCATGTTTGGTCTGTCTTTAATAATTATGGGATACTCGTTTTTCTCCTTCACAACAGCAAACAAACAAAAAAAAGTTTCTGTTTCTGTCCAGAGGGGCCGCACAGTCAAAGAGGGTGATTGGGCTGGTGCTTGAGCAAGTAGCTCTGCAGGCCCCCGCTGACAAGGCTTTGGTATCCTGATTTAAACCACATAATATCAATACCAAACCAATTATAAGTCTCTCATTGATATGACCAAGCTGTCCTTCCAGTCCAAATTAAATTCAGTCTTACAAGACAGTGTCTCACCGTTTCAGATTACAACACCCCACAGTAGTTTTCAACACTTAAAGGTCAGTTTGAGGTCACAGTTTATTCACTCATTACTGGTTTCACTGACTCATGCATATTGTCTTGAAATGAGACTGACATAGATTGATCAATTGTTCCATTCTTACTATTTTGCAACATCAGTGTTTCCTTTTTAAGGTTCAGTTTGAGTTATCAGATGGTGCTGTGTTATTTCTGATCATGATACACAGGGTTGTTTTTCATTTAAATTCTATGGTAATTAGCTCCAGACTCCTCTGAGAAAAATGCTTTTTGAATGTCATGGTCATCAGCGATTCAGGACTGAATCAGCTGTCTCTCAGGCTGCATTAAGAGTTGTCCAGACTATTGATCATAAAGTGGGTGATTTTGCTCACACTGCCCTCAAACAGATAATTGCTGTTTACTGCATATTTCATCTTAAGGATTATTAATTGTCAGTGTTTGAGTACAAAGTGTGCCAGATATGTGTGTGTGTGTGTGTGTGTGTGTGTGTGTGTGTGTGTGTGTGTGTTATCTTCTCGCGCACAGTCTCCCTCATTGCTCCCGAATAAGCTCACTGTTTCGCAAATGACTACCACTGTGGAATTCTGAATTTTGCATTCTATCCATTCATCTGCACTTAAGCCTAGAATCCGTGAGTAAAGCTTTTTTATGTTCCACTAAAATATGCAATGAATAATTCCCTTACATTATCTTCTCATGTGATACAGGCTGATGAAGGTTAAATTACTTTGGTTGTGCTGCTGACACCTAATTAACTATCGAGAGACGGCTCTATGGAATAGATTGCATCTGTGACACTGAGATATATCAGTTTGGTAGACTAGAAAAAATACTTATTTCGTCTCCAAATAATAAACAGGGGCTGACTTTTCGTTCACCTCCTCCTGGGCAATCTGTTGTTTTCCAAGTTATTGGCGTTTTGTGGTGCATGTGAGTGTGTGATGGGAGCGATGCTGCTCCCCTCCTCCTACAAATCAAACCATCCGCTCCTCAGAGTGCATTGTAATCCTAAACAAACAGTAAGCACTAGCACATCCCACTTACAGTCAGCACACACACACACATGCAGGAAAAGAGGGCTGAATAGTTTTTGAAAGTGCTTGTAATAAGAGACTCATGTCACTTCACACTCTTGTCATTGATTACCACGCCTGATCATCCATGTTTTAAAATAATTACTGTCTCTTCGGTGGAAATGAATGCAATCAAAGGAAGAAAGAAAGTGCAACAAAATGAAGATAACGTGCTTAGTCCTTTGAAAGAAAGACTGCTGTGGTCATGCTTTCACACAGCAGGTTTCCCTCACAGCTGTTTAGGAACATTTGGAAATCATGTTTTTTACTAAAGGAAGTCGGATGCAATGTGCACTTTGGCAGAATTGGGCAAGAGATCAAACTGAATGACCTGTTGATAATTGATATCACATTTTGTACAAATTTATGTAATCTCATCTAATTGAAAGTGGGATCAAAATGCTCCATCTCTTTGATTAATGCAGAGGCGGTTATCTTTCATCAGCACTTGTCTAGGCAGGGAGGGGAGGAGGCGTTAGTGGGAATCCAATTTGGGCTTGGTGCATTCAATCAAACAATATAATGTTGCATGATTCATAAGACCAGTCCGAGACCCCTGCGAGAACTCTGTGTGCAGCGTATACCTGAATTTGGCATGGCCTAAAATGTGCAATCAAAGGAGAAATGTACCATTCAAGGTCGCTGTGCAGTCTGTGCTCAATATATTCTTTGGCCTGTGCTGAGTGTGAAAAGATAACGTGTGTGAGGCAGCTGTATGATGCATGTTGGTCGGGCTGCTGACACCGCTGTTGACTCTCGTAAGCGCAGGTGTCCGAGGGCTGGTGGCCTGGAGGGGCCCTTGATTCCACACCTTTTACTCTGCACAATTGGATGCAGCGTGGAGGACTGCAGCACGGTGGCCTTGATGGCACTGGAAGAAAAATGGACGAGGTCAGCAGCACTTTCACATCCGCGGCACTTCTTCATGCTGACTCTGTGTTGATACAGGAATATCACACGGTTCGCACTGCGCTCCCACATACTGTAATTCAGAGCTCAGTCAGTTCTGCTGAAAGCCAAATATAGACAACAACATTTGGTGACACACATGCAGACAGCCTCTTTCTTTTGAATTCGGTGGCTGCTTATGTAAATCGTCAGAGGCACGGATCTAGTGTTTTGAAATGACTCACTGTTCAATCAGTGAGGGAGAATGTATTCTCTTTTGGTGCACATATTTTGACCTCCTCTCAACTGTTGGCTTATTACCTTGTCATGGGCAATCCCATGCATGTCAGAGGTTGCTTTGGAACAAATTAGTGACGGGAAAAGCAGCAACCTAGTCCTCAAAGCCATTATCAATTCCAATCAAGCCTCATTGTTATGCATTCAATAAAAGATCTCTAAGGACCCCAGTAATGCTCTGATTATTCTCCTCTTGTGCCAAATCGGCTCATTCAATCTTTTATGCCATTTGAACAATGCAGCCAAATAGAGCTGTGCATGCATTAGTGCTCACATACACACATATGTGTTAATGTATGTTGTGTGTCTGTGCTGTGCGTTTGAAAACCGTATCTGGTTATTTGAAGCTGTTTGAAGCTTCTTTAGCTATAGCAAGGTCACAGCATGTCATCCTCCACAAATATAATGCCTGATGTGTGTTAGACAAAAAATGTTGTGCGATTACTGAAAATGTGTAACCTTAAAAAGGATCTGATTATATTGTATTGCATCGGAAGAGACAAACAGTGACAGAGACATGCAAGAACATTTCCGCTGAGCATTTTCTCTGTAATTTCTTGTGAAAAGACATGTCAGTAAAGCAGCTTGGTGCCACCCCCTTGTCGACAAATAAAGGCAAAATGCTGCTTTGCGAGCTCAGGCGGCAGCTCTGGCAACGTCTACTGAGTCACAGAGCTCATACAAGTGTGTGTCTGCCCCAATTTAGGGTTTGTAGTTTTTTGCTGGGGGCCACATCTGCCTGCTGTGTGCTGGTGTGGCACACGGATCTAATAGTGATTGATTGCCTGATTAAGGTAAATTGTGTTGAACTCCAGAGCAACCCAAGGAGAGAGGAGAGCGTCTTCAGTTAGTGATGCAATAAAAGTGTGGCTATTGATTTGGAATGGCACACGTGTGCAAAAAGGCAGTTGTGTCAATTATTCATTGTCCTGTATTTCCTGTCAGACAAACCCAACCCAGCTGCTAGAATAATGTTGGCATTGCATGTTTCTGAAGTACGTTTCATATGTAGTGGATATGTTGTAAGTTAACATTTCAATTTTATATTGCGGACATCTGGTTAGATGTAAGCAGGATTTGTTCAGGGTTAGGAAACAATCATGTTTTGGCCTAAGATACACAGTTTGCTCACAACACACACGGCAGGAAATGTCTCGAGGTGACATCAAAAATACCCACTGTTGTTTTTTGTTTGTCTTAACAGCAGCAGGACAGCCGTCTCACCTAGGTGTCACGCTATCCCCTTCCTCCTCCTGATGAGAATCTCAGCTCATATACATGTAATCTGAAATACATCCATTTTCCATAACCGGGTATCCTCTTGGGGGTCACAGGGCGCTGGAGCCTATCCCAGCTGACACTGGGCAAGAAGCAGGGTTCACCCTGGACAGGTCGCCAGACTATCACAGGGCTGACACATAGAGACAGACAACCATTCACACTCACATTCACACCAATTTAGAGTCACCAATTAACCTGCATGTCTTTGGACTGTGGGAGGAAGCCGGAGTACTCGGAGAAAACCCACACTGACACTAAAAGTTTTATTTTGACAAATTTAACAGCATTTACAGCATAACTTGATACAGAAAATGCACAAATTGGGGCATTAAGTTCACGAGAATGCAGGAAATTAAGTGTTTGATGCTTAAAATTTTCTGGCAGAGGAGCACTAGCAAACCTACTGTTTTGTTTGTGTCCCCATGCAATGTAAAAAACAAAAACAACACCACACACCAGAAACTGCTCCTTTTGGAAATTTTAATTGTATCACCACACGTGACGTTTCAGCAGAACAAGATTAAAGATACACACGTCTGTGTATACAACCGATGGTGGTCACTCAACAGATCGTTTGATAAAACACGTAGCTAAACAGAAACAGAGTACAACACACTGCAAAACCAGCACAAAATGACACTGCAGGAATACAGTACATTTACAAAAAAAATAAATTTATGAAAAATATATTTACAAAAAACATTTACAAAAAAATACATTTACAAAACATATTTACAAAAAATACATTTACAAAAATACATTTCCAGAAAATATATTTACAAAACATATATTTACAAAAAATACACTCACAAAAGAATGCATTTACAAAAATAAATTTACCGAGAAATAGATTTACAAAAAATGCATTTACATTACATATATTTACCAAACTACATTTAAAAAAAAATACATTCATAAAATATATTCACAAAAAATACATTTACAAAAAATTATTTACAAAAATTACATTTACAAAAGAATACATTTACAAAATATATTTACAAAAAAAAATTTACAAAAAATGACTGAAACATCAGGTAAAAAAAAAAAAAAAACAAACGTCATAATGACATGCAAATTCAAGGTAAAATTGTAAAAGACAATAGTCCGCACACAAAACGTACGTCCCTAGCTGAACAAACCACAGACTTTTGTCATTTCAAATGACTGAATTTGTTAGAACAAAAACAGATTATTATGGTTTATTTAGTTGTACCCAGTATATCTCATGATACTAAAATACATCACAGTAGAAAAAATTAAGCCATCCTTTCTTTAAGCATGACAGAGAGTCTGCATTCATGCTAGCAGTTCTGTGAGGCAGAACAATATTAGCATGCTAACATGCTTACAATGACAATGCCAACATGCTGATGTTTAGCAAATGTAATGTTGACAGTGTTCACCATCTTAGTGTAGCATTTAATATCATTAGTTTTGGAAGGTAACTGTTGATAAACCAAACTTGACAAATTAAAATTTCAACCTGATGCTGGCATTACATAAAAAGCCAGGATACTACCAAAGACTTAAGTAAATATCATCTGGGAACCACAAATGCTGCATGATTCAAGCAATCCATTCAACAGCTGTTGAGATATTTCAGTCTGCATCAAAGCGGAGCATCGCTACAAGACAGAAGCAACTAAATAAGTTTCTCCTCCTCACTGCAGCCCTGAATGAGAAAATAATAAATGGCTGCGAGGTTGTTATTTGAGTTTCCAGGGCGAAACTGGAAAGTTTGGCTTTAATAAGTAGCTTTATCTTTCATACGAGACAGTTTGGTTGGTAAAGTGCTCACACACACACACACACACACCCGCACACACACTCACACACACACACAGACACGCATGCAATCAAGCTTACGGATAAACAATTAAGAGTTATTTCGAAGGGCTTTTTATTTATTGTTTTTATAATCAGACACATGTTTCGAATGAGCACACAGCCATATTCCATTAAACAGGTACAGCAATAATGTGCACAACAAGACAACATCCACTGCATCTCTGCTTTTATCCTCATGTTATCCACATCAGCAAAGCCAGACTGAATCATCACCATGCCTGTGGAGCTCCTTACAGCCTGAGCGCCTCCTTGGTGTCTTCAGTATTTGCAGCTTGAAATGTATTCCCTCTTTCCAGTATTGATCTGCAAGAAGACAAGGTCTTTGGTCGTGACAGCCTGGCCTGTCTGATTTAGGGTTGGACCAACAGCCTGTCTGAACACAGGGGCCTGGATGGATTTATATGAGGGCTGTTGCTGCTGCTGATCCACCCCTGCGCCTTCCTCTGTCTCACACTGGGCTTTCTTATCAAGAGCTTAATTTTGGAGGCAGTCAGGGAATGAGCCACTGCTTTTTCGTAATCAGAGGTAATGAGATTAGAGGTTACTTCAATAAATGCTTGATTTTTTTTTTGTTTCTTTATTTTGGGGGGGGGGGAGGGGGGGGTATCTTAATGTGTTCAGCTGGGAGAGTTTAGTTTTCACATTTATTACATTGCTTTCATGCAAAAGGCACAGAAGCCTGATTACAAAAATGCGTTAATAATTACTGTGGTCTTAAGAAGGTGGCAAAGGGCTGGCTTGCTCGCTGAGTTTGTCAGATTGCATAAAGAGGTGCAGTGTATTCATTAAAAGAATTAAAATCATGATGAAAAGTGTGATAAAAGGCAAGCTACAGTAGTTAATATGCCACCACAATAAATGAAACATGGAATATTAAGATGCATTATTATTACTATTGTTATTGCAATTGCCTTTGTCGTGGTGGCACGGTGCCAGATTATCTCCAAAATAATAAACGCTGCAGATGAGAAACCTTTTAACAAACAGCAAATAAATTAATAGCACTTTTTTTTTCTTACAGAAGAAACTATTGTTGAATTGACACAATATAGGCTACTGTGTTTTAATGAGATTAAAATATGATACTAATTCATGATAATTGCCGCAGTACCTATTCCAGCACACTTGCCTGTGGGTATTAGTATCTATTTTCTCCCTGTCAATGTGAACAGGATTATTATCTGGTGCATAATGCTATCTCCACAGCTCATTAGCAGTCAGCAGGTTATCAAATGCTTAAGATGCTGTTTTTTTTCTTCCTTTCATTAATACAGAAAGTAATGCTGCATTTTTCATCTAAATCAGATAATTGCTGAAAAATGAAACACCCGCATATCAGCCATATGGAACATTTAAACTGCACTGTTGCTACGTGTCATGTCACGGACTCTCCTCTGACTTGACTTCACTTTCAATAAAAGCAAAGTTCACCTGCCAGCTACGAGATTAATCATTTAAATTAAGAAAAGATGAATTATTTGAAGGTAGCTCAGGTTTAATTTGAGGCTTTCATCCTTGCAGCACGGACAATGGTTCAAACCAATAAGCTGACGCAGTTTATATAACTTAGAAGGGCATTTGTGGCCAAAGCAGCAGATGTTAGTGGCAGGTTGCTCAGAGCGAAGGGTGCCTCATTTGGCTCGCTCAGGAGGTGATCATGAGACATATTGCCTTTACTCTCGCCCTCTACACAGACACATGACTGCTCCCCCCACCCGCTGGGGAATTCGGCAAGACTAATATCAAAGGGTCAGTAGGACGCTGCAAAACGTCTGAAGTGAACCAGATGAAGGATTTCAGGTGTTTTTCCATGCTTCTTTATGAATATCAAAAGCTCTTCACAGTCATCGCTGAGTTTTATTTGGTTAAAGTGAAGCAGAATGATGCATTGGTATGACTCACACAATCCCCACTTCTCCGGCTCACAAAGCATGTCCCACACGATACTTTTGAAACGCCCACGAATCGTGAGCGAAGCTGTCTTCAGATGCGTCATTTTCAATATCAGCTTTTGGGCTGTTAAACATAAGGAGGATGTGTTTGTGCAGCAAAGAGGTTTGATTTACTCTTGGATATTTCACAAAAAAACGTCTCAAGCATCACTTTTTGTCTGGGTCTGAGATTTTTTAGCTGCTCAATCCCTCTCTCACCTTTCTCCGTGTCTAATTGGGTTTCATTGATTTACTCCTCCACGATGCTGGCTTGGCCAAGTCTCTGCTGACCCTGCAGAAAAATATCAGCCGGGCTGTCTAACAGGCGCTGTTCCCGCTACACACACCCAGCACCCCCCAATACAAGCAGTGAATGATTGTGTCAGTGAGCTGGAAGTGAGTCAACCTGCCGCTCCTGTGGCCCTCACAGCAGAACCATAGATTTGCGTCACACTGAAACAACAAAGGGCTCGAGGGGGGGTGTGTGCACCCACTGCTTAGGGACTCTAGTACAGCTGTAGAGGGGAAAAAGTGAAGGGGCCAACTGGCGGTCGTCAGGAGGCCCGGGGACACAGCCGCTCATCTGTGCCTGAGCAACCATGTGTCACCTTGAGTTCTCTGGAGGAGGTGTCCGGACACAAACCTGCTGGGCCAGGCAGGGTGTGAAGAGGGAGGCAGGGTGAAGGCAGAGAGGAAGTACAGCCAGCTATCCAGCTTTCCATATGTGACAACTGTGACTCAGTGGATGAGCGAGAGCTGAGCAATAACTTTGAGTGAATGGTGCAAATTAAAGACAAAAGAAAACACAAAAAGAATACCTTCACCTTTTCAAATCCACACACACCAATAGACAGGATAAGAAGAAAAGGATATAATACAGATAGAGCTTTGATACCAACTGTGTCCTCGTTTCCTCCTCTCGACTCCTGTCCCCCTTCTGCCATGCATTATAAACGGCTGATTATGACAGTGACAGCTCCTCAGGTGTGCAGTATGCTAGATTTGTTATTCAGCTCACAGGCATTGCTGTCCCTCCCTCTTACCACCTGCACATTCACACAGACACACACACACTCGACACGGCAGCGCACATACTCACGCACACAAGCAGAAGTGCACACCCATACACACACACACACCCACGCGCGTACGTATTGCTCACAGCTGCTGTGTCAGCGGGACTCTGGCGCCAGAGAGAGGGGGGATATTACATGAATCAGCCTCACACAACTGTTGTATTCACAGTACTATGATCCAAACTCACAATTTAAATTGGGCTTTTATTGTTTGATTTAGACTTTCATGGGCCACTGGTGGTTTCCTGAACTTGGATTTGTTTAATTTTGGAGATATGATTACATTTTTAGTGGACAAAATGGGAAGATTTGCATTCCTGGAGAGACCAGACCTTAAAGCAAAGCTTTCTCTGTCCATAAGAGCACTGTGGGGCCAATCGCTTACATACAGCACACGCCAGTATGACTTAAATTGCAAAAATGTCTGGTATTAGTGTTTAATTCTCAGTTATGAATGGTCAGTTATGGCATTCCACCGTCTGGATAGCAGGCCGCTGCTTACTGTGGATGCAGTTCTGTTAATGGAAGCAATAAAATCTTTTTTAAATCAACAAAATCATTTTTAAATCAATATTTTGTGTCATATTATTTATTTATTTCGTAGCTTGGTAAAAAGCAGGTTAATGCACACCGACTGGGTCTTTATTGTGAAATAAACCACGACAGGATGATGCAGGACCCCGACGTGAGGTTGTACATTATCCCTTACATTTTCCACTTCTAAGATGATTTGTGAATGTGGGCTCTACCCATAACTATGGCACAAAATGCTGAACACATCAGATGCTAGGCATTTTTATATGCTTAAAGCAACACTAATCAATATTCTTATATTAATAAATGATTCTATGAACATGCACAATAGTAAGTTTTCATTTTAAACTGTGTTTTAAAGTGAAAATGATCTCTGCACACACATCTATACCAACACACATGACCATTCATGTACACTGGGCATGTGTCTACCATGTAAACAGGAAGCAGATGTGGTTGGTTGCTAAGTTACAGAAAATACTGCTGAGATGGCGAAAAGTAAGACCAGAGATTTCTTTGCTTGGACCAATGACAAGGTGGAACTGTGACTGAAAGTAACACCAGTATAAGTCAGTCAAGGTGGTGAAAAACAGATTGGGAGTCACTGTCAGGCAACGTATTAGAGCGGCAACGTGAGCATTATCCGTCACTGGAGAACGCCATGGCAACGGGACAGGAGTGCCCACACAAGACGGATGAAATTACAAAATGTATCTAGGCTCGCTAAAATGTTCTGGCTTGACACACTGTGACTGATAAGACCCAGTCGGGAGGCAAAAATGGGCGTCTGCATCACCGTCCAGATTAAAACACCCCCCCGGAGTTTTCAAAATAAAACAAGGATGGCAGTGTTTTCAAAGGTCTTTGTTTTAGGGGTTGCAAAATGTGGACACTAGGCATAGACAATTTGTAAGTGTTTTAAAATGAAAACATATTACCATCAATGTAGCCTATGAGTAATGTGAAAGGGTTCGCTTGTAGTGTCAGATCCACAGACAGTCATCTCCTAGCTCAACAGCTCCCCTCAGCCCGGCAGAGTTCCAGTGTCTTTTCGCTAATTGTTTTGGTTTAAACCCCAGTACCAATGATTCGCAACGAGGCGAGTTGAAACAGGCAACTACTTGCAACGCGCCGTTCTGCAACGTTCAAAAAACCTGCCGGTTCACACCAATGCAACTAGATGAGACGGTGTATCATCTCTATAGCCCCTTTTACACTGCCAGATTTTCCGCAAATGTTGGGCTGTTTTGCCGGCAAGCTGCGAGCGTTTAGACACACAGAGCCGGATTGGTGAGTTAATCCGAGGTGCCTAATTTTCCGCCTCGTAGTGTAGACATATTGGCGGAACCTTTTTAGTTTAAACAGACCGAGGTGGCCTTCAACAATGGGAGGGGCTATTGAAGACTTGTGGGAGGAGCTGTTGATGACGCCGCACGTGCGAGCCACTGGCGGTGGATAAACAGGAAACAGCTGATAGCAGGAATTAGCGATCAGCTAGAAGCAAGAGGGAAACGCAAACCTGACAGACACTGTAAAGATGAGCAGCTGGGGAGAAGAGGCCATTAACCGTCAGATGACGGGAAAGGTGAGAAATGGGCCGACTTGCGAGAGAATCGCTGAAGGACTGACTAGCCACGGGTTCCGTCCCACATCATTGGTTATGTCACATGCTGAGCTACACATTTAGTTACTTGCTCACGCCCCCCATTGCCCCGAAAAAGGCGCATTCTGTATAAACAAAAGTAGGTAGGCGGCATTTTGCTGCACTCCTCGATTTTGTTTTTATACTGCCAATGCTGAAAAAAGACTGATTGGGTTTTCCTGCAAATTTGCACAATTCCTTGCAACAACTCTCAGTACTTCCTTTCTACTTTCTAAAACCAACCGCCAGCAATTTGACCGGCTGAGTTGCAGGTGACACCATCAGCCAGCTTGAGTCAAGCTCAGACAGGCAATTCACACCGCTGCATCTTTTCTCAGTGATGTTCTAAAATGGTTTCGTCTTGAATTCGTGAATCTTTGGTTTGAACCTGGCTTTACAATCTCACACCATTACTGTTTTAGTCCAGTCTCACCGCTCTCATCAACCTCATGTCCTGTCGCAGCAGGCATGTCTATTATCAGCCAAAAAAGTCAGATAAAGCCACTACACTTCCTGCCCAGCACCAAACAGAAACCAGACAGAAAAAGTTAGCGAGTGGAGATAATGGAGCATTTAGCAGCTAAGGAGCCAGATATTTCCCTCAGGATTTGGTGAACAGCGAAACTGAGCTAAATGGAGAGTGAATATTGTTCTCTGCTTGCTGTGTAAATAAGCAGCTGTTTGCTAACATGTTACCCACGACAACTTCATCATGTGAATATGTGTCAGTGTCATGTTTACAGCTTGTTTTGCTGCCTCCAAGTGGCCAAAAAAATCAGTTAATACTGCTTTAAGGCAAAATACTGAGGTTAAAGAAAAATACACCTTAAAAGTCAAACAGTTGGTGATAAATGACTTTTGTGGTGTATTTAAGTTATTGTGAGGAGCTGCTTAGTTATAAACAATGTGTCGTGAGGTGAGGTCACCTTGAGATGTTTAATAATGGAAAAGCTTCATAGCAGAAACGCTTCATTAAAAACATCAATGCTAAACATTTTATCGTCAGCCCTTCCGAATAGGAAAGTCAGGACGTTGTCAGAGCCTCGCTGGCTGCACTACTAAACCTATATTTACAGTAGCTCTAAATAACAAACCATAAACAATTCCTGCCCCGAATGACTGAATATCTACTATATTAAAGTATCCAACTGGGAAATATCCCCTTGGAGATTTAGGTGACAATACTGACCTTCTGCTGCTGCACACAGTTCTCATCATCCTGTTACAGTATTTTTAGGATACAAAATGGCTTGTGTGTGAAAGAAGTCAACAGGCAAAGATGGTGAGAAGATGCGGTGTAAAACAAACATGGCGTGTCATAATAATTTCAGGGCGTGTTATGAAAAAAAAAATTACAATCCTGAGGTGCTGATGTTGAGAAGTCTCCTCACATGGCATTTCTTGAAGTGCCTGTTATTTCAACAGAGCCTATGGCTTAGCTCTCTAATTTGCTCCAGCTTTGGCTTCACTCTACCATGTAAATGCAATCAAGTTGCTGACAAAGTATTTCTGTTGGCAGAGCTGTCGTCTGTCTTCTACATTAAAAAAAAATAAAGAAATAAATACATAGGAAACCGATCTAAAAATAGAAAAAATTAATCACTTTGCCAAGCCTGGCTGTGGGAAGCAGTAACTTACAGCGGGTTACGGCTTCACCTTTAAAAGTCACATCGATTTCATTGAGGTGTTGCTCCTGTTTGTCTTTCTGTATTTTCCACAAGTATTTTTAACTTAATTTAACTTGACAGGGTTAATTTTGTGAGGTCCAGTGTACAGTGAGACTGATTGCTGACCTTCTGACATACAGATTCACAGTCAACTTTTAATTAGGTTCCATGCTCACTTCATTACTTTGCTTTTCTAATGCAGGCAGATTGCAAACGGTAGATATATTAGATGTGATGTAACCTGAGTAGGTTAACCGAGCATTACACACTACATTAAGAGTGATTGCCCAACCTTACACAAGAAAAGGTTACATCAACCTTCAATTAAAACCTTCTTCACATTTCTCATACTATACAGAGACCAGTAATGTAAATGTTAGTATAATGGTGGCTGGGTCGAGAGCTGAAATGTTAATGATCTAGTGTCTAATTTACTTTGTTTCCTGGAGGGTTAGAAATTAATTCTTGTAATGGATAGACATCATCTTGATTGGACATTGCTGTTACAAAGTTTCAGCTTCATAGGTCAGACATGCAGCAGGAATCAATGCACAATTATAATTGCATATGTTAATGTGTACAGTGGTGCCCCCAGGGAGGGTCAGGGGGTCACGATGGCCACGCTGATACAACTGCTGTATCCCCCTGGCAAAAATAGTTGGAGGCCCACATTACAGTCTTTAAGAGGCTGTAAGCTGGCGCAAAGTCTTGTGAAATGAGACAACTGAAGGCATCCATCGGTATCAACCATGCCGGCATAGCGTGTCTAAAAGGGGCTAAATAATGCTCCAAAGTTAGGCTAAATTTTGGCGATGGACCAGTAAGCATGGTTTTTTCAAAGGAATCCCTCAAACTCCGAGATATCTGAACAAAGACGGGATCTGTTGGTACTGCTGATACCTCTGCCGCAGCGATGGAAAATAATGACACCGCTGCACTTTTGAATGGCTCATTTCCCTTTTAAAAAAACTCCCAGAGGGCTCAGTTGGCAAGTCAAAAGTAATGGACATAAAATATTCCATGATAATACATTTTATCACGGCAACTCATAATGTGACTCAGTAGTGTGTATGGCCCCTGCTCTGACAACATCTCGGCATGCTTCTGATGACTTGGTGGATGGCGCCCTGGGGTATCTCCTCCCAGACCTGGATCAGGGCATCAGTGAGCAGTCTGTGGTGGTACTAGGTGGCATCAGATGCACTGATACATAACACCCCATACAGTAGGTGCTCGATTGGATTTAGGTCCGGGGAACGAGAGGGCCAGTCAATGGCATCAGTGCCTTCGTCATCCAGGAACTGCCTACACACTCTGACCACATGAGGCCAGGCATTGTCCTGCACCAGGAGGAATCCAGGGCTCACTACACCAGCAAAAGATTTCATTCCGGTGCCTAACAACAGTCAAGGTGCTGTTGGCTATGACATGGAGGTCTGTGCAACTCTCCAAGGATATGCCTCCCCAGACCATCACTGACCCACCGCCAAAGCCATCATGCTGGATGATGTTACAGGCAGCATAACGCTCACCACGGCGTCTCCAGACTCTGTCAAGCCTGTCACATGTGCTCAGTGTGATAAGAATGAGGCGCCAGTGGCGGACCAATCAAACTGCATGGTGCTGAGCTGTGATAACAGGTCCCACTAGAGGACGTTAGGCCCTTGTGCCACCCTCATAGAGTCTATTTCTGACAGTTTGGTCAGAAACATGCACACTAGTAGCGTGATGGAGGTCATTTTGTAGGGCTCTGGCAGTGCTCCTCCAGATATTAGTCCTGCTGCTGGTTGATGCCGTTCTACGGCCCTGTCCAGCTCTCCTCGGTCTCCTGAGATCTCCTCCATGCTCTTGAGACTGTGCTGGGAGACACAACAAACCTTCTTGCGACCTTACGTATGGATGTGCCATCCTGGAGGAGCTGGACTACCTGTGCAACCTGATTGGGCTGCGGGTACTGCCTCATGGTACCAGTAGTGACAAGGACACTAGCAGAACACTAAACTAGAGAAGAGTCAGTCAGGAAGGATAAGGAGAGAGCAACTGTCTGTGGCAACCACATGTGAAACCATTCCTTTTTGGGGATTGTCTTGTCTTTGCTTCTCCATCGCATCTGTTGTGTCTTTCACTTGCACCAAAGCAGCTGAAATTGATTCACAGTCACTCGTACTTCCTACATGCACAGACTGATACCCCTGAAGTTTCACTGACTTGGTGTTATACTGTGATGATTAAGTATTCCCCTATATCTGCTCCCTTTAGGTGCTATTATTAAAAAACATGGCATCTCATTCCATTTTTATGCCGACGACAGTCAAATCTACATGCCCCTGAAAGCCAGTGACCCTAATTGTATAGAGCCCTTGTGTGAATGTCTAAAGGACATTAAAGCTTGGATGGCTCTGAACTTTTTAAATTTTAATGACAGTAAAACCGAGGTCATAATGTTTGGACCCAGTGGTGCCTCCAAAGCCCCTCTTGACCTGGGCTCTCTTGCTCCTTACGTCAAATCCACTGTGACAATTCTCGGGGTTAAAATCGATAATTGTTTTAAAATGGATCAGCAGATTAATTCAGTTGTAAAATCCAGCTTCTTTCAGTTAAGGATTTTATCAAAGGTTAAGCTTTTTCTGTTAAGTTATTCATGCATTTGTCTCCACCCGACTTGATTATTGTAATGCCCTTTATGTTGTTTCTCAGGCCTCCCTCTCTCGACTCCAGTTAGTCCAGAATGCTGCTGCTCGACTATTAACTGGAGCATGCAGGCGAGAGCACATTTCCCCCATATTGGAGTCCCTCCACTGGCTTCCTGTATATTTTAGAATCCAGTTTAAGATTTTATTGTTTACGTTTAAGGCTTTGAATGGGCTGGCCCCATCCTACCTTTCGGATCTTTTAAAAAAATGTGTTTCATCACGGTCATTGAGATCGGCGACCAGATCACTTCTTGTTGTCCCGAGAACAAAGTTAGCGCAGAGGGGAGACAGAGCCTTTGCAATTGTGGCCCCCAAACTGTGGAATGAGCTGCCCCTCCAGGTTAGACTGGCAGATACCCTCCCTGTTTTTAAATCTCGTTTAAAAAGCCACCTGTTTTCGTCGGCCTTCTCTGCCCCTGTATGAGCCTTCTGTTGTCTTATTTTGTGTTTTCTTTTCTTGTGTTTTATTTATTGACTTTTTGTATATTATATTTGATGTACAGCACTTTGGTCAACAAATACATTTGTATTGTGTATTGTATTGTATTTTTTGAGCAGTATAGCTTTTGGTTTTGGTGTGCCCACCATGATTTTCTGTGGCAACCACTATGAAAAATTTCTGGGGGCACCACTGCATGTGTAGACATTATTCTAATCAGCATCACTCCCAACAGTATGCAAAAGAAACACAGGAGGGTTTTTGTTGCGTTTGCTTGTTTCAAACTGACTCTCTTAATCAAACCTGCACATGCAGAGGAAATGTACATATTATGCTATGGATATTACCAGCTGTTAGTCAGGGCCGAGGGCACTCTTGGCTTCCTCAACGGCACTGAACCTTGGGGAAGCTGTTTGAGCATCTGTTGGTGAGGATGCCAGGGCTCAGACCTCTTAAAATAAGACTGGAATTGATGCTGACAGAGAAGCTCTTATGAATGTCATGGGCTCCTGAGTGCGATGACAAATTGTATTGTGGGTAGAGTTTAGGATTCTGGTGACAAAGTGTCATCTTGCATTAGCCTGCTGAAGATTGGCGGATCAGGCTAAACAAGGTGCCAGTGAGGTAGTCAGCACATGAGACTGTTCACTCCTGACAAGCTTACTGAATGCCGCTCAAGCGCTGAGAGGAAGAGTCGGTGTAGCCAAGCGATTTTTTAAGTTCTAGGGTTTCGCACTGCTCACTGTGAACCACATGATTTCCCATTTCCCCAGTGCCATTTTTAGTTTTTAGTTCTTTTTCCTTTTTTTTTTAGACACACATATAAGTGCCATATGCCTTTGAAATCTAAAAACACATTTTTAAACCAACTCAGAGCGCTTTTATGTCACACAGAAACAGTCAGATAAAAGCTAAAAGCTCCTGCGCTTATCAAACCTCCCCATCCACAGTATAAACTTGGAACAAGACTAACATTCAGTCTCCCCACGGCATCATGTTGGAATCACAAAATGTGGTGGTAGAAAAGAGGAGGAACCCAGCTGCGATTCACCACTTCCCATTACCTGCATTTTATTTTTAGCAATTCTTTGAGCAATCCTGGATCTAGGAAAGTAACTAAAGGTGACAGTGCTTTATCCCCACTATGTGGAACCTATGGTCTACTCCATTTAGTGCCAGCTTTTAAGAAACTAAGAAGAAAGCTTACATGTAACACTGTGCTTTTCTCTCTCTCTCTGTCTTTGCCTGTTATTCAGTGTTTTTCTTACAGGTTCTCTCCCTGTTTTTGTCCTTGACTCATGCTTCCTTTGTGAAAGCTTTTGCTTTTCTGCTGCAATTTAAATTCAGAATTTAATTAACCACAGTTAATAGAAAAGTATTTTTAGCTTGTTTTATGGTATTCGATTGTATTCTACTGGAGTGCTGTTCTATGCCATGAATCACCTCCTTACAACCTGTATTATTACTTAGAGGATTAAAATGATTGATTTCAAAGGCATGTTATTTCTGATGTTTAATCCCCTTAAAAAATATTTTTTTTATGATTTACTGTTGACGCTGATGAGATGATGCTTCTTAGTCACACAGCCAGAGAAGCAACTTTGTGGCTTCCTGTCATCATCATCTTGCTGCTGCCAAAGCTTTGAGCTGAAAAGCTGGACATCTTTGTTGTCCTTTCCCAACCTTTGCTACAAGTTCCAGAAAAATAGGCCAAAAATGTGGCTGAAGATTTACAAAAACCCACTTTACTCTATGTCATGCATTAGTGTCTCTTCTTCTTCCTCTGAAAAACATCAGACATCTGAGATGCATTCAGCCCGCTGGGTAAAAATAACGAATGCTATGAATAGGATGCTGAAAATTGTCCTTGCGATATTATGATGTTAATTTAATTTGTATTCCCACACTCACAATTTGAAAGGACAATGTGACATCTCCCCGAATGCAAAGTAGGGTAAAACGTGTTATCTTATAATGACTAATTAGATTTCTTATGTGAATACTGACATGTTAAACAGGCTTCTCCTACCAGTGTCCTTCATGGGCCATACTCATGTTTATGATTACCATTAATCCTGCCAACAGAGTGGAAACATCTCGCTGCTTCTGTATTGGCACAGAGCTCCTCAGTCACATCAAAAATAATTTGTTGTCTTGATTTATTGATGTTGTGCACTTGGGCTGAAGTTATTTCCCAACAAGGGCTGATTTCCCCTTTCCAGCAGCAAACAAAGCTGTATGTTAAACTAGTCAAGCTAATGTATTAATAAAGATTCAGTGGTATTGACACCTGCAAAAACAAAGGCTAACTGCAGTGTACAGTGCTGGACCTAGCACATTTCAGTGCCCGAGGCAACCCGCCACCCCCCAAGATTATATTTAGTATCAATAAACAAATAGACTAACAAGCAGTAATAAAAATAAACATTAACCCAGCTGGCCATTAGCATCATTACACATTGATGTTTGGTTGAATTTAGGTTGTGACGTTGGGTGACTTTAATCCAGTGTCAGGGCAACATCTTATGCCAGTGTCGATTTGATGAAGACTACTGACAACAGTTGACACCGAATGTCGTTGTTTTTAAGTTGGGTTGTTAAGCAACCAAGAATGTCTTCCAACTTTGTACTGGTGCAGTGGTGTGTCTGGGTCAGTCTGAACACCTGTTGGTGGTGGGGTTTCTGTGAAGTGCAGCAGCTAGCAGACTTTTCCTCTACTAATATGAAACCAGGGACAACAGCAACATTTAACAAAGGTAATGTTACAGAATTCAGCTCCATTACAACTCACAAGGTTCACTGACAAAACAACTGTCAAATACTAAACACGCTTTCCAAACATATATAACATGCTAACATTATTAGCACAAGCCATTGGCATTTTACATTGTATAAATTAGCCTAGTGACAAGTGGAGATTTTCTCTGCTCGTATGAAGCCAGGATAAATCACACACAAGAGTTAAAATGCTATTTTTTGGAGGCTTTGTTGTCTTCACAATTTCTTGTTTCTTATCTGTGAAATTAAGGCAAATGAAAGCTTCGTTTCCACTGAGGGAAATGGTTTCAGCTTACAAAAACAGACAGTGTCTGTGTCGCCGCAAGGTGTAGTTACATTTTCTGTGGAGGTACACGTCAGGCCACGGCGTAAGGTCCAGCGGAGGCTCTGTGTCGACGCAGAGCAGTGGGTACCGAGGCGATTTGATGCAGAAGTATAATCTCGCTTTAGTTGTGAGATATGGAGAACTGAAACCAACATCTGCAAAATGTCACATTGTTTATGTCCACACAACGTCTTTCGTTGTTAGACATTTAAAATATCATTAACTCAAAATTCTTTTCAACCAAAAGTTAAAGTCTGTCTGACGTCATATTGACATCTGGTGCCAGCTGGGAAGAGAATACGTTGAGTACAAATCTGCTAATTTTGTCCTCTTGTTTTTGTACTTGATAGTTTTTGCCTTTTCATTTCCTCTTATTCTGATGCTCTCCACATACACTCTCCACTTCACCATTTTCCTTATGCTTGATCTTTGTGAATGTCATAAAAAAGCCCCCTGGCTGGCACCCTGGGGGGGCTGTCTTTGTCGCCTATAGGAAGATCCGCCACAGGCGTGCCAGTACTTCATTATGACGTACTTGATGTTAGTAAAATGCCACGTCTCACTTCACTATTCTTTAAACTCTGTCTTTAAATGTATAGATGTTTCTCCATTTCACCAAAAAGATAAATCTCCTCCAGCGACCACAGCCATGTGTCTGAGGATGGGCTGACAGGACATAAGAGACAATTTGAAAAATTAGTTGTCAGCCATATTGATTTGTCAACATCTCTGGAATCATCGACCCGTGCACGCCCAAGTCCAGGCACTCTCTCTTAACATAAAAAAATTAATGTTTTCAGCGTTGCTGTTTATAGCATGAATAACAAGGTTTCCACATTTTAAGAAACAAATGAATGTCCCCTTGTTAGTGGAATGTAGCCGAGGTGCTATCAACACCATGCTGATCAGCTGATGATCCTGTCCAGTCCAGGCGTGCCACGGTCTCTGGTTGTTTAATATTATGCTCCTCCCTAATGCTCTGTTAAATGGGATATCTCTAATGCTGGCACAATAACAAATTACCTGGTGAATTTGCATAATGTTGTTGCAGCTTCCGATGATCACCCCTGATTTGCTAATGGACGTCTATTACAGCATGTCTTCATATTTTTGCAGCTATACGTGGTCATCGGATGGAGACGATCTAAAAGCATAATTGGAAGGCACACAGTGATTTGCTTGCTGTTTATCTGATGAAAATTTCCCTTGCACATTCATGTAGCCTTCAATATAGCGTTATCAGAACGTGAGAAATAGCACAAATGTTTGTTTTGGAATGAGGGTGCTTAATCTCTGCCAGATGAAACTCACCAGTTCACATCTTTTTACTGCAGGCTCACAAATAGAGAAATGATTATTAAGAATCTTTTACCCTCTAGGAGTGCCCTGAGATGGAGCACTGCAGTTAACTGCACCGAAGACTTCCAGGTGATTATTTCCCAGTGAGAAATAATAATAGCTGGTCTTAAACTTCACTTTAGGCCTATTGGAAATCAAACAATTCAAACATTGCAATGTACAGCAACATTTTCTTTTCACCTTTGTTCGGAGGGAAAATGGAAACAATCACTTGCACTGCAAGAGTGCGAGCTGAAGAAAGGCATATAAATAGGAATACTGT
The DNA here is from genome assembly GCF_011397635.1 of Epinephelus fuscoguttatus. Lineage (NCBI taxonomy): Eukaryota > Metazoa > Chordata > Actinopteri > Perciformes > Serranidae > Epinephelus > Epinephelus fuscoguttatus. The sequence goes on from NC_064766.1 coordinate 35,393,959, forward strand.
AAGCACCTTTCTTTGCAAGCATGTGTTTTCTTTTCCGTAGTTCTTATACTCACGAGCTCTAGATGTCAATAGTTGATATCAGTCTCACATCACCTTTTGCTTCCTTGAAATGGTAGAGCTTTTGGGAATATGTAATAAAACCAAAAGGTCAGACGTAATCTTAGTCAGATAGGCTGAATAAATACTTAACACACTGAATACCTTACTGGCCTGACTTTGAGTTTTCATCCAAGTTCCGGCTGAAACTACTTTAGTGATTGTGAGACTTTGCTGTGCTGCTGGCTGTAATTCAGTTTCACCCAGAGATATCTCCAAAGGCCTTAGCCTGAGAGCCTTTTTCTAAAAGAGGCCTGAAACCGGCAGTGACACATCCTCCCTGGCCTGGCCCTACCCCTGCTAACAGTCACATGTGTTTTAACTCAGTGTGATGACAAGAGGGGAGTGCAAACAAGATAAGCAGTCAGAGTACAGTAATGCAACCCAGAATACATTCCTCAGAGGAAAGGGAGTCTCTGTAATCTTTTAATGTTGGATTAATACAAGTGATGTTCTTATGAAATGTAAACAGAAAGCAGCATTTTCTTCATACTCAACTGCTGACCCAGATGTTTAAAGGAATGCTTCACTCGAAAAATGACCATTTGTAAATTAATTATGTCTCACACAGCTGGTGCAGTATAATCCAAGTCTCATTTATAAAAACTGAACTGAAAGTAAAACTTATCGATGTGTTTAAACCATGCTCAGTAGGTACTAAGAGAATATCCCCCACACCATTACACCACCAGCAGCAGCCTGAACTGTTGATACAAGGCAGGATGGATCCATGCTTTCATGTTGTTTACACCAAATTCTGACCCTACCATCTGAATGTCACAGCTGAAATCCAGACTCATCAGACCAGGCAACGTTTCTCCAATCTTCTATTGTCCAGTTTTGGTGAGCCTGTGTGAACTGTAGCCTCAGTTTCCTGTTGTTAGCTGACAGGAGTGGCACCTGGTGTGGTCTTCTGCTGCTGTAGCCCATCTGCTTCAAGGTTGGACAAGGTGTTGTTGGTTCAGAGATGGTCTTCTGCGGACCTTGGTTGGAACCAGTGGTTATTTGAGTTACTGTTGCCTTTCTATCATCTTGAACCAGTCTGGCCATTCTCCTCTGACCTCTGGCATCAACAAGGCATTTGAGTATCGTAGATAAGCAAATGTATACAGTATGATAACCGCCAACTTACGTACCATGGTATACCTTGAAACCAGTATATCACTGCAACCCTATTCCAAATCAATCAATAATTAATATGTTTGCCATTTTCCATGGAGGCATGGAAGGAAAACAAAGAGTGCGTTCTCAATCGCATATTTATTCTTTATACTTTCAGTAGGTTCTGCAGCTGCCCTTGAATAGTTAGTCATTATGTTAGGCCTTGAACTTTGACCCTCTTACCACTGACCATATGTTACCATGGAGATAAAACAAAATGCCGTTTCATCAAGGTCGCCAGAGACGGAGGTCAACCCAGACAGCTCTGATGTTGTTATTTTGCAGTAAGTAACAATTGCATACATTGTAGATTCTAACATATTATATTCACAACAGTAAAATGACATGAGCTATACATTTCCCTGTCACTGTTATTTAACATTTATGCCATTTTATTGTTGGTCATGTGTAACCGGTGGTGTCTATTGTGTGTGTTGTGGAGGAAGAGACTCAGACGTGGGTATCTTTGGAGGCAGTCTCCATTTAATCTGACGGAAGCAGCATAAATACAAAATCCTCCGGTCAGTAACGTTATCTTCCATAAAACATGCCCCTACACAAATTAAATGACACAGAAATATGTTGTAGTGTATCGTAAGCACTTCACAACCAGTTTAAGCTAGCCAGTAAACTTTTAAATGCAAATAACAGAGGCTAAAACGCAGAAATTTCTCCCTGCTGCAAGGCCGCTTACCTCTCCCACCGAGATCAACAACAAAAGGGAAGAGGAAAAGGCACAGAAACACTAGTTAAAGAGGGCAGTGTCACACTGTATGGTAAATGTAGGGGTACAGTCTCAAATTAAAGTTCCACATAACTGACTTGGAGGCCTAACATGTCAGGTATTAACTAAAATGAATATAAATAAAATAAACTTAAGGTTACACAGATTTTGTGTAATTATAACACAATAACTAATGTACATTTTCTTTTACACATATTGCTGCTGCATAATTGACCCACTTACACTTGATTATTTTATTCAATTAAACAATTAATATTCCTATTATTACCAATCGACTGGTCATCAGTCACCTGAATGCGCTGTCATCCATCTTTGCAACTTCTGACAGTCGATGTGACGTAGCTTTGGCTGTGCAGGCCGGATGTAGGAGAACATCCTGGTATTTTTGGCCTACTGCATTTGACATTGGGAAATACTAAATCTTTTCCTGGCGTACTGTATAGTATAGTAGTATGGGGGTTGGAACGCACAGAAAGTTTTCTTCCTGAATTCAAGGTAACACAGCATAAATGATACACAAATGTCATTTTGTGGGTGAAGTGTGCCTTAACAATGTGGAAATAAACCTGGTTACAGTAGTAGTGGTGTTAAAAAAATCAAGGTGGAGGTTTAAGGGGGACATTAGCATACCTGCGCCCTTTCTAGAAATGTTTGTGCCCCCCAAAAGTGAAGTTGTAAGTGCAACAAGTGAGGACATATTTAAAAAATATTTACCACACTGGAGACGTTTTCACCGGGCATTGACGTGCTGGACTTCACACTGGGTGCAGCTAGAGGCCCAAATGAGGACCTGTCTGGCATTTGAACGAGACCTTTAACCAAAAGTGCACTAATGACTGGGAGGATAGTTACCCTGAGACTTTTCTACACCGATCCCCGCTGTCTCCTGTTGCTCTAATGGCGAGTAAAGTTGTATTTTATTTCCCCCTGCTGACATTCTTGTTGCCATAGGCCGTAAATGTGCGCATCACATAACATCGCTCCATCTCTCTGCTTGCAACGTTATGTTTTGACAGCACTGTTGCTGTGTTGCTTCCTGTGATGTGGTGGAGCGCAACTTTGGGTGTGTTACCAGTAATAGTCAGGCTTCAGGGGCACTGAAAGAATATCTATCGACTATTTTTTGAAGCACTGTAGCCTATTTAGCGACACATTATTCGGTCATTTGATAATACAGCATCAATACTGAAATATCCAAATAAAGGGGAAAGCAGCATGACACCTCCAGAGCGATAAAACAGCAAAGACAGATGAAAAACATGTGTAAATATGTGTATTAAATGTGTTTAGAGGCTCTTGGGATCTCGTTTACATCATGGCAGCAATGATGAAAAAATAGCCCGACATAAAATAGCACCAAAGGCAGCTGATGGAGAACAGCGGTGGTATTTTGAAGCATTTTTCCATTTAAGGATTATATGAAAATGCCTCACTTCTGTTCTCACACCGAACATTATCCCCATTACACTCGAAAGACAACATAACAGCTAGAAGGAGCTAATTAACAAATCAGTAGAGTTTTGCATTTGATCCCTGGTTTTAATATTTCTGCTGCTCTGGGGATTATGACCTCTCATTTCTCTGAGTAAAGATTATGTTTAAAATGCAGTTTTCACAGAGAGTTGACAAGGGTTAATAAAATGTCACAGTACATGGAATGGATTGGATTTAAAATGAATTGACGGCCACGTTTGGATCCAAGAGATATAATGTACTGTGCACCTCCACTGCTTATTGCAGTTAATGGGTATATGCGGCGAATTCAAAGGAGCAGCAAAGCAGTTTGATGCCTAAATTTAGTTGAGCATGATTATCATCAAAGCCATTCTGATATGGCAAACAAAAACAGGAGGCTTATTGTAGGAAATGACTTTATGATAAGAAAAAACAAAGCATCTTTTGGTGTCAAACTGTCACTGAACAGCGCTGATTAAGGTGTTACAAAAAACTATGTTCCCAGGCTAAGATGTGGGTACTGGACCGGTGCTGTTGTCACATGCAATGACAGGTGGGATCTGGAGAGAGCTATCATTAAAAGGTTTTTTGCTGCTCACCTGACATGGGAAATCTACTCACCTAGGCTAATTATATTTCCTCAAAGAGGCCGCGTTCAATCAGAACTTGAATTTCTTGAAAATAAAGGTTCCCACCTCGCTAAAACAATAAAGCAGTTTTCTGTCTCATCAAAAAGGTGGAGCAGCGTTTTGCAGGTATTTAACATTTAGTAGACAGGGGATAAAGAGGGATTTCTGTGGACTCCTTCTTTGTGCAATAACTGGGATAACACTAAAAGGATGGCAGGCGCTTTACTGGTTTTACCCAGGGAAAGAAAAGGGAGAATAGGGCACAAGAAATTATGCCTTAGATGCTATTGTTTTTATGTGCTGATTGATTTAGATGAATTTACCCTGAAATATAACATAATTAGCTCACAAGGGGCTTTTGCAAATTCATTGCAGTGGTTGGGGCGTCCCTCTCTGTAGGGAGACCAACTGTGCATCATTTACCACTTATTGTACCTGCTTTTTAAGACCACTGAAATCAGATATTATAATGGTACTGCTGTACAGGAGGCCAAGGAGGTTTTTCAGACTGCTGCTGCAAAATTAAGGTGGTAATTACGGAGACAAATCACTTGAGCATATCCCAACTGTGGGAAAAGTGGAAAACCAATTTCTGAACACATTACAGGAGTTCCAGTACACACGTTGCATGATGATATCTCAGCCTGATGAAATGATGTTGGAGGAAACTCTATGGTGTAACAGGGCTATAAATATATTTGATTATATAATGTCATACTTTCATCATTCACATGCTATTGGTATATTGTGATGTCAGTAATTATGTTTTCATTCGGCACATTTGGCTCAAATACTGACACTCTTTTCTCATGTTCAAATCTAAAGTACAGCTCTGAGCATCACCTCGCATGTCAAAGGTGCAATAATGTGTAGTGGTGAGGACTGCAGATTGCGGCCAGCTGAAACCTCTCCCATGTGCCAAGCGTGAACACCCAGTTAGTATTCCTTTAGTGTTTATTGTTCAGGAGCCAAATCATCCACAGAGCTCTCTTCCTCTCCAAAACAAATGGACCAGGTGATTAAACCTGGTAAAAACACTGAATAAAGCAGTTCTAAGTAACAAATCAATGTTTCTCTGACACAGCTTGGTTTGTCACAGATGGGCTGCTAGCCCAGCACCCGCTAATGTGTGCCCACCGTTTTTCTTTGAGGAGGTTTTGACCAGGAGTATAATTATCTGCAGAGGTCTCATTTCTTTTAAATGAATGGATGAGGTGATTTTAACTGGTAAAAACAGTGAATAAAGCAGTTTCATGTTAAGAAATCTGTGTTTTTCCAATGCTACTTGTTGTGTAGGGGCAACAATCTATGGTGGCTGAAGCAAAAACAGTGAAGGGCCCTATCTAGAGTCAGTGTCTGGTTTGTCCGCTTGGGCTACTGTAGAAACATGGCGGACTCGGTGGACGAGGACCTGCTCCCTATGTAGATGTAAAAGGCTAACTCTATGACAGGGCGGGGCGATAAAAACAAAAATGTATATCTCGGTATTTACAGGCTGACTGGCAATACACAATGTATATCTTGGTATTTTCTACGAAATGAGCAACATGTTTTCAGCTGCAAGTCAAAGCCACATTTGAGACATCACAGGCACTTTTATAAAAACAAACTGTGATCAAAATAAAATGCAAAGACAGGCATTTAAATATTTAAAAATATGCAGCTGCACAACAGTTACACCTATAAACACTAGTCAGCGAGGGGTTTCTGTGAAGTGCTGTAAAGTTTAGTTGATTCAAAACAAACATTAAACATGGCTTAATTGCGACAATTTCAAACACGTACAGAAATCGACAAAGCAAGTTTTTTGCTGGACACATTTTCCCTACAAATACAACATGATAATGTTTTTAGCACAAGCCTATGGCATTTTACATTGTATAAATTAGCCTAGTGGCTAGCAGACTTTTCATCTACTCATATGAATCCAGGGACAACAGCAACATTTAACAAAGGTAACGTTACACAATTAAGCTCCATCACAACTCACGAGGTTCACTGATGGAACAACTGTCTTATATTAAACATGTTTTCCAACATGTTTTCCAACATGTTTTCCAAATGTAACATGCTAACATTATTAGCACAAGCCTATGGCATTTTACCTTGTATAAATTAGCCTAGTGGCTAGCAGACTTTTCATCTACTCATATGAATCCAGGGACAACAGCAACATTTAACAAAGGTAACGTTACACAATTGAGCTCCATCACAACTCACGAGGTTCACTGATAGAACAACTGTCTTATATTAAACATGTTTTCCAAACAAATGTAACATGCTAACATTATTAGCACAAGCCTATGGCATTTTACCTTGTATAAATTAGCCTAGTAACGAGCGGAGATTTCCTCTGCTCATATGAAACCAGGATAAATCACACACAAGACATAAAATGCTATTTTGTAGAGACTTTATTGTCTTTACAGTTTATTGTTTCTTATCTGTGAAATTGGAATGAATTAAAGCTTTGTTTGTCGTTTCAGCTTACAAAAATGGACAGGAAGTCTGCGTTGCATGTAGTTACATTTCTGTGGAGGTGCACGTCAGGCTACGGCTCTGTGTGTCATGTAACACAACTTGACCCTACATCGATATAAACGGTGTGGTCCAAATTGATATCTTGCTTGAAAATATATTGATACATTGGACAGATAGTCGTTATATCACCCATCCCTATTCTGTGATAGTGAAAACACCATGATTATTATTTTCAGGTAATTATATACACAAAACATACACATCATAATGCATTTCATTTCTGCCAATATGCTCCCCTAAATCCTACACACTGGACCTTTAAGAGCAGGAGCTCAGAGGCTAAAAAGAAGCATTACATCATTCTCCATATATAAAAACACAGCACGGGCACTAGATTTTAAACACTATATTTTACAATGTTTGGTTAAATCTTCAGCAACGTCATGGTGAATTTGCTGTAAAAACAGTAAAATCAAGGGTTAATCAGAGAAGCAAGTTAGTGTAAACCACAGGTCTCAAAGATACTTACAAGGCTGTGCAGGATTCCCCCTTGAAACAGCATTAGCCTAAATTATACCACTCAATCATTACTTATGGCCCCCTGGCACTGTGTCAGTTTGGGTATCTGCAGAGGCTCTGCATTCTGCCTATAACTTTTCCTTGTTTTCTTCTAATTTCCATCACCAAGGTCGTAATGTTTTCAGTCCAATTTCTTTGTCTCTTTCTTCAATTGTATTTCTAAAAGACGTATTAACAGATTTCACTGACATTCTGTGAATTTCCTTTTATTAAAAAAACATTTTCTTCAGAATTCTGCAGCCTTGAACAAGTATGCAGAATGCTTTTTGGTTATTATTGCTATTATTTCTGAATGTCCTGGACATATCGTGACATGTTGCAGCCAGTGCCTGTGTGAGTTTGTTACACTTCTTACCAATCCTGTCTGTGAAAGCACATTTCTGTGAAACAACAGCCAGTCCATGAAAGTAGACTGAAATTTCTGTTGGCTGAGGTTTTTTTTATGCTTTATTGTAAGCTTTTACTTTTCATCGGTTCTTGTTTTGAGCCCCTTTCAGTCAGAGTTAAAGATTTATAAGTACAATAAGTCAAAATATGTATGTAAACCTCCGTCCTTTCTCAGTTCTTGACTATGTCTCCTTCTTTTCATGTAAAAAACATAACAATACACTTAAGACTGACCCTAATGTTAGAATTTTGACCACAGCACACATCACAAAAGCAGACCAAAATTTCACTGAGCTTACATGACATTGGTGCTGTTTTACATGTTCAGACAGAAAACACATTTGACTGAGTGCCTCTTAAAAGGCCTTGAGTAAGATGGTGCTTATGAGACAGAATATGTCCTAGACAGATGGAGCTGTAGTGTACTTTAGTAATGGCTGTTGAAGAGCAAACTCTCAGTTTTTGTGTGTGTGTGTCCGTATGTGATCAATCTGTGTTCACTCTGTGTTCACTCTCCAAATTCAGAGGTTTTTATGGGTCCACGAATGCAGCACAGGCGAAACTCTTCATGAGTGAGTATTTTTTCCTCAGCAGCAGTTTGTTGAGTTTGAGAATTGTTCCGATCACATCAGATCAGTGGATTAAAAGAGCAGCTGCTACAGAGGGGAGTGAAAGCAAGTGAACGCAGCTGGTTTCATCTTAAGTGAGTTGGAAAAGCGATAGACAACACTAAAATGCGAGTGCTGGGTTAATTTCACTTTAACTGCACCTGACGTACTGCTGCCCAGTCCTTGCATAGTATGCTCTGCATCTGAGAGTGTGGTGAAAACTGAATGATATATACATTCCATCAGCGCTCCTAATGAACGGTCCTCTTCTAAAAATAGAAAATCAATATGTGGCAGCAAATGCTGATATTGTGGTCTGATGCCACAAGTAAGTGAATGTGTGGGAAACCCTTCAGCTGCACAATTAGACTGATGTACACATTAATGATTCACTAATTATTATCCAGTAACAAAATATATATTGTTGTAAAATGGGCCATTCTGCATAATGTGAACTCTTACTACTGAACTTTATGTTTTGATGCCTTAGTTTTTTGCAGGGCTTTTTTCCTGTAGTGGAGTATTTTGAAACTGTAAGGCCCTGATCACACAGAAAGCGTTTTAGCAGCTGGATGCGGTTTTTGTAATTGTTAATGAGAATTAAGTGTTTCGCTCGCAGTTTTTGTGTTGCGACATGCCTGGCGTTTCTGAGCTCAAGGCCCCTGGAGTTTTTGCCGCATTGCTCTGAACTCCTTGAGTTGAAAAACTTCAAGTCAGAGTGGAAAAGCACCCTACGTCATCATCATTGTCCAAGCAGATGATTTGAGAGGCGGGCCTTCTGTGGTGGTCATGACAACAAGTTAACAATTGGTAAACAATGGAGGAGAAACTGGTGGTAGCGGTTGCTGGATACCCAGAGTTATGGCTCAACGATAGATAGCAGGTTGTCAAACTGCCCAGAGTCATTCAAAAATATGCCTAGCAACCGCCAAAATGGAGGCAAAGTTCCTGGACCAACTGGTGGTACTCCCTATGATCCTCCCTCTTTTTTAGGGTCTCATGTACCCACACAGATCTCCGTTTATCTGCTGACAGCCTCTCACCCTCAACCAGAGCTTCAGCAAGTACCCTCTGCCTCAACATTTCAGGAACTAGATACTGATTACTGGAAAAAACAATAGTAGATTGATTACACGGGAAGGCTAGTGTAATCTGATGGGGAGGTTGCCTGGCAACAATGAAAAGGCGCAGCAAGTACCTGAAGTGCTACTTATCAGTCTAAATCATTTTGGCGTGAGTGTTGGAGATATCGGTCGTAGAGATGCCTGCCTTCTCTCGAATATAACAGAACTAGATGACGCTCGGCTTGTGGTGCTCAAAATACCAAAAAAATACATTTGAGAAACCCAACAACAATGTCTCTCATGACCTGGCTACCCAAGATAATCCACAGACCTTGTTGTGAGCAGTTTCATGTGGGAACTATTTTCTTTGTACCAAACTACACCTACCAACTGTATCACTGTGCGAAAGGAAGCGTGCATCTACTCGTGCTTGTGACAGCGTGAGATGTAAACATTTATGGCGTCCTCCTCGGCTAAGCTGTAACGTTAGCTAGCCCAGGGGTCCTAGGTGAGCAAGCAGATGGACGCTTCCTTCTGCACAGTGATACTGTTGGAGGGTTTGGTTTGGTAGGAAGAAAATATACATGAAACAGCTCACAACAACATTTGTGGATTATCTTGAGTAACCATGTCATGATTTTTAGAGACATTGAGTTTTTCAAATGTGTGTTTTCGGTGCTTTGAGCAGCATAAGCCAAGTGTCATCTAGGCCCAATCCCATTTCTACCCCTTAAATCTTCCACTTGGTATCGAGTGCCCTTGTTTGCGAGATAACTCTTGATGAGGGAAGTGAGAAATATTAGGGTAGAGATCTCCCCCTAAGAAATGAGACACAGCTTCATGCAAATCGGCGTGGCTGACGTGCAGGCATATGTCACACGTAGTGCGACGCAAGATACCGATAGTCATTCAGGTTTGAAAATGGCGGCTCCAGCGCTTGTGTTGTGGTGTGTGCTATCTTTATTCTTATCTGTCTGATGAATCAACGGAGAAGAAATGCTAAAAAACAGCAGCCGCCTACGACATCTTCTAGTTCTGATCGACTTTGTTCAGGTAAGTCGATTTGTTTAAATATTTTGATGCTGTGTTCAACCGAGTTGCTGATGAGTTTACGCTAGTCCAACCATCTGTTGTTTGTATAGCCTACATTCCGATCGAACACTAACAAATTGTATTCCAAAACTTGCCGATGTTGCTGACTTCGCAAGGTGTTTCATCTTCCACTTCGTTGAAAGTGTGTGTCGGGGCTCCCTTGGAATGTAGGGTGGGTTTTAAGTGTTGGAAACCACTTCCACTACCTCAATGCTGTTTTGGGACACCATTAGCCTGAACGTGAACGTGCACAACCAAGTGCAAGTTGGTATTTCTAGGGGAAGTGTGGGTATTGGGACAGGCCCTTAGTTTCATTGTATTTAAGAGAAGGATCTCACCAGATATTCCGAATAAGAAGGATAGGCATTTCCAGGGTCCTTGTAAAATGTATACGCTGTGAATTTATGGTCATAATTCTCCGTGCTCTTAAATAAACACAAGTCTTGCACATTACAAAGAAGAGGTCATAGAATCTGTCACTAGAAAACTGCTTCATGAGGTTCACTAAAGAGGTCATCCATACAGTTCACAGTTCCCTCTGACTTGTGCTTATTGGACAGTTAGGAGTAAACTTACTGAAACAGCTGCATTTTATACTCTAAAATACAACCTGGTAGTTGCAGAAATTTGTTGGTATTTTTATTCTTTCCCACCATAGTACTGTGGATGTTGGCTCTGCACACTGTACACTCATGGTCCAAGTTGATGATAAAATTTTTATATGCCATGGAAAGCTCTGCCAATATGTCCTCGCTGTTCAAGAACCTCAGTTTATCGTTTGAAGTATGGCACACCATCAGCAAATACCTCAGTGAAATTCAAATGCGGTGAAATGCAGTTATCTTTTTACGGGGATTTAGATGGAGCTGTTTGGAGTTGGGGCTTCCTATTCATTTATTCTGTCACCATCGAGCCGCTCAGCTGTATTACTGAATTGATGCACTGTGACAGTCTTAAGCTATTTTTATCTCCTTTCTCCATCGTGTTGAGAAATTACAGCTGATATACTGTAGAAAAGTCATGGATTTCCAACCGACACCGAACTGAACTTGATATAGCTCATAACACCATCTAAGCTTGCGTATTGAGTTTTGTTCCTCTGTGACCTGTAGATCAAAGTAATGGACTATCGGAGGCTGTGCTCTCCAAACTAAAGAGGCTTGAGCTACTGAGCAGTTTAATGGTTTTGGGCAGGTTCTTAATTATGGGACAGTTTCCCCTGAGTGATTCCTCTCTTATGGAAGAGCACAGCAGTTCTACATTCTCACCTGATCAATACAATGAGGATGTTTAATAAAAGGTACATGAGAAGGCTCCATCAAATCAATTAAGAAGCAATTATTCAGACCAGGAGCAAGGCAATACATTAGCCTAATATGGCAGAAAGAAAGTTCTAATAGCACACTGTCAGGAATCAAAATATTTACCCCAGAGTTTCACTTTTTCAAATTTACAATGATGTATGACTTTAACAATTACATTACAATATGAAATGATATTAGGAGGTCAGTGTTGGAAGCTGGCTACCTGCAACCTTTCCTCTACTTCTGAATGCAGTCTGTGTGTCCTCTGTCCTTGTCCTCTCTGCTGTTGGGAGCATCTTGCACGAATGCTCTGATAATGGTCTGATGACTTTTTGTTCCAACAAGTTCAGCGGGTCAGACGTGTCATCCATTTTACTTTGGTCCGAGCCAGTATTGATCTCTCCTAAGTGTAGCTTCTTTTTCTCCCTTAGCGGGGATTTCTGTAGCGGCAAGAGAAAAATACTCCTCTCCCTACTTATCTGGGCCACACTTGCCACATGTCTTACATCCAGGAAAGCTGTAAACATTGATATGGTGCAGCTAAACGGTGTAAAGCTGATGCACTGCAAGTAAATATTTTTGCAGTGAAATCACATAGATTATAGTCACCGGTGAGTTCCTGCTGAAAAGTGATGTGTTTGCAAAAGCCTTATATTTCTTGTTCATGTTTACCCAACTTTTTATTGTGGATTTGAAGTTATGAGATCATCTTTTTTCTTCTTCTTCTTAGTGTTATTAATCATTATCATCGTCAGCAGCAGTTGTACACTTTGTACATAATATGAGTAAGATTGCAATTGAATTTAATGAAATAATAAAAGCATGATGTAAATAGGTGGATGGTGAAAATGAAGCAAAGTAGAGCTTTAAAAGCAAAACATTGACGTAAGATGGATAAAATTTGATACTTACTTGGTGGAAATGTTCATGGAGAATAATAGGCTTTGACAATGAAAACTATTTGTGAATGTATCTGTTAAAGCAAGTGTTGCAATGTTGCCAAAGCCTTGTTGCTGTTCAACTTTGCAGATTTACTTAGCCCTCTGGAGTCCACGGAAGCGTCCAAATCACATGACCGATTTAAGATGATGTAGCAGCAAGACGCAGCCTCGCTGAGTCTCTGTTTCACCTTGGGTCGAAAGTGCGAACTTCAAACTATATACCAGGTTTAAATTATGTTGATAGGCCAGGTAAAACTAGACTTATGATAAATTATTTACGCCAAGCTTTTCCTGAATATTGTCGTCACGTTTGATGCAGGAAGAAACTGTAAAAATGGGCTATTCTAAGCAAAGTGCTCGCAAGCAGAAAGTGCTTGCAAGCAACAAACAAAAACAAAACATGACACCCCCTTTCCTATTGGTGGTGTTTTTTGTGTGATTTTAGTAAGTCAGAATGAAAAATAACTGACACCAAACGAGGCAAGGTCAACAGTTTTTAAGTTGAAATTTAAAGGTAAAATCAAAAGTAGTCAAAAATTAAACTAGTCAAAATTAATAATACCCTTGAACCCAAAGTGTTAAAATGCTGGATGAAGATGTAGTCTATAACTGACCTATGGCTAAGCCAGGCCCCGCTCCGCTCACTTGGACAAAATATCAACATTCAGTGACCGGCACTATGGAAGGAGTCACAAGCCATGTTTTCATCAGCCTGTTTAGATGCGCATCTAGAAGTATTGCATCGGAAAATTACGATGGAAACGGCAAAATTCAAATTAAAATCCCCTGATTCGCAAAACGGGGGATGGAAACAGTTATGTTCAAATTAAGTCTGACGTAGCGCACCTCTTTCCATGGTGATATCCACACTCCGGGTTGGGAAGGCGGTAATGCATTTACAAGCTGGTTGCCAACCGCCAGAAAACGTAAAAGAAGAAGAATGTGAGACTTGTTTTGTTTCCGGTTCTGTGGAAAACACAATGGAAACACACAGGATTCCTTTTCCCAGTGATTCGAATCACTTTTGGATGGAAACATAGCTACAGTACTCAGTATTTCGCAGGAGGGAATTGATGATTTTTGGGGACATATCGATCAGATGTCATTGAGAAGTAACCAAAAGGGCCTAAACTATGCATTGGAGAGATATATTCATCATTTTATTGTTGAGAAGGTCGATGAAAAGCTTAAATTATAAGCCAAAATTTACAGGTCACAGTGTACGCTTGTGAACCACATGTCGTTGCCGTCACCATCAAAGACAACAAGTTAAAGTGCCACTGAAGTTAAGGTTTTTGGCTCAGAATATGAGAAAAGGTTAACAGACTTTTTACCATCTTTACCAAGAGTGTCTCTCCGTTAGTTTGGTGCTACAGTATTTACACTGAATCATTCAGCATAACGTTTGCCAACCTTTGTTATCTCTGCCATTACAGATAAGTTAATGAAGCTAAGCTCCAGAAGTTAACGTTAGCTTAACTAGAGCCCTTTGGACAACAGCTAACAATGATGTACGATCACCAAAGTACAAAACTAGAACAAAATAGGCTAATGAACTCCCAGCAAACAAGGTGACATGATGAACAACGCAGCTAGGAGCTAACGTTAGGCTAACTTTAGCTAATGTTAGCTAGAGATGTTAAAGATAACTTTAGATTTCTTTCCAGCAAAGTGACAATATGTTGCCTCAAACACGATAACCACTACGATAACCTATAATTTCACATTCTTGTATTTAAAAAAGAAGTGTATAACCTGTAGTTTATGCACACCTGACGGTAAGAAACACTAAAATCTAGTGAGAAAATAAGGCTGATTTAATATTCCACAGCCCTGACCTCACCAAATCACATCGACATCACCATTAACAGAACAGAAACAAAAAAACAGCTCTGACTCTTCGTACCTGCCAAAATTAGGCCGCGAAAAGAGGAAGGGGGTATCATAAATGGCCTACCCTTGACACCCCTGCCTCCGTATAACCCTACACTACAGATGAACATAATAAATACAAGGATGTGAAAGTTATAGTTAACCGTGAGAGAGAGGGAAGTGAGCACTGCACTGCAGAGTGGAGTCTCTGCTAACAGAGACAAACACTGACAGCTGACATGAACATCGGCAGGTCCGCACACCTAGCTGCACGCTACAACACACCTAGACACCGTCTCACTGTCTCATGACTAGCCAACAGCTATTGATTCACCTCACACATTAACACCCACCTCCGTCAAACAAGTGGCTGTGTCTCACACGCACCCGCAGCCAGAGAGGTAACGATACAAAGAATCGCTAACTGTAGCATCACATGGCTAGCACTTATGAGCTTGGTGTTGGATGTTAGCTGCTGCTGCTAATTAGCTTCCTCTAGAACTGTGAAAGACATCCACACCCGATACGTTTTGCCCTCTAGACAGTGCGCTGCAGGTGTTCTTCTTCTCTGTGTTTATTGACGGCTTGCAAACCAGGTTTAAAGGTACATGTACCGCAACCTACTGTGTCGGTGTGGAGATGCTGCCCTTGTTAAATCAATAAAAACAGTCTGGCTATGTATTATCGGTGCTATTTATCGGCTATGATTTGAATTATCAGAATAATGCATAACTATAAAAAATATCCCATCATCGGCCCGATATATATTGTGCATCCCTACTTATAATAGCTCCAACAGGACATGCTCACCACCAGCTCAAGTGAAATCTGATGACATTTGACATGCTGAGACAGAATTATGAAATCGTTATATTAACATTAGGCTACTTTCATGAGTAAGTGGTCTTGCAGTCTCTAGTTAGGGGCCCAACACCTCTGCTGCTGGTCCCTCTTGTTTTTGTTTCTGCCTTTCCTCTTCTGCTTCTGCATGGTATCTGCATGAGAAAAAAGAAACCTCATTAGTAGGTGGCTTTGCAGTTACTATTTAGGGACTGGGCAAGCCTGGGTCCTTCTCATTTTTGCCTTTCTTCTTCCTCTTCCTTCTGCTTCATCTTTCTTCTTCTTCTTCTTCTTCTTCTTCTTCTCTCTCTTCTGCTTTTTCTTTTTCTGCATGGTATTTGCATGAGAACAAAAGTAACTTTGCAGACAGGTCCAGTCCTACGCCATAGTTTCTCAAGTAAAATTTTGGGCTAATAGTCCCAACAGTGCTGTTACATCAACTCTGTAAAGTTCAAAAAAAGAATTCACACCAATTCGTGTAAATTATTATTATTATTGTTATTTTTGACTGATTTAAATCAGACCTACATTTTAGCACTTTGCAAATTTCTCCAAAATGTAGGCCTAATGAAGACCATCACTTTGTTTTTCTCAAAAATGTAAAACTAATTAAATCTATCCCCTCCCACATGTTTTTGCTTATTTGACACCAACTTTGTTTCAGAGCTTCTTCAGACTGTCCTTCACAAAAAGATCCAGCCAGATTATTGAAATATTAAAAATTAAGTCTAAAATGCATCAGAATGTTTGTGTAAACAGCTACTGCAAATTCTCGCAAAGCAAGTCTCCAATATTGATGAAAATGAAAGACAAACTTTTAATGTCATGATAGAAGTAGTGTGGTAAATTTCAGAATTGTATCAAAAGCAGATTTTTCAGTTTGTCACTTGATCAGTCTTTGTAAAAATAGATTACAGACATCTCTATGTTGTCTAGATGAAGTAAAGAAATAAACAGAATTCTGTCTTGACAGAAGTTTGGAATATCCCTTTTTGTGCAACTCTGGTGATTGCCTAACCTCAGGGGTCAGCGGTCTTTACTGTCTTAAGAGCCATTTTTGACCAAAAATAATTAAAAAAGAAATCTGTGTGGAGCTGCAAAACATACCTAAACCTTATATTAAAGGTAACATACCCTATTAATTCTAAATTAGCCCATACTTATAGTCTTAATTAGCATTCATTAATATGTTTTACCACAAGGTAGCTACTGTAAAGGATGGTATTTATGATTATTTGGAACTTTAACTTTACAGAGCTGGCAGTGAAAGCAAACAAATCTGTCCACACACTATTAAATCCTCTATTTCATTCCAAGACTTTAACCTTTTTTTTTTTTTTAAAATTTGGCATCCATAGCTAACCAGCTAGGGAGACTCCTGACTAACCACTGCTATCAAGATTCAGCAAAGTTTCGAGGAAAAGGTGCCAGGCAGTAGATGTATTATGCACATTTTAGCTGATGAAATGTTAAAACATTTTTTTTATTTGGTGTTTAGGCTTTACATTTTTACAGTTGGAGAATGGGTCTACAACATTGATAAATGAATATGAAAATGTAAAAAAAAAAAAAAAAAAATAGCCATCAGTCATTTCCATATAATTTTGTTTTCAAAGCCACAGGGAGCCACTGAAAAGGGGTTAAAGAGCTGCATGTGGCTCCAGAGCCACAGGTTATCTACTCCTGGCCTGACTCATGAGCGCTTTTTAAACAGGAATTGTACAAATTTGCAGGAAAGCCCAATCAGTCTATTTTCAGCATTGGCAGTATAAAAACAAAATCAGGGAGTGCAGCAAAATGCTGCCTACCTACTTTTGTTTACAGAATGCGCTTTGGAGGAAATGGGGGGCGTGAACAAGTAACAAAACGTGTAGCTCAGCGTGTGATGTAAACAGTGATGTGAGAGGGAAGCCGCGGCTGGTCAGTCCTTCTGTGATTCTCTCGTAAGTTGGCCCGTTCTTCACCGTCCCCGTCACTTGACGATTAATGGCCTCTTCGTTTGTCAGGACAAGGAGGGCGCGCAATTCCTTGTCTCCCCAGTTGCTCATCTTTACAGTGTCTGTCAGGTTTGCGTTTCCCTCTTGCTACTAGCTGCTCGCTAATTCCTGCTATCAGCTGTTTCCTGTTTATCCACTGCCAGTGGGTCGTATGTGCGGCGTCATCAACAGCTCCTCCCACAAGTCTTCAACAGCCCCTCCCGTTGTTGAAGGCTGCCTCGGTCTGTTTAAACTAAAAGAGTTCTACCCTACGAGGTGGAAAATTGGGCGTCTCGGATCCACTCGCCAATCCGGCTCGGTGTGTCTAAGCACTCGCAGCTTGCGGGCAAAACGGCCCAACATTCGCCAAAAATGTGGCAGTGTAAAAGGGGCTATAGTGTGAAACCACCTCTGATTTTCCCATTTTTATGGGTAGCTTAACATGCCAGCGTGCTCAACGTGCCATTGGTGGCAAAGGTTTTGTGTTCCAGACCCGCGTGATATAGAATGAGTGTCTTATACCAACTCAGGATGTGCTGTTTAAATAAGACACATGACTTTAAGGTTTTTTGATAATTATGGTAGCCTGCTGTGCTTATGGACCCTCCTTTATTTCTCATTAAACTTTCTCCTCATTCTTTTTACATCTTCTACCTTTTCCTCCTTCTCTGTCTTCCTCATCAAAATGCCTGGCCCTGACTCACTGCTCCGCAGCAGCTATAATTACATTTTATTTTGTAAAACTCCAAAATTGATTACCCTGTCAGGGAAAAAACAATTGCAGAATAACGTCTTTGTTGCTACTTTCCAACTTTACATCTTTATGAGCAATATAGATTTCAAACAAATGCGCTGCACGCTATAAATCAAAAACTTTGACAAATGCTTGGATTGTGTATAATATAGAGTGAGGTTTGATGATTTTGATTGTGTGATGATGGTTGAAGACATTCAGACAACCCAAAAATGCTTCATTCACCTGTCAGTTAAAAGTAGAATGATTTACCAGACTCTGTTCATCTGGAGAAGAACCTTTACTTGTAAAAATAAAGTGTTTTTTGGGAGGATTTTGTTATGCTGTGTTTCAGAAGGCTGTCATAAAGGTTGGCAAAAGGAAACACAAATATTTCTAATTAGTATAAATAAAATTGTTTGGGAATAAGACAATAAGAACTATATTTTCCCAGTGTAGTGCTTCATGTCTGCACAAAAGCTCACCAGCCAGGTGTTTGTTCAGTGATCAGTTGTTACCACTGGTTACCGTTCCTTTGAAACTACGCCGAGAGCAAACATTTCATCCAGCATGCTGGGCTATAAGGGGCGAGCAATTTCTTATTCCTTTAACAGCTCTTTCATCGTTATGTACACCATGTTTTGTGGCCTCTTTTGAATGCCCAGTCCTTTCTCACACTTAAGACGCACATTTTTTTTCCAAAACAGACTGAATAATTTAGTTTTTAAGTGGAGTTGCCCTGAAATCAAAGAGTGAGCTTGTCTGGGGTGCTGAAGTGCCTTCTGTATGACCATGTTAGAACTGCTTTCTGTCAACTCAGTGTAGAGCGCTTAAAACTCATTTTGCAAGAGTTTCATCAGTCATGCATAATTTTTCTTTGATGCACATGGCCAACGACGGTGAGTAATGTTAGCTTGATTTTAATGCGAGTGACAAGGTTTTTCTTTGCCCGAAGATACCTCAGGCTGATAGCCTTCTGGCATTTAAATGGCTTTACTGTTTTCACACTTTACCGCGTCCTCCTGTTTGTCTTATTGGATCATATTTTTGACTGTTAGATGAGAACATGAATAAGCTAAACAGCGAAGACATGTCTTTACATGTACATGCCACAGTGCTTGAATCCATTTTTGCTCCCTGAATGTGTTTGATATGTAAAATTCAAGCATATCATTATGTTAAGCAAGAACTTCAAGCCATTTCAGTAACACAGGAATAAAAGCTATGTGTGCTGTCACCGCACTCAGAGGTGAGCTAGTTGAGACAGTCAGCTCGCTCTGTGACTTTGAGAAGTTCTACAAGACCTTATCCAGTCACGCTCTGGACTAAGCTGGATGTGAACGATTTGAGGCAGACAGAGATATCATCCATCAGCCACTTCACCTGGGTCTAATGGCTTGCCGCAGACAGGCATGTTTGACTCCGTGTTTGATGTGTGCATATCACATACCCACCTACTCTTTTTATGTCAGAATATCAGCAGGCAGCACAGTGTCAGGGCTCACAAATGGATTTTCTAATCCACTTGTTTGCTGGAAGTTCTTTCAACCCCCAGTTTTGAAGCGCAAGCCAAAAATGTACTTAAACACAAGCATTCTCTTAGACTCCTGTCTGTCTCACCCCCCAGCTGTCATTGTGTGTTTTGACTGGCTAAAACATTTCCGTTGCAGAGAGAAAAAGATGCAGGCAGGAGAGGCGAAGGACATCAGGAAAGCTCAAATAATGAGATGTCAAGGAGGGCAGACCATAATTGTTAATTACATTTATTCCAGTGCTTTTGGAATGCAGCCATGATGCTTTCAGGAATATAAAGTGGTGTCCTCAACATGTTCCAGGTTCAGCCTTTTAAATGGGTCTAAGCGATCAGTACTGAAATTCAATAAGTAGTGCCCTATACCAATCTGCAGACATGGCCATATAAGGAACAAAGACAGACGTTTAAAAGCAGGATAGATAAAGTCTCAGCAGCGTTGCACTAAATGAAACACCAGCTTTGTTAGAATGTCGGCCGACCTGCCAATGTGCTATTAGTCAACTCCTGACATACACAAAAATGTTTCTCCATTAGAGAGGAGTTGGAGCTGCATGGGTCAGCAGGACAGGGCTTAATAGTTTGACATAGTGTACATCAAACTGTTTTATGTCAACTGGAAATCACTCCCAGTGTGTTTGCTTAGACTGGGTCATGTTTGCTTGTGCTGCTCTTTAATTGACAGATTTAGTGACCTTTCCTCAACTTCTTACCTCCGCTTGAACCGTTGCTGCCAAGTCTGAAGGCGGTGATGGTCACTTTTCATAACATCTGAAGGCAATTAA
Source organism: Epinephelus fuscoguttatus (assembly GCF_011397635.1). NCBI lineage: Eukaryota > Metazoa > Chordata > Actinopteri > Perciformes > Serranidae > Epinephelus > Epinephelus fuscoguttatus. The sequence continues at coordinate 35,414,238 of NC_064766.1, forward strand.
AATGTGCCGGACAAGACCGGCCTGTGAAGTCTGGAGTTCACGAGCGTCCCATCATGTCAGTGCTCTGTGATTCTCTCATGCCTGTTCTCTTATCTCAAAGACTTGCGTAGCCAGACCTATCTCCACAGTGCTTTGTCAGCACTAGAGGAAAGTCTGAAAGCACCCATTATCTTTCTGCCATAGAGGAAAAAATAGTCTGGGTTGTTCACAGTCATCTTGGGTTGCGCTAAGCCTAGGATGCAGCTACAGTGCCTTTGCAAAATGGTAGCACTTAGATAGTAGAAAGAGAACACTGGCAATGGTCCCATCTCCCATCCAAAAAATAGAAAAGTGTTTTTTGTAGGGCTGGACCAATTAGTCATAGCTTCAAAGCTTTAATCATAATGTCAACATTGGAACTCTAAATCAACCCTCTAATGCTGTGCTGCTTTTTAATTTTTTTTTAATGTCTGATGGGGTTGTAACGGTGCATCCATCCTGAACAGTTCAGTACAGGACATTCGGTTCAGTATGCCAACAGCATTCGATACGCCCTGTGACCCAGTCAGTCCAAATATTTCTGCTTCTTGCACATGTGGAAGAGAAATGCTGGAGGTGGACTTTTCCCTGGGAAGTCTTGCTAGTGTGCTAGTTTCTGTCTGTCAGCTGTAGCATGCTCGTTGGCTTAGCCCCGTTAACCGGGTTAGACAAGCTTAATGGACAACCATTTGTGTCTAAATGTATGCCGACATCGTCAACTAAAGTCAGGTACATCAATTGCGTTTTCTGTCCACTAGATGGTGATGAGGGTTTTTTTTTTTTTTTTCTAATGAGGTCAGCAGACGTCTCAGTGAGCAGTATTTGGCAGGAAGTTCATCAAAACAAAGATGGAGGCACCAAAGAAAGAAGATCAGACATCACCTTACACTCCACCATCCAGAGGTAGTGTTAGCCACTGATAACCAAGCTAACGCTAAACCCACTCCGTTGAAAGATCAACCAACACTGGACACACTTAGCTTGACAAAACGACCATCCAGCTCTGAGACAGCGAAGACAATAACACAGTCCATTGCCTACTTCAGGTTTAAAGATCTGAGTCCATACAGTGTTGTTGAAAATGGAGGCTTTTGTTACATGCTAAAAACAGTGGAACCCAGGTATGTGACTCCATCCAATGTTTTTTCTCCACAGACAAAGTCCTACTGGGAATGAGACTTAAGCCTAGTTCACATTACAGGATTTTCACCCTGATTTTGCGTCATGGAGACTATCGTAATCTTTTGAGTGTTCATACCTGGCGATGTGTGTTTCTGTCATTGGAAGTCTCGCCAACTGCGTTACGACCTGTGTGTGCACACCACAAGATTTCTCCACCGAGCCCACACCGACAGAGCCCCAGATAATGCGGTGACGTCACCAGACTATGTTTTTTAACATCGTAAAGGCATGGATATTCTTCCCAGTGTTGACTCAGATCTGCCTCCAGGGCCTGGGTCCAAACACAACGCACTCCATTGATGCCGCCATTTTTGCTGTTCCTTGCCGGCTTGACTCAGTGTTGCCAGATCTTGGGAGATAAATAAGCAACCAGGGCTATGGAAACAAGCCCAAAAGAGGCGACGGATATATATAGAGAAAGGCGACGTTTAGAGAGCAAGCCCAAATAAGCAACTCCACTTTAGAAACAAGCCCAAAAAATCACAACATGCGACTACCAATATTTGGAAGTGACTTCACAAAAAAAACAAGCCCAAAGTCACGGCTAATAAGCGGACCTGGCAACCCTACAGCTTGTCCTCCTCACATTTCTTCTGTCCTCCTGCGTGCTGACGTGGGCGTTATCCCGCCTCTCATTGGCTGACACTCTTTCTCAGTCGTGTCAGACTTCTCCAGTTTTCTTGCATGCCAGATATCTAATCCTAGTCGCAGACAAGGGGGCGACTTGCTCGTAGGCTTGTTCACACATGAGGACTCGTCATGGCAGACTATCTGCCGACTCACCTCCGACCCAAGATAGCTCTCAAGATCCTCTGCAACGACAAAATCGCAGTGAAAATAATGTAATGTGAACTAGGCTTTACTAGCACAGGTTCAAAGTGTGGGCCTGCTGCGGTGGACCAACAGGTTGGGTATCCGAGGTTTCCTCCTGGTTAGTGGTGTTGGTGGTAAGAATGCAAAACAATTGGGATATCTGCTGTCCACTTGCAGTAGACTGTCCTGATGAGATAGCCTGATGAGGCGATCTAGCTGCAATTTTAAAAAAGAACTCAATTAATCTCTTGTTTTAGTTTCCTTAAATTGAGGATTTTGTTCAAGAGTTTTTTAGTTTTTTAGAGTGACGATGTCATAAAATATGTTGAAAGGTGAGTCCTTGTCCACACGGGGTGCAGCCAGCCTTCCACTGCAAATTCAGTTTCTGTTTAAACCCAGTATTTCTGGGACACAACAGGAGCCCACAGCAGAAAATAGACTGGTAGCATTACACACAGGAGGTCCTACTGGGAATGAGACTTACCAGCACAGACGCACAGGTTGGGTAGCCAACATTTGCTCCTGGTTAGTGGTGTTGATGGGAAGAACGCAAAACAACGGTGATATCTGCTGCCCTTGTTAGCTAGTTAACTCCAATGCAAAAACCAAGCTAGCTCATGTTAGCAGTGGACCATAAATGATATTTATTCGTCAAAGAATGTTGATTTAATTGAAAAAATAAGGCCTAACTAATTTAACGTATTGGTTTCTTGAAATTGAGCATTTCGTTCAAAGATTATTTTTAATTATTTTTTGTTATGACGTCATAAAATATGGCAAAAGACATGCAAAGCTTCATTGGAAAACCTCAACAGAAGCTTCGAATGTGAATAAACAGACACAAGGTACAGCCCTAGTTTCTTGTTAGAGCTTGCTGAGCACTCTGCCAGCCTGCTGCCTTAATTGAATTCTAAATAGAAACTGTCAATCATTTCTACTTTTCTGTCACTCCAAATGCATGGTTGCTGCAATAAAGACATAGACTCAGGCGAACTACAAACAAGGCTCTGTTTGGTATCAACACCCCTCCTTTTTACACACATGCACCAGCACATCCTCTGTTGTACATATACCTTCTTAGTTTTACTTGCCACCCCCAAACCATCTGCTGTCAGACATCGGTAATTAGTTTTATGGTGTTCTTGGCAGCCAGAGTATGGCTTCACGATAATTACCCTTTTATTGTTTTGTATTCTATTGTTAATGTTGTTGTTGTTTCGTGGCTTGTCCTAATTAAAAGTTTGGAGCTTTGCAGAATTAACACAGGCTGCCCTTTTTGTCCTCCTAAATTGCTTATCCTGCAAAGCTAACATTAAAGGATATGATGGATGGAGTGTATGACAAGAGCAGATATGGTGTGGGACGGTAAAGTCTCTCAGTAATGGAACAGACTAAATCCCTCTGTTTCCACAAACCGTAATGACTACGAGGTTTACAGGTTGCTGACACTTTTTTCTCAGAGGAGAAACTATCATTACTGTTTTTCTTCAGTAGTCTTGTCTTACAACCCCGAGTATTTCAGGTGGTGGAAACAACCAGTGTCTCCCCTCTTCAGCTTCCTTTCACATTCCTCTTATTCCTCCCGCTCTGCCATCCCCTGGGTAAAGTACGAGTCGATATTCTCCCTGCTTCTCTCACCGTGCTGTTTGTTTTAATGGCTTTTAAGTTGACTGGTGGTCAGAGCCGGCTTTCTCAGGCCTCAAATGTGTTGTCTAAGAGGTCTCTGGTGCTGAACTCTGGTCATCGTCGCAGCCAAATCCACTTAGACACAAACCAATAAGCTCTCACATTCAACAGCACACATTAACCTGAAGTAAAAGCTCTCTAGATTAAATGGAGGGCTTGACCGAGGCAGCAGGAAACGGACTCTATCTGGTATTGACGGACACAAACCCATCTTGATCCTTTAGGTACAATTTCTTTATTGATCATACAGATTCAATCAATCAAATTTTTTGTATTTTAACTTGACATAAGCTCAAGAACAGGGTTAGATGATGTTGACAGTGAGGCCCGACACGACAAGTGATGATGTTTAACTGCAATAAAACCTCTAACTTATATTGATTACATTTTCTTTCCCCCCTGTATTGTGTTTTACCATTTACAAGAAAGATTTTATATTGAACAATGCTGCATGTCACAGAAAATAATTTGTCAGCTCTGTATTTTGCCTTGATTATTAAATCATAGACTCCAGAGAAATGTTATTTCCATTTAGCTTTCAGCCTTTCTTTTTTGCACAATTGCATGCCATCGGCAGTATGCTGTGAAGCAGCGAGGGGTATGTATGATACAGTCTGACTGACTGATTACTAGATCTTTAAATCCCTGTTTTACCAGAAGTTTGGGAAAGCAATCAAAACTGGCTCAGCCTCTCGCTATCTCGCACTCTCTGTTCTGTACATTTTCAAAACAGTGCAATATTACTGCAAGAAAACACACCATTTTCTCTGATGTGAAAATGACAGGATGACTTATGTCCATGTGGCGCGCAGGAAATATTAAAGCTGTTTTTCACTCAGACATGAAACATAGACACTTCTGCCCGTAACATTGAAAGTCATATGTAAATGTTTCATTGAGAATTGGTTGAGGCCCGTGATTTTTAACTATGACATAACGATGGAGGCGGTCAGCTGTCACTACAGCTTACATCAGAATGTCAGGACAACCTTGGTGATCCTGTGGTAAAACATTTATCTTCTTAAAAAGGTGGCCGGACCATTTTAACCACTAAAATATTAAAGTGAGCAGAGCACAGTGAAAGTAGCCAAAGCTGTACTCAACCTAAGAAAAAATTGTCGGATGAAATTCTACCTCCTCTTCAACCAATTGATTTGTCAGTGGGGGAAAAAATATCATCACATTATCTCTAGATTAACCAAATCGACCACAGTACTCTACCTGGTAGCGTTGTGCATCCACCAAAGTGTTTTTTTCCTGTCACAGAGCTCAATATTAACGTTATCCTGCATCAAATAGAATGCCACATGCGCTTGTCCAATCGAGCAAGTGAAAAATAAATGTGATGTCGAAATAATAGGAAAAAAAACCCCTGTGTACTTTATCACTCAGAAGCTTTGTGATCTAGCCTTGGATGGCGGTGCCTTTATGAGACTTTGTGAAATAACTTAAGAATGATAAATCCAAAACCGAATGTGTTCTGTGATTATTTATCAATTTTATCGATTAAAAATTCATTCAATCATTGTCCGTAACTGCTTATCCTGTTAGGGGTCGCCTAGAGGCTGGAGCCTATCCCAGCTGACATTGGGCAAGAGTTGGGGTACATCCTGGACAGGTCACCAGACTATCATAAGGCTGAGACATAAACCCCGTTTCCACCAAACACTTTTGGTAAAGTACCTTTGGAACCCTAAGTAACCCTTCAGATGTCGTACAGTATTCTTATATGTGAGCGGGGTTGTCCGTTCAGCACTCACTGCATTTCCTCATTATTGGTGACACAGATGGAAATCTGCGCCTTGTATATCGTCCACAGAACGAGGCTGCACGCTGAAATTTTCAGAACAAAATAAAACAGGCTGCAGCGTATGTGTGCTTTTTGTCCTTGTAGGGCAAGCTCAGTGGTTTATCGTTGCCAGTGCTCAGAGGAGTGGCACTCCAGTGAATAAAGTTATTTTTTACTCAGACAAATGAGTTTTACTAATAAAACTCTCCACAGTATGAACAGTGGTTACATGAGCCTCAAAACAAGCCACAACTCAGCCCTGAGCAGAGTGACCATCCTCTATTGACCAATCAACGGACTGCTGTTCACAGCTCCACCTTTTAGGGCCTGTCCTAATACCCACACTTCCCCTAGAAATACCCACTTGCACTTAGTTGTGCGCGTTCATGTTTAGGCTAATAGTGTCCCAAAACAGAATTGAGGTAGTGGAAGTGGTTTCCAACACTTAAAACTTGCCCTAGATTCCAAGGGAGCCCTGACCCACACTTTCAGTGAAGTGGAAGATGAAATTTCCCAGAACACCTTGTGAAGTCAGCAACTTCGGCAAGTTCTGGAAAACAATTTGTTACTGTATGATTGGAATGTAGACTATACAAACAACAGATGGTTGGACTAGCGCAAACTCATCAGCAACTCGGTTGAACATAGCGTCAAAATATTTAAACAAATCGACTTACTTGAACAAAATCGATCAGAACTACAAGATGTCGTAGGCGCCTCCTGTTGTCAGCATTTCTTCTCCGTTGATTCATCAGACGGAGAAGAATAAACATAGCACACGCCACAACACAAGCGCTGGAGCCGGCATTTTCATTGCATCGCTACTACGCGTGACGTATGCCTGCACGTCGGCCATGCTGATTTGCATGAAGTGGTGTCCCATTTCTTAGGGAAAGATCTCTACCCTAATATTTCTCACTTCCCTCATCAAGGGTCATCTCGCAAGGAAGGCACTTAATACCAAGTGGAAGATTTAAGGGGTAGAAATGGGACAGGCCCTTAGTACCAGATCTGTGTGCCAGGTACCCCAACAGAGGGGGGACCAAAAATGGGGATGGTACAGAATGGTTCCATTGGTACCATCCACAACTTTTCGCATTGGAAACATAAAAAAAGTGTACTGAACTGATCTGTACCGTACTGCTCGGTGGACACAGGGCTATAGAGACAGACAAAGATTCATGCTCACATTCACACCTACCTATGGGCAATTCAGAGTCACCATTCAACATAACCTGGATGTCTTTGGACTGTTGGAGGAAGCTGGAGAACTCAATTAAGTTGAAAAGTGTTTGCCTTTGGGTAAAATGCTGTGCTGTCAAACCTCACATAAATGAACAATTGCCGAACAATTTGCTTTTTTCGATGGGGAAAAACCACTTTGACCATATGAAAGCAAATCCAGTGATTGTCTGAAAAGTGAGAGTTTGGTCAGACCAACCATTCAACCAGCTGAGCAGAAGATGTCCGCCCTAAAGACGCAAGATGTACCCACCAAAGTCTGACTAGCAACCACATACAAATCTCTTTCCTCCTAATGAATGGCCGCCAATTATCATAATTAAATTGTAGCAAAGTAGGTGAGAAATGATGAAAGACTTATCAGTAAATATTAATAAATGATTACTGGACCGTTATCTGAGAAATTAAATAGGCTACTTACTGTGAATCCTATTTGACCTTCTGTGAATTTGATTATGCATCCCAGATCCTTAACACAAATTCATTAGGAGGATGGTTTTTGCTAAAGGTTGGTGCTAAATGAAGTTTCTCTCTCTACTGAGCAGGAAAACACAAATTTATTTGATCATTTTCATTTTACCACATTTTTCTTTTTCCTAATTACCCAAGTTTAAGTTTGCTTTTGCATTACAGTCTATGTCTTAACTTAAATGTCACGGCATTACATATTTACTCTGGCTAATGGCCTGTGCTGACAAGAGAGAGGGGGCACCGCTATCTCTTTATTTAACACACGGAGTGTAATGATTTGCGCTCAGTGGGGGCTCTGGTGAGGGCCGGACATCTCAGTCTGTTTCCTTTAATAGGGCCTGTCTCCAGTGATTAGGGATTGTTGACAGGCGAAGTTGTAGTGCCTAGCACCAGACGGAGCGTTCAGTTTCTTTTCCCCGTTTATTAACACCTTCCTCAATCCGTGTTTACGACAAAGTACTAGCCTACACACACACATGCTCAAATCAACACACACATACTTTTGCTCATTATGTCAAATATCAGATGGTGAAACAAACTTTGTCAAGTCATGGGGGAGAGCTTGGCTGCCTTCCCTCCAATGCCTGCCGAAACTTCTGGGTCTCAGGGCCCGCACTGGCACTAGCACTCCAGCTCTCTCATCATTACACCGTGGTTCACAGCACAGGATCAGTAGTTTCTATCCCGATCCAGGCTGGAACCAAACTAATTAGCCTGTCATTCCTATTCTCTTGTCTTTGAGGCTGCTGGATTTTCTGTGATTAGTTTCTTCCATGTCATTTCTAAAATGGTTCATAGGCCGCAAACCCTTTTCTGTCTAAATTAATCAACAGCATCCTTTCTTCTTCTGGTAAAAAAGGCCAGACCTTGAGCAAATTGTAAAAGGATGTCTCTGCCTCAAAGTTTTTTTTTTCTTCTCCCTTCAATAGACAAAGAAGCCTGATTCTCTTTTTCATATCGTGGCCCTGTGACAGTCAGCTCCTCTTCTCCCATCGTCACCCCCTCTCTCTGGAGATCACACCCAGGTTCACTCAGGGCGCATAACACTTGGCTGCTGGAGGTTGGAATTGAACTACACCTCTGACCTGTGCTTGTACACGAACCGTACAATCATAATATAACAGACGATGCATACTGAATAGTTATGTCTTCCTCTGGGTGCTGAAGGCTAAATTAATTTGTATGAAAGTCAAGGATAACTAATGGGCAGCCCGGACAAATAATACAATAAGAGCCCTCTTATTCCTCAGTAATTTAAACACACAAGGCATATTTGATTATATATTCCTGCCAAATGCATACTCATCCCCATATGCAAAAGGGGACCTAATGGCATACTAATGCACAGTGTTAGCCATTATGCATGAACCGTTTCAGCCTAAGCCACCATGAAAGCCAATCAAACCATAGCCCTCCAAATTCCACAGTGTGCCTTATTTTTCAGAACAGTTTATTCCTCTGAAATCAGCAATTAATTGCACAGAGTTAATTGCAGACTGAACCGCCAATGACCTCAGCTGCACTGTTGCTGCAGTGTGTACACCCTGACAGAAGAGTACAATAGATGTACCAGGAAGAAAGGATGTGCTCAGAGGATTACTCTAGGCTCTCCTGTGGCAACTAAAGCTGACATGTGATTTCTGAAGATAGCACCTGACCAAAATAAAGAAAAGCTACAAAAAAAACAAAAACAAAAAAAGCACATTAAGGTTGTATCCATCAGTGTGGACTGAAGTTAAGACCACAAAGCTTCACTCTTCAAAGACATTCTAAGCTCTGGAAGTTTGACCCAGCTTTGTCACTATCCATCATATATGGTCATTAACCCGTGACACATGGCAACCATCTACCAATCATCCATCGTCATAAATCACTTTGTTCCATGAAACAATACCATTTCTACACCTTACAATGCAATCACACAGGGGAGCGAGGAAATCGTTGCAGGCACTCACATCGTCCTCTGAAAGCAGCCAAGCAAGGAGCTGCTGCTCATCACATGATTTTTGCATAGCCAGCTCCAGTGCATGAGCCCATGTTAGCTGATATGGGCTGGCCCATGTGCATGCTAGCTCTAGCCTTAATTGGCTATGATTATAACTAATGGCTATAATGATGTACATTTTCTCCCCAGCAGGACACTGCAATTAGGATCAAGCAAATTCAGTATCTCCTCAGGCAGTCCCTGAACCCTCTTTCTCCAGCAGCCTATTTAGCCAAACTGGTGCATGTGTGCACATGTACAATATGTGAGGGGGGAGTGAGAGTCTGTACCACTGTTGGGGGTGTAATGACACAGAGAAGTCACATTTCCGTTCATACCCTGGTTTAGAAGTCGTGACGTACTTTGGTACGGGTTCGGAAAAATCAATGCATAAGGACAATGTTTTTTTGCATGTATTTTGAGCTGACAGTAGTGCAAGTGTCAAAGACAGACAGACTGAAGTGTCTGTCTAGCAATGTGAGCTACTATGGTGAACTATTTTCATTATAAAAATAAGGAAAAATTCAAACATTTCTGTATTACACTGTAAAGACATTTCCGCAGGTCACAAAAGGCTCATAAAAAATAAAATGATAGAATAATAAATAATAAAAATGTGTGCATTAAAAGAGTGTTACAGTCAGTTCCCCCTTGGCTATATGTCAGTGTCATTGCCAGTTGCTTTATTAATCGTTTTATCATGTTCTGATTTCGCATCCTGCTTCAACAAAATGTTTTAAACCATCTGCACAAAGAGTTTGACATGCTCCTGACCAGAATTAAGATTTCTTTGTTTACTTATTGTTGTATTTATTGACATTATTTTGATTGTAATTGTTTTGAATCTACCTCAGATTTGTTAAATATTCCGCTGTTTGGCAAATGTTTGTCATATTCTGACAATGAATAATAGTTTAAACCACAATCAACCATCTAATATCTTCAACTGTCACTCAGGGGTAAAAGTCAGGCTTTTGACTTGAAAAAAAAAAGTGATTTGAGAACTTTTTTTATTGTAATCGTAAGTGCTAAATCACACACATCGTTAAGGTCACATGTGAGTCGATGACAGTTTAAACTCTGAAACTCAGAGCTCACATGCTAACTTAACAACTCTGTAAGGGTAGCCTGGAAATCCAGACTCAAATCTAGAAAGATTTTGAGTGTGGCCCTCACCGATACACCACTAATTGACTGCACGCAATTGGATAGCACGATGGCCAATCAGAGCAAAAAAAACAAGGTGACATATTCATTGCACTAAGCCCCGTTTGTTTGTGGGGCTAACTGATATATTATGCTTTTGCCATATCCCGTTGGCAAAACAGCAAAAACATCCTTCCTGGAAGCGAAGGCTTCTAGGGCAGTCTTCTGCTCCTCTCTCAAGGAAAAAGATTAGTGCAGTTGGCTTAGCGTTTCTTCCATGGACGCGGCCCTTCGGCAGCTGCCATCTTGGCTGTTTACTTTTCGACTCTTACGGCGCAGTGCTGTCCTCATCATGTTACGCCCGCCCAGAGCTCACCTCTGACTGATCTGATTGGTCCGATAGGCAATTCAGCGGGCTCTGCTTGTCAGGGCCAGATCCCCGTGCAGTGCAAATTCGAATTTGCTGGGAGCGGGGCATCTGGATTTCCAGGTTACTGTAAGGGTTCACGCGCACACAGAGTTTAAAGCCTGCGACTTGCCTCTTGGATGAGAGGTGAAACGCCTTCAAGAACCTCAAGCAAGTCCAGTTGGCCACGATACAGCACTTAGGATTACCATGACCTGGATGACTGAGAATCTTCACCGACATTTTTCATCATGATAACATTTATACCCATATTGCCCAGCATTTGGTATGAACAGCATACGGCTAAAAGTTTCCGGGCTGAACTGTGAACTTTGGTTCCACATCACGTGCATCAGTGACCCCTGAACCATGATGGCTTGGCATGAAGAAAAACTGTTACAGCCCCGACTACCATGTCTATAACATAACATATTTTACTTTAAGATGTGTTGACTGATCTTTCACTCATCACAAAAAGACTTAAGATTGTTTCTGACAAACTAAACTAATTAAAAAACAAATTTGCCTCGACACTTCTTCCCTGGAAACCCTCGTAGGATGCTATTTTTGCTCACAATAAATCCATCCTTTGTGAAACTGGTAATAAGCAGTGTTTGTTGACACAGAGGTGTTTTAATTTTCAAGGCTGTAGGCTATTATGGTGTTGTGCTGGATTGCTATGTTTCCAGTGTTTTATTCCTTCGTGTGTGAAAATAGTAATGGAGAACATTTTAGAAACACCGCTGACCTAACCCTGCATATTAACAGCGAGTGTGAAAAGAAACATGTGCAAACATGTGCTGTAAGGATTGCTGCAACTTTGTTGATCATAGATGACTGCATAATTCATCAAACAAGACTCGCCTCTGGTAAAACTCTCCACCCTGCAGCTTTCCAAGTTGTTTTTTATTTTATTATTTCATAAAATAGCAGTGAAAACCTCTATCAGTTAAAATCACATCAGCTTTCCAGACGCTATTTATCACCTTGGGCCAGTTACACTGTGTGCCTGATTCAGATTGTGTTCACTTTAAATCAATTTGTGTCTTTGGTAAATAGTAACAAACCTGTACCTTAGAGTTGACATGCTGCCTTTAACATTAACGTTGCCATGGTTACCGGGGTCCTGAGGTCTCATAGTAGTGGATGTGCATTTTACGCCATAAGAAAAAAAGGGGCTTTACTTTAAGCTGTATCTCTTTCCTGCTTCAGACTTTTGTGCAAATTATAAACACACACACATATGCACACATTGTGCTCGTCAAATCAAGCCACGTCTCCATGGAAACTAGAGTCGAATAAAGAGATTGCCTTAATCACTTGATAAGTAGTACAAACTCGGCTCTATTCTGGCCAAAGACATTCACTTTCTAATATGATTTCAAATTTAGTGTGTGAAATATGTGAAGCCATTTCATTCTATTACCCAGAGTTATACATGGTGACATCTGGGACAGCTCTCCAATATGTTGTACTTGGGGTTAATTAAAAATGTAATGGTCAAGTCTGTATTTCTAATAGAGCCGACAGGAGCTCATAATTCATTCAGATTGATTAGATATTAAACCACTGGTCTGTAGAACCAGTAGTCAGAGATGACTATATGAAACAATTATCCCTGAATCAGTGCGGGAGATGCCCGTTGCTCTGATTGGGACGTGGATGGAAATCTAAGGCAGCAACAAGAGCTTGTTGAATCTGTAACCATTCAGAATTAGAGTATTACAAGATGCACCGGCAATGATGTTATGATAGGATTTTAAAATAAAATTCTAATTTGTTTGGATTGTTTGGAAATTAAGCCTTGGTAAATGTTCCTAACAACATCTGGAGTTTAGACTTGCAGCATGTGTGTGTGCAGCACGAAAGACTGAAAGCCTAAACTGAAAATGAAGCCTTTTACCTCGTCACACAGTTCCTATTGTGTAATATTCTTAATAGATATCTGTGTTCTGCACAAGCATGTGAGTGTTTCATTTGAGGGACTCAAAGAACTTTGTTTTATGCAGTAATAATTAAGGCTGAAGCTTTGAGGAAAATGTGTAATTATGTTTTTTCTGACAGTCATTGTGACTGTTAAGCTCCAGGCTTGTATTTACTCACCACTATTTTCATATCAGGCCGATGACCCCTAGTGATACTGAGTTACTGAATTTATCTTGTACTGTTGTGATATTACTAATTGGACAAAGCTCTGTACATTAAACTGGCAGACTGTACATTTTCAAATACACACCAGAAGTCACCTCATAGACGCTGCAGTGTTTTTCTTTGCATTGTTCGTACACAAGTGTGGAGTCTCTCCTGAGAAGGTAACATATGTGATTTACTGCTTTATATTAGTGCACAGAACACAAGCCGTGATTGATGTGCCAGTTTCAGCCTATCTCGAGCCATCACTAAAAGAACTACACAGGCTCTATCTGTGTTTCCCATCCCTGTCCCCCGAGGCAGCGCTCTGATGTGGATGAAGTGAAGAATTATCACTGTGGGGGGAAAATGGGCACCTGCCTATACGTACTGTACCTTCATTGCATTTCTTTTTCAGTGCTGGTGGTATTTATCTGCATTAAAAGACTGAAAATGACAGGAAGAAAGAAAAATATAAAGACAGAATTTCTCCCTCTCACATGAAGTAATCTTTCAGAGCCTTGACACAACTTAATAATGAGGTGGATGTGAACCTAACACCAATCTAACAGATGCAGATAAGCTCGCATGGAGGCTGAGATAATTCTGCATATGTTTTCACACTTGCTCACCTTTATTAATTATAACACCTTTGAAACATCTCTGTGGAAATGCAATAGTGTAAATATAGTCTTGCGTCACTGTATAATTTTCAACCATGCTAATCAGGAGTCTGATAAATGAGAGGAGCAGATGTAGATCTTTGCAGGGCGATATCACTTTTCCAGAAAATGCAAAGCTTTATTGTGAAGGCAAAAAGATAACTTATTTCATGTGAATACAGCTTAACACATTTCTCCTCTGTGTCTCAATGACTTAGTCGTGAAGGCTGACACCCCTGAGCGGAGTGGTTTCTTCTGGTAATGAGTCATGACGAGCACATCTCCAGTCAAATCTTATTTTGGTGAAAGCTATCATTTCCCTCTGTCCAATTGCTGGAATCAAAGAGAGAAGGTATCAGAGGAAAAAAAGCAGTCGAACTTCCTTGGCTGAGCCTCTGAATTGTTATTATGCAGAAGGGAACAAACTGCAGCACTATAGTCAGTGAAGCCTGGATGCAGGGAATCACCTAAAACCACCCAAAAATCTTTTTTTCTGTCAGTAAAAATACCGGTAGGAGTGGACGAACGTGGCAATTTCAGAGAAATTAAAATAAAAACCATCATTCAATCAAGAAGTGAAACACATCTGCAGCACTTGAGCTGTAAGTGCCGATATCTGAAGAAGACAGGGGAGGAAACACTCCTGCCAATTTGCTGCATCCTATGAATACCAAATTAATATAGTAAATAAATTATGCAAATAAATGAATCCGTCTGTCTTCATTTAGATTGAGATGAGAGCATCAGGAAAATAAAACGAAGATCTGATTTTCAGATGGAGAGCTTCAGAGGTGATACTTTTTGTCTTATGGAGCGTCTTAATGTGGTGAATTAATGAGCGGGGATTATATGCTATTCTGTATTTTACAACAATCTGCTCAGTGATGTGTTTTATGCCACCATACACAACGTTTTGCCTCTTTATACATCTGCATTTTTTCTATAAACTAAGTCATTTGCATCCAGTGTAGTTAATGGAACATAAAATGTCCATTTTAATGCAATTTCCTGATGGATGACTCAGGATGAAACTCAAAAACATGTTGATAAGGGAAAGTGAATTGCCGATTTGTCGTTATATACAATGTCTTGCAAGTTTCTCCTAAACATCTTAAAATTAAACTTTAACAATCCCTTTAGGGAAAGTGTGAACAAGTTGCATAATGTGGCTTAAATACTTAAATTTGTAAGGTGAATAAGGAAACTGGCGACGGTGTAACGATGTAAAGAAAGTGTTTCAGTTTTTATCACACACACAATTACTTTGTTATATTGAGACGGGGAGAAAATTAAGGATAAAGTATCTGAGCAACAACAAACAGCCACAGTCAGGTTGTAAAGTCAAAAAAGTTCCTTTTGCCCATTAAAACAAAATTTAAGAAGACAGATGTCCTTCTTGCACAGAGCTTGGTTTTGAAGTGTGAATGAATTAATTGAATTTTGTCTCACTTGTGACTTAATTGTGTTAATAAGACAGACAGTTCCAGTCCTTGATGATGATTGGCTGAGCCATGATTGAAGCAGTTGTAAAACACTCACACAGCTGTGACCATGACACAATTTCAGTAGTGCTGCTCCAGTTAGTTACCTGTTGTCATGTGGGACGCAGCGCTAAAGAGGGCCACCGCTAACCAAAGCCCGATCATTCATCATCCGCCTGAATGAGAACAGTCGGAAGTGACGTGCACAACGATGTTATTCCATTAATGCACAAAAAAACAATAAGATGTCATGGAAGAAACAAAGACTATCGGGATTTATGTCGTTGTTTTATGTTTTATCTCCATCCAAAGCGCACAAACTACCTCAACACCTTACAGTAAAACTTCAGTTAGTAACCCGGGCTATTATTTGCTTTAATCACTAGCCCTTTTTAAATAGGAATTGTGCAAATTTGCAGGAAAGCCCAATCAGTCTTTTTTCAGCATTGGCAGTATAAAAACAAAATCAGGGAGTGCAGCAAAATGCCGCCTAGCTACTTTTGTTCATACAGAATGTGCCTTTTTCGGGGCAATGGGGGGCGTGAGCAAGTAACAAAACGTGTAGCTCAACGTGTGACGTAAACAGTGACCTGGGAGGGAAGCCGCGGCTGGTCAGTCCTTTGGTGATTCTCTCATAAGTCAGCCTGTTCTTCACCGTCCCCGTCATCTGACGGTTAATGGCCTCTTCGTTTGCGAGGACAAGGAGGGCGCGCAATTCCTTGTCTCCCCAGTTGCTCATCTTTACAGTGTCTGTCAGGTTTGTGTTTCCCTCTTGCTACTAGCTGCTCACTAATTCCTGCTATCAGCTGTTTCCTGTTTATCCACCGCCAGTGGGTCGCACATGTGGCGTCATCAACGGCTCCTCCCACAAGTCTTCAACAGCCCCTCCCCTTTTTAAACCAAAAAGGTGTTGCCAGTATGTTTACCCCTACACGGCGCAAAATTGGGCACCTCGGATCAACTCGCCAATCTGGCTCTGTGTGTCTAAACGCTCACAGCTTGCCGGCAAAACGGCCCAACATTCGCTGAAAATCTGGCAGTGTAAAAGGGGCTACTGAACTCAACAGTATGTAACTGTATTTGGGACAGCCATCTATATGGGACAGGCCTTTAATTCCTTTTACACCAAACTATTGCTCAGCAAAGTAAAAAAAAAAAAAATGATCAAATTGTTTATTTGAACCAGCATGAATTTTTTTGTTTAAAAATTAGGCTTCAAAAAGCATGTAAAAGATGTGTTATGTCATGACACTTGTTTTATGGCACCCAAGGAGAACACCATTTCATGAAAAACACCTTTGATTCTTGTGATTGGTGGACCCTTACAGACTAAAGGAATATGAATAACTTGCCAGGTCATCAAGGACAGGACACGTATTCTGACTTTATGACAGCTTCAGAGGAAGGCAGCCACCACTTGTTCTTTCATCATGCTTTTTCATGTTTTTCTCTGGTGCCCATCCATCCATTTTCTAACCGCTTATCCTCTTGAGGGTCGTGGGGGCTGACATTGGGTGAGAGGCAGGGTACACCCTGGACAGGTCGCCAGACTATCACAGGGCTGACACATAGAGACAGACAACCATTCACACTCACATTCACACCTACAGACAATTTAGAGTCACCAATTAACCTGTATGTCTTTGGACTGTGGGAGGAAGCTGGAGTACCCGGAGAGAACCCACACTGACACGGGGAGAACTCTGGTGCTCATGGTTTCAGTAAAATGAAACCAACCGAGCTAACAATACGTAGCATTTCCAACTGCTTGTCAACCAGACAGGGTGTCTAACTGAGACAGGCCTTAACAAATGGGACGAAATACCATATCTCCCATCACAAAAATTGTTTGCCTAAATGGCCCTGGCATCCTCCAATCCATTACAGACAACATCAGTAGATGCGCAGCCTTACCACGTACCACTGTCTCTATGGGTTAGAGCAGAAATACTTAAAATGAATGTATTACCAAGACTTACTCATATTATTGCGTCTATCCTTTTAAAATCTCCTCAAAACTGGTTCGGAGACATGAAATCCCTCTTCATTCAATTCCTTTGGAATAACAAAAAGCCAAGAATTGGTTACAAGAAATTAATCATACCCAGATCCAGGGGGAGTCCCAGATATATTTCAGTATTATCTTTCATACAATGCAAAATATCCATTGACTTGGGCCTATAAATATGAGGCTGTAGTGGGCAGCTGGCAATGGTTATATCTGTAAAAAAGAACATACCCTTAGTATCATTATGGTACTCTCCAATACCACCACCCCTACAAGATAATGTTATTATAGGTTTTCACACTCTATTGTTAAGCAGCTGCACAAGAGACGTAACATTGAAGGACTCTCCCTTTGGTGTAACCCCATTCTTTTGACCGGATGAAACGCTTTAAGTAAGAAATTATGGCAGAGACTTGGCATTACTACAGTTGACAGATATTTAGTGAGAAAATTTTTACATTTCAACAACTTAAAAATCAGTTTGGCCTCTTGGACTCTCACGTCTTAACATATGCTCAGTTATCTTCTATTCTGAATAAGAAATGTGAAGAGGGAGCGGTTCCTGCCTCACGTCCAGAGTGAGATCAGCTTCTAAGGCAACCCTGGCAAGAGGTGTGGTGTCAGATTTCTATAACTTAATATCCATAGCTGCTAATGCATATTTTTCTGTCCAGCTGGCTCGGGAGCATGACCTAAATACATCTCTGACTGCCTCCCAGTGGAACATAATTTGGAGGTCGGCTTTGAGATCTTCTGAATGTGTGAGATTTAGGATTATACAATATAAGATTCTGTGCAGAGCATATATTACTCCTGTTAGATTATCCAAGATGGATGACAAACATCAAGATACATGCTGGCACAATTGTGGCAACCAAGATTCTTTATTCCAACTGCTCTGGGGCTGTCATAACACTCTGGTTAGAAATGATTTCTCTCAGAGTTTTTCAATGTGCCCCAAAGTATGCCAGCTGGGCCTGAAGTTGGACAATAATGTTGGGGTAACTGTCAAGCGCCTATGGACACTAGGTTACTTACCTACTAAGAGACTAATTCTTCTAAACTGGAAGGAGTGTACAAGGGACTCCTGGCTGAAGGAATACCTGGACTTAGTAAACATGGAACAGACAGCCTGCCTTTTGAAAGACTTTAGCCCCTTTTACACTGCCAGATTTTCTGCAAATGTTGGGCCATTTTGCCAGCATGCTGTGAGTGTTTAGACACACAGAGCCGGATTGGCGAGTCGATCTGAGCTGCCCAATTTTCTGCCGCGTAGGGTAGTCATATTGGCGGAACCCTTTTAGATTAAACAGACCAAGGCGGCCTTCCGCAACGGGAGGGGCTGTTGAAGATTTGTGGGAGGAGCTGTTGATGACGCTGCAGGAAACAGGAAACAGCTGATAGCAGGAATTAGTGAGCAGCTAGTAGCAAGAGGGAAACACAAACCTGACAGACACTGTAAAGATGAGCAACTGGGGAGACAAGGAATTGCGCGCCCTCCTTGTCCTCACAAACGAAGAGGTCATTAATTGTCAGATGACGGGGACGGTGAAGAACGGACCGACTTATGAGAGAATCGCAGAAGGACTGACCAGCTGCGGCTTCCCTCTCACGTCACTGTTTACGTCACACGCTGAGCTACACGTTTTGTTACTTGCTCACGCCCCCCATTGCCCCGAAAAAGGCGCATTCTGTATAAACAAAAGTAGGTAGGCGGCATTTTGCTGCACTACCCGATTTTGTTTTTATACTGCCAATGCTGAAAAAAGACTGATTGGGCTTTCCTGCAAACTTGCACAATTCCTGTTTAAAAAGGACTTTTGATAAGGGGCTGGAAGACCACTGGGACACAGTCCTTACACTTTTAAAACAGTAGCCCCCAGTTTAAACATGCAATGGATGTATGAGATCCAATGTATGTGACATATGTTTCGTGGATGTCACCCTTGCATCCTTCCCCCTTTACCCACAGTGCTCACAGTGTAACTTTGGGTAGCTTGCGTGTTCTTATTTGTAGCCTACTAGGCTCACTTTTCTCTAGTTGTGTTGTCAGTTAGCTAGTCAGTTTTGACATGGTGAAGGTTAGCTTGGTTACTCGACAAGTAACTATAATATCACAAGCAACAGCAATGGCAACTTTTTTCCTGTCTCTTAATGTTAGATATACTGTCCATTGGCGGTGAACTTGTTTGGCTCTGCGTTGCCACAGATTTGTATAACAGCCCACACTTTCTACTGCATCTGTGTATTGCTTGGCAACCAGTTGGCTAAATGACGCTGTGTAAAAAAAAAAGTAGCGTGCAGTAATTTCACTACTTTTGGCGGTACATGTCGCCACGTAACTGAAATTGAAATGGGATTGTTTTCGTTACTTTTGTCTTGATGATAGCAGACAAAGGCAGCCTATTCCCCAAATTTATCTATACTATTGCACATTGTGTTTCTGTAAGTTATTAATAACTTAACGTTATTCAGAATGTCATAGGACCCGTTAGACCAACGCATAACCATTCCCCTGACATTATGATGATGCAAGTAATGGCAGGATCAGTCAATCAGTCAGTATGGGACTGTCACTGCACACAGTGGCCGCCATTTCGGGCAAGGTTTCCTGGAAATATGGATATTATTTTTCCCTCCTCAAGATCAAGGACAAAGTAGGCCTATGAGTGGTGAGTTGACATGTGTGTGCAGGATTTGAATTACTGTTAAGGTTAAAGGATAAACCTCAGTGTGGTTAGGCTTTGGTGAATAACTTTTATCACTTTTATTGCTGTCAAATGTCTGAGAAAGTTTTTTTTCTACTTATCCTTTTTATTCATTTGCTCACAGAGATACATTCTTACATAGAAACAGATTCCATTTAGTCCATCATAACATTTCCAAATTTTTGGTTCAGCTACACCTGCGGTATTTCCTTTTTAGAGTCCTAAAAGCAATGAATATTGAAACTAAAAGTCCCTTAGCATGTGTCAAGTGAAGGTAAAAACTCAGGTCTTAGTTCCTAAGCAACTCACAAAACCATTTTATTTCTCTTCTAGATGTCGTGATTCAGGGTAAGTTGAAAATAAGTGCGATTTTCCATAATTCAAACAAATAAATTGGTCCTGGTAGTGGTTTAACCCTATGGGCCCGAGGCGTTTTTGGGGTATTTTTACTGCCTTTACTTTTAAGCTCATATCACAGTCATTATAAAGGCTGGGCTAACCAGATTTGCCATCATTACATGTCCTTCTATGTGCCTGTATTTTATATTAATTTTTATATCAGTGAAAAAAACAAATCCGTGTTACTAAATTCTTGCATTTTTACATGTATCTCAGCATAGCAAGTTGGAAAATGACATATTCTGCCATATACATACAAGTCAAAAATGTGTTTTATCTGAAAGAAACATGCAATATTTACATCTACGATCATAGAAAAATAGTCAACCAAGTGCAATGATGTCCTCCAAGATAATATTTGCCACTTTGTTTGCAGTAAATAAAGTCTGTTGTTGTTTTTCAGTTTCAGTTATATATTGGGGGGGCATTTTGGGTGTTGCAGTTGTCTGGGTGAAGTGGCTGGTCTTGTCATACAAAGTTTGATGGAGTGTCAACTGGACAATATGTAGATATTTGCATCTTGAAAGCCGGACTACAAATGTGGATAGACAGGGAGAAACACACGCAAGCCTAAGACGTGGTAAGATACGATATTCCTCACTACATGAAGTGACTGATAACAATATCTGTATAATGGGTTGTAAAGAAATTCGTCAGATTTTTATTTTGTAGACAATTAATCTAGATTTATAGCGTGATGCGATGACAGCACAATAATGTGTGTGGCATCACTGGAAAGCTCTGCTCCTGCGTTTTCATGTGATATGCGTGGCATTTCTGTGCGAGCCTGCATTCACGAGTAATCCATCCAAGAGTAATGTGTGTGCAAAGCTGTATGAAAGCTCTGTTATACATAATTTTAGTGTAATTTTATAATTCTTTTTTTGCTGTGAAAACATTGGACTACTGACAAGTGGTCTTGTCGGAAAGCTACAATTCCGCTGTTTCACGTGATATGTGTGGCTTCTCGCTACGACGCACAATCGCGGAGAAAATCCACAGAGAAGAACAGGTGTGAATTTGGATGCACTATGCGTCGTTCGGGCCCATAGGGTTAACTTGTCCTATGGTTTCTATTTTCTTTCCTCCATTTACTTCATTGCTTTTAGAAGTTGTTTCTGGGAATACCTCAAGTAGGTGGGAAATCTAAAGAATTTTCAGCAGAAAATGCTTGACTGTATACATGAAATAAAAAACTTCCCGAACCTGCGGGAGTAAACGAGTCCAACCTCTACCTAGACAGGGTTATCTATATCATTGTATTTTTGTTTCATAGTTTTCCATTTTCCACAGTCTTTTCAAACTGTCCTTCATTCATCCGTATCCTGTAAGATTCTCCATCACCTGAATATCGTCTATGATGGTCAGCCATTGTTTGTGATGTGGAGCGTCCATCTTTAACAAGTTCTTTTGTAATTGCTTTCTTGTCCCAGGATCTTGTCCCACAGTACAGTAGAAGACATGTTCGTGTGATTTTATAGCCCAAAACCCAAGAACAGAATGTATACCATCCCAGAAAGGTTGTATTTTAATGCAATTGCAGGAAATGTGCGTGCGGTTTGGTTCCATGTGGTTACATAATCTCCAGCATGTTTGTTCCCTTTATTTTAGGTGTGATAAAGTACCGAATCTGGTCTTCCAAATAAACTCTCTCCACCCCTGTGATTATGTTGTGTTCAGGTGAAATTTGAGCCCAATCTCACTCCGAAATCATCAAAATCCAGCGCTTGGACAGCGACTTTGGCGTCAGACGCCAACAAAAAACAAGGCGTCCTTTAATGTCAGCATGATATGCAACCACTTGCCATTATAGTTTAACAGCACTCAGAAAACCGAGGATGAAAGGTATAGCGGCCAAAGTCTAACTGGGGCGGGCAGGAGGGGTGATGGATGGGTCCAACAAACAGGTGTTTGCGTCCTAACCATGTGTTTCTGTTGCCTAAACCCAACCATGTGCGTTAGTGTGAAAACAGAAGTATACTTTGAAAGAATACAATGCATGTAACAGGCATAACTTGACATGGTTTCCCAGAACATCAACAACCAACGCACCCAGGGTACTTTGCACGTCGTATGAGGACGTGGAAAGTCCATAACCAGATGTCAATATGTGACGAATGTGTTGGGGATTTCGACATGTCATACATCATCCTTTCTGGGATTTCCTCACCCAGTTCTTTCCCCATTCGGTTTCTACATATAATGTTGAGTCATGTTTAGAGTCCATCAGACAATGGTACAGGATTGACACTGTTCTGGGTGTAGCCTTACTATATGCTTGTAATATCTAAATGATTGGGTGAATTTCCTCCTCTCCTTTCTTGATTTCTTTGTTGTAATAATCCCTCATCTGTAAGTATCTAAGTAAGTCCTGATCTACTAATTGATGTGTGTTTTTTAATTCTTGAAGGCTCATCAAAGAAACAGCTATTTTGATTTTATTCTGCCAAAATATTTAGCATTAGGTATTAGGTTTGAATAAATAGGCCTATAATTGTGTTTTATTATCAGTCACAAATAAAAAACTGACAGTTGACTTGTCCTACACTGAGCCACAGCAAAACTAAAATAATCTGTGTGTGCATTAATAAGAGAATCAAAACAGATATTTCACACTGAGGCAAAAGTTAACCAAGCTCTTCTGAAATCACTGTAAACACAGCCTTGATCTGTTGGTTAGCGGATACCCTTTTATTGTCACACCATAACATTATTTCTAAAGGTTAGTATTGTACTGTCAAGATAACAAGATACTGTTAAGCACTTCTTTTCACTTCACCCTGCTATGATTGCCCCTAGAAGGGAAACTTATCTTACAGCAGGCAGCAACAAAACATCAATAACACAAAAGACACAGTCGTACAACACTTGGACTGACACTGGAGAACCTGCTGCTGGTCACTACAAGAGCAGCACTCTCAGTATTAAGACGTGAGCCCAAGATAACCAGATGAAAAATATTTGGGCCAACCATGGTGTCTTTGAGATAATTTACCTTTTGTTACTTCCCAGAGTTCCCCCAAGAGAGAAAATATATCTCATGTTACTAAAAATATAATCCACTCCCAGGGGCTTTTCAAGGTCTGAGAGGCATTCTGAAGATTTTGGGCTGTTTTTGACTATTTAAATCTGTCTAAAAATAGAGGCAAATGCAGTCAAATAACTGACGTTTTCTTCTACAGATCGAGCAAAACAGCTTGATACGTGCAGGTCAGCAAGCACAGCCTTTACAGAGCACATAGAACACAGTGTTATATATAAAATGCACATAATTGCTTATGTCAGTCACTTAAGTTCATAAAATCTCTACAGTTTTGTTCAAGACTTTTCTCTCTTAAGGTCACAGCATTGTAACATAACTAACTTTAATCCAGAGCACACACTTCTGGCTGCTATCAAACAAACCCCATGATGTGCTATACAGTAGTTACAGTAGCAAAAGGACACATAAAGGTGGCTGTAGGTGGTATTATGTGTCCATATGCTCAGCTTTTACATTGATCAAATGTGTCATAAAAAGGGAATGCATCTTATATGGAATATATAATATCCTCTCATGTCTCTTGGCAGTGTGTGGTTGGCGGAATAATGGTTATGAAACACAATTAACAGAATATTTTAAAAGAGATGTAAATTATGCAAGCCTCGAGGCACACACACGAGGAGCTTTAATACCCCCCTTGTTTCTCTTGTTTTACCCGCATATGTTTTCATACCCACCATGTCAGAATAATTACAATAAGGACATGAAAAATTAAAACATTACACTATTTGTGCAATATGTGCTGCATGATAGTGGTCAACATCCTTGTAATGAAGAGTATAGCACAGTCTTCATTAGTGTATATGTAAGCAGAGCTGCTTAATGTGTTGCAAGAAGAAGATATCTCACCCTCATACATCGCCTGATTACTGTACAATTTTTACACCATTTTCTGATGTCGGTTGCGGTTACTTTTATCTGTATGCAATTTTGAAATGCAATGAGGTCCCTTCCTCCAAAACACTTTTTAAATCGCCTCAAGCAGAGATGGGTTTGACATTTCCTTCAGCGAGTTAAATAACAGAATAAAATATTGTAATATATTTCTTTTGGCTTGTATTTCGGTGGAGTTCGGACCTCTCGACACACAGGCTCGCACCGACCTGTACGGAGAGTGTGTAGTTCATCAACAAAAGACAAGCTACCAATGTGAAGTGATGGGAAAATATTTTATTAACCTCCTTGACAAATGTAATGATATAAACCTGGCTACTATTAACCTGCACTCCCTGGCAGCGGTGTCTAAATAGCTTTATACTGCAGAAACTCTGTCAAATCCAGTTTCCTGAGTAGGCCGTGATACTGCCTGGAGACTGGAGTTATCCGTCGACTCAACAATCGCTTGTTTTGATTGGTATTAGGCCAACAGCGCTGTCAGACTCAGGGATATAAAAGAGAATCAGAAATCATAATCCCACTTTTACAAGATTTTAAGTTGTTGAAAGTCTTGGTGATTCTTTAAACTTCCCTCACATACAGACACCTCAATGGATGCAGACTATGCTGGGCCTCTAGAGCATTCACCACAGGGCTTTAAGAGCCTGCGCTTTGATGTGTGGTTAGATGGAGACGTCGAGAGAGCGAGAGCGAGGGAGTAAGCAAGTATGAAGTTCAAGGCCAAGTTAGTTTGAATTAACACTTTCAAGCTCGAGAGCGGCATTTCAAAACTGAGAGCAGCACTGATAAAAAGTCACTTGAGATCGCGCCAGTATTGAGTCTTATCCCGCCAAAGGTCGTTTTCATAAACCTTTATTTATTGATCTTCAGCAACCAACAATGGAAACATGGGCAGCCTAGCAGGCTTTTTTTCAAATGTAAAGCACACAAACTGGTTCTTCTCTGTGCTTTATTCAGAAGTTTGGTTGTTGAGTCACAGTTTCACAGACAGTTTTATGTTGCAGATGTGGAAAAACGGTGGTGTTTTTTTTTTATTGTGAAGTTTTTCTTTTAAAAAAGTCATGAGCAGGATTAAATCAAAGTTTCTTTTATATATCTACATAAAAACCACATGGTAATAATACATGAGCAATAGGCAGTTCAAGATATTCTCCAATGCTTTGGCAAACCCAGTGAGAATCCTAGAATTCATGGATCCTCCTTACCAAAAGAATGTAGCCTGTAAAAGAAATAGGGTTAGATAGAAAATACATTTTATTACTTTTATCCATAGCACATTTATAAAGATAGATGACGTATCTCTTCTTCCCCCCATTGTACAAATATGAAGCCAAATATCATGAATGTAGATGCTGCCATCTTGTGCTGGTGACATTATTTGGAGCCAGAGTTTACCCAGAAGTGGATAGTGGAGGTCCCGCCCATATACCCGGCCGACTTAAGCAGGATTTATACTTGTGCATCAGCTCTATGCAGAGCTTAAGCTGTAGCCTACACACATGGCCTACACCGTTGTGAACATTTATACTTGTGCAGTGGTGTGTCTGTGTCACTCTGCAGTTACACACACACATTAAACATGGCTTAATAGAGACAATTTCAAACACAAGTACACAAATCAGCTTCACTATAACTCGCAGCATTCATAGACAAAGCACTTGTCTTTATCTGGACACATTTTACCCACAGATACAACATGCTAATGTTTTTAGCACAAGCCTATGGCATTTTACATTGTATAAATTAGCCTAGCGGCTAGCAGACTTTTCCTCTACTCATATGAAGCCAGAGACAACAGCAACATTTAACAAAGGCAACATTACAAAATTTGACTCCATTACAACTCAACGACAAAACAGCTGTCTTATACAAAACATGTTCTCCAAACAAATATAACATGCTAATGGTTTTAGCACAAGCCTATGGCATTTTACACTGTGTAAATTAGCCTATCAACAAGCGGAGATTTTACTCTACTTATATGTAGCCTTGATAAATCATGACTTAAAATGTTATTTTTGTGGAGGCTTTATTGTCTTCACAATTTATTGTTTCTTATCTGTGAAATTAAAGTAAATAAAGGCTTTGTTGCCACTGAGGGAAATGGTTTCAGCTTACAAAAATAGACAAGAGGTCTGCATGGCCACGGCGTGTAGTTACATTTCTGGGGAGCGACACATCAGGCTATGGCGTAGGGTAAAGCGTAGGCTCTACTGCGATACAGAGCATACGTTGTAGGTATGGTGTCCATTCAATGCAGAAGTATAAATCCTGCTTTAGTGCCACTGGGTTGACTAAAATCACGACACACTGCTTCTATTCATGACATAACACCTCCATTTTATAGCTTCAGATAACTAATTAAAACTAAACTTATCAGAAAAATGAACTACCTAAAAGAAACCATCTCCATGTACATTTATTTTTTTTAGTTTGCTCCATGTCCCATCTGCTAACATGGAGGGTGTCAGAATTTATGAGCCTATATTGCAGCCAGGCACCAGGTTGCGATCAAGATGTTTGGGCTTCACTTTTTGGGGAGCTGTCATGTCGTCCATCTTTATACACAGTATATGCTTTGATATGCATTGATGACTGTAAAATTAAGAGAAATAGCAAGAGCAACATGGACAACAAGCTATGCCTTCCCTGCTTTGCAAAAAGTGAGACATATGTTCCACTCACTCACATTTGTAGCAATATGTCACCGCTAGCAGAAGGACAGGGCTTGCCAAGCTCCGCAGATAGGAAATATGAGCAGGGTGATTTTATTTAACAGCTCATTTAGCATTCATGTATAGTACCTTTAGCCCAGGTTCCTAATGGCCTGTATCCCCCAGGATTTGTCAGAAGATGTATGAAAATGCAAATATATCAGCAGGAAGTGCACCCAGCTGTCTCGGCATGGAGAAAGATTTGATAGAATTGCAGTAAAAATTCTGGCTCAAGTGGGGAGCCTTTAGCTGGTTTTTAGCACTAAACTGTTGGACAACACTTTGTTCGAGGGGGCGTGTATATAACGTCAAGAGAACTGACAAGAACAGAAATTAAACCTTATAAATGTTCAGAAAGTGTCATTTGGTTAATGAGTTCACTTTCGATGCAGAGGTTTTGCTTCTCTGTAATTGTTCTGTTATGACATTCTTAATTAATTTGCAAGCATGGCAGGCTTTCTTTGTAACGTGTTCTGACACTGTCACACGTTATCATGATTGTGTCAGTAATAGTCTCCCTGAATAGGTAGATTTTGAAAGGACTGATACTGAAAGCTTTACAGATGTATAACAACATAGATGGTGAAATGTACTAATAATGTTGAAGCAACATAATAACAAAGTAATGATGTAAAAACACTGTCAATGCAATTCAATTCAAAGGTTTTTATTAGCATCAAAGTATAAGGAACAATGTCGCCAAGGCATCAAAATTCAGTTTGTCCAAATATGCAAACAGTACACAGTGATAGTAATGTGAACATTACACAGGAAAACTCAGGGAAATCTGCTAAAAATAGGTGATAGACTCTTTTACCATTGCCATTAGACCAGATCTGTGTACATGGCTCTGCAGCAGATGAATATGCCATACTGTGTGTGTGGGTTTTCTTTTTTGGTGTGTCATGTTTGACATCACGGCCAGCTGGAGACCAGGTCAGTAAACAGTAGCAGCACAGAGGCCTGTGAAAATGTTGTTTACTTCTTTTTATGTGTCTCTTCTTTAGTCTCTCTCTTTCAAACTCAGTGCAGACTAATTCTGAACGATGTCTGAGGGATGCAAGGGTGGGCATGGATGGTGTTTTGTGATAGTGCGTCATTGCATCACACTGGTAAACAGCTAATGTTAGCATATAGGAGCCATCCCCAGTGTAAAATGTATGTGTGGGATGTTGATTTGTCCTGTAGGGTTCACTGCTCTGTCATGGTGTCTGTCAATTAAGGTAGCAACCATTCATTGGATGAGGGAGCACACAGTTTTTTGACCACAGCGCAGGGCCATGTTAAGTCAGGAGTGCACTGCTCAGTGTCATGGTGACAATTTGTACCTTTGAATGGTTTATGGACACAGATTCATGGATGTGTGCATGCTTTTCTTTGATGAAGGTGAAAAAAAATATGCATCAGAGAAGAAGAAGAATTGGAGTCTTTGTGCAGATGAGCAGCAGTCAGTTAGGTCAGGCGAGCGTGTCAGTTAGCAAGTAGCCTGTCTATGCAGCCCTCAGTGACTTTAAGATTAGGTTTAGTCGCTATATAGCTTGTTCAGCTGAGTGTTGTGTTTCCATCAATGCCGATCAGAGCCGAAGCAAACACTCATGACTACTGCAGAGTCATTGGACACATGCCTATTTTTTTCCACTTACTTGTAGTGCTACTTATCAATCTAGATTGTTTTGGTGTAGGATTTGGTAGATTTATAAATAGCACTACAGGTAAGCGGACAAATATGTATTTTTGTTTTTGGGGTGAACTGTCCCTTCCAGATTACATGTGGGTCTTGGAAAGACATACATTCACAACTCATTTGACCAATAACCCATGTTGGCCAGTCCCAATGAGGTACTGATATTATTAGCATGTTGGCTGATTACGATATTTCATTTCAAAGCCAATATCAGCTGATACTGACTGACACTGATGATGTGCCAGTATTATTGTGCATCCCTAGTTATTAGCACAAGCCTCTGGCATTTAACATTGTATAAATTAGCCTAGCAGCTAGCAGACTTTTCCTCTACTCATATGAAGACAACAGCAACATTTAACAAAGGTATTGTGACAAAATTCGCTTCCACTGTAACACACAAGGTTCACTGACAAAACAACTGTCTTAAACCAAACACGTTTTCCAAACAAATATAACATGCTAACATTATTAGCACAAGCCTATGGCATTTTACATGGTAGAAATTAGCTTAGTGACAAGCAGCAATTTCCTCTACTCACATGAAGCCAGGATAAATCACACACAAGACTTAAAGTGCTATTCTGGGGAGGCTTTATTGTCTTCACAATTTATTGTTTCGTTTAATTAAAGTGAATTAAAGCTTCCCTTCCACTGAGGGAAATGGTTTCAGCTTACAAAAATAGACAGGAAGTCTGCATCACTGCGACATGTAGTTACATTTTTGGGGAGGTGCACGTCAGGCTACGCTGTAGGTATGGCATTGATTTGACGCAGAAGTATAAATCCAGCTTACCTTCTTAAACTATTGGTGTAAATAGGGTATACATTTAACACACACTGATTTTGCAGTAAATGCATTTTAGTTGGTTTTCCAAACTTATCTGTGTTTCATTTGGCTCCCTATGTCCACTAATGTGTATTTCTTTCGTGCGATCTCAAACTGCAGACAATGTGCAAGTCATAAACTGATAGAGTTTTACTTCATTCTCTCAGGATTGAAGTGTCTGTGTGCATTTTATTGCAAAGGCTTAAAATAACTTTTCAGAGAAGTTTTAATCACAGATGATGTTACTGGATTGTATTATCCTTGAGAGGCAACAAATCTCATGTGTACACACACACACACACACACACACACACACACACACACACACACACACACAGCGCACATCCACTCCATTCAGAGTCAATACATCAACAAACCTGAACATACATTGCTCCTCAATTCTTGCATCCATAGCACTCCATTTAATTACATCTCTGTCTCTCTCTCCGTAAGCTCCCTCCAACTGGCTGTGTGTTTGGGCGAGCTAACGTCAGTGGCTATCCTTTGCCCATGTGGTGTTGGCTGCGGACATACAACTGCACACACATACACATGGAGGAAGAGAAATCTCAGCCAATCCCATTAGGAGTAAATTCCTCCAGGGCATTGCCCCCCATCAGACAATTAGTTACCAATGCCTCCTAATGGGTTTACCACAATGTATTACCTGGCACCGACCTACTCTAGTTATCCAGCCCAGCTCTCACCAGAAATAATACAGACCATAATAGTTTCCTTTGGACAGCTAAAACTGAAGGGGTGGGGGGACTCTGGGCATTTATTAGGGTTGGGCAATATGTCAGTTTATGCAGTGCAATGGTAGAAATGTGCCCACTGGTAGAGATTTGCCAATACCGTTTCCACTGTGTGAGCTATTTAGGGCAGGCTATGTACCAAATCAGGGTTGGAGTCTCCCACGATCTTGTGATTCTTGTAAATCCAGCTGCTTTAAAGGGTAATGGGAATTTGGGCAGGCATGGAGGATGAGAGTGAAACTATTAAACTGAAACACTTGAAACTATTGTTCTCAGGATCCTTAAAGCTTCCATTTTGAAAGGATTCTAGTTTTACTGTTGTGCAGGGCTGCCCTCTAATAGTCAACCAAACATTAGCTGATCATAAAGCTCATTAGTTGGCAAGATTTCATTAGTCACTCAAACAAACAAACGTGAAACTCTATTAGGAGCTGGGCCAAAATAAATCAAATCCTATATGACTGGCTGGTACTTGCGGTTATTCCACAGGCTAGTTAATAACATGTCGGGCAGGAAATCCAAAGTGTGGGATCATTTTGAGAAGGTGAAGGACGAACCCAAGGTGATATGTAAACTCATCTTCATTGGTCGACTACAAACATGACGTATCATCTGAAACATGGAAGTAGCTACATGCCCATTAGCCCACAGCGTCATTAACAGGCGGCTCGCTCAGTGTGTGACGTGCACTTGTAGATAAAATATAGGCCTATATTAATGAAGGTTCATTAGTATGGTTTTGTATTTCTCTGTAATGTAGCACAGTGTTAACAATGTTACTGATACTATTCTTTCTCACACCTTCAACTCAAACCATTGTGTTAATGATTAAATTGATATCGTGAACATGCGGGCAGCTAGTCAACTAATGGCCCTAAATGATGACTATTGGTCAGCTAGGAATATTCTTAGTCGGGGGCAGCCTCCTGTTGTGAGTGTTGGTACTTCCAAATATAAGAAGAAAACAAAAATGTGATGAATTAATTAATTTACAAAACAACAATAATATAAGATTAGATATACTGTGATAGAAGGTTTTGTCCATGTTGCCCACCCCCTGCAGTTATCAGGTGCTGCAGGGTGCCATCAGCACGTGCTGGTGTGTAATGTGCGGAAGTCCACTGTCGGCTCCAGTCTCTTCGTCAGTGGATGTCTGCTGGATCACTGCCAAGCAAACCTCCAACAAGTGTTTTTCCATTTCACTGCAACGTCACTGTACAAAGCGGCAGTGCTGTAGGTGTGCACCTAGTTTAATGGAAACAAAGACAGGCCAGTATGTGTATCACCACATTACAGCGGTATGAGCTGCTCAACAGTTTCCATTGCTTTCTAATGGGTAGGAGGTATAGTTTTCACAGTGAGATTATTTTAGTGTAAATTACATTTAAATGACATTGAAAGAAAATGCAATGCAATCACACTGAGAGTTAAGTTAGTGTGTGACACAGTTCAAAAAGTCATATATGTCCTCTTGAGAGTGGACTCAAGGTAAGTTAACACAACAAGTGTGAAAATACACCGAGAGCCCGGTACTTGACCCAATTGCAGAGGTTCCCACGGTTCTCACTTGCTGTCTGATAAATGAGAGCACACTGTGGGAGGTATATTAATCACTAAAGCTCAGCGTTGCTGTAGCAACACAGGGACACAAAATCCTCCTTTGCTTTTATACTGAGCCCACCTGGCTAGTTTTTACAGGGCTAAGGGTCAGTCTTTAGTAACACAAGGCAGAGTGTTTTTTTATTGATACAGTGTTCAAAGGATGAGCCAAGATTTGTGTGTGTGTGTGTGTGTAAAGTTCAGGCTGTGCCTCAGGTTTGTGAGTTTAGACCTTTTTCTCCTTGTGCACATATTGGTAAAATCGGCAGTAAGATAAACACGTTCCTTCCTGTCAGGTACCACACATTTTCCACCACACCTTCAGCTCCTAAAGTGAGAGTTTCCAGATGAGCAGTGCGATAGTGTTGAACAGCTCATTTAGCATTCATGTAAAGGACAGTTTACTCTGAAGTTTCGCTGCTCCAGGCAGGACAGAGCCACCCAGCCCTGGCCAATACTTTTCCATTTGAACACAGCTCTGCTGGAAGTACAGTGATGTTAACAAGGCAATTTAACTTCTCACCACAGAAACTAATCTGTGCCCTGATCATCTTTCATGATTCCTTATATGGCTATGAGCTGCTGAGGATCCCGGTGCAGTTGAAACTTTCTGTTGCGGTATAAAATGTTCACAGCTGTAAAGGCTGAGCTAAAAATAACCCTCTCCTCTTTTTTTTCTCCTTCACTTGTTTTGTCAAGTGGGAGGACCCTTTACTTTTTTTTTTTCACTGCCTGAGCATGGCCTCTGAGTTGGAAGCTTGCTCAACTTGATCCGCTTTTTTCATTCCCACTGCTTGCCAATTTTCCTGACAACTGAAGCAGAATGCAGACAGAGAGGGAGAGAGAAAGGGGGGTTCGGGGCTGACGCAAAAGCATGACAGTCCGTCTCTGCCCTTTGTAATGGCTGTACTCACCCTTTAAGCACCCCACCCCGCCGGTCCCCTCCCTCCTGTATTCCTCCCTAAAGCCTTACCAGAACAGGGTTTATCATCTGTGATAAAGTAGCCATGGTCTGGGAGGAATCAGCCCTGGATGTTTATTACATTAGGTCAGCGCGTACTAATGGAGAAACTCCTACAGACCATGTCATCGCCATGGGGCAACATGGTAGCGGATACAAAACAGTATTACTTCTTCCTCCTCTATCTCCCTCTGTTCCTCTTTTCTGTTCCATGCAGACAAAAACACACACCCACACAGGAGAGGTCATACTCGATTAGAAAGCTCATTACAGTCTTACAGTCTAGCATAGGCAATTTATTTGACTCTGTGTTATTTGAAAAAATAAATAAACAGTTATGTCTTTTGCCTCCTGCTCTCTCTCTCTCTCTCTCTCTCTCACACACACACACACACACACACACACACACCGCTCTGTCAGATTCTATTTGTTTAGCAGCGACAGAAGATTTGTCGACAAAATGGTTTAAAATTGTAGTCGGAGAATGATGTTGTATGCATGTGTGTGTGACGTGTGGATGCACCTGCACATGTGTATTTGCTGCCATAAGCTTTTGGTGCAGGCACATTGAGTTTTTGGCACACATATTATACAGTCACACTTCAGTGTTATTTCTACGATCTGATTGTAACATTTCAAAGTCGAAAATGAAACTAGCAGCAGGGAAACAGGAGACAGATCCTTATTACAAAATTCAAATAATACTGAAGACTTAGCAGGTGATAGAGTGGTGTGTCACAATTAATGTTTTTGCAGTTTGGCAATAAAACAACAGGTGTCACAGACTGAGAACACACACAGAAGCAGTGATAGTTTCTGCTTTAAGATTCTGTTGTTCATATAACTCATAAGTAAGCTCAGCCATCCGTTCTGCTGTGGGCTTATTTGCATTTAAAGCCATACATATATGCAGATTGGAGCTTTCTGCTGGAAGTCCGTGATTCGAATCATCAGCTGGAGACCCCTCAGTCTTCTTTTTTTGCTCGACAGTGTGCTATGCAGTGAATTTTTGGGGACATTTGGGTCCCCGGATCTTGCTGTGGCATGAGCGCTCTTGACTTTAACTATACTCTTGAGTACAGTCAGCTGCAGCGGCATGAAGGAGGAAAGACTTTGTACTATAAGGTTCCAAAATGACAGTATCGTCTCTCTTCTGCTTAGAAGTGGTGAATTTACAGCTCACAGCAACTTAACCCTCCGGTCCCCCTCGGACCGAAAACGTCCTTTTCAGTCATTTTTCAGTTTTTATTTTTGATAACTTAGGCTGTGTTCATGCATATAGCATGACATTTGGTCAGAAACCTTATTTTTGGTGATATTTTGAAATTTTAAAGCCACTCCTAAATCAGGCCTAAAATACACAAATGGCAACCTTTTACGACACCTCGCCCTCTCGGACGAGAACCATCCCCATTGAAACCCATTAAAATGACATTTTTTGATTCAGCTTCAGTTTACATAAAAAACGTGATTTTTTTCAATCTCTGGCAGTCAGGTTGGTTAGAGACACCCAAGAATGGTAAAAAAAACAAACAAAAAAAAAAACAGATGGGGCCAATTTCCATTTTTGGGGCCCTGCTGTCTTTTCAGTACAATTCCTGGTTTGGCACTTGAAGCACTATAGGCCCCTAACAGGGAGGGAAAAAGGAAAGTAGATCAAAAAATGGTCTTGATGTGCTCATAAGGATGTGACAGTGTGGTCTGTATAAAAATATTGCAATATTAGTTTGTGTGTGTGTGTGTGTGTACATGGACTCAAAATACACAGTGTCAAATCCCTATGTGAAACTATAGCTAAATGTAAAACCATAAATTCTGTATTTGTTCATCACATCCTCATGGCAACTGTTTCTGATCCATCGTTAGTACAGTAAGCTTATTTATTATGTTACACTTATCATGTAACCTGTGTACATTGTCACACTGAACGTCCCGCTGAACCTGTTAAAACTTTCAAAAAAAAAAAAGAAAAAAAAATCATATGGAAAAAAAGTTGAATCTTACTATATCTTACCATATAATGACGAAAACTCTGTGTGTGTGTGTTCCACGTTTTTCTCCTCACTGACTTGGTCAATCCATGTGAAATTTGGCACAGTGGTAGAGGGTCATGGGAGGATACCAATGAAGCAATATTACATCAATTGGCCAAAGGGGGGCGCTATAGCAACCGATTGAAATTGCAAATGTTGAATGGGCATATCTCATGCCCCGTATGTCGTAGAGACATGAAACTTTGCACAGAGATGCCTCTCCTCATGAGGAACACATTTGCCTCAAGAACCCATAACTTCCGCTTATATAGATTTTCCGCCATTTTGAATTTTTTGAAAAACACTTCAAATGGATCTCTTCCTAGGAAGTTTGAGCGATCTGCATGAAACTGGGTGAACATAATCTAGGGACCAATATCTAAAGTTCCCTCTTGGCAAAAGTTGGAAAACTGACTAAAGCTGAGCTTCTATAAGGCAATGAATATTGCAGAGGGCGTGGCTCATCACATAAAGGTGTAGAACATCTCAAGGGTTTCACCCATCACCACGCAACTTTGTAGGCATATGACCACACATAATCTGAGGGGACCCCTCCATTATTGACCCCATCAAACAAAATGGGGGTGCTAGAGAGCTAATTACTTATCTAGGCCTAACCGCCCTATGGATTTTTACTAAACTTGGTAGATATGTAGAACAGGACGCCTCAAGGTGACTGGAGAAATTTAACTCTAATTGGCAACTGGGTGGCGCTATAACAACAGAAAAATGCTTAAAAATGGCTAAAATGCGACCGATCGCTGTGGCTCCCCCTGTGGACCAATGTTGTTGGTTTTTTTTCTAATTTTTGGTATGACCAAGTCATGGTATGGTATGCTGCTGCAACAAGGGCTAGCCGCACCTTTCCCATGTGAACTACCAGTGCGCCCCACTTCTAAGTCAATACAACATATAAACATTTTAACTATCTGCCTTTCAACATGCTACCTCAACTACTAATGTACAGTTTTAGCCCACTAACTACCCCATTGGCAATGGTACTACTGTACTTTCAATAAAGCAATCGTACTATCAAATTCACAAAAACTCTGTCTGAATACATTGCTCTTCTTAATGGGTTCAGTTGACTATTTAATCTGCAATTTCCTATGACCTGTATCCCAGACATGATGGCATGGACTAGTAGAAAGTAAAAGCGTAAAAAGAAGGAGTGTCAGGTCTGTGTCAGGAAAGTCAGAGCTAGTTAAAGGCTAAAGTGAAGATAAGTGTGTCCCATAGCTTTGGGGTGTAATTGACAAAGGCTGCATCCCAGATCTTCTTCCGGCTGTTGCTGGGAACCTCAAATAAACCAGCAGCAGATGATCACAGTGTTCTTGGAGGCAAATAGTTAATGAGGGAGTTAACAATGTAGCTTGGCTCCAGACCATTTAGGGCTTTGTATACAAGGGGGAGGACTTTAACGAAAACATGTAAAACCAAACCTTTGTGAAATTATGACATAAAATTATTTTTAGTATGATTGTTTTGTAACATCGAATGCTGATGGTAAATTAGCAAATTAATATGACTGACTAAGAATTTATTTCATGAAATTAAATGACATAACATGACCAAAGGTAACATGAATAAAACCTTTAAGCAATAACTGAAACATGATTTCTGTCTCAGTCATGTCAGGTAGATTTTCATCAGCAATAATTGACCCCACGTTACTTCACAGCGTCATCAGAGTCCATCTTTTGTTGTTGTTTTGATTGAGAAACAGCAGAAATCACATTCTGTGGGTGTAAAACTTGTTGAGAAAGTACTGACCACAGATGAGATTTTTCCTTTGTCTATTAATTTTGTTTACACTGTAAGCGAAAGCACTCACAAAATGTTTCAATCCACCTGCACAAAGAGTTTGACATGCTCCTGACAAGAATGAAGGTTTCTTTGTCTATTTATTGTTGTATTTATTGACGTTATTTTCATCATAATTGTTTTGAATCTACCTCAGATTTGTTCTTCTGCTTGACAATAGATAATAGTTTAAACCACAATTCAACATCCAGCATCTTCAACTTTCACCCGGGAGCAAAATCAGCCTTGGAACTTGAAGGAAATAATGATTCTACATTTTAAGATAATTATCGATATGGACTGATATGATTTTTTTTATTTTTTTTATTTATTTTTTTTTAAAATCTTATCATTTTCAGCCCTATCACCCAGTCCT
Source organism: Epinephelus fuscoguttatus (assembly GCF_011397635.1). NCBI lineage: Eukaryota > Metazoa > Chordata > Actinopteri > Perciformes > Serranidae > Epinephelus > Epinephelus fuscoguttatus. The sequence continues at coordinate 35,451,057 of NC_064766.1, forward strand.
AAAAGGAAAACTTTTGCATATCCAGAGTAGGGTTGAACCTGAGTGCTTGAGTATTTGATTTGGATGTCAGTATTCTTTTAATGCATACACTATATTGCTTCACATAGTGTCTTCTTGCCCTGCTGTCGCTCTCTCTCTGTATATCATGAGATGACTGCTGCAGGAGTGTGAGCTCAGCATCGGGGAACAGTTGGTGAGAGTCCACCTGCACACACGCACACACTAGTGAGACGGCTAACTGTTAGCATCACGTAACTATTGTTACCTAACTGTTATTAAAATGTTTATCGACAGAGTGGAGCCATTTTGGTTTTGCTGCAAGTTTGCTGGGACTGTTAAACAGCCAGGTGTTGGATGTTAGCTGCTGCTGCTGTGTTAGCTCGTGCTAACCAAGCAGGCATCGAACTGACCAGAAGGGCAGTGACTCCAGACTCTGGAGATGGTCCCTCAGCGCTGTGTCTAACCTGATGCTACAAGTTTGAATTTTCTTATCTTGACTTTGAATTTATGGTTTAAGGGGCTAATTGAAGGCTGGCTGTTCAATAAATGAATTTCAAATTGCACTTATTTTCTGTTAAATGTGAGTAATACGAGTATGGAAGTTACTTAAAATGCTAATCCCTGGTCGAGAGCATCACTTGTATCTTTAGCCCTTTTTAAATAGGAATTGTGCAAATTTGTGGGAAAATCCAATCAGTCTTCTTTCAGCATTGGCAGTATAAATACAAAATCGGGGAGTGCATACAGAATGTGCCTTTTTCGGGGCAATGGGGGGCGTGAGCAAGTAACAAAACGTGTGGCTCAGCGTGTGACTTAAACAGTGACGTACTCCGAGCTGGTCAGTCCTTTGGTGATTCTCATAAGTTGGCCCATCCTTCACCATCCCCGTCATCCCGTCGTCCCCGACAGTTAATGGCCTCTTCGTTTGCGAGGACAGTCCCCAGTTGCTCATCTTTACAGTGTCTGTCAGGTTTGTGTTTCCCTCTTGCTACTAGCTGCTCGCTAATTCCTGCTATCAGCTGTTTCCTGTTAGTCCACCGCCAGTGGGTCGCACGTGCGGCGTCATCAACAGCTCCTCCCATAAGTCATCAACAGCCCCTCCTGTGGCGGAAGGCCGCCTCCTTCTTTTTAAACCCACAAAGGTTCCGCCAATATGTCTACCCTACGAGGCGGAAAATTGGGCACCTCGGATCAACTCGCCAATCCGGCTCTGTGTGTCTAAACGCTCACAGCTTGCCGGCAAAACGGCCCGACATTCGCTGAAAATCTGGCAGTGTAAAAGAGGCTTTTGAGTGAGCTCCTTCATCCTTAAATTGAAGGGGACTCAATGTTGATGAGATCTGCAGTAGGTGTTTGAAAAAGGACATTAGCCTGTGCAACAAGGGGAGACTGTGGAAGATAGCAGCAAGAGTTTTTTGCGATCTGGTGTGGATGGAGATATTTTGTAAAAACGAAAATCATGTGGCGTTTTTTATTTATTTATTTTTTTAATGAGGGGTAACTGTCAATTTTCAAAATATGCGTACACATGTAGACATTGCATGAAGCTGGTTTCTGAGTTTTACTTCAGTACTCTGATGATGACTTTACTTCGGCTTGCGTTGTTCAGGTGTCTGAGAAAGCATCAGCTGCCAACTCACCTGAGGCCCACAATTAGCGTCGAGCAGCTGCTAAGCTTTCTGTGCCATAACAATTCACACTTTGTGGACACAGACTGTCAGCCTCACAAGATCAGCCACATAGAGCAATAAGCCTGTCGTCTTTCCTCCCCGGTCTCAGTCTTTCACACTTTGTCCTGAATTTGTGAATGCATACAAAAAGGAAAATACACCTTAAGCGCTGATGTTGTATGCTAAGTGCCACCCGTCCTTCCTGAAGCAAGCCAGACATTAAAGTGACTCTCATTTATATTCATCAGTTTACCATTGGAAGAAAACACTACTTCATTTTCAACTGCTTGTTGACCCCCTGCAGTAAGCAGGCAGAGACTGGCCTATAGGTAACGCTGCCCGGTGCAACATCAATAGCGGTGGTGGCACCATTAATGAGAGACACTAGCTGTGTGTGATGTGAATCACAGAGAGGGCTGGAGCGTTCCCATGCTGTTTGAGACACACTGTGTTTTAATGATTCTTAGGGAAAGCCAGAGACGGCCTGGACAGATGGTTTCTCTTGAGGCATTCCCTGTTAGGAGCAACTGTCACAAGTGAAACCGTTTACCTTAAATTATCTGTTCCACTCTCATCACGGCCCCCTCCCCCTCCTCCAAATTGTCATCATTTTGAAAATGCACAGAATGGCAGATAGCTAAGGCAGATAAATTTTCTCCTTGCTGAATTCAGCTTCAGCCTTTATAATACGTGACAGTCCTCTGAGAAATGTGAATCTATTAAGAAAGCAGACAGAGTGAGTTATTAAATGTTCTGTCCAATCCTGTGGCCTCGCTGTCACCAGGGTCACTGCTGCTCTGGGTTAAGACTCGTCCTTATTTTTATCCAATTATGACGTTCTTAAAGCTAGTATCTGTAATAAAATAAAATTCAATCGATACATTGTTATAATATAAATTTGTTACGGTTTAAAAGCACAGTTTTTCTTTTGCTAAATATTAATGGGCTTGTTGTGTTGCTCCCGTACTGGTTGACAATGCCAATAAAGTCTGCTCAAACCAGCCAGTACACTGAAAGTGACACCTTTCAAACCATGTTTGTATTCTCCTGCATCACAATAAGCTGCATGAGTGCAGTAATATCACGCTTTGCTACCTGGTGTCTTTTTTTTTTTCTCTCTCTCTCAGCAAAGAGCTGATTTAAATTAACAGCAGGCTTCCACACAACCATTCACAACGTGTGAAGCTCAACAATTCAAACATTGTTTTAATTACCTATCATCACAAGAGAAGGTGACAAGCATAACACTATGGATTCAAGCTTTAATGGAACATCCTGTTTTATTCCGAGTGCATATACTGGGCAAAATACTGTATACACAATGATATTCTGTGTGAACATGAATGAACATGAGGGGAAACAAGCACCAACACATACGCTCACATACATGTACAGCATATTCAGTCACGACTCTTATGCATGTGTGAATACCCCTGACACACACTCTGAATCACACTCACACAAACACAGGCTGACAACATAACAACGTAATAACTTCCAGTGCCACGGTCTTACCTGCGATCTCTGAGCAGCAGGATGTATACAGGTGCAGGAGTATTTTGTGCTTGTGCTGTATAATCATACAGGAGGTGTTACTGTGCGAATCAATGTTCACATAAATAAAGGTGTGGAAGTGCCTTCAGAGCAGAGCAGATAAAGGAACGCCAAATGTGTTATGTGCTGTATCTGCCAGAGAAAAATCCTTCCTGGAAGCAGTGCGGGTACCCGCCTCAGCGCCTCTCTTCTTCTCCTTCTGTGAAAATGTTGTTTTTCTTTCGAGGCAGCGAAGGTGCATATCTGCACAGAAAGAGAAACATGTTGCTACTGTACCAAAACAAACAGGATAAATCTCACCAGCAGAGGCAGTGGAGCAGAGACAAGCCTGACAACAGCCGCAGGGCCCAGCGACTACTGCACTCTGCCTAATCAAGCAGCCTTTTGAAAAACGTTGTCACTTTTATCCCGGCAAAAGGAGGCGGGTGAGCGCGGGGTTTCAGGTGGCATCCGAAACAATAGGGAGACCAAAGGAGAGGAAGAGTTCGTATTTTTCTTTTTTTTGGAGTGGCCGTTCTTCAGGTGTTCAGAAAGGATGCAGCAAAGGAACAAAACACAGGAGTGCGTAGGAAGCAGGGGCACAGGCTGTCTTGCAGAATAATGGACTTGATTCATTGCTGTGAGCATCTAAGCAACCACTAAGTGATCCCAAGTGAACATTGGCTGTTTTCATTTTGTCAGAGCTTTTATTTTGATTTTTGTAAATAAATGTTTTCTCCTGAATATGGTCATGTGGGCACTGAATGGCAGGTAATTAACAGCGTCTCTGTCTGCCCTTGGCAAGGAAATACACCTTCATGAGTGGCTCAGTTAGGATGGACTTACCACCCCTCCGCAGCGAAAACTCAACTGCAAACCTGGGTGGTCAAATATCCTCTAAAACCTGACATGTTTTTTTAATTATCGCATGTAATTATTGTCTTTAAGCTCAAAGCAGAAATATTTATGATCATAGTCAGACATTCCTTTCTCTGGAGGATCTTCTCTCTAAACATGAGAAACCTTTAACCAGACAGCACAAATATTCATGTCCAATTTAAGAAAACATTTTACCTTCTCTCCAACACATCCCACCTCATTGAGATGTTGCTATTTCATTGTTAATGGAAGCTGATTATTAAAACTCAAATTGTGCACTTGAGTTCATTGCTATGACTTGAAGAGCACTTATTTCTCATCCTCAAGGCTACCTGATGATCCGTAGTAACACCTTTCTGTTTAACATTGTGCATATACCAAAGCATCAAATGTAACTATTACTACTCTGTCCTATTTAGATTAATCAAGTTTAGGCTTTTATTCATGCCAAGCGTTATTCTGTCAGTGTTTTTGATGGCAGTGAGGCGGAGAGAGTGAATGACCTTCTACTCTTATACTCTCATTCTTTTTATTTTTTCCTCTATCCAGTTAAGGGCCTCATAATTACTCGCCTTAACTGCCACTGCATTTCAATGACTCTCTTTCAAATCAAAATAACTTGAGGTTCAAGGTTAAGAATTTATTATAAATAATTACATTAAAACTGTTTCCGTGAAAAGTGTTCCTCTTGATTACATTAAAATGGAGGAAATTTGGTGAAAGTATTTAAAGAACCTAACAAGGTCCCCATCAGACAGAGCATATTTTTTTAGCAGCTTTTTGTGATGCTTTTCAATGAGAGTGAATCGTTTTGTTCGCTGCTTTGCATTTCAAAGAACCTTGCGTTTTTCTGCCCTGTGCACCTCACATTTTTGCTGGAGCGCGCCCTGAACGCCTCGAGAGTTGGTTAAACAACTGGGAGCGGAGAAGCGCCACATGCCATCTGTGTACAGCTGAAACTAAGCTTTTATTTAGTTTATTTTCACAGATAAGAAACAATAAATTGTAAGGACATTAGAGCCTCCACAAAAATAGCATTTTAAATCTTGTGTATGTATGATTTATCCTGGCTTCATATGAGCAGAGGAAATCTCCGCCACTCGCTAGGCTAATTTATGCAATGTAAAATGCCATATGCTTGTGCTAATAACATTAGCATGTTAAATTTGTTTGGAAAATGTGTTTAGTGTAAGACAGTTGTTTTGTCGGGGAACCTTGTGAGTTGTAATGGAGCGGAATTTTGTAACGTTACCTTTCTTAAATATTGCTGTTGTCCCTGGCTTCATATGAGCAGAGGAAAAGTCCGCTAGCCTCTAGGCTAATTTATACAATGTAAAATGCCATATACTTGTGCTAATAACGTTAGCATGTTGTATTTGTTTGGGAAACGTGTTTAGTATAAGACAGTTGTTTTGTCGGGGAACCTTGTGAACTGTAATAAAGCTGAATTTTGTAATGTTACCTTTGTTAAATGTTGCTGTTGTCCCTGGCTTCATATGAGTAGAGGAAAAGTCAGCTAGCCTCTAGGCTAATTTATACAATGTAAAATGCCATAGGCTTGTGCTAAAAACATTCGCATGTTGTATTTGTGGTGAAAATGTGTCCAGATAAAGACAAGTGTTTGTCTGTGAATGCTGCGAGTTATAGTGAAGCTGATTTGTGTGCTTGTGTTTGAAATTGTCACTATTAGGCCATGTTTAATGTGTGTTTAATGTGTGTTTTGAATCAACCAAACTTTACAGGACTTCACAGAAACCCTACCACTGACTAATATTTTGAAGGTGTAATTGAAGGGTGAAACAGACACACAATGCACAAGTATAAATGCTCACAACAGCATAGGCCACATACGTAGGCTATGACATAACTCTGCATAAAGCTGATGCTTAAGTACATGTCCCACTTTATGTTACTTCCCTTTCAACGCCACCCCAGACAAGCCGCAAGACACATCTGCAACATTTTACCGACCTTAAATAGACCCCGAGAATCACAGCTGATTGTCAAACTATCCCCGACTCATCTTAAAATAAGCCTTGAAGTGACCATAATTTATTCGAAGCTTCTGGCCCAGCTGGTAGTACCCTTTTGATTTCTCCTCTTTCTAGTCCCCAGTTGTCCTCCTCCTGTCCGTTTTTTATGCAGATTTTAAGGTAGATATCTGGGAGTTTACTTCACTTAAGCTAAGGACAGGTGATTCAGTGGTTGCCTAGCAACAATAAAAAAAAATCAAAAGATGCAGCAAGCTGCAAAAAGTGCTCTGTCTAATCAGGGGAAGGCTTCATCAAAAAAGGCAGTGCGGTGCGCCTCGGTTCTGTTTGATCGGGGCTTAAGAGTAGATATCCTGTCTTCAACCAAAGTTGAACAACAGTATGTCTGTTTTACATTATGATTGAGTTTGTTTTGCCATAGCTGTTCTGTTGAACATATAAAATAACAGCCTAACAAACAACCCCGGTCTTCTCCTGCTGAGTTGTGCCATTGTTTCTGTATATGGAGAATATGGAAAACATTGAGGGCACAGTACCTCAAACCACATGTTTCTCCATTTCAAAAACAGTCCTTGAAAACTGTGAATCAAGATGTCATTCCCCTCTTTATAACATTAGTAACCCAAGTCTCGCATCATAACATAAACCATCAGCTCTGTGAAATGTTTTTTTAAAAAAGAGAGCAGGCAGCACGCAAACTTTAGAGTACAATAACACGGCTGACACAAAGTAGGCTAATCTACTCCACGTTGCACTCATCGGCTCATTGCCTGTTGCTAAATAATTTATTGAAGAGATGCTGCGTTATAAGCTATTTTGTCGCAGAAACAAATTGCAGCTTTAATGCAGAACGTACTTCAGGTTGAGTAAAGTGATGTATGTGTCATTGATACTGTATATATCCATTCATTACCCACTTCCTTTTCGCAATGTGTCCTTGTGCTAAATGAGGAGAAAATTGCTTTAAATGGCTATTAGCAGTCATCAGCAATCAGCTCGTAAGTAATCCAAAGGAAACACTTCTGTTAGAATAACAGGGACTTTGAGAGAAAGTCTGACATGTGTAAATGAGTTCGCCAAAGCTGAGGACTTAATGGAGGCCATGTTTATAGGTCCCAGCCTCTAGTCTCTGCGGTATCAATGTCTTCATCAGCGCAGGCTGGCTGAAGGAGAGACCTTTTCTGCCTCCCCAGCCAAATCCTTCAATCTCAGCAAGCTTTCAAAGGCAAATGAAACAATGTTCAAATTTAGCCTCTCTTCCCCCGCTCCAGCAGGAGAAAGTTGACTTTTCTTCTTTCTCACCGGTGCAAAATGTAGAGTAACAAACTTGCTGTAAAAAAAATAAAAATAAGGTTCGTGTGAGGAGATGAAAGAAAAACTTTGGAACATCTGGCAAGCAGACGCTGGCAGGTTAAGGTAAACAGAGTGTCCTTTTATGGTAGTACTCCTACCCTCCACAGAATCAGAGGTATGATGTGGAACACCTTCAAAGGAACGAGGGGCCAGCACATCTTGTTTCAATTTATCCTCTCACTGGCAGACATGCTCTTTGGCCATAATATACTCCCACATAGAGGATACTAGGCGTATGCTCACACAATCGCGCATTAATAGTGAGCCGTGCTTGGAAACGGGCACGGTCTCAGACACAAAAGCTTTTGTTGAATTGTGCATATCATACCAGACTCTCACACGCACATACTCAGACATTCAAATATTCACAAACTCACATATTTTTAGTGTGACCTTCTGTGAAACCAGGGCGGGGGTAGATTAATTAGTTCACGGCCAGCCCTGAAAACTAGCCTCGTGCCAGACCTGCATGTCAGCCTGTACAACATCTGGCAGCGGGCATCTGGTGCCATACATCAAACTAGCTCCTCCATGTTCCACGCCCCACACACTGAATGTTGGCCTGATCAAACTAACTTCTAAAACTAACATTTGCTTTACAGGGGGAAAAAGGGGACTGCGAGGTCCAGAGGCAGAACAGGTTCTTGTACCTGTTTTTCAAAGGTCGCTGCCAGTCCAAGAAGTGGAACTGTACTTTTGGTTTTAGGGAGAAAAGGCTGCGAATGCTTGTTCATCCATTTTTCTGTGTGCGCGCGCGCGTGTGTGTGTATGCAACCAATTCCAACCTTAGGCTCACAGAGCTCATAACCCCCAACTGCTCTACACATTCCCCCTTTGCCAAAGCTTTTGATGTGACTTGCTGAAATGTCACGAACCTGCAAGCACTCCAACCGCTTAGAAAGCTCTAATGAACAGGATAAAAACACAACCCCTGAATCAATGAGCAGGCAGCAGCAACCCTGTAGCTGTCACACTGATATCAGAGCAGCTCTGCCCTCCATGCTGAAGCTGCAGGAGAAAAACTGGCTTCCCCTGTGATAATAGGTAGCAGGCTTTAGGCTGTTAAACTGGGTCACTTAGTGGTGCATATATCTGTGGAGCTCTTTAAATTTTTCCTCCTCTCTTCTCCTCTCCTCTTTTCCTGTTCTTTTACATCCTTTTCTTCTCTCTGTCTCATTCTGCACCCTATAAAGTGGTGCGCAAATGAGTCTTAAAACACAGAAATGAGTTAGCATTTTAGCACTTCCGGTTCCCGTCTAGAAGTCGATGGGTTTTTTGAATGGGTTTTTGGTTAGACATGGGGTCTGTGGTTAACACAAGCTTAAAAGATTTTCACAACATAAAATACATCAAAATACCCCACTCGTGATCTTTGAAGCTTGTAGAGGAGTAATTCACCCTAGAATTAAAAACACCTTATCTCTAGCACTGTTTATCCATCTCAATTGTTTTGGCATGAGTTGCTAAGTGTTGGAATTTTCTCCCTTCTCTCAAATATAACTGGAACTGGCTTGTGGTGCTCAAAGTCCCCCCAAATATACATTGGGCCACTGTTGATAATCCGCAGAACTTGTTGTGAGCAGTTTTCTTATTTTCTTTTTACCGACCTCCACCAACCAAACTTATCACTGCGCAGAAGGAAGAGTGCATCTACTGCTAGCACCACTGAACTAGCTAAAGGTACAGCTCAGCCAAGGAGGATGCCATTATCGTTTACACCTTGCGCTGTCACAAGCATGAGCCTCTCATCCATCCATGCTTCCTTCTGTGCGATGATATGGTTGGCAAGTGTAGTTTGGTAGAAAGAAAATAGTTCCTATGTGAAACTGCTCACAACTGGGTCACGATTTCTGGAAAGAGACATTGCTGTTGAGTGTTTCTTTTTGTGTGTGTGCTCTGAGCAGCTTTAGCCAAGTGCCATCTAGTTCCATTATATCTGAAAGAAGGCAGACATCTCTACGGCCGATATCTCCGGCAACTGACAACTCACACCAAAACAATCTAGACTGATAAATAGCACTACAGGTGAGAAGGAAAATATTAGGGCTGTAGTCAACCAATGAAAATCTTGGTCGACTAAAGTCGCACATAATGTTCAACTTATCGATTAGTCGAGGGGAAAAAAAATCTGCACGTTATTTTTACGTCTGCGGTGTTGTGTCTGTGTCACTCTGCAGTTACACCTCCAAAACACTGGTAGGCGGTGGACTGTGTTAAGTGCTGTAAAGTTTGGTTCAAATCAAACTTTATTTATTTAGTTGATTCAAAACACACATTAAACACACATTAAACATGGCTTAATAGAGACAATTTCAAACACAACTACGCAAATTGGTTTCACTATAAATCGCAGAGCTGACAGACAAACACTTGTCTTTATCTGGACACATTTCCCCCACCAATACAACATGCTAACGTTATTAACATACGTCTATGGTGTTTTACATTGTATAAATTAGCCTAGCGTCTAGCGATCTTTTCCTCTTCTCATATAAAACCAGGGACAACAGCAACATGTAACAAAGGTAACAGTGCATAATTTGGCTCCATTACAACTCACAACATTCACCGACAAAACAAATGTCTTATACTAAACACGTTTTCCAAACAAATACAACATGCTAACGTTATTAGTGCCAGCCTATGGCATTTTACATGGTATAAATTAGCCTAGCGACGAGCGGAGATTTCCTCTTCATATGAAGCCAGGTTAAATCCTGAAGTATAAGTCCCTGAAGGATAAATCACACACAAGACCTAAAATGCTATTTTACTGTCTTAACAATTTATTGTTTCTTATCTGTGAAACACAAGTAAATACACGCTTCGTTTCCACTGACGGAAATGGTTTCAACTTACAGAACAGATAGGAGGTCTGCGTCACCGCGACACTGAGCGTGAGGGTGGGCGAGTGCAACTTTCTGTCAACAACGGGGTTGTTTTGAAAGCACCCCCATTTTCACAGGTAACTTAGCCTGTCCCCCCGCTGCAGGAAATAATGGACTAATCCTGGAAAGCTGTTGATGCTGCGCTTTCCTCCTTATGAAAGTAACACGGAGATTATTCAACCAATGAGAATTTGGTCAGATGAGAGCATAGCAACCAAGTAATCGACTAGTCGAGCAGGAGACTACAGCCCTGGAAAATATGTATCTTTGATTTGGGGTGAACTGTCACTTTATGTTTCTTCAAAAATGTGGTTGCTAGCAAGTGGCTAAATGAGACGACAGAACATCATCACATTGAACCTTGATTTTTTTGAACCTTGAAGTCACGCGATTTTGGTGTAATGCGTTTCTGGTCTAACATTAGCTTTTTACTTTCGGCGATTGCATTTAGGCTTAAAAAATTATAAAAGATGTGCTCTTTTGTGCACACATAGAGCTTTTTTTTGTAATAATCCGAAATCCAATGGAAAAAATCCCTTTGGCTTTTTGTCGAGGGACCCAGGGTGACGTTAACATCAGCTGGCCTACAAAAAAAAATATCATCACTGCAGCACTCTCTATTTTTGTTGTTGTTTTTTTTTTAAACAGTAACCCTCTAAGAGACCGCTGACGCCCCCAGTGCTTCTCTCTGGCCCTGGCACCTGGTGTCTCCCACTCGTGATAACAGTAACTGCATTCCTCTCCGGTGATACCACTAAGTGTGATTGCTGCTGGTTATACACCTCATTGTCAGACTCCCCTGTTTTCATGGTCATAAAGCAGCATTGTAGGCCTTGTCTGAATAGAGCTGCCCACCTTTGCTTGTGTGTGGTATTTCATTATCGTGTTTCTTTGAGTTTCCAGCCCCCTCGTTCTGTAATGAGAGAAAGAGATTGTTACCTTTACAGCCTGTCCCTCTGTGCATGGTGCCATACTCAGTGGTGGAGTATAATTGAATGATTTTGTGAGGGATCAATGAGATTAGGGATTGTGTTTATTCCTCTGTCGCTCTGGATTAGTGGTCCTTTTATATCTGCCTTGAGGAATAGCACATACAGTACACACTCTCAACACAAACACACACACACACACCATGGTGGATACACAGATAAACGTGCTGACAGCATTTCAAGACGGGTAAGAATGTAACAGGGACATTTTGAAGCTGTAAATGTGCTTAAGAAGCAGCGAGGTGTTTTTGTTTTAAAAGAAATTGCTGTGAATTGAGTCATCTTTGTGTTTATGTAAAAACATGTATATACACCTGTACATATATTTTTTTGTGGCATCACGCTTGTGTGTATTGGATGTGTGTTAGCCTTCGTAGCTAAGCAGAGAAACGAAGAGATTGCTGGGGGGATTTTTCTCATGGACTGTATTCCAAAAGTGGGGGTAGGCTCAGACGCTTGTAATATAGGGAGAAGCCCGCAGGCCTGCCTATCTGCTGTTATGCGGGTAAAAGGAGAGTTTGCTATTATTAACCTCGCTATGAATCCCGTCCTTCTACCAATCCACCAGTAATCCTAATAATCCAAGCTTGCGCTCCCATCCCTCTGTAATAAGTGCCAGATGCTGATAGTACAGATAAACAGCAAACCTGTGTTTTTATCCAAGAAAAATAAAGCACGGGGGCCCGCTGGAATCCACATGCTGTGATGAAAGAATGTGAAAACACTGGTACACATAAGCAGAGAAAATCTCTCATCAGCCAGCGAGACAATGAACCTCATGCAAAACCACTCATCTTAACAGATTCGATTGGAAGTGGCACATTGAAGTGATTTAGGAGAATTTGTTGTACGCGCCAGTTTTCTTGCACTTGTAAATTTTATTCACCGCAGAGAAAACTTGACAGAAACTTGTACAGCGTGCCTTTCTTCACCCTGAAGAAAAACCCAAGCGATAAGAATATGAAAAAAGACCTCAGGAGTAACATGTGTTTTGGCATTTATAAATTAGACAGATAAACTAGGCTTCTCTAACATAGCATTCTGAACATGTCACACTATTTTTTTTTTGGAAGACAATCTAAAGGCAACACAGAGACAAACAGAAGAAAGACAAATACATACAGCTGTGTACTGTATATTTCTGACAGTTCAAAGGAACTGCTCGCGGGCTGCTGTATAACATGAAGTGTTACACATCCACACCCAAAGCTCTGTGGGCCTCACAGAGAGCAGTGGAGCATTGTTCAGCCTGATCTCCTCGGGTCATTTTGGGCTGCTCAGATTGCTTCCACCATCCCTCAGAGGCAGGACAGTGGTGCTGGGAAGAGGAGAGATCACGAGCAGGGGGTTATAACAAAATATAAGGGATTTATCTGTTCATATAACCCACCAAGACCCAGCGAATCATCATGCCAAGCACTATTTGATGCACAACTCCCAGTGGATGATGAAGGGAGGTAGTGCTTGAATATAAAGTCTTTCTTTTACTTTTGATTGAGGCAGCAATAAAAGACAGACACAGGAAAAGAGGGAAATGTAACGAAGGGTACTTTTGTGAGGTCCCTACAACCAGGTGACGCTTGTAAAGCCATGAGGTTAATTGAAAATAATTCTTGGAACTCTCACTTATGGAGTGCGTCTCAATAGATGCTTCTAAACCATTCCTTTTGTGTCTTCTGATGGTGATTCATTTTCGTTGGTAGGGTGAGTCTGTGTGACCCAGTTGTAGGAATGCTTTGTTTCCTTTTCCCTTTCAGCTGAATAATATGCCGTCCTTGACTAATACTCGTGCACAATACCTTGCCTTGAAGGCTTTTACATGGTCCTAGCATGGGCATTATTCAATGCTGTATTGTTACCAGACATACCAACAATAACTTGCAGCACTTTTTACCCTTTATGGATTCAAGGTTCAACTGTGCTTAAGTAGGAATGTGAATATCTTGAAGCTGTGGAAAGCGTAGCACAGTATGGAGAGATTAGCATAAAAAATGAATGTTGCGCACCGATGATATTTCAAAACGAGCTGAAGACGGCTTTGATGGTAATGATGAAGAGGGTAATAATGATGACAGCGATGATGTAGATGAAGATTAAATGGAGACACCATAATAGTGCTGTTGCTGTCCTTATGGGAATTGTGTCTTTTACACAACACAGCACTAAGCAGCGGTCCTCAGCAGGCAATGTGTTTAAGTAGCAACTTTTTTCACCGCCTCCCAGCCTATCAGCGCACCTTCCTTCGGAGACAGCAGAATAAGAGTACCAATACCAAGGAGGAATCGATCATAGTAATGGGTTTTCCCTGTGGAGAGGGAAGCCAGGGCAGGTGACACATCCACCCCCATCATACACAGCACAGCACTCCATCACCTCTGTCAGCCTGAACTGCACACTCCTCGTCCTATCCAATCTAGTGGTCCTTTACCTTATCTCCCCAACCAATCGCTTTGCTCCTGATCCTGTCCCCTCAACCAATTTAAATTCTGGAGTCTCACTTTAACCAGTCAGAGTCCTCTGCCCTTTTATCATCCCCAACCAGTCAAATTAATAGCCACTACCTTTTACATGTAACATCAGAGGGATTGGCAAAGCAAGAGGGACAAAGACGTGCTTCCTGCTGCTTGCTTTGATACCTTTATGCAAACTAGTTACACCACTTGACTTTGTGTCAAAATGTGAAAAAACCCTTTTTTCTCTGTAGATCTAAGCCTCCTATTATGTTCATTAAAACTTTAATTGGTTCATCCCTTTTTCACACATGCCTGATGCCACTCACTAGAGCTAACAAGCTGAAATGAACTAAATAAGAATTTATAAGCAGCTGAACAATTAAGTCAAATTTGCTTCTCTCTGTCAGGTTAAAACAAGGCTATATTTTCACACTACCTGTCATTGATTATATTCTTGGTGTTATGGAATCAAGCAATTAAAGTCGCCTCTGAGATCAAACATAAGAAATGTATTTTGTTTTTCTCTCTGCCATTTTAAAGGTCCAGTGTGTAGGATGTAGAGGGGAATATATGGTGGAAATAGAGTGTAATAAGTATGTTTTCTTTCATGTATAATAACCTTAATATAAGAATCATGGTGTTTTTAATGCCTTAAAATTAGCTGTTTATATTTATGTAGGAAGTGGGTCCTTATCATAGAGTCTGCCATGTTGCACCGCCATTTTTCTGCAGTAGCACAGAACAGACAAACCAAATACTGGCTGTAGATAGGGCCATTCGTGTTTGCACATCGGCCATCGTATTTAGTAGCTCCTCTGCAACAAGCAGCCTCGAAAAAAACACCTGATCTGTTTGTTTTGAGGAGGAAGAGACCTCTGCTGATAATTCCACTCCCAGTAAAAATCTCCTGAAGATCTGGTCTTTAAGTTATCAGAGAGAAAAGATGAGCACACATTAGCAGGTGCTGGGCCAGCGGTCTGTTTCTGACATGCCAGCTTCAGAGAAACACTGATTTGTATCGTCAAACTGTTATATCCAGTGTTTTAAATGGCTTGAATCACTGCGTCTGTTTGTTTTGGAGAGGAAGAGATCTCTGCAGATAATTTTGCTATTGGTAAAAACCCTCCTGAGCATCTGGATCAGAAAATAAGCGAGCACACATGCAGGTGCGACAGTGGTCGCCTGTCTCAGATGTGCCAAGCAGTATTGGAGAAACACTGATTTGTAATGTGTTTTATTCAGCGTAATCTGTTTTATTCAGTGTTTTTACCAGTTTCAGTCAGCTGATCTGTTTATTTTAGAGAGGAGGGAGCTCTGCACAAGATGAACGATGAGCACTGAAGGAATTCTAACTGGGAGAAGTTTCAGCTAGTTGCAATCTGCAGTCCTCCCCATTAGAAGATACTTAATCCCCTTAAATCTTACTCACTGCCGCTTTAACCTCAGCATTCTCCTTTAGAGACATAATACATCCAAATCCTCATAGGGTCCTTTTTTAGGGTCAAACTCTGAGTCAAAAGTGTTTTTCTTCTCCCAAGACTGAAATAAAGAGGTGTTGTGTTAGAGGATGACGGTGGGGATGACTTGCTCACACAGTAACTCAGAAACCAACACTGGACCTTATGTCTCACCCTCCTTTTCATGTTGAATAATGGTGGCCCCCATTAGGCTGGGATGCGTAATTGCATGAGTCAGACACGCTAAACAGCTTCTTTTTGTCTCTCTTTGTCAGTCTGCACGTCACACTGCTGAGTGCAGGACGGGGCAGTCTGCCAGCTCCAACTCCAAAGCCCTGATTTTCTTTATCCTGTGTGTGTGTGCCCCCATAATTGTGCGCATATGTGCTCATTTCATGCCCATTTCTTATTTATTGATTTCTTTGTCTCATTATTTGTCTATTTGTCTTCAGTCCATTACGGCATTATTGCCATGATTGCCCTTTGGAATAAATCATGCAGAAGGCTGCTCAGCAGTCAAATCACATACTGTACAATGAGTAATATCTCCGATACATAATGACTAAATTGTGATGGTTTATTAACGCAATAAAGATAATTGATATCGGTAATTGACCAAATAGATACAACTAAATAGGTTCAAATAGCTTCACAAAGACTGGAGGCATGCTCAGATTATTTCTGTAAGCAGCAGTTTGACTGAGTTTCAATAGGAAAACAAATGAGCTCATTTGTACTTGAAAGCCTCTCTCCAATATTACAAATTGCTGAAGTAAAAATAGCACTTATTCATGCATTTACCCCTCATCGAGAGGCAATATACTTTCCCAAACCTTTCCCCAAACAGCATAGTGGGAAAGTGGCTGAGTTGCACCGCATATAGTGTTTTCCAATTTAAATGATTTTGCATTTAATTTTGATAAAATGTAATCAGCCACCATATAGTGGAAACAATTAGCGCGAGTATCATTAGCCGCTTGTATACAGTCGTAATATGAAATTTTGCATTGCAAATCATATTATGCACCATTACGTTCAGATCTTAGCCATTTGCTGAACATCATTACGGCATATTTGTCATTTTCTTTCTCCAAAACAAAACTCTCTAAAGACCAAAAGTTGCTCCTCACTTTATCTCCAAGTGATAATTTGAATAGTAATCAGTGTCACAGAAAGCAGAAAGGGTTTTATATTTTTCTCGAGAATGCTGTTCCTGCTATTATTAATCACAAGTAAGGCAAACAAGTAGCCTGCACACCTGCCTGCGGGCTCAGTGGCTCCCTGCCGATCCGACAGATCAAACATGGTCAACGTTAATATTCTCTTTCAAAATCTCTTGCAGTCTTCAGTGTATCATGTTACGTAATTGTCTGTCTCTACTGTCAGCTGGTTATAAAATGGGAAGAGTCATTTTTAGGAAGCCAGACAGTCATTGAGAGACTGTGGTAATACTGAGGAAAAAGAGAGATGGCTGTGTGCAGCCATTACCCCCTAACACACCAAATCACTTTCTCCTGTGATGTTCTCACCTCCCTCTCCACCCGCTAATATACTGAATGCCACCATTACACCATAACCATCCACCAGTCAACCCGCACAGTGAGGACAGGTCGCGCTGAAGTCCCATGCAGTTTGGGAAATGACAGTCCCTCAGCTGAGGAGGGAAAAAAAAAGCATTCCTCTGTTGTTGCTTATAAATTATTAATGTGACAGCATTCCTTTTTTTTTCTTGTTTCACTCCTTTTTGGGGCATAATTAAAATCTCAGGAGCCCTCTGACTGTGCTGGGGATTAATCTCCCATGGCACTTCTCCATCTGCAGCCTGGATCATCAGCCATCCCTCTCTGCATCAGCCCCCAGCTGCGCAACTGTCTGCCCAACACCGTGCAGGGGCACACTCGGGAAAGGAGTGGGAGACGAGAGAGAGCGTGACGGGAAAAGCGACAAAAAAGAAGGAGGTGTGTGTGTTTGAGGGGGAGGGTGGGGGGGGGGGGTTAAGAGCAGCAATAAATCTTAATATTTCACATCAATTTTACTTTGCAGAGCTGATTTGAGCCTCATTTTCTCTCAAATGGCCTTCTCCACTGAGATCTGATTGATACTAATAGCTTCTACAGCAGTTACATTGAGGGGGGTGGGGTGGGGGGTGAGAGTCTTTTTTTTTATTGGTGCAGACAGTTGTTAGTGTGGCACCAAGTAAGATTGTAAATTTGGCTCTCTTTCATGTAATGTGACTCTTGAGGGCGGTTAGGCTGAGAGCTTTTGAGACACGGCTGCTGTCCATCTTCATTTCGCCTGTGGATGTCCAATAATAATGAGATAAGTAATTTGTTCAATCTCATAACCAGACATCGAGTTTGGCTAATTTTACTGGTGTGGCGAGCTTTATTTGTGGAACTATTCATCTGACAGGTGGCCAAAATATAGTCATTGGAAATCTAAATTGTTCTGCAGAGTAAATTTGTTTTTTGGTCTAATGATAGTTAGACACCAGAAAATAAGTTTGGTGACAGCCACAATTTGGATTGGGTTATATTGAAATTCCCTTGCTGACCATATTGCTGCAAGAAAAAACAAGGATATATCAGATTATCAAGAGAGAGAGAGACGCACAGTGATAGAAATATCTGTGGACTGGAGACGCATATGTTGCAACAAGTGGGCACAATGTACAGGCAACACGCATCATTTTTACACATCAGATCAATTAATTGGCGAGGTTGTTTTTATTAAGTAACACGTTAATCAGCATTGATGTAGGGATATAGGCCCACTGCCTGTTCAAAAGCCACATGACTGAGTGTTGATTGCTCACTGTGGAAGGAGTTTTGGTGTGGCTTCTCTTGGATGGAGTCGGTGGCAGACTTGTGTATTCTGTTTGGATAGTGAGTGTTAGGATGTGAGGGGTGATCTATGGAGTCCAATCTTACAATCTTACATCTTCATTTCACAAATCACAAGAAGTTTTCTGGCAACCCGGCCTAGCTCCGAAATTGTTGAAATCTGGCTAACTTGGGCAGTGACTTATGGCATCAGACACCAGCGAAAAAAGTTATCCTTTATTGTCGGCATGATATGTGGTAGGTTGCTGTTATAGTTTAACGGTGCCTGGCTGTGTTGGGGAAATGCAGCAGGATAAGAGCAAAAGTTAAGGCACGAATATCCAAGTGGGGTGGGCTGGAGGGGTGGTGGACGGGTCCAACAAACACCGACTTTCACCAAGGATAGCGGTGTTCACGTCCTGTAGATTATAAAGCCTTTTTTTCCTAAACCCAACCACATGCGCTTGTCGCCTAAACTAACAATGTGCGTGTCTTGTTGAAGGAAAAAAAAACAAGAGACTAGCTGTGTTCGAAATCGCTCCCTATCATGGATATAGTGCACTATATAGTGTGTTCGCCATTTTGTAGTGTTGTTCGAATTCGCCGCGTTAATTTCATTCACTATATAGTGAACAATAAAATACCCACAATGCACAGCAAATGTGAGTGAACAAACCATAGACATATATACATAGACACCGCATTGAGTGCCTGAGCGCGTCCTCGTCGGCCGCCATCTTGGATGGGTCTCGCTTCGCCTCCACAGTGCATTCACTTCTATTGAGGAAGGAGCTGTATGCACAAGTAAAATAGAATAACTCACTGAATTTTCAACTGATCGTCACGCGGTTTGGTTTGTTACAAACGGCACACATGTAGTTATGATACAGGATGCCTTCGTACATTAAAAATGCGGGATTTCATGCTTTAATACTTTCTGCAGATAGCAACAGCGTGTTATTTAGGTCACAACACAGTTCTTTTATTCACCTCAACCCCAGAGTGGGATGGACATATATATATATATATATATATATATAGAGAGAGAGAGAGAGAGAGAGAGAGAGAGAGAGAGATAGATAGATAGATATACACACACATATACATATATATATATATATATATGTATATGTATATAGGCTATACTGTATATACTGTATAAACAGAATATACACACAATATACACAATACAAAACATAGTATAGCATATTAATAAATTTATTAATATATTTTAATAAAGGAAAAGTTTGATTGTTGATTGAGTTTATTTCTCACACACACTCTCTTTTATACCCACAGCCATCAGACTTAATAATTCTTTATTAAATAGATGATCTTACAGACTTCTTTGAAATTTCCTTTGGGGATTAATAAAGTTCTTCTTATTCTTATTACACTGACTGCTGTGATCCCCCAAAAGTAGTAAAAAAACATTTTCAATATTTACATAAGCACTGAAATTAATTTTGGTATTGGTATTATAACTATGAAAATAGGACTGTGGTCAAGATAATTTGAAAAAAGATACAGAAGGATGAGCAGCATGGGATATTTGCAGCACAGCTGGTGGAAAAGTGAATATGTGCACAAAGGTGTGCTATACATAATATGCTATACGTTTTGTATTGTGTATATTGTGTTTATACAGTATATAAATACTGTGTATATATATATATATATATATATATATTGAGGTGAATAAAAGAACTGTGTTGTGACCTAAATAACATGCTGTTGCTATCTGCATAAAGTATTAAAGCACGCAATCCCATATTTTTAATATATGAAAGCATCCTGTATCATAACTACATGTGTGCCGTTTGTAACAAACCAAACCGCGTGAAAATCAGTTAAAAATTCAGTGAGTTATTCTGTTTTACTTGTGCATACAGCTCCTTCCTCAATAGAAGTGAATGCACTGTAGAGGCGAAGCGAGACCCATCCAAGATGGCAGCCGGCGAGGACGATGGCTCTGATGGGCAGCGGCAGTCAATGCGGCGTCTATGTATATGCCTATGGAACAAACCCTACATTTTACTCCCATATACCACAATGCAATGCAGTCGTCTTTTGCCAGAGAAGAAGCAATAGTTTGCTTATATCAGCTAGCATGTTAGCTTAGATTTATTTAGGCTAATTACCAGCTGACGTCGGCAAATCAACAAAAGGTGCCTTAAACACCTAAGATAAGTTTGCCTTCACCTCCGTCTTTGCCTGAGGAGCAGGACTTGGGGCAGCAGCATCCAAACAATCACCGGAATCATTATTTTAATACACAAAAAGAAAAGAAACGAATAGGATGCTAGCTACCAGCTCACGAGCTAACAATAGCCACATAGCTCGCACGAGCCAGGTAGCTTGTAGCTCGTGCACTATCGTGGGCTATGACTCGGCGCGTCCACTTGCGTCACAGGAGTATGCGGCGCAGCTACTGACGCAACGACGTTCAGAAAATTTCAGTTAGTGTCCGAAATCTTGTTCAGTTGTTCCCCATGTAGTGCACTATATAGTAAACACAAAATAGGGAATATGGGCGGCACGGTGGTGTGGTGGTTAGCACTCTGGCCTCACAGCAAGAGGGTTGCCGGTTCGATCCCGGGTGTGGGAGCCCTTCTGTGCGGAGTTTGCATGTTCTCCCTGTGTCAGCGTGGGTTCTCTCCGGGCGCTCCGGCTTCCTCCCACAGTCCAAAGACATGCAGATTGGGGACTAGGTTAATTGGTGACTCTAAATTGTCCGTAGGTGTGAATGTGAGTGTGAATGGTTGTTTGTCTCTATGTGTCAGCCCTGCGATAGTCTGGCGACTATAGTCTGGCAGGGTGTATCCTGCCTCTCCCTGATGTCAGCTGGGATAGGCTCCAGCCCCCCCGCGACCCTCAAGAGGATGAAGCGGTTAGAAGATGAATGAATGAATGAAAATAGGGAATAGTGAGTGAGTGAGTGAGTGAGTGAGTGGACGGTTTCAAACACAGCTACTGTATGTAAACGGTAAATTTCCTGTGAAAATAGAAAGAACATAAACTTGACAAACTTGATAACTTGACACGGCGTTCCTTAACATCAACAACCAACGCACCCAGGGTACTTTGCATGTTGTACCTGGACATGGAAAGTCCATGAGTAAAGGTCGATATGTGACAAGGTTGGAGTGAGAATGTGTTGTTTCTGGTTCTCCTTTTTCGTTTGGTTTAACCAAGGAATCATGCTGCACTTCAACAGTGACTCGGCAATAATGCAGCTGCTGTGCTGTTGCTTTGTTGCTTGTAGTGTAAACACAGCATAGGCTAATGTTATGTGTACGGATGCTCAATTCTGGGCCGATACTGATATCCATGTTTAAAAAAACAATTTGGCCTATAGCCAGTACTGATACTGCAACTGCTATCAGTGGGTTTGTTGTTCTTGTTTATTTTATTTTTTTGTTGTTATTTATTCCCCCTTTTGTGCCAGGGAAACAACTCTTTCAAAGTCATTCAGTCCGTCATTATGCTACCTTTGAATTAGCAAAAAATCTATCATACACATTTATGAAACAACTTTTAAAATAACCTTCTTTCACATGAAAATCTTTTTTACTATATATAATATATCATAATTCCCTTTCTAATTAACTATTTTAAAGTGATAACATCAACAAATGTCAACTTCAAACAGTTGTATTTATTCAAGTTTCTTCCCCAAAACTACATTTTACAAGATCACATTTGAACACATTATGAGAATATTATATTTCACCTTGTCCCAATACTCATATTTACTGAAGAGAGCTGGAACACATTTAAATTTGAATCAGTGCAACCTCCGTCAGCACTTAGTTTGGCTACGAGCTGTGTGTCAATAGTAAGTTTACTGCATTGTTTCGTCCCAATGGTGTCTCAGGGAAGATCACTGTTCATCCCAAATGCATTCTCTATTGTCCCCAGATAAGGTTAGTTTCGAGCCCTGCTTTTTAGCCTGCGCAAAATTGATGTGACACACAGGAAAACATCGGCCACTGCCATCAGTGGAAGTCATTTTATTTGCAGGTGGGCTGATGGCAGTCAGCAAGGCGATTATTGGTTGGTAAATTGGTGCATCCCTCGTTAAAGTTATGTACAGCATCAGATGTATGCTAGCATGTTGTTACTTTTTTTTATTAATACGCTACAACAACGCAGTGAAGCATAGCCTGGAGGAAGCAAGATAAAGAAAGAGACTGAATAGTTCATAACAGACGTTGCATATTTGAATATTGTCCTGTTATTGTTGACACGTGAAGACCATTATCGTGACCAAACAATATCGTGTTGAATGATAATTTCGTCATATCGCCCAAGCCTAGTCAATAATATCACAAGATGACAATAGTTTTGAGTGTAGGTTTGGTACAGACTGAGTTCTCAAGGGTGATCAGCAATCAAACAGCATTCCTAAAATGGGCAATGGAATATGACAGCACTCAGTCCCAGAGACCCGTGGGTTTATAACTCTCCCAGGCTTTGGGTTGGAAACTGTCCCACCAACTAAACAGCCAAGTATTTGGCCGCCTCACAGTCCAGGCGATTTAACGGGCCCTGGGTTCCAGCATGCAAGATATGGTTGATCCAATTTAGGCCATGCTCAATCAACCTAATTCTACAGGGGACACGGAGGCTGGGTACTGCAGTGTGTGCAGGAATGGATTGCTCAACAAAGCAGCTTTTAAAGGTCATGTTTTCGCTGCCTCAATGCCTACAAGATCCTTATAGAGGGCACCGTTTGCAAACAGTGTATGTAAATTCATCACAAACCTCCAACTCAACAGTGATTTATGCTGTGAACCTGAGGGGTCTCAGTTTTGGTTCAGAACTGTAGTGTAAATCGCAGCATGGCCTTGCTGAGGTCGTGTTTGTGCAGTAGTATCTGCACTCTAGGAAGCTGAGAGGTCTTTCAACATTACACAGACACTACAAGTATCTGAAATGTTTTGGAGTAATTGAGTATAACCTATAAAGTCTTGTTTCACTGTTTACTCTTGCTTCCCTTTTGTTGTAGACGCAGAGTAATTACTTGCTAACACTGTAACTTGTCACAAATGTATGCATGTCAACAAGGTTCTGCTACTCCTTCTCAATTTCCTCGTCTTTCTCATGGGGTGCACGGTGTCATGCTTTTGCTTCTGCCATACAAGGAGCCAATTATATTATCAGCATGGGACCTCCGCTTGACATCGCATGTCCTGATGGTATAATGAAATAAAAGAGGTTTCACACACGTGCTCCCACTGTGTCCTTGACGTGCGGGAATGTCTACTTTGCAATTTCCGTAATTTGGGTGAGAGGTATATTTTCAAAGATACTGTGGTGTTGAACGTTCCCTATGGGGGACAGGCAACCCCGTCTTCCATTTCAAGGGGTGATTCTTTTAAAGGAGGCAGAGACAGTTATAATGGAGTATTCCACATTGTGAAACTGGCTTTTGGATTTTCCTGAATACCAGTTAAAGCTCCATTAGGACATATTTTTTATATTAACATTAAATCAAAAGAATTACTGTAATATAAGAGGGGTATTAATACGGGTAGTCCCACAGTAAATTAGACAATGATCAAGGTTTATTACAACATGAATCTTATTTTTTTAATTTTGGTCCTCAGTCCTATTGGTCATAAATGTAGCCACTGAGTGAATTGTTAAGATCTGGAAATGTGGTAACATTGTTAAAAAGAAGCCACAGATCAGCTTCCTGGTTCAGTTTTGACCTAGACTACTTAAAAATGGAAATGGCTAAATAAATAAATCCTCCTGCAGCTCCCTCCTCTCTGCCCGAGGCCCCTCCATCCACCACCTGCATACAGGAGCCCTATGTTTCCTATTGATTTATTTAATCTTATTTCATTGTAGAGTCGCACACAGCACATTCACTTAGCCCCTCCTTGTCCTGCTCTCTGTTTATCAGACCACAAATGAGACAAGAATTAGCCAGCTAGTGCACCCTGCGGTCCCTCCACCTCGCTCCATGCTTGTATGGGCTACTTCACTGGGTGGTGAGCAGGTTGCAGCTCTAGAGACTGACCTTTAGTCAGTGACTGGAATTCAGTTTGGGCAAACCCTAGCACCAGGGGTCACAGCAGGTTGGTGGCTGGTTGCCAGCAGCAACGTAGGGTCCAGCAGCAACAGAAAGTTTGTTCATCTGTGGGGAGTTAGGGCAGTTTGATCCCCCAGTGCTTGGGTTTGTGCTGGTGAATTCGAGATGCTACAGTCCACTGATTGAAGGGCCATTCCCGAAACTGCTGCCTGCTCTCCTCCCGGCAACGTGGTCTATAGCGACATGGAGTGAGGCGGAACATATACTGTGACATGGGGCTATAGCTAGCTACATTAACATGAAGTTGAATTAGCCGCAGACATGAGCCTTTGCTGCAGTTAGCAGAAAGCTAAACTATTAGCAACATCTTCTTTCCCACTCTGACATACTTCGCTGATATTGACATGTTTTATTGCGTTTATCTCTCTCTGTTTATCAGACCACAAATGAGGCAAGAATTAGCCAGCTAATGCACCCTGCGGTCCGTCTACCTCGCTCCGTGCTGGTATGGACTACTGCACTGGGTGGAGAGCAGGTTGCAGCTTTGGAGACTGACCTTTAGTCAGTGACTGGGATTCAGCTTGGGCAAACCCTAGCACCAGGGGTCACAGTGGGCTGGTGGCTGGTTGTGTAAGGAAAATGCTCAACTTCAGCAAACGCTGAAATGAAGAGCCTCGGAGAACCACGGAGAAAAGTTACAGCCAACAGGGTTACTTTAATCGCAGAACTCAGCATACAACAGTATACTAGTCTACACAGCAAGACAGATGGAAACAGCACCGAACAATCACCCTTCAAGTACTTTTATAATGGGCGTCTGCTTGTTCATGTGCGTGTGTGTGTGTGTGTGTGTGTGTGTGTGTGTGTGTGTGTGTGTGTGTGTGTGAACACGCTTGGGTCGTATTTTCTGGGAATCTAAAGTTCTCCTGATTTCCCACTTATTCCTAGAGCTGGACTTCATGCGTCAATATTTCTGTCTTCTTTGTCTCTCTGGCATAAACAACCGTTCCTATTGTGAAACTTCGAACATCTGTTCCACCGGTCAGGTCATCCTAACCCAGAACGTTGTCCTTCATTTAACCTCTCAAGGCTTGACTTATGCACAAACTACTCAAATTATCAAAACACCTCTTATGGGTCCTTTTTGCTGCCAAATCTGATTTGACTATCTGCTTCCTAAACTTTGTGTAACTGACCTCATTTTTCACCTTTGGTATAAAATGTTACATTATCTGCCTCTACAGTTGCCAGCAGCAACGTAGGGTCCGGCAGCAACAGAAAGTTTGTTCATCTGCGGGGAGTTAGGGTGGTTCGTGCTAGAGAATTCGAGATGCTGCAGACCACTGACTGAAGAGCCATCCCCAAAGCTGCTGCCTGCTCTCCTCTCGGCAACGTGGTCTATAGCGGCATGGAGTGAGGCGGAACACATACTGTGATTTGGGGCTATAGCTAGCTACAGTAACATGAAGTTGAATTAGCCACAGACATGAGCCTTTGCTGCAGTTAGCAGAAGGCTAAACTATTAGCAACATTTTCTTTCCCACACTGACATACTTTGCTGATATTGACATGTTGTATTGCATTTATCTCTCTCTGTTTATCAGACCACAAATGAGGCAAGAATTAGCCAGCTAGTGCACCCTGCGGTCCGTCTACCTCAGTCCGTGCTGGTATAGACTACTTCACTGGGTGGAGAGCAGGTTGCCGCTTTGGAGACTGACCTTTAGTCAGTGACTGGGATTCAGCTTGGGCAAACCCTAGCATCAGGAGTCACAGTGGGCTGGTGGCTGGTTGCCAGTAGCAACGTAGGGTCAGATAACAACAGAAAGTTTGTTAATCTGTGGAAAGTTAGGGTGGTTCGTGCTGGTGAATTCGAGATGCTACAGTCAACTGACTGAAGGGCCATCCCTGAAGCTGCTGCCTGCTCTCCTCCCGGCAAAGTGGTCTTTCGTGGCAGGGAGTGAGCGGGAAGACATGCTATGACTCAAGACTATAGCTAGCTGCATTAACATGAAGTTGAATTAGCCGCAGACATGAATCTTTGCTGCGGTTAGCAGAAGGCTAAACTATTAGCAATATTTTCTCTCCCACTCTGACATACTTTTCCGATATTGACATGTTTTATTGCGTTTATCTCTCTCTGTTTATCAGACCACAGATGAAACAAGAATTAGCCAGCTAGTGCACCCTGCGGTCCCTCTACCTGGCTCCAGCTGCTATGGACTACTTCACTGGGTGGAGAGCAGGTTGCAGCTCTGGAGACTGACCTTTAGTCAGTGACTGGGATTCAGCTTGGGCAAACCCTAGCACCCGGGGTCACAGCTAACTACACTTAGATGAAGCTGATTAGCTGCAGCCAGGAGCTTTTGCTGCGGTTAGCAGAAAGCTAAACTATTTGCAACATTTTCTCTCCAACTCTGAAATGCTTCGCTGATATTAACACATTTTATTGAGTTTATTGTCAGACTCTCTTTTAGACTCTCGTTTGATGTCTGCCTACCTTTTGTAGGGTTGCTTTACAGTGGAGGCAGTTGTTTCCAAATCTAGAATGGTGACTTTTTCTGCATAATTTTCCATCATTGAATCAGGGTTTCTCCATCTGAGACATGCACGTGCATCTACATTTGCCAGAAGGAACGCCCTCCTTCTGAAATGACCTGTGATTGGCCCAAGTTTACTATCATGGCCTAGATTTTCTCAAGCCAGAAAACCAAGCCAAAGGGAGGTGCAGCAGTCTTGAGTTTTCCCAGACCACTTGAATAACCATTTGCTGACACCACAATAATACTATGTACCCCAGCTAATGGTTGAGATAATCTAGAGGTTTTAAGCATGTTTACAACCTGTCTGTTTGTTTGTGCTTTTGCCCTGTCTGACTTTGTTGTAGTGATGCCCCTGTGTTCCCACATAGAGGCAATTACTGTAATGTCGTTGTAATAAACAAGAATTGATCTTTAGTAGCTACCTGCAGCCTTTTGTCAGCTTTTATCTGCTTCAAGCTCATTGTTCTGGCTCACTGTTCCATCTGACGCTACATGAGATTTAAAAACAGGTTGCAGTTTTTCACATTACCAGAATGCATTTGTGTAGTTGTACTGAAGACTACCTTTTTATTTTGATATGGAGTTTTTTGTTTTTAGAGTTGAAATGACAGGTCAGATAATATAATAGATTCATTGATTAATAATTGATTAAATTGTCATTTATCAAGCAAACGTGCCAGACATTCTGTGGTTCTAGTTTGTCCAGTGTAAGAATTTGCTGCTTGTTTTTATCCTACATGTTATATCTTTGTAAAATGAATATATTGGAATAAAGACTAAATAACTAAATAATAATCAATGATGAAAATAATTGGTAGATGCAGCCCCAGTTTATTTACAGACACAGTGTTGGATTTCAGCCTCATATCTTTTCACAACAATATTGTTTTTCATAAATTGAAAAACAGTGTCGAGGAAAAAGATTCACTGTGAGGAGAGTGAGAGATACAACATGGAGGAAAGGTTGACTTGGAGGCAGTCGACTGTAATCGGCAGCGATGAGGAGAATTTTACTGACTGTTGGAAGTCATCGAGTCTAACATGCGAACTTTTACAGCAGTCAGGAATGTTTGTTGTAAATGCTCAACATGCTGCAATAAAATGTGCCAAGCAGTGCTTGATGCCGGGGTTTTAAAGAGGCTCGTTATAATGAGATCTCCCACCAACAAACAGATGTGGCAAACCAGCATTCTGTGAAGTTAACATCTGTAGATAATTGGATGGTGTAGCTATTGTGGAAAACACGTTGTGGGCCCCTGTTTCTCAGTGAGAAGTCATTATCAGTGTTTATGTTAATAGCTTTGCCATACCAAGCCTGCATGTGTTTTTGGACCGAAGGGGGTTTGGCTGACTGTATCTGCTTTCCCTGTCTTGGTCACGGGTGCATTGCTACTTGGATTTTCAGAAGTCTTGAATATCTGAGCAATCTGTTGTGAATTTACAAACTTAGTACAGCAGTTTACAGAGCGAGGCTTTGCTCTCTCTCTATGATTTGGCTCTTGCCAACTGTGGGTTAAACTAACATTAATCTTGCCGTGTGCCTGCCTCGAGGTTAAATTTTTACAGAAACTCATTCTCAAATCACACAAACCTGCCAACTATGTGTTTTCAGGGAAAAAAAGTGTTGTTATGCATAAATTTTGCCTCAGTTGTAACTTTTTAGTTGCTTGCAAGGAGAGATACTTTGGAAAAACATCCTACATCTGATAATATAACAGGTTTACCTGCCTGTCTACCTCAAAGGTCAGTCAGCTCTCACTGAAAGAAAAAAAGAAACACCATATAGGTCGACTGTGAAAGCTGCTTATTATGACCCATCCTTGTGTTTATTGTAAAGTGGTGCTTTCTGGTGGCCATAGTAATTATTACACGAGCAGAAGAGGAAATTACGTGACGTGACGCACCCATTGGATGGTTAGAAGGGTAACATTTCCTCCAATTTTCAATTATGAAAAGAGTCTTTTGCAACTCTTTCATACCTCAACGACAGAGTAGGTTGATTTCCATTGACTTCCATAATGACTTATGATTGCCCCGAAAACGACATGTATTACCAGCCTTATGGTCAAAGTTTTAAACATGTCCTTAACGTCATAAAACTGTTGCAGCTCCAAAGCTACCTGGTTAGGTTTAGACAACAACACTGTGTGGTCAGGTTTAGGAAAGTAAATAAGTACTTTTGTCACTCACACAACATGACGTATGCTGCTAGTGTAGCATGCTACACATACTAGGATATTGGGCTATCTTGTTATCAAAAGAAGTCAGTGTTGACTTTGTGATGCAAACATCGCATTTCTGTGCATTGAAGACAGCTGCCATTTGATGTGTTCTTTGTTCCATATCTGGAGAAGTGCAGTAGTCTCTTCTGTGGACCAAACTACTCCTAGTCCTTGGTAACGATACCAGGGGACATGGTTTTGTCTATTTGTTTTTTTCAAGCATCCCAGTGTAATAACATGTGATGTTGGCTAGAGTACAATGGCAAAGGGCAGATTGAACCTGGAGTGCTTTGTGCTCACAATGCCCAGGTTAAGTGAACTGCAATGTGGACTTGAAGCAAAATGTATTAAGACGTCTTGAGGACGTCTGAGTATTGTTCGTTTCAGAAGGGTCTGAGCTCTTTGGAGCATACACCTATTTGCAAAAAATGCTGACTCGTTGCTCTGAGTCTGTTTGGAGGGCTGAAAGGGACCAAGCCCAATCCTACACGGTTTGTTTACATGACATAACTGAAGGGCAACCGAACCGAGACCTTCTTGAAGAGGAGGTCTCGGTCACAAACGAACTCTGGTGCGGTTCGTTTGTGGTGAGAACGTGTTCCGACCTCGAACTGAACCAGCTGCAGTCACATTACGCATTGTTTGGGTTAAACATGAGCACATTACAGTCCTGAAGGATTATTGATCTGCACCTCCTTCTGTACTGCCTCATTCTTGGAACCCATCGGCTATATTAGGTTTCTGACTTCCGGCAGACGGCGATACAGCCTCTGGGGGCAGACCCTCGATTTTTTGGCATTCCGGTTTGATTCGGGCAGAAGAGGCGAATTTCCGTTTCTGACTTCCTTTTATATATAAGTAAATATGCTGAACCATTGCGATGAATTCAGAGTTTGCAGTGACGTCAATTATGTTCCGCTTCGTTAGTTCACCGCACGGACGTTTCACCCAGCAACAACTGCAGCTGGCTCAAACGTGATCGGTCAATATCATGTGGACTACAAACAGCCTACAACCGGAAACCAGGGCTCTTCCACTCTTCTTCTAGAGCCAAGATCTCTGGGGTTTGCCTACAGACTCTACATTCACTGAATGTAGAGTCTGTATATAGAGACTAGTACTGCCTTAATATGCACATTCAGCGCATCCAATGCATCAAAACATTGTTTTCTAGTTGGAGCCGTGCCTCGTTTTCAAACTGTATGGTTTGACTAAAATGAACAATGACAGCAATATAGTCCACGATGAGCAGCGCTAAAATCAACCTGCGTAGTTGTCCCTCCATTGTGACATTAGAAAGTGTCACATTTATCTTGCAAGTGTGCTCTTCTTCAACGTTTTATTTACTTCCTGGATTTTTCCCACATTGAAATTCTGACCAATCAAGAGCAGCTTTCTCACACAAGGCATTTGGTCCACTTGTAAATGCTGCTGTGAGAACACCAACCAACTCTAGGCAATTATACAACTTTGTCACAAAATTAGTCCCTGAATCGGACCAAAGCAAGACAACTCTAGGTCTGAAAGCACCCTAAACGATTCATTGTAGACAGAGAGATGCTTGTTTGCTGTCAGGACACGGTGTTAGGAGATGTAAATATGTCTGACTTCAACAGATTTTCCTGGTCTGAAACCAGATGATAGAAATTTAGAGCCTAGCAGCACTAATGATAGAGCTGCTTGCTGTGTGTGTTTGAGAGACACAGTGGAAGAGATGTAGAGAGGGTAAGAGAAGATGGACTTGCATGATGTTTCTGTAAGTTTTTAATAACTTACTCAGAACACTGTTTTGTAACTTAATGACCCAGGATACTTTCTAACAAGCTTACCCAAACCACCCATCCTGCGGATTGTGGGTTGACCCACACATCACAACTATATAAATATGAATTTCATGTAGTATTTGGGTTCCAGGTTTTCCTCTGAGGAGAACTGCTTGATAAAACATTGATGATTTGGTGGGATGAGGTGTTCCTTTTACTTTAGATACCCACAGGTGCCCTTCTCCT
Source organism: Epinephelus fuscoguttatus (assembly GCF_011397635.1). NCBI lineage: Eukaryota > Metazoa > Chordata > Actinopteri > Perciformes > Serranidae > Epinephelus > Epinephelus fuscoguttatus. The sequence goes on from NC_064766.1 coordinate 35,481,909, forward strand.
ATTTAGTATTCTCTGAAAACTGTTGACTAATTTGAAACCTTCTCTGAATGGAGATGTGCTCTCTGTGTCTGTGTCCCCAGCAAAGTTTGTACTTGACTGCAGTTTCATCACATTTGATATTCACATTCAGTCTTGTGGCATACCCAATACATCATTTATACATTTCAGAAAATAAGCATATCCAAGGACAAGACATTGGATGGCAAATGCATCGTGATGGACAATTGAAAATGTTTATGTTTGCTGAGCTGTGTATGGAAGTAATTTAATGTCTTAAGCAATGAAATTGACTTGATGTGATGAAGGTTGCAGAAGGCTATCATTTGTTTATAATCTCCTTCCCAACACAAACAGCTCATTCCTCCAGTCAGTCAGTTCCTTATAAATAAAGCATAAAGTATAAAGCATGCAGACAGGTTTGCAGAGTACATTTGCTGCTTGACTAAATGTTAAAATAGGCAAGATGTGATCTACTCTAAGTGATTCGAACTCGGTATGTTGACAGGTGCCTGATATGCCTCGAGCATCTTAGAAATCCTGTGACCACAAGCACTCCTGGGATTTTCGTGCATTATGCCTCTAGGAGTTTACAGAGAAAGAGGCGTTAAAAAACATCCAGTCGGCAGCAGTCCTGCTTTGTTGTGGGAGAAGTCAGAGGAGAACAGCAAGAGCCATTCAAGCTAAACGCAGGCCGCAGCAGACAGCAGCTTAATACAACAGGGACGTTCAGGAGGTGACTTGTACAACGTACATGTAGAACAGTGAAAGACCGTGGCAGAATGTTATCTCGCTGCATACCACGGTACAAATTGTGGCTGAACAGCTATTTTGTTCATTCAGCAAGAAATTGTGTTTATGTTGGCTGATTTCTTGTTGGGGAGGGGGGAGCCCATGGGGTTATATCTGGGTCTGAAAAGTGAAGCTAGAGCAGAAGTGCTTTAAACCTGGGTTCTTTGTAATGGTCAGCAGGGGGCAACTCAACTGGACGCTGAAAGAATTCCGATTGTATGTAAGTCTAGGAGAAAATAACCCTTTTTCTTACTTTATTTATCACTTCAGTAAGCATGTCACTAATGTGTATGTCTATTCAATTCTTCCTAAACACAGCATGATGTGCATATTTCAAATTATGGTCCCATTTTAAGTGAACTTGATGATTAGGCAGGGTATGTTTTAGGGTGATTGACAAGTCGCTACAAGGACAGTGTCCTCATGTTCTCAGTCAGACTTATGGCAACCCAGTCTCACTCCCAACTCATCCAATGCAGGTGCTTGGTCATGGCATTCTGCATCAGATACCAATGCAGAGAGGTATCCTTTAGCATTGGTATTAAATATACTAAGCTGCAGCACTTTTTGACTCGGGTGCGAGGGGAGGTGGATGGGTCAAACAAACTCAGAGCTTTAACCCAGGAGATTGCTGTTTGTTTCCTGTGCGAAACCAAAAGTCAGGTGAGTCATTTTAATAGCAACACAGTGTGCTAGTATATGTAGCGGTGTATCATACACTGACCTCTGGCCCATGACATATGCACCAATCATCGAATCATCAAAATGCATCTCAGGCACATTTATCAGTAAAAAAGAATCCATGACACAATCTGCTGCTTTTGCCACTATTTTATTTTCAAGATAGGACGACAAATCATTGAATAAAATGTACAAACAGTGCTTAGAGGATTACGACTGCTGGAGCCACCAATATGTAGCATGCTACATGAGGGACGTATGTCACCTGACGTGTGTGACATGTCACGTGGTGTTAGGCTACATTAGCACAAACATACTTAGGTCAAACCATGATGTTTGTTTTCTAAACCTAACCATGTACCTTTGTTTCCTAAACCTAAACAGGTTAACCTAAAGATAAAGTTTGAGGGGTACCAAGAGTGTCATACTTTGACGTTAAGGGCCCCTAACCAAGCGTTGGTATTTGACAAGTTGGGAGTGAAAATGTTTTGAATGAGAATAGGTTTTATGGGTACCCATGAGTCACCCCTAAAATCAAGAAGGCTTGTTCTTAGTGAATGTTTGTCCCTTACATGCAACGTACTCCGTCAAATTAAAGCTGTATTTTTGTATTTTTAAAGCAGTGGTTTCCAGCTGGTCCAGCCATGAGGTCCAGATTTCTTGTTAGTCATTAGTTCAAGGTCCAAACAGTTTAAAATATTTATCATCACACTTGTGAACTAGTTTGCTCTTTCTGTTAAGTAGCTGTCCATTAGTCACACACTCTAAAGCAGGAAACAGCACTTCAAAATAAAAACTCTGTGCAAGGAATTCACTGTACTTCATATTAAGATGTGTTTTGTACAAGTCACCATGACTCACTTTTGGACTGTGACCCACCAGCTGGGAACCACTGTTTTAAAGAAAAAGACAACCAATCTATTTGAAGGACAATAAATCAGCTAACATGTACAGATACATAACACATTAAAACATGGTTGTTGTGGAACCCAAGAAGAAACCAAAGTATATCAGTATGTGATTCTTTAACTCTCCATAGTGACATAGTTTTCAACCAGCCTATGTAGACAACTAAAATGGCTTAGTAGGACATTCAGTTGTGACTTCTGGTTTTAGTGTGCCACCCCATCATTTTCAGTGGCCTCATCTGGCAACACATATGAAAAATGTCATCCCTGCCTGTAGTCTGAGAGATGGGATTGAAAATGTGTTTAAAATTAACATCTCTGGCTCTGAAAACCAAGATGGCGACAGCCAAAATGTCAAACTCGAGGCTTCTAAATCGGAGTCCACAAACCAATGGTTGATGTCAAGGTAGCTACGTCCATTACTTTATACAGTCTATGGTTTTGCTCTAAACCATTGGTAGAAAGTCATAAACCCATCCCATTGACATAATGTTCCATCCAGTGCTTTTTAAAAATCATTTTCTCAACAATTAAAAACAAAAACGCCAATTTAAGAGATGTTATTTCTGTAAGTCAGTTATATACATCTGCTTGTGAGCATTTGTCAGCCACTTTTCTGTCACTACTATACATAGATGTAGCTATCTGTAGGAAGATAATGTCCCCATTGCTTATCCTGCCCACAAAACTCTAATTGGCTAACTTTTTCTCCAACTGGGGGAAACATCTGTTTGATCTGTTTGAATCACTGTCCAAGTCAGAGGTGTAGACGATGATTCAGAGGTCTGCAACCAGCCTGCACCAGCTGAGCGCCATTTAACAGAGTGTCTCTTTTTATGGTTTAGTCTACTTTCTTTCAGGATGATACCATGTTAGGATAATGTGTGATGTAATGAAAAAGGCATCATTTAAACACAGGTCCAGAGGCATGGCATTGACTTTTGTTTACTCCTGTGGCCTACACAGGCACAGACCACAATCTGAAACCAACAGAGAACTTTTGGGTGTCTGCAGCACCTTGTGTAACCGATGTCTGGAAGGATTCAGGTTATTTTGTAGACAAAGGAGGATTCTAACAAGCACTAGATAAGAATCCCATTTCAAAGTGAAGCTCTTCCTGATAGACATAATTTAATTTGTGCTACCAATCAAAGCAACTGGCTAGTTAAATTAAAAAGGGAACAGGAGATTCTGACCTTCAAAGGAGGAGCTTTATCACAGCCAGTCTGCATGTTTACCATCCTACTGTAGCCTTACCTTTGATTTAATGTGATCTAGTGTTAAATGAGACAAGCCTATAACCACATCCAGAGGTGCAGCTGGAAATATATGGGGGCAATTAATAGATTCATGATGAAATAATACCAACAAATATTATTCTCATCTCTAGCACCTTGCACATGAAATTACCGGAAAGAAATTGCTAGTGAAAAATGTTTACACCCAGTTGCACTTCAATGTCACAACTGACAAAACTTGATGAAAGAAAAATCTATGAAAGACGTAGCGTTTGCGTCACTATTCATCAGGGTGCTGCACGTCAGCGACAGGCTCCGGTTCAGGTGATAAGATGTTTTGGCCAGGTTTCAAGTAAAATGTTTTACTGCACTGACATCCTTTTTATTACTTTTTGAGTAGAGGTGATATTGAGTTGGCTTGGCGGGTTCAGACACACTGCGAGATAACAAATTGATCATGAATTAATAAGGTCACTACTAATCAAAAAGTCCCATGCTTAGGTCTGAATGCATTAGCAGGATCAGACAACATGTGTTCAGAATCAGAGGAGTTGGCGAAGGCTCCCGGGGCGGGGGGACGAATACCAGACAGACAGGGGGTCAGAAAGTCAAAGGTTAATGAGGAGACAGACCAGAGATGTCTGGATACATTACAATTGATGACATTCTTTTATTAGTGTTTACCCAAATAAATCATTCTGTTGGGTGTCTGAAGAACACATTCTCTTTTTTATGGTTTAATTTTTTATTTTTTTTTATCTATTCAGACAAATCTGAACAAATCGACAGTACTGTTATTGGAGCTTATACCCATCTTACTATATAATGACGAAAACTCTGTCTGTGTGTGTGTTTGTTCCACGTTTTTCTCCTCACTGACTTGGTCAATCCATGTGAAATTTGGCACAGTGGGTCATAGATTTTCCACTAGCTAGAGAGCTAATTTCTTATCTAGGCCTAACCGCCATATTCATTTTTACTAAACTTGGTAGATATGTAGAACAGGAAGCCTCAAGGTGACTGGAGAAATTTAACTCTAATTGGCAACTGGGTGGCTCTATAACAACAGAAAAATGCTTAAAAATGGCTAAAACGCGACCGATCGCTGTGGCTCCCCCTGTGGACCAATATTGTTGTTTTTTTCTAATGGTAATGGTATGCTGTACATAATCACAGAAACTGTCAGTGTGTCATTCTGTCAGTCCCACATTTTTCTACTCACTGACCTGGTCAATCTATGTGAAACTGCACATAGGCATTCAGGATTGGCATAGGTAGAAGGTGACAAAGCTACCAATGGCAATGACAATCTGGGACACCATGTCAAATTCTGTTACATGTATTGTCTTCTTTCAAAATATACTTCCATTTTGGCTTTAGAATTTTACGGGATGCGAACACCGCTCTCTCTCGGGTGAAAGTTGGTGTTTGTTGGGGCTACAATTTGCATGAGCTCACCAAAACTGGACAACAGAAGGTTGGAAAAACGTTGCCTAGTCTGATGAGTCTGGATTTCTGCTGCAATGGTAGGGTCAGAATTTGTCGTCATGGATCCATCCTGCCTTGTATCAACGCTTCAGGCTGCTGCTGGTGGTGTAATGGTGTGGGGGAGATTTTCTTAGCACCAACTGAGCATGGTTTAAACACCACAGCCTACCTGAGTATTGTTGCTGACTGTGTCCATCCCTTTATGACCACAGTGTACCCATCTTCTGATGGCTACTTCCAGCAGGATAACGCACCATGTCACAAAGCTCAAATCATCTCAAACTGGTTTCTTGAACATGACAATGAGTTCACTGTACTCCAATGGCCTCCACAGTCACCAGATCTCAGTCCAATAGAGCACCTTTGGGATGTGGTGGAACAGGAGATTCACATCATGGATGTACAGCCAACAAATCTGCAGCAACTGTGTGATGTCATCATGTCAATATGGACCAAAATCTCTGAGGAATGTTTCCAGCACCTTGTTGAATCTATGACACGGAGAATCAAGGCAGGCAACCTGGGACTGGCAAGGTGTACCTATTAAAGTGGCCAGTGAGTGTATATCTGTCTACCTAGATATTCATAGATTCATCTATATATATATAGAAAAAGATTAATGGTTAGATATTCACTGTTAAAGTCAAAAAAACCTATAGACTAGTTTGAAATTGATATGAAGACATACCACTGTGTTTTCATTAGAATTATGTTTCCACCTGCTTTGACACCCATGAAACTCTAACTCCCTATTTTCTAAACAGGCAAATTGTTTATTCATCTCAACATAACTGATATTGATTGAAGTAGCTGAAGAAGTGTTTTGTACAGGCAATGGAGTGCTATGGCATGTAATTATCTCCTACTGTCTTATGCTGATAAGGGGGAAAAAAATGCCATGTCTAAAAAATGTTAATCCGGGTATTAGACAAGAGGGAAGATGCATCTCTGGGAATTAGTTTTCAAATGCTTTCATTAGAGCTCTGTGATTGAAATAACTTCTTTGGCTGAGAAAGTTTTGCAAGGCTTTCTCTTTGCTTTAATAACAAATGACTGGGCAGTGTTTGTACTGTAACTGCATAGTGGCTGAAAATTGTTCACACTGCAAATGAGCAGTGTGGCTTTTTTTCTTTTATATAAACAGGCCTCACTGGTGATTGCTATCATTGGAATATCTGAGAAAATGTGGCTGTTATCTGGAAAAGCTTTTAAGCTATTGTCTAAAGGCAGAATTTAATGGTCAAATGGAACTGGAAGCACTAATCCACAGATTTACATTTTTTCAAAATAAAGCCTTAACACCCCTTTTTATGCTATCACTGTTCATCATTTTACAGTAATTTGAAGAATCTGAATGAGGGCAACATAAAGTGCTTCTCCTAACAAAGAAATAAAACACTGACTAATCTAAAGTACAGGCAAGCGCTCACCATGCAGGATGTTAATTCTATACCACTCAGAGCCATTTAATTTCTTCGCTAAGCAGTTTTCTCCTATGTGTAAACAAATGATAATATATATAATGTGTGTGTGTGTGCATTCTCACTCAGTTGGCATTTTGCTAAAAGTAGGAAGGCTGTATATAGTTGTTGGGTGAAACTCAGTCACGGTAGTGTCACAGGTATGAATAATAAAATGAATGATGGCTAAATCCCATTTCGCTGCTTTTGTTTCAGGGTGCTGATGTGCATGCTGTGTCTCACTGCCGGGACAGAGCCATCGTTAATGTTATCCGTAGCACCTGTGGGTTGTTTTTTTCTTATACTGCTATGACAAGTCAAAAAGTCTGCTGTGAAAAATGTTCACGCTCAATAAAACGCAAAGGTTTACATGGTGTTCAGCAAACCTTGGACCTCAAAATGTATGTTGTTTGTATCTTTCCTAAAGATACACTATGCAGGATTTTCCCAAGAAACAATGGATACACTCATACAGAAGTAATCCCTCTCAATCATCACTTATGACCCAATAGATGTGTGTGTGGTGGTGTGTTTTTCTGCAAAGACTCTGTACTCTGCCTGCATTGTCTTATTTTCTGTGCTCAGGACATTTATGGGCGTTTGGGTTGTCACGGTTCACTGGTCTCAAGGTATACTGTGATATGAAAATTGACAGTTATCATATTGTACACTGTGATACATGTGTGTATCTATGATCCATCCATCCATTTCCGTAACCGCTTATCCTCTTGGGGGTCACGGGGGGGCTGGAGCCTATCCCAGCTGACACTGGGTGAGAGGCAGGGTTCACCCTAGACAGGTCACCTGACTATCACAGGGCTGACACATAGAGACAGACAACCATTCACACTCACATTCACACCTACGGACAATTTAGAGTCACCAATTAACCTGCATGTCTTTGGACTGTGGGAGGAAGCTGGAGTGAATAAAAATGCAACTGAGAACTTTTTACTCATACTTCCATTAAGAAAATGGTTTAAAGTTTTAATTATAGTCTTAAAACGTGTGTTTAACCAAAAATAACCCTCCATTTTCACTACTTAAGAGCTCATTCTGACTGATGAAGATAATTATGTAATACCAGGAAATGGCATAATTTCTGTGACAGTTTCTTCACCAAGAAAATGTCATACCCTTGCAACCCTAATGGGCATGTACTCCTATGGTGCTCAGGTGAAGTCAGGCCTTTATAGAAAGGTAGCGACTTGGTGCCAGACCATAGGCACCAGACATCCATTTAGTTCAATTCAATTCAATAGAACTTTATTTATCCCAAAGGAAATTCTTGTGCCAGAGAAATTACACTAATACTAAGTACAGTACTATTCACAAACAGTACTAACCAGACAACTAGTGGGTTCCCCAGGTCAGGGTCACTCACTGGACCACATTTTAGAAATAATAGAGTATTAAATATCTAGCAAAATATACAAATATTCAAGATAAGAAGTGTTTTCAAGGTGCAGAAGCAAAAAACAGTGTCTAATAAAGTGGCAATTGACCTGTGGCTAAGCCACGCCCCCCTCCACTCACTGGACGAACTATAAGCATTCAGTGAGCAGCGCTATGGCAGGTGTCACAGTACACGGCATTTCTCAGGAGGCAATTGATGATTTTTGGGGACATAACGATCAGATGTCACTGAGAAGTAACCAAGAGGGCCTAAACTACGCATTGGAGGGATATATTCATCATTTTATTGTTGAGAAGGTTGATGAAAAGCTTAAATTACAAGACAAAATTTACAGGTCACAGTGTACGCTTGTGAACCGCATCTCGTTGCCGTCACCATCAAAGACAACAAGTTAAAGTGCCACTGAAGTTAAGGTTTTTGGCTCAAAATATGAGAAAAGGATAACAGACTTTTTACCATCTTTACCAAGAGTGTCTCTCCGTTAGTTTGGTGCTACAGTATTTACACTGAATCATTCAGCATAACGTTTGCCAACCTTTGTTATCTCTGCCATTACAGATAAGTTAATGAAGCTAAGCTCCAGAAGTTAACGTTAGCTTAACTAGAGCCCTTTGGACAACAGCTAACAATGATGTATGATCACCAAAGTACAAAACTAGAACAAAATAGGCTAATGAACTCCCAGCAAACAAGGTGACATGATGAACAACGCAGCTAGGAGCTAACGTTAGGCTAACTTTAGCTAACGTTTGCTGGAAAGAAATATAAAGTTATCTTTAACATCTCTAGCTAAGTGACAATATGTTGCCTCAAACACAATGTTGACTTACCTTAGAACAGATGTAGACATCATTATTAATCTTATTCACGTTGAGTTGATGTTGTGGTCTAACGTTACCACACAACTTTATCCAAAGGAGACACTTTTCTCGGTTGAGGTGTGGTTTAAAGTGTAAAAAATACACCTCGTCACCCAGCCTCTCAGGATACCTGTTGCATGTACACCATGCACACCGTTTGACCATTTTTAAACTTTAAATATCAGAGAATGAGAATGTCTGAGTGTATGGGAATGGCTATAAGCACTGTGATTGGCCCATCGCATTTAAGGGTGGGACTTAGCCATAGGTCAATAGGAGTACAATAAGTGCAAGAATTACTAAAAATGAACAAAAATGTTGGAAAAAAATAGACTGCACCTGATAATCAGTGTCATATTGAATATGATGACTGAGAAAATGATACTGCACTACACTGACAAGTGGACATGATATTGAAGAAAAATATCCAGGGGAGGTTAAACGCCAAACCAGAGTGAATCTGGGGTCAGCTTTACTTTCACCTCATTGGCACGCGTGTTCATAAACAGTGACCAACAGTCCCTCTCCAGGTATTCATTAAACCTCTAAAAACATACTTCTGTTCAGCAACATTACATATTCAAAAGCTCTTACCATGAAGAAGGCCCTTCATGCCTTAAAATGACTTAGATGACTCTACACTTTCACCTCATTTAGTATGCACGGATCAATGGATATGCAAATGAGTCCCACCCCTCAGCTGCTCGACTGCAGCTCAAGTGTACCTGCTCACCTTCACCCTACTTGTCAAATACACAAACCTCTGCTTGTAAACAGGAACAGATAACACGAGCCTTCAGATTGACTACATTATTGAACAGCTTATAATGTGTTGCTAATGTTAGATAAATCTTGTTCCAGCTCTGACAGGTTGAAGTAAAAGTGATATGTAGCTTGCGAAATACCTGGCCTGGCATTTCCTCTCTCCTCATACTCCTCCTTTTGCTGTAGCGTTTATTGGATTGGTTCCTCAGGTTTGTGAGGTAACAAATTCTGAAAGCCAAAATCCATGTCATTATTAAACTGCAGCTCCACTGATTTGTTTTGTAGCATATAAAAAGCAACATATAGACATCATCCTCACATCCCTTGCGGAGATCCAAGGGGAGAGGAACACAATTCCACCTAATGGAGGCTGATGGCGCCCCAGATTCAAACGTCCAAAAACACATAATTGAAACTACAAAATATCTCCATACTGCTCGTCCGTAGTGATCCAAGTGTCCTGAAGCCCCGACATAAAAAGTTGTTTGCTACCCCCTCTCCTCTTGGATCTCCGCAAGGGATGTGAGGACTCTAAAACTTCACCTGAGTCTCCCTCGGCATATGGGTGAGTAGATAATGGCTGAATTTTCATTTTTGGGTGCACTATCCCTTTAACAAAAAAACAACAACTTGATTTTCACTTGAGGGGGTCTTTAAGGCCTGGTCCTGTCACAAAGTGGCATAGCAAAAAGAGGCTAACACACCAGACAGTAGGAGCCAAGGTAGTCCTAGTCAGTCACAATAGCTCCCCAAACCCTTTTTCAGTTTTGTCTGCACTGGTCTGTTAATTGCCAGGCATTTTGTTCTCATGATTGTGCATCATTTAATTCAATAAAGAGCTTGACAGGGAAAAAACTTGATCAAGCTAGTTAGCAAGCTCCTTAGCCCACCCCTGCTTTAATCCCATAATTGGCTCTAATGTGTCGATGTGGTTGCATAATAATTTGTCAAACAAACCCTCCACTGCTGATGTGCTGACACATCAGCAGCACTTTCACACATGATTGTTCGTTACACCACGTTGGCCAGAGCAAAAGCAAATAGCTGCCTACCTGGTCAGGGTTTGACCTACTAACCCAGCAATGATGCTTTGACCCTTGACTCGCTCTTTGGGCAGCACCCCGGGCCCCTCTTGAACTTGTTAACAGCCTTCCCATGTCTCTGGGCTGGGCAGCGGTGATTTATTCTCTGTGTCCTCACTACAAGGAGCACCGCAGGGTTGAAAGATGATTGTCCTCCTGAGCAGGGGAATAAACCGTGGCATGATGGTGTCAGGAACCCCAGCTGGAGCCCAGAGCAAACTCTATCACAGGCACAAAGGAGAGAGGTGACCTTTAATCAAAGCAAAGCCATTCATATTGCAGCTGTCACAAGAAAACCTCGTAACTCTGATTCTGGCCATGTTTATTTTGGGAGTTTGGGACTTTTTTATATTATTTGTTCCTTTGTGGGCAGTATGCAAATTGTGGGGACGTTCCATTTAATCATAGCACTACGACTTGCTTCACTTAATAGTATGCAGACCTCGACAAGAATCGCTTTCAGTGATTATATTTACTGGCAAGGCGGCTTTATTTACCTTTCAGACACAGAGGTAATTTAGAATGCTTTACATAAGGCATAGAAATTATTTAAAACATTTGAGGGAAATTACATTAAGAATAAAAAGTGACAAAAATAATGCATGAGAAATACAATTTACCTAAACACAATCTGACAATCAAGAGGAAAAAAAATCTATTAATTATAACTAAAGCCTTGCTAGTGACCGCTAGAGGCGACAGTGTTCATTACACCTCTCTTTGTTGTCTACCATGTAGATTATGAGATGTCCTGCGTGTACTGTATGGAGGATTTTTCTTCTCCTGGTCACAGAAAAGCTGACATTTACACGAAAGAACATCAACATCAATCTCTGTTGCAGCAAACACAGGAAAGTGAGGACAAATAATAATTTTGGGTATTATCAAGAAGACAGGAAGAGATTTAGCAGCAGTGAAAAAAGAACAATGGTGCTATAAAAAAGCCTTTTATAAAGATTACAAATACAAGAAGTCAGAGGAGCTGCAGTGAGCTAAATAACAGTGTTCTAAAAGCAAGAATAAAGACTAGTTGAGGATGCAGAGCTATAATCTTATGCTGACTTTAACTAGACCTAGACAATTTTGTACCACCAGCAGTGCCGTCATGTCTCACTGCAGTAAGCTTCAGTGTGTATTAAATCATGTCCACCCACACACACTACATCAGCTCACCCACGCCCACCGCCCACTGACGAATCTGTCACGGCAGCTATCAATGACGGCTCCTTCGCTATGGTGGAGGAGCAGTGGTGTGTGTGTGTGTGTGTGTGTGTGTGTGCAAGCATGTCTGTGTGCGTAATAGAGGCAATAAGCATGCATTTATCTGCGTGTGCATGCAAGAGAGACAGCAAGAGCAATGCATCTGTGTTAGCATGACACAATAAATCCTCTTTGCTATTTTGATTGCTCGAATTTAATCTCATTTTCTAAATACAGGCCATTTGATGAAATTAAAAGAGAAGGGAGGGACTTGAGGAAGCATGTGTTTGCCACTAAGGTCTATCACATTTCACTGTAGTGTAATTTTTTCCACTGAAGAGCCCGTTGAGGTGCTACAAGCCGCCGTACACTTAGTGAAGATGAAGGGGGATGAAGTCATTATCTACTGATGTCTCTTTTAAATGCTTCTGTCCTACTGATGTGTACTCAGCCCACACTGTCTCCCCCTCTCACCCCAACCCTCCACTACCACCACTTCTCTCCACCTCTTCCTTATTTGACTTAATGCTGATAAATTAGTCCGTTCTCACCCACAGCATTTCTCACTGTGAGTGGCTCAGCTGGATTTACTGGGGCTTACTTTACAGCATGTTTCACCTATTTTTTCATTGTGGAAATTGGTCACAAGGACAAAAAAGGTTCTGGCAGCGCAATTTTAGTGAAGGTCATTTACCGTAAAACCAACATTTAAGTTTGCAGACCCAAAGGTGACACTTTTCTTTTTATTTACTCACACCCAGTAGAAAATATCGAGACCCTTTTGCACGCTCTAGTTTTATTTCATTTCATGTAAACTGTGTGCTGTCTGCAGAAAAGCTTCTGAAATGTTAAAAGGAAAAATACTGGAGCTGTTTATTGCATTTAGAGAGGAACACCAGAGCCGCTAATTTTTACCTAGGAGACTTAAACTCTTTAAAGCATTGCCATTGATGTAAATGAACATTATTATTCTCCCAGTGGTTTTCCTGAACATTACTATAATTACCATAATTATATACCGTAAAAAACAAATTTGCTGAACAACTGGAGCAATATCTCCACTGCCTCGCTGTTTAGTGCACGCATGCATTTTTCTTCAGACGCGCTAACACTTTTAGCAAGCCTCTCATTCTTATTCCCCTGGAGAGCTTTTTCAATGGCTAAATAAAAAAAAAATTAAAAGAGGGGAAAGGGGGTGGGAAGGAGGAGCTGGGAAAGAAAGGAATGTGTGCGAGCGTGAGAGAAGTGTTGAGCTTTACTGATATTGCTGGCTGCTGTGTGTGACGCTGGGATGCCATATCTGGGTCAGGCCTCCCAGCCTGGTTCAGGCATCATATGAGATTCTCCAGGTAGTGCTCTTTAGCATCAACACGGGTGAGAGGGAGATGGATTTTGAGAATATCTTGTTCCGCAGGTGTTGTGCGGTAGATAAAACACTCCCTGGTAAGGCAGCTGAGCAGAGATTAATCAGCAGCACAGTGGGTCTAAAACATTCACAGACCAGCTGGTACCGCTCTCACAGCTCCGATGCCACAGTATTACACTCGAGATCTCACCACTTGTCCCTACCTGGGTCTGTATTTTTTTTTTCTGACACAAACCAGCAGTGAAAAGTAATGGCAAAAGGCAGAAGTGTACACCCTTTACCCACTCCACCGAGCCATGCCCTTCTGTTACCCAGGGCCTCTGGGGTGCTGGCCTGTTGATGTACATAGTTTAATCAAACTGGCAGGGCGGCCTGTGCTGACAGGGTGTGTTATTTGAGCACATTGCTCTCTGTGGCTGGCCATCCCACTCTCTGCTTCCCTTAACATGGGAGTCAGTGATCAGCGCTACAGAGGGTGACCAATGTTTCTTGTTTTCTGGCGCATCAATCCCATCCAGCACACTGCTCCTACGCTCCCATAGTCAGTGGCGCCCTCAAGGGTGTGGGGAGTGGGTGGTGGGGGTGCATCCATTGGTGCCAACCATGCTGGCAAAGCTTGACAGGTCAGGAACTAAATATCACTCCAAAGTTAGGCAACATTTTCCTTGAGGGAAAAACTGGCATGGCCATTTTGAAAGCAGTCCCTTGAACTCCTCAAGATACCTGAATGAAAAAAGGTTCTGGTACCCACGAGTGTCCTCTACATTTGAGAACATTTGTTCCCTCTAAATGTTTTGCTCCTTTCAAAAAATGCACTCTTTCAATAAAAGCTGCATATTTTTCTTTTTAAAGAATAGCTCAACCATCCTATTTGAGGAACAATGAATCATACAGATACATAACTGTAAAATAATAAACCAGAGTATATTGAAATAGACTACAAAAACAACATAATAGAATTACTGAAATTCAAAGTCAGGTATGATTTTTGGTTTTGGTGGAAGTTGTGCAACCCTAAGGTTTTCAGTGGCCCCATCTGGCAACCCCTATGAAAAATTTCTGGGGCACCCCTGACCATAGTCTGAAGGCTGCTTTCAGACCTAGAGTTGTCTTGCTTTGGTTCAGATCAGGGACTCATGTTGTTCCAAAGTTGTATAATTGCCGAGAGTTGGTTCGTGTTCTTACGGCAGCATTTACAAGCGGACCAGATCAAATGTTAGAAAATAATGAAAATAATGTTACATGTAACATGTTCATGTTTAACCCAAACAATCTGTAATGCAACTGCAGTTGGTTTGGATCAAGGTTGTAACACGTTTTCACCACAAATGAACCGCACCAGAGTTCGTTTGTAACCAGACCGAGACCACCTCTTCAAGAAGGTCTCGGTCCGGTTGTTTTGGTGCACACCTGAGTACGATGGCTGTGTTCACACCTGCCCAAACAAACCACACTTAGGGGGCAAACGAAGTTTAGTTCAATTAAACCGAATCAAACAGACTCTGATGGACGATGATCTGTTCATTACCAGATGATGCATTCATCACAATTAGTAAGTGTGGCTGCATCTCACAGTAGATGTTGGTAATTATGATTATGTGTTTGGAAATGTAGACGTTGTTTCCATAACAGGAATCTTTTGTAATTATAGCTGCAGACACCATTTTGTCTCATGAATGAGAATATTTGACTGCTTGAGCACTTTATATTAAAATAACTTGATTCCTGCTGGCGTTACCTCCAGCTCCTTGTTCGTTCCAACCGAAACATTTGACTGTGTTTGAAGGTGGGGTCCTTGCTGCCGCATTCAGTGGCTGCACAGCGGGGAGTGGAACCGTGGGAGATAGCGTGAACCTCTCACATGTTACGCCCTCCTAGTAAAGCTCATCGCTGGCAGGTAAAAGGAGGCAGCTGGCAACACGGAGGTGGCACATGTCTGCCTAGGCCGGCAGCGCTGACAGCTACTGCAGTGTGCAAGGGATTGGACATGCCAAAGTGGGAGAAAACTAGGGTTAAAAAAAAAATCTCAAAAATAGAAAGAATTTTTTAAAAGTTACATTCTTCACCTGCGGTTTCAGCACACGCTGTAGTCTTTCATGCCTGTTCACTAATTGCAGAACTCTGTGTTTGACCTTGCCTGACAAGAAATAACCTACAAAAGAAAAACATCTTTGAATGTGGTAGAATACGGTTCTTTGCCTTTTGAATCAAAGAATGTGTGTGGGATTCTTTTTCTTTTAAGTTATGTAGCCTTGGTATGTATCTACACTTTTGAAACTGCTGTGAGCAAAATGCTTTTAGTCTGTGTTGTAAACTGGCCAGGAATTAGGATGGGACTTGGCTCAGTGTAGCCATGCTGGTTTGGTTTGGTTGTGGATGTAGATGCGCAGACAGTTTCTTCTCTTCCTTTTAAACGCCCCCTCCAGACATGGTTTAAGGTATGTAAAAATACTCTGCTATGATTAGGCCTAATATTTTGTTGAAAGTGGTTTTCCTACACAAAACGGAAAAAAAAACCTCTACCCTACTCTTTCTCCCTCATTGAGAAAGTCTGGATGTGGCCTTCGCCCCGCCCACCACCACTGATTGCGCTATTAACGGGTACAAGAGCAGTCTGCAACAAGATGGCTAGCATTAACATTAGAAGAAACATCTGAGAGATTCAGCCATAGGCGTTTGAGCCTCAGTCAGACCCAGACACAGGCAAGGATTCTGTAGTGCACCAAAAACGTGCAAATCAGAATGATAAGTGTAGTTAGCCCCCTCTTTTTGTTGTTCGTGTTGTCTGTTAGCTTGCAGGCTAACTGGTAGTGGCTGACACATGTGACACATTGTGGAAAATATAATAGTACCTGCTGTGGTTTACATCCACAAACTGCACACTCTACCATGTTGCTGTCAAAGCTTTGACTACGCTAATGCAAACTCTGCTCTCTGTACAGACAAGTCCGCTCTGTGCTGGAGGTTTCCAAGTATCTGTGCCATAGAGACAGAGCTCAGCGCGTCACCAGTGTTGGGCAAGTCACTCTCACAATGTAATATATTACATATTACTTGTTCTCTGTGTACAATAATACGTTACTCATTATATTACTTTCACCAAAATAACCTCAGAAGAACTAACAGGTATTTAAATGGACGAGGTTCATGTTGTTTCACAGCAGGTAATCAAAGCACAGACGCTCAAGCTTATTACAGTTCATTTCAAATCCAGGCCAGCTCCTTATTCCTGCTGCTTTAAGGCAACCTTAGGACGGAAAAGCAGAAAGGGATCCGGTGCAGATACATAAATGGAAACACACTGCACATGATGACGCACATGATTACTGGCACCCTTTTAAAAGATAGTGTATAATGAATGACATGACACCCATGCAACAACTGTTTTTTCTGGTGGTGCACATGGCGGTGAGGGTGAATGAAAAATGAAAACAATGAGGTTTATTTCGGGTGGTGTTAGATGACATTGTAAGTTTAATAATATTGCCCATAATCCTGTTGGTAACGTGTTAAATTACTTTGTTACTGTTGAAAAATAATATATCACTCGTAATATTTTGCAGTGCTACAAAATGCAGTTAAGGGCTAAAACGCTAACAGAAAAAAAAATTGCATGCCAAAGGATTATTTTAGTACTTAAGGTCTACCACAGAGGAAAAGTTACACAAACAAACTTAATATTCTTGGTCATCTCATTGTCTCCTCTCCTTACATTGCTTATATTGGAGAAATGAGCCCACTGAATGGCCAATAGTGACATTAATATTTACAAATATTTGATTGAATCACCAGGTTAGATCATCATTTATGCAAACAAAGATCAAAGCCAAGTCTGACATAGCTTAGTTAGCTTCTACCTCCATCGTTTGTCTTGCCAAATGAGAAAAATGCCTGCTACACATAGGCAGAACCCCACAGCTTTCCAATATATTCCTGCAGATGCCTCACGCCTTATTGCTTCAAAGCTCAGATTTTTCAGTTTGGCAGCTTGTTAAAACATATGCTGTGTCTCAAATCGCGTACTTCTGTACTTACACTTAATATTTTGAGTGCATAAGTGCGTTCACACTGAGAAGTATGGAAGAATGCAGTGCACTATGAGTACCCAGATGGTGCACTCAAAACGGTCAAGACGTTGAGTGTGGAACTATGGACACTTCTCGACCTCAATGGTCGCCATCTTGGCTAAGTAGCAAAAGGGGAGGGACCACTTTTCAAACTGGAAATGGCGGCCGAGGACTGTGCAACCGTGAACGTCGCTGCATTGTACAAATACATGTGTTTGTTTGCACTAAGCACCACTATACTGTTGTTGGGTATAAGCCAGCAGTGTGTTTATTGGGTTAATTTAGCAGTCTGTAATGATTTGGTACCGCGAACGCTAGTTTGCTAACTAGCTAAAAGCTACAGTCGTCATTTCCGGTAAGTGCACAATAGTCGTGTTTGGTTTGAGACAACACTACCCTGTCGAAATTTGCACACTACACCACTAAGTACATAGTGCACACAGTATACTACATGGGAGTGTAGTAACGGAAGTATGCGTTTTGAGACACAACAATATTTTTGGATTCTTTACCATGTTTGTAGAGTATTCCATCACAAAGCAACTTTTAGGTATTTTTGTGTTGTTTACCAGCAGGCGTAAATGACAACATCAGTGGAGAGCAATGTATTGTCCCCTCCGGTGGGGGCGGGACTTAAATATGCTCTGTCTCTATTGTTGTGACACTATCGATGCATTTCCTGTATCATACAGCAACTGCCATTTGTATTAGTGATGAAACTAATCTATAATGTCCGCCATACATTTGAATCTCAGATTTTAGGGAAGTGCACAGATATTGCCCTCAGTAGAGGATTGTGAAAACATCTCTTTGACAAATATAACACAGATACAAGTCAGCATAGTTTAGGTCAGACATGGTAAGAGGCATAAACATAAGGAAAAGAGATTTTAAAGTGGTGGGAGACTTTAAGATTTTCCAGCAGACGACACAATAAAAGGCATGCTGCTGTCCCTCACAGTGAATACTACAAATATATGCTCTGAATTGGAGCTCTGTCTCCATGGCCACAATAATAAATCATTTAAAATTGCACTTTGATTGAACATCTTAATAAAAATGTAATACACACCAATTCTGTTGACATTATTTTACTCTTTGGAACAAACTTCTGAAATAAATCATTTGGATTTTTAAGCTATTTTAATGACACTCAGGCTCTTTTCTTTTCATCAAACCTGTCTGGCTCTGCCTTGAATGCCAGCTCAGAGGTGTTTGTGTTGATACCACAATGCAAAAGTGCATTAGCACTACAGTAAGCTTTAACAGACACATAAGTTAGGAGTTAGTTAGATTAAATAACAGTTTATTTTAATGTAAAACAAACTTTTCTGGTTTTTTTTTTTTTTTTTTTTTAACTGTTTGTCCGCAGCAGCCAAATTGGTCTATGGGGATATTTTTGTGTGGCTCCACAGAGGTGCCCTCCTTTTCAGGATCATGCTGGTGGCAATTCTAGAGCTCTGTAGATGAGCTTCTGTTCATCGTTCTATTTTGAGCCAACCCTTTATGGTTGTGCAGTTTGGTATTCTGTGATGAACACTTTTCTGTGGCCACGCTATTACAGTAGCTCTGCAATGAGCTTTAAGCTAGTTTCGACTTGTTTCCTGTTTAGATCACAAGGCCTGATCAATGAAACCCCATACTGAGCAGAACACAGCCATTCCAATCAGAGTCAGAGGCTGGTGGGTTGAGTACAAAGAAGAAAATCAGCTCACCACCACCCACCATGGTCACCCGGCTTAGATAGCCTCTGGATACTGGTAAATGGGCATGAGCGTGGTCATCATGAGTCAGTCTAATAAGCTCTGTAAGTGAGTAGGCAGCAGTCAGGTCATCTCAGCAGGATCTCACTTCTTTGGCTCTTCAATCCAGCACCTTTTATCTGTGCATCTATGGGAACGCTGACGGTACAGCGTCATTTAAAGGTTTTGTTAGTGTTAACTATGTGAAATTGTAAATGGTGAACAATAAAGGCAGGTGAGAAGTGCAGAGCATATGGCTGGGAAAGAGAGGAAAGCATGTATTGGTTTTTGCATTGTTTTGTTTTTCTGGTCAGTTGAATAGAAAAGGTTGAATCAATCATGAAGAGTTTTCTCGCGCTGTGTCCAGTGTTTTCAGAGATGATACACTGGAGTCAATACAAATCTCAATCACTAAACAACAAGTGCCTCCTTATTGCAATCTCCCCCTGCTCCCTTCCCTCTTCCTCCACTTGCCCACATGTACAGAAATGCACGCATGCACGCCTGCTTGCTCATCCCTGTTCTCCAGGACTAATTACTTTAAATGAAAAAAGCGCTCCTTTGGGGCACCAATTTCACCCAGTGTCTGATGAGCAGAAATTACATGTCTAATGGAATGGAATAGTTGTGCAAATTGAAGAAATGAAACACACTTTTTTTTATCTTGGTGCTACCTTAAATTAGATTTTAATTTGGACCACACTCACACATAATGGAGTGCAGTAAGCCTTCTTTGGCACCTCTCCTAATTGCCAGTGGCTTTCTTATTTCTGCAGGTCGCCTGCTGTATCCATTATCAGCTCTACTGACCGCCATTTTAAGCGAGATTCCTCGTGAGGCAGGATCGTGATGTCAACACAGCTACAGTCTGTGTCAGAGTCGAAGCACGTTTCAGGCCCAAAACCCTTTTTTGAAACTGAACTTCCACTAGAACCATAAAAGAATCAGCTTTCATGCCCTGTTGCTCTGCCTCTGGAGCAACGAGCTGCTGAACACACAGACTTGCCTCTCATGGCAGAAATATTCCCTGCCACTGGAACAACACCTTGCCAAGTAAGCAGAATCTCTCAGCATGGTAGAAATATGGCCCTGTCTCTGGTTCAGGAACCTGCCTACCAGGTAGAATTGCACTACATGCCAAAAGTATCTCCCAGCCTCTTTGGAAAATGACCTGCCAGCCGAAGCAATATTGCCCTGCCTCTGGCTAAACCATCAGCCATCCAATGTTTGCTCTTTCCTCCTTAGCGAGTGGGCAGAGTGATTTTCCTCAGGCAAATCATGCAGGTCTGATTCTGCCTGTAAAACTCGCCACTTTGACAAAAATAAGGCGATATTCCTGCCATGGAAAGAATTCCACCTCATTGACAGGTTGTTCTGCTGTTGGCCTGGTAAGCAGGGTGAATATTTAGGCTTGCAGGACAATTTTGCGCAGTCACTTTGACTCAGGTCATTAAGCGCTTTGTATTAGTATTACAACTTAATAACAATGCTGCAGACACATTGCGACATGCAGCAGTGCTCCCTTTGATGAGCGGATGAGTCACAGTGCCTCCATTAGGTGGTTAAGAAGACATTCTTTATTAAGGATGTACAGATTGTGAAATTCTGGGCCCATACTGATGGTCAAAATACAATTTGGCCAATATCCAATACCCATGTTGGGGAACAAATACATTTTATTATAAAGAAAAATTAAGCCTTCTTAAAGTCATACAGCCCCTCATTTCACTGTCTTTGAATGGGCACAAAAAATGTGTTGTATTTTTAAATAACTGCCTCAAAAACCTTTTTACTGTATAAATTATAGTTCCCTCTCTCATATCTATTTCATATTACTGTGACAACATCAACAAATTTTTCCTTCAAACTTTATTTATTCAAGTTTCAGGTCAAAAACTACATTTTACAAGAGTACATTTGAACACATCATGACAGCATCATAATCTACCTTCCCTTAACACTCATTTTTACCGCATAAAGCTTGAATGCATCACTGTGCCAATCAATGCAACCGCTAACAGCTAACAGCTAATGTTAACTAGCTCTCCTCCCGTTGATTTCAGCACTGAGTTTTTGTTCACTATAGCCCCGTTTCCACCAAGCAGTACGGTACAGTTGGGTACGCATTTTTCCCATTGCCATTGTGAAAAGTTGTGGATGGTACCAATGGAGCCGTTCTGTACCGTCCCCATTTCTGGTCCCCCCTCTGTTGGGGTACCTAGCACACAGATCTGGTACTAAAAGGTGGAGCTGTGAACACTGCAGTCTGATTGGTCAGTAGAGGACGGTCACTCTGCTCAGCGCTGAGTTGTGGCTGGTTTTGTAACCACTGTTCACACCGTGGATAGTTTTATATTAGTGAAAAATAACTATAAAATGAAAGGATGTCTTGCTGCCTCTCGCAGCAGCTGGAGTCTGAGAAGAAAAAACTTCAATTCATTGGCCCAACTGGCGGCAACTTTTAAGTTGAAATGTTTACTTGGAATGTTACTCAATGCATGAGCTGATGATGTGAATCCATCAACACACAACTGCGACCATTACTTTAGTTTTTATTGTCTCTCTTGGGTGACATACGCATACAATAATGAGTGAATCTTCAAGTGATGGAAAATATGTATTTTGATTTCAACTGGATTATGTAAACTGTGTATATTCTAATCCTCACTTCATGGAGTGTCATTCCTGTGCACTTCAGATGGCCGAGCTTGCCTGAGAAAGACTAAATGCACAAACCCGCAATTTTTAAATATCCCATGGAGAGAGACTCTCATTGCAGCCTGGTTTATTTTGTTCAGAAAATGTCAGCATGCAGCCTCGTTCTGCGGACAATAAACTTCCCTCTGTGTAACCGGTGATGAGGAAATACTGCTGGACGGAGCACTGAGTGACATCAACCCCGCCCACATTTAAGGGTACTGTTTGCAGTGGAAACGTTAGGGTCTAGGTACCATGTCTGAAGGGTTACTTTTGGCTCCAAAGGTACTACACTGAAAGTGTTTGGAGGAAATTGGACTTAAAAAAGAGGGTACTTTTCCTGAAGCGTCAATAGTGAGACTGCGTGTTTTGGTCCTGAAGGTGTCCCGGAGAAGATCTTTGTTTGTCCCAAACACATTCTCCGTTAGTCTGAAGTCTTGCATTTTAGCCTACGCAAAATTGACGTGACACAACCAAACGGCAACCTCCAGGGCTGACGAGTGAGGCCAGTGTTGAAGTGCCAAAAACTGCAGTTCATCGACTGGCCACTCGGGGCTGGCTGCAAAAAGTTTACAGCCTGGTGCAAAAAAACTGCATGGTGGGGGTGATTTTTTTATTATGATCTCGTTTAAATGTTATTAAGGCTTAAAGATATGCATTTTTACTTTGACTGACAGGCTGTCTGCTAGGCCCAAAAACATCAGCCACTGCCATTGGTGAATGTCATCTGAACGAGAATAAGGTGAATATTCGAACGATAAATTGGCGAAACCTTAATAATTATTTTAATAACTTAATGTAACACAAAACACAAAAGTCCTTCAATATACATTACAAACAAAACTGTTGCATTGTGTACAAGTAAGTTGCATTCCTGGCAACATGGGAAATCTTAAAGAACTGACACTCCTGTTCTTTGATTTTCAAGCTCATCTGTGACAGAAAGAATAAACCTTATTTATAACATGCTTTTTATCCCCAGACCATATACTGTGGGGAAATATATTATTGTGAGTGTATGTTTGTAGTCATTCTTTCATCTATTTGTTTGCTGTATAGGATACTTTTTATGTGCATTCATACTCCCTTGTGATTAAGTAACACCATGACTCTCCCCTATGCATGCCATACAGTCCACAGGAGGCAAATGTTGGCGACTCATAAGTCACTAGTTAAGCAGAACCCTCCGACCCCCTACCCCTCACTGTGTGGAAATAATTGGTAGTCACATAATATTTAAAGCTTTCATTATAAATAACAACCTGCACCACTGCCATCAGTACCACACACAAACACAAGGCCATTATTATTATTTTTTTTTTTTTTACAGTTTTTTTCTTTCCCTCGCTCTTCCGAAGGAGGAGTGCATTAAGCTGAGGAATGTTTGCTTTGCCTCCTCCATCTGAGCCCATCTGAACATATGCCCGGGTTTCAAAAAGGAGCGAAAGAAAAGACAAGATGCAGCTGCTGGAGTTAAAAATAAACAGAAACTGCACTTACAGGAAGAGAGCTGGTGAGAGCTTTAGAGGCAGCTTGGAGAGGCCGACCTAATGGCCCAGAGGTGAGAGCACTGTGTGTGTCGGAGAGGAGGAGAAAGACAGAGGGAGAGTTGATTTGGAAAGTCTCTGAGAACTGTGCAAGTCCTGAACAAACTTTTCCAACAGCGGCCACTGAAGATATAAGATAATGAAATAGAATGTGTCGTAGAATGTAATGTGTCCCACAGTGTGCTGAGTTTGTTAGAATACACACTCTCCACCATTAAACACATTACATTAATCTACATAACATGATTTTGTGTGTGTTTCTATTTAAAAACAAATGGTGAAAGCAGTGATGCTAAGCTTCTAGAGAAAAAAAAACAGCATTCATTCATTCATTCCAGAGCATGGAGGACCTGTCCCAGCATACCAACTAAGATTCAATGATAAATGAAAAATGTCTTTATCTAGTATGATTAGGATTCGGCTGCGGCCCACTACATGCTGATGTGGAAATAAAAAAATAAAAAAAGGCTTTCATATCATCCATGAGGGAATTCTGGCAGCTGTCAAGATACTCCTCTGATAATGTAAGCCAGAGAGACAAGGCAGATATGTTGAAAGAATTGCAGTAAGAATAGTAACTTATCACCAGCCCCCTGCTCTTTGACTGCAGCCACAGCTCTCACAGCGCACAGCTGAGTCACCGTCCCGGCCTCCCTGCGCTGCTCTACCTCTCCCAGCTTAAGAAACCTGAACTCATCCAGAACCTTGTGTGGGTGCCAATTACAGTATGTCATGAATAACTTAGTGCAATCTGCTGAGGGTGTCTGCAGGTTCTTAACACGTCTTAAAATGTCTTAAATTCAGTTTTATAAATATCAGGCCTTAACAGTCGTTAAATTGTCTTAAATTTGAATTTATGAGGTCTTTGCCACAAATGTGTTATCAAATTGAATTTATCCATCTTTTCAATCACTTTTGTCAAAATGACTCGAGGTCTTCTCTATGAAAGTCCACATTTTTTATGTTGAAAATCTTTAAACCTATCACTGAACCTAATCTTTTTACTTTATACTTGCACTTACCTGTGGGCAAAATGTGGATTAACCTAACTCACTCCAATAACCATATTCCCATATAAACCTCGCCTCTGCAGGGGACTGTTTATATAATACCTACCGTTATACTTACCAGCAATGCCTTAATAATAAAAAGATGATTTAAAAAGCATAAAAATGTAAATATCTGATACCTGTAGACACCCAGTTCACCTCAAATCTGCAACGCTCATTGCCAGTTCACACCAATGCAACTAGATGAGATGGTATATCATGTGTACGCAACAACTATCTGTACTTCTGTTCTGATTTCCAGCTTTTCGGACTTATTTTGTGGCTGAATATAATTTGTAGCTTCTTAAAATATGAATGAGGATAGTGATAGTGAGATACTGGCTACAGTTGCATTTGTAGTAGTGATGAAACGGTGGAAAACAGAAACAAAACAAGCATCAGATGGACTGTGTTCATAATGCATACGCGATCGTAACATAAAAAACCAGCGCCAATTAATCAGTCAATGAGAATGTGTGTATGTGTGTGTGTGTGTGTGTGGCAGCGTCTGACACCAGGTCAGAAACAGGTGACGAGCTTTACATTCTTAACCCGGCCTAAAGTCGGCCAGTTCAAATTGCTGCAACTTTGCTCTGCAACGTTGTAAAATGGTTTAGTCTTGTTGTGAATCATCAGTCTGAACTGGGCTTTACTTGTAGTGCTGTTTATCAATCTAGATTGTTTTGGTTGGTTGTTTTGGAGATACCGACTTCACTCTCATGTAATAGAACTAGATGGCTCTCGGCTTGTGGTGCTTACAACGTCAAAAAAGTATATTTGAAAAACTCAACAGCAATGTCTCTTTCCAGAAATAATCGAGATAGTCGAGATAATCCACAGACCTTGTTGTGACCAGTTTCATGTTGGAACTATTTTCTTTCTACTGAACTTCATCCACCAACTGTATTTCCATGCAGAAGGAAGAGTGCATCTACTCAAGAATGAGTGGACCAGGTGCCAGATCCAACACATTCTCACTCCGACCTCGTCACATATTGACGTTTGGTCATGGACCTTCCACGTCCATATACAACATGAAAGCTACCCTGGGTGCATTGGCTGTTGACGTTCTTTTTTTCTCCAACAACTAACGCATGTGGTTAGGTTTTGGAAAAAATACAGGGTTTGGTATTGTTTGGTGATTGTTGGACCCATCCACCACCACTCCCACCCGCCCTACTCGGACCTTCGCTGCCTTAACTTTCATTCTTGTCCCGCTGTGTTTTCCCCTGAGCACCATTAAACTATAACAGTGACCAGCCGTGTATGACGCCAATGCTTGAGGATGGCTTTTTTCATCAGTGTCTGACCCCCAATTTCCACCAGATGCGTGTTGGTTGCGTCTGCGCTCCGGAATGGCAGCAGAGCTGATACGTTTCAATTCTAGTCAATGTGTGTGCTTCCACATGGCTGCAGCTGTGCTGCGTTCCGGCTCCGTCACAGCTGCGGCACTCCAGAGCCCTCCGCAACAGATACGCAGGACTCTATTTTTACGGGGCAGGAAGTCGTGCACAGAAACAAAATAAAACATCTGGTTAATTTTCAAAATAAAATACATAGTGTTCACAGCAGATCATATTTCCTAATGCGTCATAATGGGTGGAGGCAGGCCTGAAGTCAACAGGTCAGAGGTTTTCAGACGTCATTTCACCCCGTTGACACCATGGACGAGGAGATGTTAATCATGTAGGTGCACCGAGATGTCTTCCTATTACTCCTCTGGTTCTGTTTATAGAAACTACATCTTGTTATATTGTGTGATTATGCGTGAATTTGCAAGATCTCATGGGTGACCTTGTGAGTCCCGCTGTCCGGCAGAGCTGCACCGCTCCGCACAGCAAACGCAGCCAGTGGGTGTTGACGAACAGCGGAGCACGCAGTGGATAACCAGCGCAGCCATTTCGCAATGGAGACACATCCAGTGGAATTCCGGCGTGACGCAGCAAGTCACTGCCCAAGCGCCGGATTTTGGAGCGAGACCACGTTGACAGACCATAGGTAACAGGCATCCAAGAGACACAGTGCCACAAATACGCAAAAAATACTCAAATATAGTGGGGTGAAATGCCAAATGTGTTTACAAACAGTACCTACAATGCTAAAATTTAAGCTAATTTAAGTGTGCTGCAGTAAACAGTGCCCTTACACTGAAGGACAGCACAGTAAATTTTAAATGACTAAAAAGGAAAAAACTATCACAAGCTGCCTGGTCTTTGTAGGTATCAATGGTAACTTTACCACTAAAAAGATGACATAAAAATAATGTTGTTAGACACATGAGTTGCAGCTAATGAGCAAACTAGAGCAAAGGTTGACGTTTTGTATAATGTCCATATTCACCTCTATTTGTCATTCATATTTCACAGTAAATTACATAACTGCCTGCGTCCAATATTACCTCCTCACCCCACAACAAACTACTTTGTGCAAGATAATATTCAGAGCTTAACCCTCAAAATAATTCACCATCACAGACAAATTTCTCCTGTAATAAGGGATTATACCGCAGCTTACTCTACAGGATTTTTAAAGCCATAAGCTGAAATGGCCCAAAGTTCTCTGAAAAGAAGAATTACTATGGCGTAATAGAAGCATTGGTCGATATATATTTTACTACTCCACTACCAGCCATCATCTCATTGTGATCGTGGCTCAGACGAGCAAAGAGGGGCATTGAGATATTGCTTTGTTTCAGTTTTACATAAGCACTCCCAGCAGAGTTTTGACAGCAAAATTGGTTCTTTAAAAAAGTTTTGCTTCAGTTGCTGGAGATTATTTCTACTGCTTTAACATGAGACTTTTATTTCTCGATTTACCGACATTACCTGTTAGGCCAATTAACCTGTACCCCCTCTGCCTGCCTGCACAATTTTCCTAGCACATTGAGAAACCGCTGGCATCTTTAGAGACACAATGTTTGCAGAATGAATACCGATGTAACTCTAAACTAGGCGGTCAAGGGACAAAAGAAGAAATGCATTACATTTACCGATATAGCGTGGAGTGTGTTGCATGGAGAATTACCTGCAATAAATGAAAGCACAGGCAGGAGAGGGAGAGATAAAGTGAGCGGGTAAAAATAGAGGAATGTGCCCAGCATTTGCAGATTTGTTGTGTGAAATAGCCCGGCCATTATCTGGACAGCCAGGAAGGTTTAGCACAGTGTGAGGAATGCTAAGGTGTGTCCTGGTGTGTAATTAACAGATAAAACTGTTGGTTCATTAAATGCATATGCAGTGTCATGCATTCACTATGCTGGTATTGATCGTTCGGACATCTCCACGCACCTCCCCGCTCACCGGACTTCTGACACACTACATCCATCACGCCACCTACCTCCACCATATTTATAGAATTTTAATTAGCTCTGAGCTCAAGCCAACATCATTAGCTTTTCTCTCTCTCCGTCTTTTTTTTTTTTCCCAGCAAACAGCCATGCATGGTAATAATGGTGTTCTCAGACAGAAGCAGTGGGTACTTATATCAAGGACACAGCAAGAGAGAGAGAGAGCGCAGGACAAAAGGTTGACAGTTTAAAATGACAATGAAAAATGGAAGCAGTGGAAGAAAAAAAACGGCATAACATGTGGAATGCAGACAGTAATGTCACCTTGGAATAATTTCAGTATGATTAAATGAGTAGCTGCAGCCATTCCTTTGTGATGACAGTATCTGAAAAGAGTCAATACAGCTGAATTCCAAGCAGCTGGGTGTGAACCTTTAATCTCTGCAACATGCAAGACAACACTCTAAAGTTCAGCCCTAAAACATGACCAGACTCATGTAAACACACCGTGTTGTAATTAAGCACGCAACAGAATGCATGGTGCCACAGCTGCAGCGTCTATACAGAATACTGTTTACAGAAATCTGGATGAGCACTTGCAGAAACTAGTGAGCTGGACTGTTAGAAAAGAAACCACAGTACTCAAGCTTGTAAACTTTTATCCAGGTATCTGATCGCTGTCTGTTATCTGCACGGACCGTTCTTCAACTGAAGTCACACAGGAGTTAGTCAGAAAAACAAACAATATGACGATAAGCTCTAATCTTGCGTTACTAGCGATAAGATGAAAAAGTCAAATCCACAACGGCGCATTACAATGCAGCAGCGTCTCAGCGACTAAAGTGGCTTCATGCTCAGCTGTTGAGATAATGTAATCACGAAGGCCTATAGAAGTGACAGACTGACTGTAGTGTTGAGTCAAACGCACGCCTGCGCAGACATCCAGCAATGATCAAAAACATGGATAATCATGCACACAGGCCTATAAATAACCCCCATCCTCCATGTAAACATCATATCCCGAAACTGGATTTGACTCATAACCAGGAGTGTGCATGAAAACACACTCATCGCACAAGTATGTTTTAGCAGATTTGCTCTCAGCTGGGTGGAGAGGCACTTTACAGCAGTCCACTGTATATTCACCCTGATCTCTGTGACTCACGGACGTGAACCCCTGGTTTGTTTGGAGATAGCATTCACACACTCACGGGCGAACACGTACGCACACTATCACACAGCACTCACTTAAGGGTGACCTAATTAAGCCTGAGGGTAGGTGTAATTACATGCAACCTTCATCTGCCCTATTCTCTATTGTTATGGCTACTTGCTGCCTATGGACTGAGTCACTGTGTGCCTATGCTGCTGTCACCAGGGACTTTTCAATCCATTAGCTGGATAATTCCACAGAGACGCAAACATAATTTATAAAGTTCTAAAGAGACACACGTGCAGGCTGGCATGCTGCCTCAATACGGCATTTACTATTTCATGGAATTGTATATAAGCTCACATTAAGGCCTCTTCACTTGGTTTGATAATGGCAAGTTATAAAATAATTATTCAGATGAATAATTAAGGTTGTCTTGTGTTTTTTAGATGAGCAGCATTTTCAAGTGTGACTATCTGGAGAATGAGGTTGTTCAAAATGTGCTCCTCCTGTTTAATACACTGGAATTTTGTGTTCAGGTATACAATATTGGCGTAACACACACAAAAAGGATGATTTTGAAAACACTCTTGTATCCTATCTGAGGGCTGAAAGCAGCAGCGCTACACAGGGCTTTATCTGTTCTCTGCTGGCAACAGCCGTGGCCATTAGTCTCCAGGTTATTAATGGGAAATGTTTTACCTCATAAATATACTGTCCGCAACTGGGAATACAATGTAATGTTTTTCACCACATAACCCTCGAGCTGTATTAATAGAAGCACTTTCCACTGTAATGTTGATGATAAACAAGCTTTACCTCTGTGGTGAGCAGGCCTGTGATCAAGATGACAACTTGGACGACAAAATGGTTTTGTACATATTTTAAGCTGCTAAATTGTCCAGATTTTTCACCGCTGAATTAGAAATAATGTATTTGAGCCATGTTTAGTATTGGTTATTTTGGAATGAACAGCTCAGGTTAGCTCTACAGCGAGCTAATCTTCACACTTTGTCTCAAATATGGATTTTGGTGTTCATGTTTTGTTGGTTGCATTATCTCACCATCTTCAACTCCACAGACCTTGTCATTCTAAATTTATGTTATGTGGACAAACTTTGGTCGAACTCACAGAACATCTTTTTAAATTCTAGTGTCCAGAGATGTCAAGCTAAAATAATACATGAGAAATCTAGAATATATGAAATTTGTACTCACCAGAAATATGACCATTAATATGGTTTAAAACTACCTATATTTACATTACAAAGTAGGAAGTATCATCCATAGTGTTGAGCTGAGGGTGGATGAATGAGCATATAAAGCATTCAGCTCAGGACTGCTATTGTAATTTTGTTTTTTTTTACATCATGATGGCAATTTTTCTGTAAACTCCTTTTACTTATCTAACTTTAGCCTTAAAGGAAAACATAGGTATTTTTCAACCCAGGCCTTTTTTTCCATATTTTTGTATCTAAGTGACTAATGGGAGCAACAATTTTTAAAATTGGTCCAGTACTGAGTGAGAGCACTGCAGGCCGCAGCTGCGAAACAGGCTCCAGTGTAATCCTTTGGGGCAATAGCGTACTGTCAATGTACATTCACTAAATGTGCTTGTTTTTGCTACTGACAGACTCATATTGTTATTATAAGTGTCTGACAACATTACATAAAGGTCCCCCCAGATATATCAAATGTTTTTTCTTGACCTTTTGCTTGATCCAGTCTGTTAGTTGTTTCTAAAGCAGGATTTATACTTGTGCATCAGCTCTATGCAGACCCTACGCCGTAGCCGTAGTTTCCAGTGAAGTGCTGTACAGTTTAGTTGATTCAAAACAAACCCAAAACACACATTAAACACACATTAAACATGGCTTAATAGAGACAATTTCAAACACAAGTGCACAAATCAGCTTTGCAAGAACTCGCAGCATTCACAGACAAAGCACTTGTCTTTATCTGGACATATTTTCCCCAGGGACAACAGTAGGGATGGGTACCTTTCACATTTGAACCAATACGGTACCGATACCCGGTACCTGGGAATCGGTACCGGTACGCAACGGTACCTGTTTTTGGTACGTTTTTTTTTTTTTGCATGTATGTGTGGTAAGAAAGGATATTTCATTTAGAATTTTTTTTTGTCAAAACTAACATTTATTTCTCAATATCAATCAGGATAAAACAACATGTAACACTGTTTGTAACATAATATCAAAAGGTAGCTTATATAATTGACTATGCAGCATTTCTTTTTATTGCACAAAATAAACCCACTCCTACTACCTCCTATTCCTCCTCTTTCCCCTCTGGGAAAAATGTGTGTGGGGGGAGTGTAACGTTAAAGTTAGAGAATACGAGGAACCGAGCTGATAATGATAACTAAGGCAAGTTAAAATGCGAAGCTAACGTTAGAATGACCAGAACAAAGCCCAATCATCTTAATCACTAAGCTTATTAATTACCTGGAACCGATGTAGCTGATGCCCCGCTTAATCACCGTCATCATCATCGAACGTTAATCCCACTTCTTCTGCCCCGATGCTGGCTGCAGATGAAGACGAGCCGCTAGCTGCAGATGTGCTAACGCTGGGAGAAGTAGCCTTAACTTTCAGGCTATCAAATACTGTGCAGTCGTCAGCCTTTAAAAACACCTTGTGCTTGACCAGGCGCTTCCTCAGGTTTGAGGTATTTCCGTAGCTGGCCTTGCGTCGCAAATATTGCAGCGAGCGTAGTCTGCATCAAACTTTGAGATATGGAGCCACACCTTCGACCTCTTTCTCTCAGCTATGCTGCTTTGCTGATAGCTGCCACTGATGTGATCACGCTCTCCTGCGTACAATGCTGCGTTCACAACAGGCAGTGAAAACGGCACTCCTCCACTCTCGAAGTCCCTAGGATGCGTTCAGGTACCGAAATGTGGTACCGTTGGATTTTACGTGAATCGATACTCGGTAACGTTACAAAATTCGGCTCCATTACAACTCACAAGGTTCACCGACAAAACAACTGTCTTCCAAACTGTCTGTTATCCAAATAAATATAACATGCTAACATAATTAGCACAAGCCTATGGCATTTTACATTATTTAAATTAGCCTAGCAATGAGCAGAGATTTCCTCTACTCATATGTAGCCAGGATCAATCACACACAAAACTTAAAATGCTATTTTGTGGAGGCTTTATTTGTCTTCACAGTTAATTGTAGCTGTAGCTATGGCGTTGATTCGATGCAGAAGTATGAATCCCATTTGAATCTCACTCAAGGAGAAGTCTCGTTCTGAAGTCTCGTGAGTTGAGTTGTTGCAGGAGGACAGTAACAAACAGACCAGATCAAGGAAGAGGCAAAGAAAAATGTTTTATTTCTCTGTAGGGCCCTTTCCATAATGTTGTTTGACACTTGTATGACACTTAAAATAACAGTCTGAGCTGTTGGCGGCAAAAACACTTTTCAGTGGACACACATAGACTGCACATATTGCCTTAGAGGACTGCATTGCACCCTGTTTTGAAGAACAATTAAAAGAAATGTTGTTCCCATTAATCACCTATACACAAAAACATAGGAGAATAGGATCCAGGTTGAAAGTTATTTTGTTGTTATTTTGTTATGACCACAGTCATTTCCTGATCTTAAACATGTACTATTATTGCCTAAAAGTGACTATACTTTTAAGCAGTGCATAAGTTAAACTGTCAAGGGTTGTTTTAGAGTGCACAAAAATGACATATTTAGCTGTTTGGTTATCAGGACTAAAATAAGATTATCTTTCATTTGGTTCAATGATGCACAAAACATGACATTTCAGGTTAAAACAAAATATTTCAGCGGCAAATTCAATAGAAAACAAGGAGTCTGGCTCACAGCCAGCCCTGTGATTTAATCAGGGACTGTGTATAAAACATGGAAGGTGTTTACACTTTAAAATTTGTATTCTTTCAATTTGTATCTACCCTGCACCTTTAATTCGAAGCTCTATTTAATATGTACAAAAAATAATGGATGCATTTTTGTCATGGATTCAATCATTTAGCAACAATAGCTCCATTAAGGCCTTTGATGAAAGAAGGTCTAAATCAGGGCTGTGTGATCTATGTGAGTTACTGAAGGGGTGATGGAGGTCGCTGATAAGAAATGTTATCACACAAGCTGTCATCTGTGGCAGCAATTTGCTGTGGGCCCTGTTAGTAATTAATCACAGGCGCCCGGTAATTCATTCATTTGATCTTAGAGGGATTCATCGTGCTGGACAGTGACCCTCGAAAAAGGTCAAACCCCCCAGGTGTTGGTCATTCCTGTATTTGCAGGATGCATGGGGGGCTGCTCCAGTCAATACCAGTGAATCACTCTGCACATATTAAATGAGCCAGTGCCAAGATTGAATTTAAATCCGCTCCCTTAACAATGTGCAGAAATAATTTTACCATGAATTGTGTGACTGGGAATGCATGGCAATTAAAAAGATAACGTGAGTGAGCTCCTCAAAAATGGAAACTCTAGGATTCCAATTTTGTGAAAAGGCCACAGACAGAGGTCCCGTATTGTCTAGACACATTTCACGCTATTGGGTGAATTTTTAAAAAAAAAACATGCAACAATTCATTCCACATCTTTGGAATCGCTGATGATGGGGCTTTGATTTGACCTCTAGGTGGAGAGGATGAAAGGTTAGAGGAGAGGAATGACTGCCAAATGTACTTGCATCGATTTATCCTCCTCCGTCATTCCTTTACCTGCCACTCACAATAGATAGAGTGATTTCTGGGATGTTGGGGTGGCAATCGATGAAAGAAGAAGGAGAAGAGGTTGTTTTGGTGGGTGGAAGAGCAGGGGAAAAAAGGAACCTCGCCCTTATTTAAAGGGAAAGGCACTGCACGAAGTTTGCCACAGACGGAGTACAGCATACCAGGAAACAGCAGGGGAACAGGTGATCCTGCATGTGGAGCAAATAGGTAAAGGTTGCCTGTTCAGTGAACGACATGTGTGTTGTGAGCAGGTGTTGAAAGACACATACACATACACATCCATTTTGCTCATTTCAGTGAAAACCAATCAAGACCATTGCTCCAACACAATGCAACATAAGTGACAGTACACTAGGGGTGGGGGAAATAATCAATTCTTAGATGTAGCTAATATGGCGTTGATTCACAAGTGTCAATAATCGATTATTTAAATGTTTATTAATAACCTGATGTTGATGGAACAAAAGAGGCAGAACTCAGCCGCCAGAGCAGTGCAGCACCCAGACAGTCTACAGCGAAGACATGCTAGAGTTAACGTGCAATTCATCTTCATGAAAGTGTTGCAAGCTTGTTTTAATTTACTGTGTAAATTAGTACATTTGCAAAGCTGAATGTGAAATATATTGTGAACACTTTCTTCTGCCATCACCAGACGAACGTTAAGGGAATGGAGCAGCGATAACCAGTAATGTTAAAAAACGAGACCGCCTGACTTACACATGATAAAAAAAAACAACTCAACTTACACGAGCACTAGTGTCATCTATACTCTGAGTAGCCTACGCCCTGGCTGTAGATGACTGAGTGGGGGGGAGTGGGGATGCTAGAGGGCGCTAGGTGCTTTTGTTTTTTGCAGTGTAGTTTTTCTAAGCCACAAAGAAGACAACGTTTACTGATGTTTTGGGAAACTCAGCCCTGCAGCCCAAAACATTTCCTAACCGTACTGGCTCATAGCTACATCGCCTAAGCGAAAGCAGATGGAGTTTAACCAAGGGACTGTTAGACTACAACTTGACAAAACTATTGAACGGTATACAAAACATGCAACATGTCTTCTACAGTGGAGTCACTCGCTGTCAGACAGCTAAATGTTTTACAACTACGGTACTTGGATACAAATATGGAAAATGAGCTAAAGAGAACATTTGAAGAGCTACATGATGGTGTCGAGTCTGTCGCCCACCACAGACATTGTCTGTCCACAACAAAAGCTTCCTCGGGATAACAATGGATATTACGTCACTGGATATAATGTTACTGGGACTAAAAATCTACAGAAGAACTAACATTACGGCTTAATGTACAGCACTGTGGTGAGGCCAGCAGGTCGACAGTGACTTCAGAGATGGTGAGAGACGTGTTTCATTAAGATGCTCTGGTAAGAATTGATCATATACTTCTATCTGACTTGACTATCTTTTATTGTTTAGGGCTAAAATGTTTTAGTGAAAGCGAACTTAAGTTTGTGAAGGAATACTGCATGCTGCGCGCCGTTTTAAAACCTGGCCAAAAATAACGGAGTAACGCACCGTTTGGTAACGGTAACTGAGTTACTGAATTTAAAAACGTTACTGTAACATGTTACTAATAAGGCCTTACCGCCCGGCACTGCACATGATGCAGCATTAAACTACTTAAACCAAATCTGTGGTGAAGAAAATTACTCTATCTGCTCAGTCTGACCTCAAAAACAGTGATGCACACTGCCTCCCCCTTATTTTCTTATGCACATACAGGCAATATGATTGTAAGGTGCCTTCAAATTAATTAATAAATGCAGTTAACTTTTTAAATAAAAATGTTGCGGACCATTCACTACTCAATAATAGGTAGTAATTTCATACTATATCCAATGAAGTTTTTACAGTTTGTAATCACTGAACACTACAGCGACATAAATTGTGTGCAACCGCAGGTGGATACAAACCGACTGGTTTAAAAGCTAGCTATGGTATGGAGGCATTTTGTCTATAACGTTGAAGGAAAAGGGACCTGCACAAGAGCCAGGTAGTGTACAAGTAAATTCATGTGTAATTATAGTTCACCATGAATACAGTATACTATGTTTTAAAAGTAGCAAGTAGTCACACAGTGTGAAATATAAATGTTGAAATGTAGAAATCAAACATTTTGATGCATTGTGAGGCATCACTCGTCGTTTCATCATTGAATTGCTGCCCTCTGAATCATAATGGAGTTAAATCATGAGGTGCCTGTGGATTCCCACCCCTACAATGCGCTGCTTTGACCAATCAAATAAGTGCAAGAGCACTTTTCTGAAAGATTACTTTGTAGCAAGAACACTGTTTACATCTCGATTATTGAGACGGAGGACAAAATGACTGACCTGGACTTTGTGGGTTGTCTCTTATTTTCTTATCATTACCCATAAATACATGCCCACACAAATGCTTGTAGACTCCAGTCTTTTTAAGGGTGTTTTGAATGAATCTACTTATTTGGGCAAGAGTTTGCAGCTATTGCTAATTTCCAACTTGTGTTCCTAGTTGGGCTTGTACATGTATAGTTTGATTAGAATATCTTTCAGTATCATACACACTATAGATATGAAAATGCAATAAAACACTCGTCACACAGTACACAAACACTGCACATCAATATGTCTTTATGTCCAGAAATTGGTACAACTCTGATTTGCTTTCAGCCAGCATATACTCATAGTAGTAGAGTAAGTCAGTTTGGGTAATCTGCTTTGTCCCTCTCTGCCAAAGGCTTAGACAAGAAGATTGAGGCCACTCTCCGATCTGTCTTTTAAATACAAGGCTGCAGCCAGTGGCCAGTTAGCTTAGCTTAGCACAGACTTGAAACAATCTGCGTTTACAATATGTGCTGAGCCAAGCCTGGAAATGCTTTGCTTTGTACAGCATTTACAAAATGCACCTACAAGTCTTATAAATACATAATGTCTGGTTTGTGTAATCCTTCAATAATCTGAAGTATAAAAATAACCACTCACAGTTTATGGGGGCTGCCCATCACGCCACTGATCCAAAAAATGTTCCATTAGACTGAAAGCCCATGTCTTCAACAGCCCATTACTCAAAAAAACAAAGGCCTATTGCTCTAAAGTCCCATTTCTTCAAAATACACAGTCCCTACAGTTAGAGAGAAAATACTTGAATAGTCCACGGCTATAAACTAGCGATACGTTACATTTGTCAACAATGTGTGGTTAGGTTTAGGTGCGAAAAACATCTGGTTATGGTTAGGAAAAGATTATGTTTTGGCTTAAAACATTCATGTTTGGTGGCACAAAAGTCATTGGAAAAGCAAGGAGGGGTCAAACGCTGCTGAGAAACAAGCATAACAGGATTTAAGAGAAGTCGGCTTTTGGTCCAATGGGATATTTATCGGACTAATTAGGCTCCATAATTTTCGTCATGGCACTGGTTTTACAGGGAATTATGTCATGAGCTATTTCTTGACTCCAAGGAGGAAGGAAACAGTCCAGCACATTACCCCACGCAAAACGGCAAATTGTTGTCTTTACATTTTGATTTTAGGACAGATTAACAAACCAGATATAATGTGTTAAGTATTGAGCTTTAGAGATGCTGGTAGACAGATTTTGATACCTTTGGACTCAGGGTGGGAATCACAGCAGGATCCACGATACAATATTATCACGATACTTAAGTCACGATACAATATTATTGTGATTTTAAATATATTGCGAAAGTATCGCTATAAATTATATCGCGATACATTGTGATTTTTTTTTTTTTACCTTTTTTCAACTGTTAATTACATCTGTTCATGATTATTTGTATTATTAATAATTTCTGAAATGAAAAGATTAGATACTTGGCACTGTGTAATGATATGATATTGCCACTAAAATTTATATATATATCAGAACCAGGCTAGCTGTGTCCCCCTCTTTCCCATTATTTTTCTCTTTTACCAAGCTAAGCTAACAGGCTGCTAGCTGTACCCTCATATTAACAAACAGATATGAGAGTGGTATCAATCTTCTTATCTAAATCTAAAATATATCTCAGTGAGTTAATAAGCATATGTGGAACAATAACTTTAATACAATGTCATTTTGGTATCAATGTCTGACGCTGAGATTGCCAAATCTGCAGCTTTACAATATGGAACACAAGACAGATCTGTAAAAGTACAGTGTGCTGCTGTGATTCTTTTTTTTTTCCTGTATTGATTATCTGATTTACTAAGTCAGTTAAATCAGGTCTACACTGATATCTATCACCCGGCTGCCAACTGTCTGGGAATGCAAGCCAAGTGAACTCAACGGAGCACAGCAGATTTGTGTGACGCCACTTCTTTTGATCCGGCTGCATGAGATACGGGGTCAACCCTGTGTTTTCCACAGTACACATCATCATTTGCTGGTCTATTTGTGCTCTGCTTGCCGTCTAGCGGCTGTGTTCTTATGTGCCGAGCCGCCTGATAGGACTATGTTGATCCTAGTCTGACAGCAAATCAATAAACTGTATTCCCTTGGCATCAGTGTTGGTGGATATAAAAAATGTCTCCTGAGCTCAGTCTTAGAACATGAAAGGGATGGACATGTAAGGACTGTGTCTGTGTGGTTTAACTTCTCCAGACTTTGGTATAAATAAACAACAAGGTGGTCACAGGGCTTAGTAGCAGATTTGCTCCTGTGCAGTACTGGATTTTTATTTATCTTTTTGCTACCAATGTTTTTATATTTATTCAAAGATAATGAAGTTGCGTTCTTATGTGCCTTCTTGTACATGCAGTCAATGTGTGCGTTTTCGACGTATGTTCTCCCACTTGCCGATGCTGATCCTCTGTGACTGATACACAGCTTTGCTTTGCCATGTTACTTGCAGAAAATATGGAATAAGCACATATTTGAAAACACAGCATAAAATAGTGCCCCCCTAAAAACAGCGATGTTTACATTTAGTCCAATAATCCCTGTTTTTGATTTTTGAATTTAAATGTTTACTCTTGGCTTAAAAACTTTCCAATTATCCTCATCAATATGTAAATTTTTTGTTATGGCCATTGAGCTCAGAGGACTGAGGGGGCAGAGATTTGGTTGCACGCTTTGTATCTACAGCCTCAACCTTTAGCTCATCTTGTTTTGACACCTACAGTGTCAAAACATTCCCTGAAGTCAAATGTGCAGCGGGCCAATTAAATTCCTCGCTAAGACTGTGTGGTTATCAGGGCATAACCCCTGTGTGAGACTGCATTTTGTAGTCTGCTGAAGTCTCTGCACCCTGCCAAGAGACTGGCAGCGAGGCAAAAGCAGCAGCTCACACAGAAGGTGGTCTGATCAGCCTTATAGATCTTCACTACAGGGGTTGCACACTGAGAGCAAGAGTGAGCCGCTGTCTTTGCGCCGATTTAATGCTCAACATCAGTCCCCAAAATCAACTTGCAAACACCCACCCGAAAATTGTCTCATGTCTTTGTGTGTGCATGTCAGGCACTCCGCCGCTCTCCTTTATGCTCTTAATCTACCTGTTTACCCCCCCCCTCTTCTCAGCCTGTCTAACCCCGTCTATCTCTTTCTTTCTACTCAGGCAACTCGCACTCTGCTGATCCTTGCGTGTTCAGCTGTTAAATCCTAGCAGTTCGGCTGTTAAATTCTAGCGGTTTGTGAAACATGACAGTAAGATTCAGCAGAGGGCTCACTTTGATTACGACTACTACAGAGAAAAACACTTTGTCAGGCCCTCTTTTTTTTTCTGTATCCGTCAGATAAATGTAACAGGGCCACTGTGCTAATATGTGGTGCTTCTGACGAGCAGCAACGTCACACTGAGGCTCTTCGACAGAAACTCTTCTAAGAGATGTTCTTTTTCTTTCCCTCTGAAGGTTTTCTGGCACCAACAGCGCCCTTTTGAGAATGCAGCAGTTTCCTGTAATCATTTTGTTTGCGGCTGTTTTTTTGTTTTTGTCTTATACAAGTGTATTCATCAGAAAGATTATGCTGCGTGGTACTTTGACATACAGTAGTTGCGGAAACAATTTCAACCTCACACCAGCAAGACCAAGACAAGCTGTGAATTTCTCTCAGAACGTTGTTCAAAGCCTAACCACCTAACCCAGAGTGCGATCTGTATTGTAGGCCTCAGCTGGATGAACAATAATGAACAGGAGCCGCACTTTATGTTTTTTTTTCTTCTTCTTTTTCTGCGTGTACTATCTCGCCTGCTGTACCCTGACCTCTAGTTCATCGCACTTCAATACTTGTGTTCGATAGAGACAAACACAAGCAGATATTTCGACCACACAACTAAACAGTTTTTTGATGTGGTTCAGAGGTGTGACTGCGGAGATGAATGGACTCGGCAGTGGTCAACCTCGGCCATTCTTTCGATACAGTAATGAGACTGAGGCTCTTTCTTCACAAGGCTGTTAGTGTGGTGGACACTTGATGGTGAAGCACATATTTGATGAATGCAGCAGCCTGGTGCTTCTTCTCCATCGGTACAATCTCAATAGGAGACACAAGATTAAAGTCAAGCTTTCATCTCGCTATGTTTGTTACTTGCCTGTATATTTTTGTCTCCCATCAAAGGGAGGGAAGGGAAAGGAAAAGCATTCATCACAAAAATAGTAAGTAATAGTGTTATTATTTCAAAATAATTTACCTGTAAGTTGAACCTCTTATTTCCCCATCTATGCTTTTGCCATGTGCGTCACTCGCGTCCTTGTGTTCGCTGATTACAAATAAAAAAACAACCCTTGTTTGGTAATATCTACAGTACATGGGCACATCATTTAAATCCACAGAGAATAATGACATATTTATTCAGACAGCATTTATCAGGGTCAGTCCACTCATTAGCCTTTTGGAGATAAAATGATATCTCCAATCTATGAGATAATGATCGGATGTCAGCATTGGAAAAACTCACCACAAAAACATGCTTTCAGAACGCAGTTAAAGCTACAGTTGATAATTTTTTTAAAAATTGTTTTTTTGTCAATTGTGCTGAAAGTGTCGCTAAATACACAAAGTATTTTATGAGACAGATAGTCTTCTGTGCATTCCAGTACCCATACTACCATGCTATATAGTATGCCAGAAAAAGATTTAGTATGTCCCAATACAGCATGCCAAAAATACCAGGATGTTGTACTACATCTGGTGTGAGTCTGCAAGCCAGCATGCTTTTCTGACTCCTCTGACCCACAATCCTCTGCGCAGCGGACAATACGTCACATCGACTGAGCCGTTTACAAATGTCAGCTTGAAAGCTAATTAGCAGCTGTCAGAAGTCGCAATGACGGATGACAGCGCATTCAAGTCACTGATGAGCAGTCCAATAGTAATAATCAGAATATTGATTGTTTCAGTGACCAGAATAATCATACATTTTACAAACAACAATAGGACATAACTATACACCAACTAAACACCAATGACAGAGAACTGCAGATGTAATTTCACTGTAATAAATATGTTAGAATCTACAATCTGTGCAGTTATAACTTTAAAGTTAAACTACACACATTGCAAAGTAACAACAGCAGAGCTCTCCAGGTTGATCTCCGTCTCTGGTGAATTTGGTGAGTGGCGTTTATCTCTATAGCCTAGTTCACCTTACAAGATTTTCACCCCGATTTTGCATCGTGGAGACTATCGTAAGCTTTTGAGTGTTCATACCTGGCGTGTGTTTCTGTCAGCGGGAGTCTCGCCAACTGCGTTACGACCTGTGTGTGCACACCACAAGATTTCTCCACCGAGCCCTCGCCGACAGAGCCCCAGATAACGCTAATAAGCGGACCTGGCAACCCTGCCAGCTTGTCCTCCTCACACTTCTTCCGTCCTCCTGCATGCTGATGTGGGACGTATCCTGCCTCTCATTGGCTGATGCTCTTTGTCAGTCGTGTCAGACTTCTCTGGTTTTCTAGCATGCCAGATATCCAGTCCCAGTCCCAGTCGAGGAGGCGACTTGCTCGTAGGCTTGTTCACACATGAGGACTCGTCGCGGTGAAAATCATGTAATGTGAACTAGGCTTAAGGTAACAGATTTAAAAGCAAGAGTGTCAAAGTTCAGGGCATAACGTTATCAGGAAGTAGCATGGCCCAATTGTGTGCAATAGTACGTACTTTGTAAGGGCAGCTGCAGCATCTACTAGAAGTAAAAAGAAGAAGTATGTGATTCAGAACGCACCCCATGTCCCTCCTCCTCCTCATATTGCTTCTAATGGCATTTTCTAGAATCTACCATGAAAATCGTGTGTAGTCAAACTGCATTACCTCAGTTTTTTTAAACATATTTTAGTGTACTGTTTAGCTGTAAAATGAGAAAGTTTGTGACCGGGCCGCCATGTTGGAAACAGTCAACCAAAGTACCAAGCACCGCCCACCAGCTAGACCAACTCTCTCATTTTACAGCTAAACAGTACACTAAAATATGTTTCTGAAAACATTAAGAAACAGGCAATGCAGTAAAAGAATCTTGATTCATATTTGATCAGCGCTGCCGGGTTTAACTGCAGTCCCCTCCTTAGTTCTGATCGGTTGTTTCCATTCACGTATAGTACTGCCATTTGGCGCAACTCAAGAAGGCAGAGGAACATGGTTTTTATCACAGATCATCAGTTTCATTTAGTGTTGTTTGGATTTAATGACAGTTTCAGAGTTCTTTTTATATAAAAAATTGCCAGTTGTGGCTTCAATCGACTTGAAAATCCTAAAAATAAACTATCTGCATCTCACAAAGCAAATAAAAGATAGGTGTACGCAGGTATTCTACTGTTAATATTCATGGATGTCGTTGAATGAGTTAATTTAGTATTTAGACACATGTTTTTTTTGACTGTTTATCACTTGAATCCTTTTGACTAATTAAGACCCAGATGTCTCACTGAGGCTTTCTGCTGCAAACAGATTTATCTAATTAATATGTAAGCTGCGCATTGTGAAAGACATGGACAGCAACTCCAGGAAGACGCACAGCACCTCAAACAAACAAGTAACAAGTGAGCTATTGCATAGTTTGTGTAAAGCACATTCTGCCAAGTGGTACATCAGGAGCAGATGTTACGATGATCTCACAATAGTAGGCAGTAATTATGATATATATTTGGGGTGACAAATGTCCCACCCACCCCTAAATGTCCCATCCACCCCTAAATACTCAAAATGTTACACAAATTTCTTAATAAAAACAGATTTAAAGAAAGAATATCACTTTGCTATGAAACCATGCATCATGATCTGAAATAATCATGAGCAAATGTAATAATTATCATTGATAACATGATAATATGATTGTTATTTGGGCTGTACCACTGTCATAAGCACTTTTTACAGTGCACTCTGGGTCGCTACTCAGTCCCTTCTTCAGGTTGCCTTTACATTTTTACACAGAACCAAACAATGGCAGCATCATGTCACTCCAGTGTGTGATTTTAGATAGCATGCTGGCATCAGGAAATCAAAAGAGGCATGACAGGCATGATGTTTAACACATTGGTGTCAGCTTCCAGTGTGACATATAACATACACGTCAGTAGCGCTTTATTAAAAATAACATTGGTATTAACATGGCAGTAACAATCATTTACAGTCCCTGTTATATGGCAACTGATCTCATCCTCTGCTCGGAGTGTAAGGAACTCCGAACCTCTTTGTTTCCCCAATTTGTGGTCATTTTCAGCTGCTGTTCTTCTTCTTTGAGCTAGCTGCTAACTGCTTCTAGCTGCTGTTTAAATCTCGGTTTAATCTCGGCCTGCCAGCTGTTCCGTTTTAACAGACATTGTTTTGACGTTTTTACTCCCAAATAGTTTGTCAGGCACAAAGAAACGGAGATCTGCGTGGGGACATGAGACCCTAGGATCACTAGGTAAGTAAGTAAGTAAAGTTTATTTATATAGCACCTTTCACAGATACTAGATCACAAAGTGCTTTCCAGTAGACAAAACAAGTACAACAATATAACACAACGTTAAACAGAGCACAAAACAAAGCATTAAAAACAAAGCAAGGCAAAAGACAAGGTGTCTGCAAAGTGCAAAGTGCAAAATGTAAATAAAACATTAGATAAAAGAAAAATAGTAAGAGAT
Organism: Epinephelus fuscoguttatus; assembly: GCF_011397635.1. Classification (NCBI taxonomy): domain Eukaryota; kingdom Metazoa; phylum Chordata; class Actinopteri; order Perciformes; family Serranidae; genus Epinephelus; species Epinephelus fuscoguttatus. Next base: position 35,525,498 of record NC_064766.1, read on the forward strand.
TGATGGGGTAAAAGGAGTTAGTTAACCAAAGGCCTGGCTAAAGAGCAGTGTTTTCAGTTGTTTTTTAAAAGTGTCACATGACAATGTGGATCGCAACGAAAAGGGGAGGGCATTCCAAAGTTTGGGAGCAACCACTTGAAATGCTCGGTCTCCACGAGTGACGAAACGAGTACGTGGAACTGACAGTAGGAGCTGATCTGAGGATTTTAGATTGCGACAAGGAGTGTAGGGTTGAAGGAGGTCTGTGATGTATGCAGGGGCTAGACCATGTAGGGCTTTAAAAGTCAAGAGCAATACTTTAAAGTTGATCTGGAATTCTACTGGAAGCCAGTGCAAGGAGGACAGGATTGGAGTGATATGAGCCCTCTTATTGCTACGGGTTAAAAGCCGAGCAGCAGCATTTTGGATAGTTTGGAGACGGGCTAGAGAGGATTTATTCAAACAGGTAAAAAGAGCATTGGCATAGTCTAAGCTAATAAAAGCATGAATGATCATTTCCAATTCAGCTTTGGACACAACTGACCTTAATTTGGCAATGTTCCTAAGTTGTGAGAAACAAGATCGGGTGAGTAGGCCGACGTGATTATCAAATGATAGAGCTTGGTCAAATATGACACCTAAATTACAAAGTTTGCGTTGGACACAATTGGTTAAAGACCCAATACAAGACTTCACGTTTGAGATTACAATGTCTGGGGCAACAATTAGAGTTTCTGTCTTTTCATTATTAAGTTGGAGGAAGTTGTCCGACATCCAGATTTTTATGGCCTCCAGAAAAGCAAGTAAACTAGATAGTTTGTGAACCTCTTCAGGTAAAAATGAACAGTACAGTTGAATGTCATCTGCATAGAAATGATAGGAAATGCCTTCGAATCTGTCAATAATGCGACCTAGAGGCAACATATAGAGGGCAAATAACATAGGGCCGAGGACAGAACCCTGCGGGACACCACATGACAAAGGTGCCGGGTCAGACATGAACTGACCCAAACACAGATAAACTCCTGTCAGTCAGATATGATTTTAAAAAGCCTAATGCAGACCCAGAGATACCATAATGGTACAACCTGCTCAAGAGGATCTTGTGATCAACTGTATCAAAAGCTGAGCTGAGATCTAGTACAACGAGGAGAGAGCATTTCCCATCATCCGCCGCCATCAGGATATCATTAGTAACTTTAACCAAGGCCGTTTAAGAGTAAGAGTACCATTATTTGGTCCAGGAGCTTCGCCTTCATGATGGCCGTTACCAGGCATATTTTAGGATGACTCAGGGGCAGTTTGACAACCTGCCGTCTATCACTGGGCCGTAAAACTGTGAGCATCCTGCAAACGCTACCACCAGTTCCTCCTCCATTGTTTACCAACTGTTAACTTGTTGTCGTGACCATCACAGAATTGGACAGTTGGACAATTTTCCGCTCTTTTTCAACTCGAGGAGTTCGGAGCGCTCTGGATGGACGATAAAAAAGTGTGTGTGCACTATTACTGTGCGGCCCTAAATCATATGCTGGCTCCCTAAAATGGCACTGACTCAGCAAAACTTTGATAACCCTATGTATGATTTTTGTTTCGCAGTGCTCTAAAATGTTCAGTAAAGCTGTTAATTTTCAATAAATTTTTTCCTATGGCTCCTCAGACCTCCCTCGAGAGTTGGGTTGCAGAAGGTATAGATTGAAAATGCTCCCCCAATGTTAAGTATATGATACAGCCCTGGTACAATATGAATTTAATTTTCTTTTTATTACATTCTATCTTTAGAAAGAGTATACAGTTACCAGAAACACCATTATAATGTTCATGGTAACAGCCTTTGAAATTTAACTCTACTTTTTTGTTATCCAGTGTTTGGTTACTGTAAATAAAACACTCTTCCATTTAAATGTCAAAATCACAACATAATCCTCCTCTGAACTGTGATTTAATTGTGCTGAAGCGTAAAATATTGTAATTCTTTAGAGGTGGGTAAATATTTGAATCATTTAAAGTGCAAGCTTTAAATAAACTATCATCCCTCCTGGCAGTCCCAGCCCCATAAATTAGCACCTTGTGCTCGAGAGGTGGTGGTCAGCTCCAATCTCACTCCAGTTATAATGAGCACGGAGGTGCAATGAGAAGCCTGATCTTGTTAGATAAGTGACATCAAATAGGCGTATCAGAGAGGGTGACTAAGAGCACGCGATAACTGTACAGTCTGGCATATGCCACGTCGGAGCACGATAAGGCTCCTGCCACAAATTGTCTCGTCATTTCACTTGAACTGGGCTGTCGGGACTTCACTGCTTAATTGAAGTGATTTCAGGTGTTTGGTTACACATGTGACAGACAGAGAAGTGTCTTGACTGAAATCAGCCACCTTCTATAAATATTCCCCTCCGAGCCATGTCCCCTGAACTGGGTTCAACTCAGATGAGAGGTAAGTGTGACACCTAGTGGCTCTGACAGTAACAACATCTTGCTTTTATAACTGCATCTCATGAGGGAAATGCAAATGAATCATATATAATTAGTGACACGTAAATGAAAAAAAAAAACAGCACATGATTGCAGTCACTTTCATGAATACATCACAATAATTTGAATATGGCCTGTTGTGTGCAGACACATGCACATCCTGTGACTTAATTAATCACAACCTAAATTCCATATATACATGACCTGGTTTGTGCTCCCCCAAGACACACAATGAAAAAATCACTTTGTCATGTGCATTCATAGCAACAAAAATATCCCACACGTGCCATTTAAAACTATAAATCCTGAGGCCGAAGTCAACAGGGGGTTAAGAAGTTTCTATGCTCCACGTTCTTGGCAGCTGAAGGCACCACTCCATATTGAACTCAGATGGAGCCAAGTGTCCTCAGACTCTCTGGTGGAGGGTGAAAACACCCTATCTGGAGAGATTGTTTTCACAGTATGCCGAAAACTAATTACAAGCAATAAATTAATTTCACGCTACTGCTTTAGAATTAATTGCATCTTTACAGAAGTGACTGGAAGTGATGGCTCAAGTAGCTCTGATAAGGGTGGACACACAAAGTGGTCTATTGAATTACGCGGCTTATCAGTGCCATTGCTTTTACATAGGGATGCTCTCGATAATCCTCAAAGAAATGATCTAAAACTCGGGTTTGTTGTCGTGTTAATTGCTGCGAAGGTATTTTTGTCATGCAGCTCCCATGGCACACTCTCACCATATGTTAGGACAGCGTGTTGTTTTGTGCAGGAAGCCTTTACGGAAATGTTGCTTTTGCACTAACTGTGTTCTGTGTGAAAATGTAATTCAGCATACAGCAGAAGCCAAATGAGGCATCTTATCATATAAGATCTGCTACCAGCTTGTCAAACTCTGTCCTCCCTGGCTCTCAGTTTGGACCTCCATGATACATTTCACACCCATTGAATGGTACGCATCTATAAATACACTGTGTGTCAAATGATTTTTGCTGTTCAAGTAACTCCCAGGTCTCAGTGCTGTGTCATCACTGTGACTAGTTTGACACAACAGAGAGCATGAACTCTCATATCCACAGCATGTTAAATACCTGGCCCATGGTAACCATGGTAAATACACTGCATGGAGCTCTTGAAAAATGTCTTTCCAAAATAGGAATTTGAATCATTGTAGCTTTTCATTGCAGATTTGAGGAATACCAGTTATACACAAACGCTTTATTTCTGCAGAGGGTAGTAATTAAAAAGAAAAAAAAGGCTGTTTATTGGTAAAATAGGGGTAATAGAGCTGCCGCCTGTGATTCGAGTGCCTTCTTTAGATATTTGGGTTAACTGCTTATTTTCATTATTTTGAGTTAAGTGACTTTTCGAGATTCTCCTAATTGGCCCCGGTGGGATTTTGAGCAAAAACCCTTGATGTTCCCATCTCGTTTACATCCCCCCATAATTGTGACAGTATCATTGTAATCTGTGCAGATAATATTGTTGTATTTTTAACAAGATTCCAGTGTTTGATCGTACCGGAGACCCGACTCATTCCAAGATTTAATTTCCCTTTTTTTCCCCCTGCTCTCTGCTGTCATCTTTGATACTCATCACCACGATCATATGACAGATGGTCCGTTCTAGACCCTCTAATTATATTTCCAGCTTCAGATTTGTAATTCATCACACTGATGCATGATCTGCATGTCAGCTCAACAAAAAGTTGGTGGATTGTTTGCGAGCACCGATGCTTTTTTTTTTTTGGTATTATCTGTAAATTAATGACCCACAATCGGCCTGGACGTGATACCATCAAGAACTCGTGGTGGATTTCAATTTGCTATACTGTATTATTTATTCATGGAGGTCTGTGCATAATGCAGCTGAGCTTCACATCGACAGAATCCCACCATTTTAAATATGTTATCAATAATTAGGTGGAAGCAACTTTGATTGGACCCTACAGGAAAATCTGTCTCAAAGTTGTCAGCTGTATGGCTGAGCAATATATTAATACACTATCGATATCATGATATGACACTGGATATCTTTATCTTTGATTTTCCCTGGTTTTTAAGGCTGTATTACAGTAAAGTAAGGTGATTTTCTGAACTTACCGGACTGTTTTAGCTGATGTATTATTTACCTTTACCCACTTAGACATTTTATCTACACTACTCATCATTATTTAGAGGTGGGGGAAAAAATCAATACAGCGTAGTATCGTGATATTTTTGTATGGAATATCGTATCGTCACATGGACGCCAAGTACTGATTTTTTTATTTTCTCAATTATTTATATTTAAAAAAAAAAAAAAAAAATACAAATTAAACTTTAAACTACTGGTAGCATACTAGAATAATATAGTCAATTGCAAGACTTAAGTGAGACTAAAAATCTAGATAAAACAGATAATGATAAATTTTTCCTTTGGGGACAAAATTTGCAGTTCAAAAAAGGCCATAAATCGCGATATCTTGCAATATATTTTATCGCAATACTCAATTTTTAGTATCCCAATAATACTGTATTGTGACTTAAGTATTGTGATAATATCATTTCATGGGGCCTCTGGTGATTTCCACCCCTAATAATTATTTATTTTTTTAAAAAAATCAGCCAACTCTACAAAATTGTCGCAATATATCATATATCATTCATATCACCCAGCCTTATTTTGCAGTTAAGAAATAAATGAGATTAAAATCATAGTGTAGCTAAAGTTTGGGGCAACAAGTACAGCACTGTTGCCATGGTGAAAATTGAATTATTGCAGGGAAGGCACAATGATACTGTCTAAGGAGACAGTTTACCACCAAATCAAAAATACTTTTATCAGTCTGGATTGTTTTGGTGTGAGTTGGCAAGTGTTATTGGCCTTGGAGATCTCTGCCTTCGCTCTGATATAATTGAGCTCTATACTAAACACTGACACTCAGCTTGTGGTGCTCAAAGTGCCAAAAAATAGATTTGAGAAACTCAACAACAATGTCTCTTTCCAAAGATCATGACTCAGTTAATCAAGATAATCCACAGACCTTGTTGTGAGCAGTTTCATGTAGGAACAGGTTTCTTTCTACCAAACTACACCAGCCAACTGCAGCAAGCTATTATGACGGGCCCTAGTTACTAGTTATGACGCACACACATGCACACAGAGTTTTAGGCATATATATATATATTTTACCAACAGTGTGTCTTACTGCTGCTTTTATGTTACATCCACTTGCAGAACTGCTGTGAATCGTATCGTCTCATTACAGGATTAAACGATTTGATATCGGACAACAACATACATATTACCTAGAAATCATCACCTGTGTATGACAAAAACTACAAAAGAAAATAGGAAGATATTAGTTTAACTGAATATTTTTTTACAGTTAAATTCTGGTTTTTATATAGTTTATGCAGAAATATGTATATAATTTTGTTATAGATTGATGCTTGTGTACGAAAGCAGAAAACTATGATGGAGATGGTTTTGCCGAGGGCATATAAAGAAAATTGCACCTTTTTTGATTTCATGTGAGTTCTTTGAACAATTTCTGTGTATGTGTCTGTTTCATTTAGGATTATTCTAACTACTTGTTTTGTTTGTTGTATTACAATACATTTAAAATTCTAGAGGGAAGGTTTTCACCATAAGCCGCTTTAGGTTGCTTACCTCTCCTGCACAATCCCTGCCATGTTTATTTTTATATACTTGTTTTCATCACATCTTGTGTGCTAATAAAATTCAAATTTAAACACGGGCATATTCCCAGGTGGCAATCCGTCCCCTCCATCCCACGGGCTGCCTGCACTGTCCATATTTACACCCCTGATCGCTGCAGAAGGAAGAGTGCATCTACTGCTAGCTCATCTAGCACAAGTTAGCTAGCTAAAAGCCCCTTTTACACTGCCAGATTTTCCACGAATGTTGGGCCGTTTTGCCGGCAAGCTGCGAGCGTTTAGACACACAGAGCCGGATTGGCGAGTTGATCCGAGGTGCCCAATTTTCCACCTTGTAGGGTAGTCATATTGGTGGAACCCTTTTAGTTTAAACAGACCGAGGCGGCCTTCCGCAACAGGAGGGGCTGTTGATGACTTGTGGGAGGAGCTGTTGATGACGCTGCAGGTGCGAGTCACTGGTGGTGGATAAACAGGAAACAGTTGATAGCAGGAATTAGCAAGTAGCTAGTAGCAAGAGGGAAACGCAAACCTAACAGACACTGTAAAGATGAGCAATTGGGGAGACAAGGAATTGCGCGCCCTCCTTGTCCTGACAAATGAAGAGGCCATTAATTGTCAGATGACGGGGACGGTGAAGAACGGACCGACTTACAAGAGAATCGTAGGACTGACCAGCTGTGGCTTCCCTCCCATGTCACTGTTTACGTCACACGCTGAGCTACAGGTTTTGTTACTTGCTCACGCCCCCCATTGCCCCAAAAAAGGCGCATTCTGTATGAACAAAAGTAGGTTGGCAGCATTTTGCTGCACTCCCCGATTTTGTTTTTATACTGCCAATGCTGAAAAAAGACTGATTGGGCTTTCCTGCAGATTTGCACAATTCCTGTTTAAAAAGGGCTTCAGTTACAGCTCAGGAGGACGCCATTAATGATTACATCTCACTCTGTCATGAGCACAAGCCTCTCGTCCATTAGCAGTGGTGTGTGTAGTTTGGAAGAAATAGTTCCTACGTGAAACTGCTCACAACAAGGTCTGTGGATTATCTTAAGTAGGCGGGACATGATTTCTGGAAAGAGACATTGCTGTTGAGTTTTTCAAATTCAAAGAAACGGCCGATATCTCACACTCAGCAACTCACCCTAAAACAACAGAGATTGAGAAATAGCACTATAGGTAACAGGGAAATATGTGTTTTTGAATTTGGGGTGAACTGTGCCTTTAAGTGCAACAGCTTGTCTGTGGAAGAGTGGAGGTAAGTATCAGCCAGGAGGCGAGGAGCTTGGCAGTAGGTGTAACACTGTGCCCTTCATATTGTGCAAGCTCAGAGTGCCACACCCAGTAAATCATTCACCAGTGTGCACACAGAGGCTAGGCACAATGAACAACTGTCTGTGCTCTTTAACATTCTGCTCTATCAGTCTGCCAAAGTACAGAGTCAAAACAGTGTGAGGAAGCCTGCTTTTTATTTTACAATTTAATGCTAATAAAAATGATCTGTAACACAGGATCTAAGCTGTAAACAAAGCCTTAAACACTGATCATTTACTATCTTATTCTATAAACCTTTCTTACTATTGTAGTTAATTAAATGAACTTAGACTTGTAAAAACTGAATCTGCTACAGCAGCACAAGTTCACCAAGACATTCTTTAATGACCATGGAAAATTACAACTTCAACACCTTAATGTGCACACACTGTACAGGAACGTCAAGGTTTCCTTTGATTAGCAGGTTCAAGAACATTTGTCTCCTCTTGTGTCTGGTCAGTCTTGCGTTCAGACAGTTGGAGGCAGTGGCAGGTAACACCACGCTCATCACATCCACGCCCTTGTGATGACTTTCACAGGATTACTGTCAGTATGTCGCAACAGCCTCGGTGACACAAAGGGTTTAAACTACGCCTTGTAAACAGTATTGTTTGAAAAACCGGTCAAAGATAATCAACGTTTTTGTTTTACAGTAATTCGAAATGGAGCATGTTCATGTGAAATATTAAAAAAGGCGGTTTTAATGTTTTATTTCATTTAGATTTGTTTTATTTTTCTTTACAAAATATATCAAAACTATAAAATTTAGCAAGCAATTTAAACTCAACTCCACACAACAGCCACACAACTGCAAAATCGTATCATTTACTGTCAACACAGTAGACACCAGAATACCCAAAGTTGTTATCATACAGTAGATAGAAAGCCCGCAGCCCCTCACTGCCTATATATAAATACAACTATCATCATAAACCAGCTAAACCAGCCCCCCCGACCCTCTACAAGGAGAAGCAGGTATAGCTAATGAATGGGGGTGGATGGGAAAGGCAAAGCAAACAACACAGAACACACAGAACAAAGTACTTACAACAGACTGCATCTGCGGAGTTTTCAGTGCAAAAGACTTTTACCAAAAAGCAGCAAAAAAAAAAAAAAATAACAAAAACTTACAGCAGAGCACACACACACACACACACACACACACACACACACATGTGCCACCTGCTTGTTCTGTTTCTCATTCATGTTCAGGGGCATACCAAGCATTCATATCCCAGGCCTCTCTACATCCTGTACAGTGGAAAAGTAAACACCATTATTTCTGAGCTTCATTGTTCATGTCTTTCTGCACACCTCTCCCAGAGTCTTGAATTTCGGTCCGAGCGTGTTTAGGAAGTCGAGGTTATCGTTGTCGCCGAACTCGCTGCAGCATCCCACAGAGCCGGCTGCGGAGCCCGCCCCCTCATACCCGTAGGAGTGGACGATGTCGTCGGCGTACCGCCCGTCCTCCTCTGCTCCAAAATAGCCCAGCTTCTGCAAGACAAAGTGGAGGGGAGAGGAAAGCGTGTTATTACTTGGTGTGGACTAAGCCTGAGCGATAGGAGGGGAGATACTACACTGTGTGATAAGACGAGGCTGCTCAGGATATGACTGGCAGTCAGATATTACACAGAGAAATAATATCTCTCACCAAGAAGTTGAGAAATAATAAAGTTTACGGAGGATAGTATCACGGCTTACAGATTACATTACACACGAGAATTACCTAAGCTCTTACAGATAACAAAGAAGTTATTAAACCTCAGAGAATAAAAGGTGTACACATCTGGACACATTTAATTCTGCCACATACTCCCACTTTTTGTGCCTCCTTCCAATCTTAAAACACCTCTTTTTTTGTTGTATCATATCTATAAATAAATAGCTTTTCTTTTTAACTATAAAACAACATTACCTGGTGTAGATAGCAGCCATTTGTTTGCCAGTTGTGGAGGAAATTTGAGTCCTGAGCAAAGTATCTGCTGTCAAAGGCCGCACCGCTACCCAGGAGAGTGCCTCCATACTGCTGAGTACCGTACTGGCTTTCATACTGGCCAGAATAGAACTCCTTGGTATCGGTTACGTGAACACCGGACTGCCCATACATCCCGTTCTCTTGTGCTCCGAATGTGCTGGAGCTTTTGTTCCCCAGCCATCCTGCATTCACCATGGAGCCCTTAACGGAGCCCTTCACTGCTGGCTCAGCCCCCGTAGTGGGAACATTGATGAGACTCGAATCCTGCGGAGAAAAACAATAAAACAAAAACGAGCAATCAAGTAACAATTAAAGAAATGAAGCAATAGAGAGAAAAAAAGTTTGGATAAAAATAAGGTTGCTTCACAAGGGTATGAGCCCAGGCAATGCTTTCATTACTATGTCCTTACCACTTCGTCCCCTGGGGCCTCTGTGTTTGATTTGAGCAGGATTCCACCGCTGTCTCCCACATCTTCAAATTCCAGCTTGTCTCTCTTTGTTACACAGAAAAATGCAAGCAGTGCGCCTGCAGTAACAAAGCAAACATGTTAGATATTAATGTACAAGGAGTGCAGTTTTTAACAAATAGGGCTCCACCTGTGGTAGGCATCACAGTGATACACTGTGTAACACCTCCACAAATCATTGCTCCGTGCCCGATGTACAATGCATAATTCAGTGACAGAATCTCCAACTTTCTAACGCTCGTCTCGCACTTTTACACATGCATGAGCACAAAATTTCTGTGTTATTATCTACACAGTGTAGCCTACACAATTCTGCTGGAGAGAGTATATCAGTGGGGGACTCACCGAGCAGTAGGAGGAGGGCCAGAGGCAACAGCAAAGCCAGTATACCCAGTGGCCCTAATGACACAGAGCTTTGCTTGGCCAAACAGGCTCCATTCCTGCACTGGCAGATCCTTACTTTGGCCGTCTGTACTTTACCATTGCCCTGCAGATCTGAAACGTCCATGGCAACCTCGTGTATCCCTGTAGGAAGCTCTTTCAAGTGCTGCAACGTGGCCGCCGTGTCTGAGGTGGAAACACGTGGAGAAATTATGAAGATTTTCCCAGGTTTCTCCAAGAAATGGCAACGCAAATTATTCTGGGACAGATCACAGCCCAGTCTCATAAATTTAGTTGTCATTACAAATAGGGTAAACAACCACTTTAACAACAGCAACACATTCAGAATGTAAACCTTTTTTTTAATGCATACACTCAGTGTTAATACTGCGTATGCCCCAAACATTAGCTGTGACAATTTCATAACTACAAAGCTCATGTCATTTTCCTCGCCTCATGCGTTGCAGGGCCAACTTCCTGTTTGAGTCTTGCCCCACCCACCTACACAATGTCATAACTGTGAGGTCATGCAATTTTGATTATGTGGTTTCACAGCTGTGGCTCAACAAAAAAGTTTTCACTCCTCAGGTGAGAAAATAAAACCTGTCCCATTTGACCCTGTGTCCCAATCACACCTGATTCACCTGACTAGAGCCCAACTGATCAATCTTATTATTTAATATTTATTTTACATATTATGATGATAAATTGCCGTGCAGAGGATGTTTGCAGCATTTTAGAAACAGTGTCGTCATTACACAGTTTGCCCACCAGGGAGCACAAATGTATTTTTTAACTGTAAAATGTCCCGCAAAATTATAATAAGGAATTTTCATTAAAAATGCAGTAGCTAATATATCATTATCAGATTTTTAAAACTCCTTTGATGCCACTCCAGTCCTGGAAAGTAACTGATTACATTTACAGAAGCTCTGGTTCATTTTCTTTCTCATATTTCCAAGTATATTTGTAGTTTTTTGTTCACTTTGTTTGACAGCTGTAGTCACAACACATGAAATGAGCTCTTGAAATATGTTACGGACTAAATTACCTGCATCGATGATAATGACACACTGATGTAATACATATATATAGAGAGAGAACTGACGGGTCATTCTGCTGCATGACAAGTGCTCATGCTTTTGAAACTCTAAGCACATTTTGCTGATGATACTTGTATAGACTTTGACTTGTAATGGTGTAATGCTACTTTTAATTCCTCTTCCACCACATACTGGTATCAGCCAAAATTCCTTATCAGTCAGGCTGTAAACAATCAACTTTATATCTGCTTCTGGCTCATTCACTGGCCATGAAATGCCTCTGTTATCTTTTGTGTTGGTGGTTTATTTTGATAGCTTTTCTGAGGAAAATAAAAAGCATGTTTTGGAGATGGTAAATATTTGAATCATTAACTGAGACTTGGGTTATGCTGTGAGAGGAGTTTGCACGATTCCTTTACAGCTGTTTCAATAATGTTTCGCTGTTGTTAAACATGTCTCCAGTAGTTTTTTCTCCTGTATTTCGGTTAAAAGACACTCGTAGATCAAATAGAAATACAGCCCCCTACCATTATATTTAGTTAGAGACCATTTGCCGTCAGGATCTTTCAAAACAAAGTTGAAGGGGGGTCCATAGGGTTTCTCGTCCTTGTCTTCAGCCACAACCACCACAGAGCCGAGCTCTCCTTCCTTCTCACACACCACCAATTCGCTGGTGGGGATCAATGGCACGTTGTCGTTGACATCCTCCACCACGAGGATGACTGTTCCTGTTCCCGTCTTGGAGCCTGGAATACATTAGAGTTATATAACTACATTTAATAGGGCAGGTCGACACTGACAGAAGACTACATAGACCAAGTCGGGTTCTGGCAACATTTGACTATGTATGATCCTGCAATTAAAAATTCTGATACACATCTGGGATATGAGCCCAGTATTCACGGCCACATTAGAGGACTGTGAGTCATGGTGACTTGTCACATCACATCTTGTCAACAGGTGTTCTCACGATAGACACGGGCAGGGCATGCTTTTTGTTCAGACACATACCGACGAGGGTGGAGCTGGTGGAGCTGGTGACTTTCGAATGTGTAACAATGCCACTTACAGGCGAAGAGCTTACGGGTGTTGATTAGACATGCAGACTACACACTTTGCCAAACCACAGCTTTCAGTGACAGTGTGATGCATATTTGCCAAACCCAAAGAAGACAGTGTGAGTTTATAATGAAGATGAGTAAAGAATTAGTCAGCAGCACGTTATTAAGGCTTGTGATTTTTTTTTTTTCTTCGTCAGTCAATTAGTTTTCAGGTATGCTATAATCTACACAATAAAAGTATGTCTGTGTTACATATTATCATTTTGGGTCTTGTATGGAGTCCGTGCCTCGTAGAAGTCATGGGAAAAGAAATATACAGCATTTAAAAGTAACTTACTGGCATCAACAGCCTTCATGCTGATGGTGTACAGTCCATCCTTGACCAGCTGTGACTCTCTGTCAATTTGGTTTGCAACCCTCAGCTCTCCGTTATTTCTGTCGACATTGACCCAGGCACCTGGGTCTGTGAGCTTATAATACCTGAGAGAGAGTGTGAAAAAAGTACTTGTGTATTAGCAGCACATTCTTCAGTTTAGCAGTGAAAGTCTGCCCTCCAGTGTTTAAGAGAAGTAACATAAACTTGAGGGTCTTGAGCATTACCTGTGATTGTGTCTGGTATCAGCCATACCGTACCACATCACTTTTAAACATATATAGAGTGCTTACTTGATGCCGACGCTGCTGTTGGTCTCAGGATCCGTAGCTATGTACTTTCCAATCAGCGTGCCGTTTGGTGTGTTCTCTTTGATATTGAAGCGGACAGTCGGAGCCGAGAATTCAGGACCCTCGTCTTCGTCTTGTACATTCAAATCCACAGGGATGGTCAGCCATTGGGCCGTGGTGCCTTTCAATTCAGCTTCATTACGTGCAGTAATCTCAAGCTTTACATTTTTGTTCCGCTCAAAATCTAAAGGCTGGAGAAACAGGGAGGGAATATGTTGTTAATATTGTCACTGCTGCGTTATAAGCCTTGACTTTCTATAATATGCACGGCTCTATATGATATTAATTTGATATTATTACATAGTCTTACTCACTTTTGTCACATACAGAAGCCCCTCGTTTGTTTTGGGGTCAGTGTCGATTCTGAAATTCCCATTTTCATTTCCTTTAGATATGATGAATTTCGTAATCCAGTTTGGTGTGTTTATCAAATCCTTATCTTCGACGGGAATTCGGAAGATGAGTTTGTCTTTTTCGTTTTCTTTGACAGTGGCTGTATACTGAAAGGAACAAGAAGTGTGTTACTTTAATGAGACAGTCTTTTAGTGAAACAAGTACACAACACTCTGATGACAAAGACGTAATTGCTAATCGCTTACAGAAGGTTTTGTGAAAGTCGGTGCATTGTCATTGATGTCCCCCACAGTAATGGTTGCTGTTGCTGTGTTGAACAGGCCATTATTTGCACCATTCATATCTTTGATTTGTACGGTCACCAGGTACTTGTCTTTCGTCTAAAGAACACATTATGACAAAATGATACGAGGGAAAGGTAAAACAACACGTTTAGATGAGGTAATATGAGTAATCATAAATGCAATGCTGCCAGTGCTCACCTCTCGGTCCAGGGTGTTAGTTACTGTGGTGATGACACCTGTGGCTGGGTTGATGGCAAACATGTCTAATCCTGTCAGGAGCGTATACCTGATCTTGACATGGAGGCTTCCTACCAGATCTCTGTCTGTGGCCTCCACTTTCCCCACCTCTGTCCCTGTGGCGTGAAACACAATTGTCAAGTTTATTATCGGCCACGCTTACGGTAAAACACCACAGGATTACCGGCGTATATTGCAAGTTCATGTATTTCACCTGGAGGGCTTTGCTCAGGCACAGAATACTGGAGTGAGCCTTGGAATGTTGGAGCGTTGTCATTCTCATCGTCGACATTTATCACCACGTTCAAAGGCAAGTCTGTCTCCTTATTTGTGTTCTCTTCAAAAACTCTGACTGTTAACTGTGAAGAAATTAATAAAATTTTACAAGGTTAACACCTTCAAAAGTACAAAGACGTGCAAAACATAATATGTGGTTTAATTTATTTTCAGTGTCAGATAAGTCAGGTAAAGCAGTGGTTTCCAACTGGTGGGTCGTGGTCCAAAAGTGGGTCGCAGGTCTATTCTCAATGAACCGTAAGTGACTTGCATGTCAAAAGAACTTTATTTTTAAGTGCAGTGAATTTCTGACACAGAGCTTTGATTTTGAAATGCTATTTCCTGCTGTAGAGTAAGTGACTAACGTACAGCTACTCAACAGAGACGGCAAACTAGTTCAAAGACATGGCCAAACACAAGTATGACGCTGAACTGTGTGGACCTTGAACTAATGACTAAGAAGAAATCTGGACTCTGTGGTGGGACCACTGATTTATAGAGCTTTTCAAGTGATTTACTGCTGAAATTTTGCATCAACTCCAAAAATATTTTGCCTCACACCTTGTGCCTTGGGAAATCATGACATTTTTCACTATTTTAAGACACTTGAAGACCAAACAGTTGATTCTTTGAGTAAATAACAGTCAGCTGTGTCTCATACTCACTACAAACTTTGGGTACTGCTCACGATCGACTGCCTTGTGCATAATCAACATCCCTGTGTCCCTCTTAAGCGAGAACACTTTCTGTGGATCCTGGTCGTAACCAGGTCCACTGATGGTGTAGTACACTTTATACGCAGCTTGCGAGTCCGATACAATCTGCAAGAGGAAGAGAAAACACATCCAAGTAAACACAACGAAACACAGATTTGAATCTAAAGTCTGGTGCAGGTATTAAAACATCCAAGGAATTAATCACAGGGTTAAGTCAGTGGAAAGCTGTGTAATTAAAAGGTGTGTCTGGGTGTGTGAATCGCACAGTCTGAGTGGGAAAATGAGCATGAGAAAACAGAGGCAAGTGCAGCAAGAGGAAGATGAAGAGAATTTGTGGATTTGCAAATGCAGGGATAAAGACTTAATAGACATGTAGGCTAGTGTAAACATTAAAAACGCATAACAATGCTTGAGTAATATATAAAACAGTGTTTAAAAGATTACCATCTCAATGTTTTTTGGGAAAGGTCCCTTGTCATTCTCTATGATGTCGAAGGGTGGGGGACTCCAGCGCCTCTTGGAGCGCCTCAGGATGTCACTGGGCTGTGGTATGACAACAGGTCAGGCATGTTTAGCAAACAAAAAAGGTACTTGAACACTCTGACATGTTTAAATCTGTTGCAGCAGAATATATTAATGCATAATATTACCTGTCTTTCCAGTGTTTTACTGTGGACAACATGAACTGCCATCTCACTTTTCCGTCCATTGTCCTGAGCCGAAACAGAAAATGTCTGCCCTCCTGTTGCCCATTCAAGCTATAATAGACAAAAGTGTTCAATAAAGAATAAATACACACATAGTGAGCGACGTAACTGTTGTTATTTTGTGTGTGGTGGGTGGTGTTTGTGGTGTAAATATGTGGAAGGAGTCCGGGATTTAACAGGAGCCCACACCGGACAGGAACTGAGGTAAAAAGTCGAGCCTTAAAGTCACTTTCACACATCAGCAAATCGAACCACAGCGTGATAAAACTAACCAAAAACGTCCCCTTTAATAGCAAATAAATACATTATAACAATATTTCTATTTGGCGACACTTAACAGGAAGGTTTGCGGTTACATTTGTATCGAGGACACGTTTATATTACAAGAGAATGTAAAAGCAAACTGGAGGCACTCACCAACACCAGGCAGAAGGTCAAAATTAAAACATTCGCCATTTTTGAAAACTTTTGATGAACTTTGTCCGACGGGGGAAGTTGAACTCCACCGGTGGTGACTCGTCCAAAAAGTTTCTGATGATAAAACTGTTTCGGTGTTAAACGCTCGCCAGGAAAAAAACCGCACTTGTGTTCTCAGTGAGAGACGGAGAGAGTTTTTTGCTCTGAGTGTCTGTCGCTGCTGCCGACAGTGAGTCAGCCACAGACACACCTTGGCTGCCACACCCAGACTGTGTGTTCACCCTCCCTGCTCGAGACCTGCGGGCGAAGGCAGTCTTGGGCTGTGCTCAGTATTGTGTTGCTTATGTAGTGCACAAGTCAACTCGTAAAACTTTGCATTTATATATGTGTGTGTTTCTGCCAGCAGGGGGAAATGTTGCTTAAAGTAACACTGGAATTTTAGAGTGTTGCAAGACATCAAAACACATATAAACACTATAAATTCCATATTTATAGTGTTATATGAGACACAAATAAATGCATATAAATGCACTGTAGTGTAGTGTTTTTTGTGATAATGCAGTGCAGGTGCTTTAAATTGTGGGAGCTACACGGTTAAAGTGTCCATGGTTTGTGTTCTTGCACTTTGCATGAGATAATTGTTTGTTTGTCTGCTTGTTTTTCTGGTTTCAGAAACCTCTCCCAGGTCCACTCAGTGTTTGACCCTTGCACGCCCCTCCTCTCGCCTCTGCTGCACCACTGAAGCATTATGGTAGGAGGAACAGAACTGCACTCCTCACTTAACGCCACAGGAATGTTTGCTGAATGAAGCCTGGTGTGGGGGGGAGGCTCTGCTCCCACAGCGAAAGCGCTCACTATCTCTATAAACTGCTGATAAAAGAGAGACCGGGCAGATCCAGCAACACTGGGCCTGTGTCCTTTGTAAAACATTTTCCAAGTGGATCTACTGTAACAGGGGTTAGGCTTTGTTTAAAAAGAGCATAGGGAAGTCAGAGTACGTGGGGCTGCAACAGGAAAGGTGAGAAAAATGTCAGGAAGACTGCACTGCTGTGAGTCATGGGCGTGGACGTAAAGAAAAGGCTCTTTAAATGGAGAACAGGCTCAGCAAAAATACCCTCTTGTATCACTCCCAAACTAAAAATGAAAGTGAATTATGGTTGTGCTCAGGCTTACAGTACACAGAGTAAGTATGTTTAAGCAGATAAATGTGTTTCTGCTTATTCTATCGGTGACACAATGTCTGACCTCTCCCTCCCACACTGTCCACTCTGTGTGGTAGTCTGCAGGAAAATAAGTCACAGCAGAGGCACTTTAGCTTCTGCAGATGAACAAAGAATTGCTTAACGGACTTCCTGTAAATTAGCCCAGTTTAAAGGAAACCAAAGATGAATCATTTCTCAGCAGGACCCAGATCTGAACTACAAAAAACACATCTTAACATCACTGTTGCATGACTAACTCAGAATTCATCAGCTGACCCGCACTGTGTCGTAGCAGGGTTTGCTTGCTCCTTTTAAAACATCCGTTTGTCGTTGGTTGTATCTTCCCAGGTATTTCACGAGGTGTATCAATGTGTTGTTGCACAATCTAGTTTGGTGCGAATTGCCACCATGACGAAAACAAACCATGTGTGTTGCCAGGCCGCGACATAAGATGTTTTCGTACATCCCATTTAAAAGCTGTAAAGGCAAAGTCGCTCCAGTTGTTCAGTTTATGACAGTGACATATGCCATATGCCTGAGGTAAGAAAGTTTGTCACCTAATGCAATTGCTCCACCCTTCTCTGCACTTCTGTTGTGTGGGTGCTAGCGAAAGGCAGGGTGGAGCATTCACGTCATGTGTGATGGTTAGTATTTGGGTGAGACAAGTAGCTCGGTGGTGTTTCTCAGCAATACTGTGACTAATAGCTGTATGATTGTCAGTGTGTCACTGGTCACCGGTGTCACTGACATGCACGAAAGGTTTTAATTAAACAATACAATCAAACAACACTTGCCAATTCCCAGTTAAGTTTCATTGGAGCCATGGCACACCTATCTGTAACGTACATGAAGGATTAGGTGTTCGAGTTTTGTGTAAACTGTGTCAGAAAGATGCTGACTCAACTTTATTGATGCTTTTACAATGGAAATGAGACCTGTTTTAATTATGTAGTATATCCTCGTCTGTGTGAATGAGTGGACGAGATTTTTTTTTAAATAAAAACCGTTTAAAATAATACAGGTTGTCAGCATTTCAAAAATGACCGTAAAGTGAAATCAACACCTCTCTGAAAGAGTTTGAATATAAATCAGAACATAATAACCTCCACAAAAGTAGGATGTAGTGCAGAGCTGCCATTTTAGACATCACACCTTAGACCAGGGGTGTCAAACATACGGCCCGGGGGCCAGAACCTGCCCACCAAAGTGTCCAATCTGGCCCACACCTTGTGAAGGCTAAGAGGTGCCAGGTTTCAGGAGCAAGTTAAACAGTGAGCAGTTGTCTTCATGTAAAAAGCTGCATCAGATGCTTTTGACTAGAATACAGTTCTTTTCTTACACTTTAGTTTGGTGTGGTGATGTCAGTATTACGACACAGGACATGTATAGAAAAATGCACATGTAGTGACATCACAAGCAGTTTGTCATCTGTTTTATAAATGGACAAGTGTTTTTGAAATGTACTTCTTTAAACAAAACAAAAAGGTAAAAGTTTGGAGGTGGTTGTTACTTATAGGATATTATGCAGCGGTTTAAAGGTCAGGCCCACCTGTGGTCAAATCAGACCAAATGTGGTCTATGAACTAAAATGATTTTGACACCCCTGCCTTGGACGTTAGTTCTAGCAAGGTGTATTGAATAAACTGACGTCTGAGCTCTCAACAAAATGTACATGTGTTTACTGACAGTTGTTATACCATGCTCTTTTAATATGGACGAATACACAGGGTTCCCATGTTTTGGAAAACCTGAAAAAGTCGTTGAATTCCACAATCTCATCTTCAAAGTCATGGCATTAGTAAAGTCCTTAAAAGTTTTGGAGAAGTCATGGACTTTTGTTGTGTGTAATGAAATGAAGTGTTACGGTAATCTTCCGAGGATAATCTTCCATGTAATGTAGCTTAATGTCATGTCTGTTTTCTGTAGCTGCTGACGTAACGTAGCTCTAATATGTGACGATTACCATCATGTACATTTCTTCATCTTCTCCTGCATGTATGCTGACGAGCTGCAATTATGTGTGAATAGTCTGAATCTGACACCTTTGACTAACAGCAGGCACGTGTGACAAGAAGAACAATGCTGTGATAGTGTGACTCCAAGACAAGGGCCAAGACAAGCTATTTTTTTGCACTACTAAGCACTTTTTTCTATACTTTTAAGCTACTTTTACTGCCCATTGTGTCTTGACTATTGTTTTTAAGTTTTTAAATGTATCTTCTTTGGAGCTGTTGTCCATTGTGTTTTCGTTGTCTTTTAAGTCGTATAGTGTTAGCCATTTGTCTGGTTTTATGTTTTTATCTTGTCACTACTTGCCTGTATGAGCAATCTACACCAAGACTATTTCCAATCAACCATGTGTGTCGAAATGGCAAATAAAGATCTATCTATCTATTCAACATGTAGGGTCATGAATCCCAAAGTCTCCAGGGTCCACTAGTACTTTTTTGAGATGGAGCAACTGACACAGGCAGCCTAGGTCGTTTTATTATCACTCAGAGCGCCAATACACATTTTGAATTTGGTTTAACTGCTCTAAAAGTAGAGCGTGTTAGTTCGAAGGTACTGAGCGTTCTGTTTTCTGAGCAAATTAATCAATGTGCCAACCGAACTGTGGCTCTACAGCTCAGTGTCCACAGACTGCCTATAAAATATAGAGTATTGCACAGTTCTGTTTGTGTATACTTTGTGAATGATCATGGAATTTTTATTACGGTACCTTGAAAAGTCATGAAAAAGTTTTGAAATTTTGTCCCCGAAAATGTTTGGGAACCCTGAATACACTGCATGATTTCAACTATCTAACAAACATATGCAGTTAATAGTGGGTCAGTTTTGGGTGACAGTGTTGTTAGAGTGTGTGTGTGTGTGTGTGTGTGTGTGTGTGTGTGTGTGTGTGTGTGTGTGTGTGTGTTTCTCAGGACTCTGCAATGTTATATTCTCCAAAAGTGGTTTGGTCACTTGAACTGGACGGACACGACACACCCAGCTCATGTGATATAACTCACTCTGCTGCATTTTCAGAATGCTCCAGACGCAATTAAGGTTATTATTCCAAACTATTTGCCGGGCTTTGAACTTTTCAGTTATCTCTATTGTATCTGTGTTAAATTAATGACTTTGAGGCTGTGAAGGAAGAACGAAGTCGGTCGCTTCAATCTCATGTGGTGCTTTTTTTTTTCCTGAGGTGCAACTTGTGCAGGTTCAACCAGGAAACTGTTATCTTTTATTCTGTTGCTACTGTTATCATTTGTTTTAAAAAGCAGAATTCTAAGTATGGAAATCCCATCTCTATCTGCCATATCATCATGAAGTACCCAGCATGAAAAGTGTTGGATCACAAGTAAAGTTAGTCCCCAGCCAATCATTAGTTTGGATGGTGTTTTCAAATGTTCTCTAATTCCCTATGTTTCTGAAGATAATGTCACATTATCCTCTGTATGTTGCCCAAATAACGTCATGCTTTCTCCATTGAACACTCCTCTCATGACATATTGCTCAAAGATGCCGATTAAGAAAGTCAGTGAGTAAGAAATCATTGCCCAAGAAGCAGTCAATCTCATTTTCAGTTAAAAAAAAAAAATGATGCAGATGTTGCAGAATTTCAGTGACATGTGGACGTTGCCATGTGATAAATAAATCACAGTTTACTAGAAACTAATTGTTTGATCATACAAGATAAAACCTGATACAGTCATTTCCTCTCTCACACACCTTTGACCATGGGGAGTTAAAGTTTCATGTATCCTGGCAACACAAACTTTTTATTTTTTCTCTCTCTGTGTATCTCAGTTAAACAAACTCACCAACGCCTACATGCACGAACACTCCCACAGTCCAGTGTGCACAGTGTGCAGCTGCATGTTCACGCACTCTGGGAATTTCACAGGCTCGGGTGAAGTTTTACAGATAAGTGAGAGATTTGGTCCAAAAGCACTCTGATACATTTCTTTTACTGGATATCAAAATGATATATAAATAGCAGACTGTAAGCGATAATGCAAAGTCAAGATCAGGATTAAATCCTTTCAAGGGCAGAGGTTTCGGGGTCACATTGGAGGGCAACATATATGAATCAGGGGGCTGGGTCATTTTGAGCATCAGATACTGTGGCATTATGGTGAATTTTTAGGCACCAGTTTGTGACTTTTCAGCATCAATTATTTAGTTTAGTCCAGTTCAGTTTAGTTTAGTTGATTTTAGTTTAGTTTAGTTTAGTTCAGTGCAGGTCAGTTCAGTTCAGTTCAGTTTAGTTTAGTTTACTTTAGTTTAGTTTAGTTCAGTTCCGTTTAGTTCAATTCTGTTTAGTTTAGTTTAGTTTAGTTTAGTTTAGTTCAGCTCAGTTTAGTTCAGTTTAGTTTAGTTTATCTGTACATACATGTATCGAAAATACAGGAAAAAGAAATTAAAAGTTAAAACATTGTGCAGGAGAGGTTGGAAGCCAAAAATGGCATATTAAGATACCTCCCCAATTTAAGAACAATCATACATAAAAAGAAAAAGATAAAATAGTTCCAAAGAGTTGAATTGATTCTGCATCAGTTTATGGAGTAAATGTCTTACATTTTGTCAAAATAAAAGCCCTACGCTACTTTTATGTTATTATTTACTTTAGTTTATCTGCACATACATGTATAGAAAATGCAGGAAAAAGAAATCAAACGTTTTTTAGTCATTGTGCAGGAAAGGTTAGAAGCCAAATATGGCTTTTGAAGATACCTCTCCAATTAAATAACAACAATTCTACATAAAAAGAAAAGGGTAAAAACACAGATTGTATAACTGAATAAGAGTTCAAGACTAAGATGTATTACAAAATTATTAAAAAAATAATTAAATTAATTTAGTCCTTTTCACATTTATAAATTATGTCATAGCCTATTTGGGGAGACAAATACACATGTTTTAAATATTGCAAATGAATCCTGTTGTTAAGTGTTTGTCTCCACACACAAACACCATTTGACCCACTGCCCCTCCACATTCACAATAAAGGCATGTCTGTCTGGTTTGGACATATTTTGGAGTGATTTCCTCTCAGTCCAGTCTCCCTTTGTGTGTGTTTTTCCTCCGGCCACAGACAATAGTCACACACAAGTATTGCAGCTATGCTCACAGTGGACATGAGCACCTCCTTTCTCCGCCTGCTGTCAGCAGAGGCTTGAGCCATCACACTGAGAGGGGAACCGCCTATTTCTGTAAAAGTTCTTCCTACTCACCGCAGGGTCAAAGTCTGCCTGTAACCAACGCAGGGTCGAGACCAAGCCGACGCGAGTTAACTTCAACAGGAGGATTACCGAAGTTTATTTATATATTTTTCTACCAGATGTCTCCACCGCTGAGATGCATCATTTTTCCTCTGCTGGCGTTCCTCATAACGGTGAGTAACCTTAAGCGATTCAGTTTGCGCTTCACAATGTTTGATGTTCATGATCGTGTGTGTAGCAAATCGCATCTTAAACAGGTGTGGCACTTGTGCGCTTGGTTTAAGTTAAAACATGGTATGCAGCTAAGAATACAAAGTAAATGCGCAGTTTGTTCACAGTGACACTCGTATTGTGCCGGAAGGTCATAAAACAGCCCCCTTTTTATTTCCTCTCCAGCAAAACAGCTTTCCATCATTCCTGACATAAATACAGGATGTGGGGGAACATTTTTAAACACGTGGATTTCCCCTGGTGAAACAAATTAGAGAAGGTTTTAATATTTGTCACAATTAAGATGTGAATGGTAGCTGAAAGTATTGTTTAAAGTTGCGTAAACTTCTCAAGGTAAAGTTTGTTATTTGGCAAGAACAAATCAGTTTGTGTTTTCATCATGAGAGCACACCTTTATTTGTATTTTAAGATCCCTTAGATCGCCAATGGACCTAACCACATGATGTACCAGAAATAATGTGTAAACCAGGGGTGTCAAACATACAGCCCGGGGGCCTGAACTGGCCCGCCAAGGGGTCCAATCCGGGCCCCTACAGTAGATGACTTTCCCACTTTAGTGGGAAATTAGGAGAAAGTGCACATGTGATGAAAGTGAGTAGGAGACTGACTGAATGTGGAAATAACGGTTGAATTTTCTGAGGATATTGCAGACGGCTCATGATCTGTTTTGTAAATGTTTTCAGAATGGATTTCTTTACACTAAAAAGAGGATAAAAATCTGAAGGGGTTGTTATTGATAGGTTATTATGTAGTGGTTTCACTGGTACGGCCCACTTGAGATCACACTGGCCCCGGAACTAAAATGAGTTTGACACCCCTGGTGTAAACGTTGTAATGCGTTACCCTTTAACTCTCATTTAAATGCAATGTAATACACATGTTTTTTTAAGTGACAAATCTATCCTTTTATAGTATTTAGTTTCATATTTATTGAATGAGTGCTTGTCTGTCTTTATTTGTCTTTTTACTTGAGTAGATTGCTCTGACCTGGAGTAGCACTCCTATTCTAAACTAATGCCTTATGTGTGTGAGTCAGGAGCAGCAACGATAAAATGCCATATGATTTTGCCATTATTTCACAGTAGTAATGATCACATCTTTCCGTCTCTCTTTGTTTACCTGCAGCTTGTTCCTGTGGGGGCAGAAGGGAAAGGGACAGTGCTACAGAGGCAGAAGAGAGAATGGATCACAGCTCCCAGACGGCTGGTGGAGAACCGCGATTACACCGGCCTGCCGAGTATCGCTAAAGTGTGTACTGTTGTATTTCTTTCTAAAGAGATCTTCATTTTGAATGATTAAAAGCTTGGTTTTTTTTCACAGTTGTGCATATGAGCGTTGGTACAGCCACATTTCATTCCTTACAATAATTACAGCGTTGTCAGATTAATTGGATTGTATTTCCCATCTCGCTGCTTTTGTCCTCAGGCCACCTTTGTTGATTCAAAGCCTAGCTTAGAGTATGGGTGAAAGCAACTCCCCAGACACTGGCAAACGTCCATGTTCATGAATGAGTCAGTTCAGAAACACTGTGTGACAATGAACACAGCTTAGTCTGATGTGTAGTCACTCACCTGTGTGTTGAGCTTGGCTGGTTTCGTCAGCTGAATATTGATTTATGCCTTTTGGATTCCGAGCCACGCTGCGATTGTCGGATATCATTTTATGAGCTTGGTTTTGTGGTTTATACCATTAAAGCGAAAACAGCGTGGGTGCCATATTTCAGTTTGGTATATCAGTGGTGGAAGAAGTATCGTTTACATAAGTATAAAAATAGTTGAGTATTTCCAAATGATTCATGGTGGAGGATAAGGGTCCGTCCTAATACTCACACTTCCCCTCAAAATTGGCCCTAGCCCTTGTTTTTGCGCGTTCCTTCGAAGGGCTAGGGTGTCATAAACTTTTGGGAAGTTACTTTTCAGCCCTTAAAATCCCCACTTAATTTGAAGGGCTGTGCAATGCACACTTACGAACCCATCTCGATTGAATTTCCCAGGATGCATTGCGAAACTATCCAGCCGGGCGAGTTTTCCAGGAAGATGGCAGCCTCCATGAGAAAGCCATCGCACAATTATAGTACTGTTTTCGCAAATAAGCATGCAAATATTCCAAAATATGTCAGAATGTGTACTTTCTGCATATGCATTGTTATCTGTAAGCGTTGAGTTCGTTAATTCACGATGTAGCCGACATGAATATCTACAGAGTTCTCCGTGAAGCCATTAATGCTGAAGCCTATGTCAACAATCTGCGTGACGTAGGTGAACACGTCTGTTACACTAATTTGTATGAAGTGGCGTCCCAATTCGTAGGTAAAATTCCCTACCCCTCAACACTACCCCTTTGTCTTTGAGGGGAATCTATCTGAGCGCACTTGAAACCAAGGGGTAAGG
Organism: Epinephelus fuscoguttatus; assembly: GCF_011397635.1. Taxonomy (NCBI): domain Eukaryota; kingdom Metazoa; phylum Chordata; class Actinopteri; order Perciformes; family Serranidae; genus Epinephelus; species Epinephelus fuscoguttatus. The sequence continues at coordinate 35,550,593 of NC_064766.1, forward strand.
TTAAGGGAAGAGAATTGGGATTGGCCCTTACTGTAAGTGTTGGTGGATAAGTTTTTCAGCATAAATAAATACTTCTGTTTCATGAACGTGTTTACGTCACTTGACAACCTATTTGAAGAAGTTGCTCAAAATCAACAATATTTTTGACATTTTTTTTGTAGTAGGAATTAAAACAAATATATTAGAAGATATTAAATAAAATAGTTTGACCACTAAATACCACCACAACTTTCGGAAAATATTAGGTTGGTTCAACTTAATTAGGTTTTTGAGGTCAAAGCAAATCGTGTTGGTTGTACTAAACTAATTGAGTTTGTCAGATTATAAAAGACTATAGGATTTACTGTATAAGGCCAGAGTTGGGACTATTTAAAAAGATGCATGCAAAGTGTTACCTTAATTTTTTTAAGTTGAGTTAGTTGATTTTTTTAAGTCTATTCCACTACATCTCTGAGAGGAATATTGTACGTTTTACTCCACTACATTTATTTCATAACTTTAGTTACTTTTCATAGTCATATTATTAATACAAATTTTAAATCAGCTATTAAATTATGGGGTATTATTACAGGTTAAAATGAGCTCAACCTTACCAGCTCCAACATGAAAGTGATGAATACATTAATGCATCAATAATTATAATACAATATATATATTATTCTGAAATAGGCCATTCTACAAAATGACTATTTTACTTTTGGTATTTTCAGTATATTTTTATGTACTTTTACAAAAGTAAATTTTGATGCAGGGCTTTTACTTGTAACAGAGTATTTCTACACGGTGGTACTGCTGCTTTTACTAAAGTAGAATATCTGAGTGAATATCCGAGTACTTCGTCCACCACTGACATCATCTGCATGCTTCATACAATACAGTTACTTATACTTAATAAGCTATCTTTACACTTTTCTTTGTAACTGGAAAGTCTTAGATTTACAAAGGTGGATTATTCATTTTGTGTATTTATTATTTTTCAGATCCGCTCTGATAAGGAGAACTATACAAAGATATTGTATTATCTAACGGGTCCTGGTGTTGACCAGCCCCCTCAAGGAATATTTGGTGTCGACCGTGACACTGGCTTTGTGAAAATCTTTGCCATTCTGGACAGAGAGGCGACCCCCTTCTTTCATGTAAGAGCATTTAAACATCCTGGTTTTTAAATCTGAAGTATTTAAAGTCATACTTTTGTGTTGTGCATGTACAGGAAATGGAGAAGTAACTCAGATATCTCTTTTTGTAGTTAAAAGGTATTGCAAAATACCCAGACGGGACGAATGCTGAAAAAGATCTTGACCTTAAAATTACTGTTCTGGATGAGAATGACTGCCCACCGGTCATTAAAGTGCAGCAAGTCGGATCTGTCAATGAATCGAGTGCAGCAGGTATGTTAAGACATCTACAGTAAGTTTATGAAGGCAGAATATTTTTACCAGCACTCAGTGAACTGATAAATTATTTCATTACCTTTGATCATTTTAAGGTACTGTTGTGATGAGAGTGATAGCTACTGATGATGATGAAGCGGGCACGCTCAACTCCCAGATCTACTACAGAATTGCGGAGCAGAGTAACACGGCTGGGATGTTCTCCATCAACTCTCAGACTGGAGAGGTCCTGGTTCGACAGAACACTCTGGATAGGGAGGTGAGGTGATATACTGACCTGGAATTCTTCTCTTGTTCACTGGAAAAGCTTGAAATTCATAACACAGTAGTCAGATCAGTTTCACAGTCCAACTAAGATCGCCAACTTATACTAATCAATGTGCTATATATCTGATTTATTCTTTCAGCAACAAGATACATATAAGTTGACTATAATAGCCTCAGACATGGGCGGACAATCAGGAGGAAACACAGGTACCGGAGAAATTACAGTCAAAATTCTGGACATAAATGACAATATTCCGACCCTGGAAAAAGAATCGGTAGGTGCGACACACAACAAACACTTCTATTCTTCTTTCATTGACTTTTATATTAATGCTGCTCTAAAGCAACTGTTGGTGTGTGTTTTATTTGCAGTATGAAGGCAGTGTGAAGGAGAACACTGTCAGTGTGGAGGTAATGAGGATCAAAGCCATTGACATGGATATGATTCACACTGACAACTGGCTGGCTGTTTATGAAATCGTGTCGGGGAATGAGGCAGGATATTTCACCATCACTACGGATTCGAAGACCAATGAGGGAATTATCATGATCAACAAGGTAAAAGAGGGTACTTTCAACTAGATGGACTGAAGTTGTTAACATTACTATGAAGTTATATGCCGTATTGTATTATCCTTGAATCTGCAGGCCTTGGACTATGAGGAACTAAAAACGCTCAACTTGGAGGTGGCTGTGTCCAACAAAGCAGCGTACAATTTTGGCAACAGGATCCCGTCTGGGCCCATAATCCAAAAACCCTACCCCATTAAAATCAACGTGCTCAATGAGAAGGAAGGCCCCCGATTCCAACCAAGTGTCAAAGTGGTGACTCTCTCTGAAGACCACACTTCCGTCTCCCTTCACAAAGTCATCGCCAACTATGCTGCTATTGACAGCGACACGCTACAGACGGCCACCAACGTAAGGTACAGCCACATAGCGCAAGATGTTACTAAACATCAGATGAGTAGATACCTCTCCTTGTGTCTCTGGAATTACGTGTCATGGTTTGTTTTTGTGACCTCACATGTGTTTTACATTTATAGGTACGCTAAAATCAAAGATGATGACAACTGGTTGATTATTGATGAGAAGACAGCAGATATCAGGCTGAAAAAACTTCCAGACCGAGAGTCCAAGTACTTGATCAATGGAACGTACTATGCCAAAATTATCTGCATCAGCAATGGTGAGTTCTGTAAATATGACAGTTGTCATTTTTCTCCAGTGGACCGATATGGTGCATAATATCAATCTCTCTTTTGATTGCCTTTTTCAGAGACTCCCTCAAAAACCGCCACAGGGACCATAGCCATTCAGGTGGAGGACTTCAATGATCACTGTCCGGAATTGACCGCTACAACTCAGACCATGTGCCTCGAGGATGAAGTGATCTACGTCACAGCCGTAGACAAAGACGAGTTCCCCAATTCAGCACCATTTGACTTCACAGTGATTCAGGGGAGCAGCAAGGGGAAATGGACAGTTGAGCATGTCAATGGTAAGATGAGAAAGTTCTTGCTAATCATGGTTGAATACGCCCAAGTGTTCTTCAGGGTTCAATTCAATTTTCACCTTTAGTCTTTGACTCTGTGATGTTAGATTTTGAAAGACTTGGAAGTAGATTGTGATCATTTCAATGCTTTTTTTGGCATTTGTTGTTCGTTTCATTGGCTTCAGATGGCACAAATATGTGTGAACACAAACATGTTATGTTGCAGCAAATACATTATATTTTAAGCTCCAAAAGCAGGTGTGTTTGGCTCATAGAATGATTGCAAAAATAACTGGAAAGCACTTTACTTTTTACTGCATTCCACTTCATGCAGTAAAAGTGTTCTAGTTTCAGGGCAGTGCTCCCGAGCATGTTTAATCACTGCCATAGATTACTGAGATGATAAAATCAAATGGAACCGTCGTTAATTTTATCAGCCTCATCTCTGCTTTTCCTGTCATGACAAGTAAATATCTGTCATGAAAAACCTTCGTTGTATCACTTATGTATAAAGAAAGGAAGCACTACTACATTGCTTTTACATATGGATCTCATCTTTCTTCAGGCACCACGGCCATTCTGAGGGACCAAGCCAAATTGTGGCCAGGCACATACAAAGTGGCAGTGGAGGTCAAAGACCAGCAGGGAAAGTCATGTGCTGATGTCCAGATAGTTGACGTAATTGTGTGTACTTGCGATCACGTCGCTAAAACCTGTGTGCCCCGCACCGCAAAGACCGCACAGTTTGGGGCTTCAGGTGTCCTGCTTATGCTCCTGGGACTGCTGCTTCTGCTGTGTGAGTAGAGTATTACCTGTATCCTTTCTCCTCCCGGGTTGGTTATCATGATAAGAATCACTAACTTACCTCTACAAGGTTGCCTAAGCTGACATGTTGTAGCATGCTCGGAGGGATTAACCAGCACCCTCTGAATTATGACTCGGAACATGTATTGCACAAGTATTTGTATTGGTAACTCATCCGTTTAATCCCTCTTTGTAATAAAAATAATTCTCCTATTGATGGTTGGATTGTATTTGACCTTTTTCGAGAATGCTTGCTGACATGGTGTGAAATGTGTGCTTTTCAGTGCTGCCCCTCCTGCTGCTCTTCTGTCTGTGCGGAGGTGCAGCAGCTCTCGGAGATTTCAAGGCCATACCATTTGATACGAAACAACAGCTCATCTCATATCACACTGAGGGGCAGGGAGAAGACAAGGTACTTTGACTCGTAAACAACACTTAACAATATGTATATATTCAGTTTTAAACAAATGTGGCGACCAAATTTGCATCAAATGCTTCATCTCTGACAGAATCTCACGTTTTTCTCTCAGGAAGTTCCTCTTCTGCACGCTCCAGTGGACATTGGTGGTGGCACACTGAATGCCAAGAACGTCAACACCTATGGGGAAAAGGGGTTCCTAGGAGGACTGACAGAATTAGGAGGCGCAGCAGGTGGGGGAGCAGCTGCGGGAGGTGCTATAAACACTTCCACCCTGACAGCTGAGAATATGCACCTGTACAACCAATATAACCAGTCCAGTGGGCAGGTGGGGATGGACTACGTGGATGGTGGGATGATGACAGGACAAGAACATCTTTTCTCCCGATACGGGGCTGGGGTCTTTGATGGGATGGCTCTATCTGACCACTTCCTGGGGGATTATTACGCAAGTGTGAGTATATAAGTCTAATGGTTTTGAAGAGAAGCTGAGAATTTTGTTTTTCAAATGTTTTTATAACAAAAATATAATCTGGTTCTCTTTATTTGCAGAAATCCAACCATGCTGCACTCCAATCCCAGCAGAAGGACGGTCTGCTGGTTTATGACTATGAGGGTCAGGAGTCCCTGGCAGGGTCTGTAGGGTGCTGCAGCCTTCTTGAGAATGACAACGACCTTGCTTTCCTCAATGACCTCGGGCCTAAATTCAAAACCCTAGCTGAGATTTGTCAGGGGTCAGCCTTGGTATCAGAGTCTGTAGATGCAGGGGTTTCTATTTCTCCACCCAGACCAGTGTCTCCTGTCTGGCCCTCTACCTCCACCCACACACATGTCAGTACTCACAGCGAAACGATAAGGGACAGGGACCACCTCAACATCAACACCCTGAACACCTCCAATGTTGCGTCTCAGTCCTCCGCCATCATTCAGAAGGAGCGAATCACAGAGAGAGCCCAGGGTTCAGCCACCCTTCCCAGTGTACATGTCCAAGACAAGATTATGATTCCCAGTCAGACGCTGCTCATACAGCAGCCTGCCATGTACTACGCTGCTACACCCATGTATGTCGTCGAGCCCAAGCCCCAGATGGTGCTTGTTGCAGGGGGCACCCAGCAGGCAGTTGGTCAAGTAGGCCAAGTAGGCCAAGTTGGCCAAGTTGGGTTAAGTCAGGGACTGGTGCAGGTTGGTGGCCTGCAAGGCTCTCAGGGTGTAGTCCTCGTAGATAGGCAAGTGGGAATGGGTGGTGTGACAGGGCAGGTAGCACAAGGCCTTTCGCAAGGAACCCTCTCCAGGTCTGCACAAGTCTTGGTGGTGGAGAATGGGTCCTCAGGTGGAGCGCAAGGTGTTCGTCTAGCCCAGGGCCTTAGCCAAGGTCAGGCAGGGCATGGCTCTGCAGAGCAAGGCTCCAAGATTCAGACTCAGAGTTTTTCAATGGCTTCATGCGGTTCTGCAGGTTCAAATGAGGACTTTGCTCTGACAGCCACACCCAAAGGGCAAGGCAGCCAGAGAGTGGTTGTGCAACGTAAGAAAGTCTCAGTCACAGAGAGAAATATTGAATCCAGCACAAGAGCATAGCACATCCACTAGTGTCACACTTGTTTGATATATACTGAAATATGCATTTTAGTATGCTAAGATGCATTACAGTATATATATGTTCACACAGATAGAGTGTGATAAATAGTGGTAAAACTGGTAAAAAGATAGTTTAGTGTGCTTGACCAAAAGTGCAATACTGTATGTCCTCATCTAGTGAAAACACTACTGCTTATAATACAAGTAGTTAACATGTGGTATTGACCACATGACGATCATGGCCAAAAGGGCATTGGATTCCCGTACTGCTGCCGTTTAGGAAAATGACATACATTTCTTGTATGCTACCTGCTAAGGCTCTGTCAGCATTAGTTGGAGGCATATACAGTATTAATATAAAGTATAGATTGGGAGAAGCAACAGATTTTAAGAGGCATTACATGATTTCTATAGTTACACCCCGGTCAAGGAAAACCTTGGCATGGAATTAAGTGTGATTCCCCTCTTTCTCTGATCCAAGGAATGAGCATTTAGGCACCGAATGACAGCCCTGAAGAAGAGCTGTATTTGTTTTTTAAGGTACAAAGCTAGTATGGCTTCAGGGCACGGGCAACTGAAGTAAACACAACAGAACTAAACGAAAATTTTGATCCATATCTCCTGAAGAGAAACTGGAAAAGCAGAGTACAAACAAAAAGGTATCCGCCCCCTGCAACTATAATTGCAGCTATATCAGTGTCAACATGAGTTTAAGCTTTGTATGCGCTCCTAAAGTCTCATAACGGTATAATTCATGTGGAAAATCAGTTTTAAAAGCTAGATATCGCAGCACCTGGCAAAAAGTCGTGTCATTTTTACGGATCATTGCTCTGCTAAATTTGAACAAAGCAGAACGTGGAGTCTAAGGAATCCCAATTCAGCCAAAGCTGACTGTAATTATACTGTCAGCATACACACTGTTAGTCATGAGAAGCACAGTTATTTGGAGAGAAACTAAAGCAGAAGTAAAACAAAGTTTCTGTAGCTACTTTAATGTTGCATTTAGGCTTTGAACACTAGATTCGGTGGTCTGAGTACTGTTTTTATCATGTGGTTTGGGTTGCATGTCGTATTTTAGCTTTAGCCATGCTGTAAGCCATTCTGCTGACCTTTAGATTGTTGTAGTTATACTGTAACTAATCAGGAGCTGTAATATGGGTGGTCCCCGCTTGGAACATAGATAAATACTGTTTGTACTGTAGAACTGATGAAAGCACAGAAGAACCAGTGTTTGAATGATTTAGTGCAGCAGAAAGGGAGGAGACTCTTTATCAGTAGATGACATAGTCAGCACAAATCAAAAGAACGATACTACAGAAATTCTCAATTTTATCGATGCACTCTTTTTTTATTATTTTTACAGAATATGTATGGGTTTCTGAACTGTACTTTTACAATAAGTCAAGTGTTAACAACAAAGATTTAGGTGCCAAATCTATAAAAAGAAATTTGTATAGTAGCTTACAGCCCTGTGCTTTTGTTTTTTTTTTTTTTACAAATGTATTACCAGATAGGCTCTTAATATGTTGTGTGTTTCTGTGTGTGTTCATGTGTGTGTGTGAGAGAGAGAGTGTGTGTGTGTGTAGAGGTAACCTAATCGGGATATGTGGATAGGCAGAGTATTCAAGGACAAGTTTGCCAAGCACTGAACACATTTGGTGGAATGACGCTGTTTGATATTAGTGTTCCAGCTATTGACACGTGTATTTTCATCTGTAGTTTCTAATATGCTGTATGAATATAGCATAGATTGCATCAGAACATTGCAGCACTACAGCAGCACTATTGGAAATGATGATGAGGATGTTCTCATACTTTAAAGTTTTGCACCTCCTGTTGTAATAAAATCAAACTGAAAAAAGGGCCGTTGTATTGACCCTTCATTCTGGTTTCAAATGTGTGTTTGGATGCAACTCCACATGAGATTTTTTTTTTTTTTTTTTTTTTTCTCAATGCAGCATGTCGGTCATGTAGCTTTCAACAGGAAGGGCATCATTTAAATATACTGTGTATTTGTTTGCACTGCAAATCAGATGCAAACAAATACGTCCTTCCACGGTACTCTTTCCAAAAGGGTTTGATAACTCTGCCAGTCATAACGTCTTATGCTATTTCTACTAACTTCTACTGCTTTTGGTTTGGTGGCTGTTGACTCAACACTCCACAGACTTTGATGTGTATTTGTGTAGGTGCTAAGTGTTTCGTTAACTGTTAAATGCACTTAAGGAAACCATCCAGACACATTTAAAGTTGCGTGACAGGTTTAAGACATAAAATCCACTCCTGACTTACCTACAACATATTTGTCACTTAAAATGCTCCATTCGGTAAGGTTTCAAGAAGATTTTGCTTCAAGCTTTTCCAAGCAGACAATGACATCCCTATGTAGAACGGACACAACTGGTTTCTTTGTAGCTCACTTAAAAAGATTCAGTCATGCTTAATGTGAACAAAGAAGAGAATGTAGCAGATCAGGATTCCCTCGTGGATTAGGATACAGGTCTAAGTCTGAAAATGGCCAGAAAGTGGTTTTATATGAGATGTGGTTGCACAAAATCCTCCTTGCATCTGCCTAACTAAAGCTGAGACTTAGCTCTTGGGCATTTTTCTGTTTATTCTTTGCATTAAAGAATTAGGCCAATCCCAAAGGCATCTGAGTGTTAAGATGTGACCTGAAGGAAGATGCACAAACGTTAAAAAAACGTGCTCTACTGCTGTCTCACATGCCAAACAACCAGTCATGCGGTCAACAGAGGTATGCTCAGGTAGAGTTAATGTGTGCTGTATGTTCCAAGTGTGAGCACTTGTATTTGCATCTTCTTTATAATAACCACAGTTAAGAAAAACGTCCCAGTTCTAACACATGTTCGAGTACTTGACAGTGATTGTGTTTCCTAGGGGCTGCTCAGCTGCACAGCAATTCATCAGAGCACGTCAGAGAAAGTGGTTTGTTATCTAACTTTCACTAAGGTATGTATCCTTGTGGGCAAATACCAAGTCTCAGAAATAGCAAGAGTGAGTTCTCTGTTTTCTGTCAGTTGGGAAAAGTTAATGACGAATCTGAAAGCAAGAAGCAGGAACTGGTTCTCAGGCTGCTTATTAAAGCGTAAAAGGAGATTAAAGAATGACTCCTGTTTGGACAGTTATTCTTCATCATATCCGCTTTTTTCTTATTCAGAATAACCCACTTCTGTTTTCTCTGCTGTACCACTGTAATCCAAACAATGAGCTTTATGAACTTTTAAGTATGACTCAGCAGTTTGAATATTTGCTTGTGTCAGTGCAAAATATGCAAAAAAAAAAAAAAAAAAGTATCTCATGGCAGATTTCTCCATATATCTTATGTGGTTTATCTCATTAACTGCCCTGTGTCCTTACTGTAAAGGGGCATTTTTCAGTTTGTGTATGTACATTATTTACATAATCCTCCAGAACTGAAGAGTGTATGAATTTTGGCTTAGAATGACAGTGATATCTGACTTGATTTGTCACCGAATCCGTATAGACCCCATTGTCCTCTTAGGGCACATTCACATCAGGATAGTCCGAGGGACTCGGTTCATTTGGGCGGGGAATGTCGGCCTGGATAACGTCACGCATTTGCGACAGTTTGTGGGCAGTATTGCCCAAAACAACCACTGACCAAGAAGAAAAAAAGCATGAGGACTAAGAAAACCTGGCTCATCAGTTGGCCAGGACAGAAAACGGAAATCCATTCCCTTCAGTCAGCTTCACCACAAAAACACCAAACACCAAAAATTCAGTGCCTCTCTTCATCCTCTCTTTGGTTCGCTGGATAGTCCGTTTGCATTTTCCACTGTAAGCGAACTGCACCAGGGTTCACTTGAACCGAGACCCCCAGTTTGAATGAGTGTTCACACCACTCCAAACTAAGCAAACTATCCGTGGAAGCAGACCAGGGTTTGTTTGAAGCGGACTAAATAGCGCCAGTGTGAGTGTGTCCTTAGTTAATGATGACTCTAAACTACTACTCTCCACAGCAAAGGTCAACAAAGCAAAGTCCTCAACTCTCATCGCATATTTCCAGGCTTGGATTGTTAGTATGATTATCCAACAACATAACGGAAAGGAGAAATTAATGTCTGTGTTTACCTTTAGCTGGATTCGGACATGTTCCTCTGCCTGTTGCTGCTCCCTCTCTCTCCTTGTCCGCTCTTCAATTTCAATGAGTTCTGCGTTTGTGTACGTCCGTGTACATCTGTCTACTCCGTGTTCAAATAAATAAGGTCCATCCAGATCCAGTTGGTCAAAATCAGGTAAAAACGCGGACATGTTTGTTGTGGCAAGTCAAAACACTCACCCAGAGAGTGAAAGTCTGGCTCTGAAATCTCACGTCTCGCGAGATTTGAGTTGTTGCGAGTTGTTGAGAAGTTACCGCTGGAGTGACCTTACAAACGCAAGGAGTTATTCTGTTTGGAGTAGTCATGGCTGAATTTTTACCCCAAATTTTTTTCTTCGTACTGGATAAATGTAAGATATTGAACATCCTATCACTCATTTAGACAAAAGTAGATTGGAAAATAGGGCCCTGGTTGAAAAAACATTAGTTCCCCTTCATAAAAAGTTGATTAAAAAAAAGTACCCTTCAAGTAATACCAATAAAGTGCCTCATTTGATACGTTTTTTCCTACTCCATTTGATACCCATGATGTACATGGAAGTATTGAGGTGCGTAAAATGCCACCAGGCGCCACAGATGTGTGGTATCGCCATACTTTCAAACATTTTGGTTGCCTTTTAACACTAAACTGCCAACTCCCAAATCAAATACATCTCACTGGAACTTACCACACTACACACTGTACAGGTTGTAGCTGCTGCAGTAGTGGGCCAATCATACATTGCATTGAATCAAAGAACAATTGCAGTAATTGGCTGCAAGCAAAACAGAAAATCGTATTTTTTTTTCTAGATTAGGGTAAAAAAAGGATCAAATGCAGGTATAATTTCTGGAATTTCTCAATTATGGGATCAATAAAGGTGTATCTTATCTTATCCTTTGACTGGATTTGTGTTATACTACTTGATACTGGGTTATTTTTGACGATACCTTAAAAGGTATTGAGGTCTACACCCTACACACTTTTTTTCTGTTTCAGTTTCAGACACATTTGTCAGTGGACATAATATTCTAACAGTTCAAAAGACTTATTTGGTTCACTGAGATGGCCTGACATCTGATAACTAAACAGACCTGTTACTCTTTTTTTTCTCTCTCTTAGGCTTCTCCTGATCTTGCCTTTCTACTGGGATCATTTCTTTCAAATTAGCATTTGCTTTTGCTCCTTGTTTTCCCAGAAGAAGAGAAAAAGCTTTAATAACAACATGATCGATGTCTAATTTATTGTCAATAATGAAAAAGCCTGTTGCAATGACCTGTTTTCCCTTAGGCTCAGAGCAAAATAATCTCTGCTCTGCTTCACTATCTGGGTTAGGTTTTTTTCTCTTTTGTTGCTCTGTTGGCCATCAGTCATATCAAAGCAGATGTTTTTCATCAGCTGTCAAAAAGGAATTTGGGTGTGGCTAGACGGCTACCATATTTCAAATTCAAATCCCTTAGAGAGTAGTTCAACAGCCTCTTTCTGCCCTAACTGTCTGAGCTGCAGTGTGAGCTCAACTGTCCTGTCAGGACGCCAAAACATCATATCAGCAAGTTTCAGCATGTCACTGTCATGGTGTGCATTACATTCTTAGGCTGTCAGTGATTAGCCGTGTTGAAATTCTGCTTACAGATTACTTTCTCTGTACGTTCTGTAAAGAGTTATTTATTTGCTGTCACCAGGCCCCCTCCTGGTTGCTTGGAGGTGTGTCAATCCGATGCCTATCAGCATTAAAATGCAGTACATCAAGATTTCATGGTGGCTCCTGCACTTTTACGAAATTCAAACCAAACAAGAAGCCAATCTTAGGATTACATGGTTTGGTTTGATTTATGGTTTGACTTTACATGTTGCAAAATGTATCTTAGGGGTTGCTATTTCTCATCTTAAGGGAATTCTGTGCATTAGTTAAAGGTATGTTTGGCCTTAACAGAGGTAAACAAGACAGGCGATTTAAGGATAAGGCTGGGGAAGTCTATAGTTTATCACTGTCAACTTGTCTGTCTGTCAGTACTTTCTGATTTCCTTACTCTGTCTGTGGCACTTATCTCCAATCCCAGTAATTCCTGCTGAATATGTAAATCTGTAGAAAAAAAAAAAGGCAAAACAGTTCCCTAAGGGCCTCTTCACACCCGAGAATCCAAACAAAGTTTTGCATACATTTGATCCAATTATTTTTAATTTCACATTGCAATTATGTAAGCACACTCAAGATCTATACATGACATCAAGGCCTACCTACATGAGCTGCCTCTCCCTGTACTTGACATTGATTGGTCTGTACACAGCTCTCCTGCCTCATCCTCTCGAAAAATAATTGAAGTGTTTCCGTGAGTCTTTTCCAAATGACTCTTTATAAAGTCATCTCCTCCTCTCCCCACATGCTACCACAGCTCATTTTGTTCTGTTGCATTGTAAATGGACAAATGGAAACATACACCGTACATTTGTTACCACTTGACAGCTAATTTCCCTCTGCTCTGCTCAAACCCTCACACACACTACACACTGAGGCACTGCACTACTCTTATCATTTGACGATAGCCAAAACTTCCTGTAATTAGTCCAAAAGTCTAAACATCCCAAAAATGTTTTCACACCAGAAACAAACCCATTATGTCTCAGTTTGATCTAGACAGAGATTTTTAAGACCAAAGTTCGGCTGTTTAAGGTTTAGGGGAAGTTTCATGCCTGTAATTTTCTAAATCTTAGAGTGCTTTCAAACCTAGAGTTGTCTTGCTTTGGTCCAAATCAGGGACTAATTCATGGAGTTCATGTTCTCACGGCAGCATTTACAAGCGGACCAGATCAAATGCCTTGTGTGAGAAAGCTGCTCTTGATTGGTCAGAATTTTCATGTGGGTAAAATCCAGGAAGTAAAGCAAACATTGAAGAAGAGTACACTTGCAAGATAAATGTGACACTTTCTAATGTCACAATGGAGGGACAACTACGCAGATTGATTTTAGCGCTGCTCATCGTGGACTATATTGCTGTCATTGTTCATTTTAGTCAAACCATACAGTTTGAAAACGAGGCGCGGCTCCAACTAGAAAACAATGTTTTGATGCATTGGATGTGCTGAATATGCATATTAAGGCAGTACAGGAGGAGGTGCACATTAATAATCCTCCAGGACTGTAACATGCTCATGTTTAACCCAAACAATGTGTCATGTGACTGTGGTTGGTTCAGATCGAGGTGGGAGCACCTTCTCACCACAAACCAACCGCACCAAAACAACCGGACTGAGAACTTCTTCAAGAGGTGGTCTCTGTCCGGTTGTTTTGGAGTGTACCCGAGGGCAAACGAACTTGAGTTCAGTTGAACTGAACCAAACAGAACAGGTGTGAAAGCACCCTTAAAGTAGATGTGAAAAGGCCCTAAGACAGTACGGCACTGTGGTTTCTAGCAAAGACTACTCAAACAGGAGTAAATAGAATATTTGTTGTGGACTATTTTCTGCAGCAGATTTGGTGTGCTAGCACATAGTGATTGCATTAAGACTGTGAATGTGGGATTGACTCAGAGTACCACGCTTATTGTAATGTAAGAACATGTCACCAGAGTTTTATAGTAAATATATCACATATTACATTTAGAATATTTAAAACAAGGACTTATGTTGCAATAGCTTCAAAGTTATCCACGTTTACACCTGTATAACTATCAAATAAAGACATGACGTCAAGTATTGACAGGACTGGATCTTTTATTGGAGGTTTGAGACAGTGAATGCATGTTGAAGTAAATGTTACAAAACTGTATTTAAGACAAGACTGTACTCATTTTGACACTGGCAAAGCATGACTTGGAAAACCAATTACTATAGTACTTGCATATTTTTAGGTTCTAACACCACTCGTGATCTTCGTCAGTATAAGCCATATCTATATTAGCTAAACAGCTGTATTTCATCATGATCTGCACAATGTAGTTACACACTTGCATCTCTAGAATACTTCTTATGATCTCACTGCGCTGTCCAACGACAATGAATATTTTGAGGGACTGTTTCACTCAGAGTGTCATGTCAGTGTTTTACAATCAGTGGCGGACCTCTTCCTCATCCTCTATTTCATCTTCTTCATATTCGCCCATCTCATCAGCTGTGGCATCCTGGTACTGCTGATACTCAGACACCAGGTCATTCATGTTGCTCTCGGCCTCGGTGAACTCCATCTCATCCATTCCCTCGCCGGTGTACCAGTGGAGGAAAGCCTTGCGGCGGAACATGGCCGTGAACTGCTCAGAGATCCTCCTGAACAGCTCTTGGATGGCCGTGCTGTTGCCGATGAAGGTGGCAGACATCTTGAGGCCACGGGGAGGGATGTCGCAAACTGCGGTCTTGACATTGTTGGGAATCCATTCAACAAAGTAGCTGCTGTTCTTGTTCTGCACACTCAACATCTGCTCATCCACTTCCTTCATTGACATACGGCCACGGAAGATAGCCGCCACAGTGAGGTAGCGTCCGTGACGAGGGTCACAGGCTGCCATCATGTTCTTGGCATCAAACATTTGCTGTGTGAGCTCTGGCACGGAGAGGGCGCGATACTGCTGACTGCCCCTGCTTGTGAGGGGAGCGAAGCCGGGCATGAAGAAATGCAAGCGGGGGAAGGGCACCATGTTGACCGCCAGCTTTCGGAGGTCGGCGTTGAGTTGGCCAGGGAAGCGGAGGCAGGTGGTCACCCCACTCATGGTGGCTGAAACCAGGTGGTTGAGGTCTCCGTAAGTAGGCGTGGTCAGCTTCAGGGTGCGGAAGCAAATATCGTACAGGGCCTCGTTGTCGATGCTGAAGGTCTCATCAGTGTTCTCCACCAGCTGGTGCACAGAGAGAGTGGCGTTGTAGGGCTCCACCACAGTGTCAGACACCTTCGGGGAAGGCATGACGCTGAAGGTGTTCATGATACGGTCTGGATACTCCTCGCGGATCTTACTGATGAGCAGTGTGCCCATTCCAGACCCTGTGCCTCCGCCCAGTGAGTGGGTGAGCTGAAAGCCCTGCAGACAGTCGCAGTTCTCGGACTCCTTCCTCACCACGTCCAGTACGGAGTCCACCAGCTCAGCTCCCTCAGTGTAGTGACCCTTGGCCCAGTTGTTTCCTGCTCCACTTTGACCTGCATGATGCATGCAATGTTTAAAGAGAAATTATGTTGGACAAATAATGGTGCCACTTTCTGCTCAGGCATTAAACAGTTTTATAAGTTGTACCATGTCTTTATCAATGGATTGCCATAAAAGTGTATACGGACATTCATGGTCCCGAGAGGATGGATCCTAATGAATTTGGTGATCCCCTGACTTTTCCTTTAATGCCTCCAGGAGGTTGACAATAGTGGTTTTGACTGAAATGTCTCAAAAACTACTGGATGCACTGCCACGAAATTTGGTATGGACATTCGTGTCCCATTCAAGATGAATTCTAGTAACTTTGTTGATCCCCTGATTTCATGTAGCGCCATTACATGGTCAGATTTTCAAATTGCCTAATACATTCCCATCAGCCGCAGCTGTACTGTGTATTTAGCGCCAATTAGAAATGTTATAATGCCAAAACAGCCAAGTCGCCAGAGGAAAATGTTAGCATCGTATGTTTCTGCAAACCACCATTATTTTACATTTGTACATTTCATATCAAGACTCCTAAGGGAGCAATCACACCAAGATGAAACGCTAGAAAGGCGACGCCAGTAAAACCATTGTTTTTCCTGTGATACGGCGCGTCTGACCGGCGTTCTTTTTAGACGGGCGTTTTTCCGGGGTCCATGTCATTGGTCCGACAGCCCATTGGTTCGACATCCCATTAGTCCGACTGTCCGCGGTGCTGAACGGACCGGCTCTGGGTCAGCTGGGAAAGGGTTGAGGCGGAGCAGGCTCACAGCTTATGTGTTTGTCACTTTCTTTTTCATTTTAACCCACACCATGATCTTTTCCTGACCCTAACCAAGTGGGTTTTGTGCCTAAATCTAACCAGACCTTAACCACAGGGCATCATGATGATTTCGGAACGGACTTCGGAACAATGAGTTTAATATGGTCAGAACAATGGGCTGTTGGACCAATGGGCAGTTCCCCTTTTTCCGGCGTCTTTTTAGACGCGCGTAGATGCTGAAAAGTTAAAATATTTTCAACTTTTTGAGCGTGAGATGCAGGGCGTAAAATTAACATTTCACCTCATCTGCCATTGGCTAGTGACCTCCAAAAATTTACCGGCCAAACATATTTTTCACCAGCCAAATAAAAAAATTGTGCCTTATTTGACGAAAAATAATTACCTTACGTTTTTAGTATGAAAATCCAACTTTAGGAAAATCCAACCCTGTCCTCTGTGTTTCTTTGGCGCGCTTGTGGCAAAGGCTGCAGTAGTAGTATCACAATACCACAGCAAAAGTGAGGCAGATGTGCCTTTTGTCATTTATAAAAAGATATATCACTTTTCTATAATACATCAATGATATTTCAATGGAATAAATTACTTAATGACTTATTCATACTTCAAAAACAGCATCAATAAGTGATGAACATAGGGGGGATCAAAATAAAATAAAAATCAACCAGCCACCCTCCTCCCCTGACAGTCCCTCCATAAGTAAAGAACAGTCCCTAAAGTGCGGTGAGGTTTGTGGGCCGTGAACAGCTCGTTTCTCCTCTGACACGCCACATACCTGTGTACCGCCACGGATCGGTTGTCCAGGTACTACTGGGCAGTCATGACACCAGCGAAAGAGGAAATTACTGGACCTGGAGTCGGACTTAGTCGGAGACGGCTGGTAAGCACTATGAACCTCCGCCGTGTTCCTGTCTGTGACCCCTGTTCAACCCACAACCTCCAGGATTCGCATTTCCTTTCTGCTGCTGGTTGAAACGTGATAATGGGGCGCCCCAGCGCTCACTCCACTAACTTGACATGGAAATGAGCGGTAGTCTAGAAAACTGGCGAATTTTTTTGTTGTTGTTGTTGTTTTGTTTTTTTTCGAGGGCGCTCATGCGCCCTCACATAGATTGCTCCCTGGGTAGTCGCCCACATTGCCCGTAGCAAAAACCGTCCCTGGACACAGCTGGCAGAAATGGTCGAAGCACATAAAAAACCCACATGCAATTCAAAATTTTCCATCGGCCACTGGCGGGTGTGTGTTTTTGTTTTACACGCCAAACTCAGTTTTTACACGCCATTGGCGCTTGGCGGGTGTTAATTTTACGCCCTGGTCAGACGCCAGTAGCTGCGTGCATTGAGTAAGCGTTTCCAGCGTTTCAAGTGTCTTTGAAGCGTCCGCGTCTCTAGCGTCTCATTTCTGTGTGATCGCCCCCTAAAGTGACATTGGGGAGCGTGGGGCACAACCTAACTCGAGGTAAATTGTAATATGGACTTTTTATGTGGTTACACAGGGTCGATTCTTTCGTGTTTCCGGCCAGTTGACCACAATACCACCAAACAGTGACCCGTGAAATTCCACAGAAATTGATGAGTGTCAGTGGAGTTCAGTAACAAAGTTTCCACCCAACATCAGTACATTTCTTTGGCATTTTTGATAACTGAGCTGTCTATGTAAGTCATCAAATCCAACCATATATTATTTTAATAACTGTCTTGTTGCATAAAACTATGTAACATGGTGTTATAACTCGGCCACCTATAGCACGTTAACTCTATTTTAACTTATGTTCAGTTTGAACTAATGTCTTTAATTAAATGAGATATACTTTGTATTCTTAATTTGTCGTTGTTGTAATTATCTTATTGACACACATTTCCACAGTCTTGTCAACATTCATACATTCAATACTCATATTTTTTTACTCATATTCCATGTACATTTATTGGTCCAACCAGTGAATATCAATGATAGGCTAACCGATGGATGGATACCTGTACGGATATATCCTCCCCCTGATGTAGATGGAGAGCTATAGTATATAGATGGAATTGTACTGAATTAATTGTGTTAAACAGACTCTGTCACCAAGTCTTACAGCTGACCCTCTGCCTGTTACAATTAACCCCACCCATAGGGTACGTTGTTATATTTTGCTCCATTTCACTTCTGCCAATTCTTGATGTGATGTGAGATGTGCATGTTGTTAGAATAAAACAAAAAATAATTCATTTCAAACAGTTTTAATAATCGGCCCACACTAAAATCTGTTAGTTTGTGTCCCACTGCTAGCATGTGAGACTGCAGACCACTGTTTGAGACCGACAACAAAACTGGGTGTTTGCACCATAACGTTATCTTTTTCTAACCATAACCAAGTGGTTTTTGTGCCTAAAAACGTTAACCACAGCACTGATTTTTTTAGTTTCAGCATAACACTTTACAAATGTTGCATTTCTGTGGTTTGCAGAAATATACAATGCTAACATTTATTCTCGCGATTGGTTTTGCTAAAAAGCTAAACTATATGGTGACCATGTTAAACAGTATATCTCCTAAACGTCAGCATGTTAGCATTGTCATTGTTAGCATGTTGCCCTGCTGACTTTAGCATTCAGCTCAAAGCACAACTGTTCCTAAGTACAGTGTGACAGAGCTGCAGCATGACTGTAGACTTTTAGTGTTTGCAACCCTAACGGTGTCCTTCTTACTACTGATCTACAAAGCAATATTCATGGCAACCTTTGTAAAGTATTTCTCGTTAGAAACACTGAAATACCTTACATCATTTATTATAAATTAGGAAATCAGAAATTTCAACATCATTAGTAAATGTACTTTTAGTTCTTTAGCTCTATTAGACATGCTAATTGATATTTCTGGTAAACTATATTTCTATAATGAGTCATCCAGTGGTGGAGTTTATTGGCCCCTGCACCCTCACTTGTGAGCAGCACTGCAGCATCACCTCCTAGTAGATTTCTTTTCTGCTGAGTCACTGCGAGAGCTGTCTCAGTCTGACTCAGCTGCGCACGGACAATGCATCACACCACTGGCACATCGCTGCAGCAGCTACGTGCTGAAAATATACATTGCTGCACAGCGCTCTCAGGTGAAGCTAAGTCCAGCCTGACAGGACATGACAGCAGCTGCTGACACACACACACACACACATAATGTATGTGCAGCTGGTTCAGGGTCAGTGCTGGTGACATGGTGATTTAGTGTTACACTCACCAAAGACAAAGTTGTCAGGCCTGAACAGCTGTCCAAACGGGCCGGAGCGAACCGAATCCATGGTTCCTGGCTCCAGGTCGACCAGGATGGCACGGGGGACGAATTTGCTGCCTTTGGATGAAGAAGAGCAGAGGATAGAGGAAGAGAGAGACAATGGACGGAAGGGTGGAGGAAGATATCGACAGTCTCAGTGTGATGATGTCAGAATGTTTCTAGTGAACCATGGAATTATTAAGTACGCTGATCCAGAAGGATATAAATACAGCAGTGTTGTTTCCCAATGTGATCTTTTAGATTAACAGTCATTTGTTTACAGGGTACTACAGCCTGTCCTCGAAGCTGGATATCTGAAGACAGCATGGTGCCTTCGATTGTTTGTTTCTTGTCCTTTACTTTGTCTGTAACCCTTCTTACAAACAAACTGCTGCAGCATGCTGCACTGCTTATTCTAGACCGGTGGGGCTGACAGAGTGCTGAGCTCTGCAGAGTGCATTCAAATAAAGCTGCATTCTTCCCCTACCCATACCTCTTTTAAAAGTCTTAATGTTACTTGCGTCTGTAAATGTCTCCCAGTGTACTCTCTTAATGTGAAGGAGACATTAAGTCATGGGATGCTTAGTCAATCCACACTCAATAGTGACCCAGTAGATGACACTGAAGCTGACATGCAACATGGAAACAAAGGATCAATAATGCTTGCTGCTAGGCAAAATGTTAGCAGCAGTAGACAGCAACAGTGAATAAGCTGTTTAGGCCCAAATGCAGCTCCGGCACCGGCCTTTCATTTACGCAAAGCCGATGAGTGATCTCAACCCTGTCTGAGATCTGCACCGACTTGTCCTTCCTCCGACAGCATCAGTTCACAGGCTGAGTCACTAGATATAAAGCTGCATGATTAGTGAACGTCGTCGTTTGACTGCTCAATGCATGATGACACGCAGTGCATGTGGAGTGACCTTCAACATGCCACGCCAATGAAAATCAGATACTGAGATGAGACCAAGGCACAGTGAGCGCGGTGAGGGAAGGGGGGGGGTCAGCTATACAGAGACTGCAGATACCTGTGCTCCCTATAGAGTGAGACAGAGAGAAGGAGAGAGACAGAGAGAGAGAGAGAGAGAAGGGAGATATTTTAGCAGATTCACTGTCCTAATTTTCCCCTGCACTCATACTGGGACCTACTTTCCCCTCTGCAGCTAAATTAGTGACATGAGCATACTGTTGCATTTAAATGAGGTCTGTGTAGCATAAGCATTCATGCAAGAATAATGAGCAATGGAAACAAAGCTTAATGTAGTGGTAAACTATTCAGATGCAAACAAGTTGTTTATTAAAAACAAACTTTCACTTTTATTTTATTTGATTTATTTTTTTTTTACCTGATGCCTCATTGTAGTAGACGTTTATCCTCTCCAGCTGCAGGTCACTGTCACCTTGGTAACTACCGGTGGGATCGATGCCATGCTCATCACTTATCACCTCCCAGAACTAAGATGGGACAAACATGATACATGAACTCAAGTTGTTGTGGTCATTTAACAATATTTACAACATGGTGTGAGTTAAAGCGCGTGCGTCAGGTTTTATTTTGCGCATCTGCTTGGTGACACAATGACACGAGGGGGGCCACATCACGCACGGCCCAGCTGGACCGCACCCTTCACAGATATAAACAATTACTAATCCATCTCAAACTTTAAGAAAAATAAGACATATGTATTTATATACGCCCAAAAGCGCCAAACTAATTACCTAATGACGCGAATCTGTGCATTTTTCAAAACAAAAACAACACGGCACAGTCTGCATCACAATTATTATTATTTTTACCCTCCTAAATTGAATGATAATATGTATACCTTCGCCCCAATCTGATTTCCACACTGTCCAGCCTGGATGTGAACGATTTCCCTCATGATGCGCTGCGGATGCGGGCAGAGAGCGTCCTGTCTCGACTTCACCGGCGTCCAGTCTTCAGTCTCTTGCCACTGTGTTTCTCAAAATCTGCACTTGCCTCATTTCTAGGGCGAGTGTTGAGCCGGCGAGATAGATAAACGTGCTGCTGGTCAGATGACGTTGCACGCGACGCAGCATCCACATCCCTCCCAGCCAATGGGAGCGCTCCGGTTTGATGCAGTGGGCTAGAGGATCATGCCGCATCATCCCCCTGACATCACCCTGTCCCATGCAGGGGAAATGTAGCCTGGACTGAGGTTGTTCCATAAAAGCCAGAGTAATGGTTTCCGTGCCAGGAAATGTAAAACTTCAGAAGTGCAGTAGTGATTCAACATACATTAGGCAGGAGCAACTATTAAGTGTTTAAAAGAGCCTTTGCTTTGAACTCCAGGGTGAGACATTTAATTTAATATTCTGATTAGTCATATCAACCCTGACTTTAAACTTCAATATTTCCATGTTGTATTTTGAATATTGCAAAATAGTTGAACAAAATGCTACAGCCAGGGCCGGATAAACTCGCATAGGAACCCTGAGGGTAAAAATGAGCTGTGGGTCTCTACTAAGCCCCCAGCATCACAGAAACCAACCAGTATTTTTTCACTGCCACCCTGTCCCAGATTTGCTTTGTGTCATCTGTAAAAATTTTAACAACTTTGTGCATAAGTAGTAACTTACTAGATTCTAACACAGGGGGCCTCTAAAAGACAGTTACTCAAGATTGGGTAAAAAGCAGGAGCCACCCTGGGTAGCGCTCTTAGTTTGTGGTGTTAGCCATACTAGCAGTGCGGCTCTGGGGTGGTGATTCTCAACCAGTGGTCCAGGGACTCTCAGGGGTCCTTGAGTGAGTTCCACGGGGTCCCCAGAAACAACACATTCTCACTCTGACCTCATCACATATTGACGTTTGGTCATGGATCTTCCACGTCCACATATGACGTGAGAGGTACCCTGGGTGCGTTGGTTGTTGACGTTCTGGACGCCGTGTCAAGTTCTGCTTGTTACATGCATTGTCTTCTTTCAAAATACTAACGGAAATTTACTGTTTGCATTCAGTCCCTTTCAAAATAAACGCACTACATCAGTACAACAACGCAAATTGACTTTATTTTTTCCTCCAACAACTAACCCACATGGTTAGGTTTAGAAGAAAAGAACAGGCTTGGCTTTATAATCTTGTGGGACACGAACACAGCTCTCCTGGGTAAAAGTCCGTGTTTGTTAGACCCATCCACCACCTCTCCCACCTGGCCTAGTCAGACTTTTGCCACCTTAAATTTGTTGTCGTCCCGCCACGTTCCCCCTGACGCTGCCGAGTGCTGGCGACCAGCCGCGTATCATGCCGACATTAAAGGATGGCTTTTTTCGTCAGTGTCTGATGTTGCAAGTCACTGCACAGGCACCGGGCTTCGACAACTTCAGAGTGAGACCAGGCTCCCAGAAAATGGAGAGTCTTTATTTTCACTATATATTTTACTATAGAAGTGAACACAATGTTGTGGTTTGCACTTTGCTGCTTTTATTTTGATAGTATGTTCTGGTTGTGTGTGGTTGTTTGGGTAACTTTACTTTTGTTCCTCCGGAGGCACCCTTCCCACCTGCTGCGTCGAGGAGTGATTGGACTCACCTGTTTCTGCTTTACCAATCAAGCCGCCTACTTTAAGCCTGCTGACACACTCCTCGACGCCAGAGTATACAGAGAACCTCCGTGGTATCAGCTTGGCTGCCGTTTGGTAACATTGTGAACTTTCTCTTGTGCATTTTGATGAGTATTTGTAACCGTGCCTCTCCTCCGTCTTTTCCAGTGCCTCCCGTGCCCTCACAGCCCAGCACTCTCTGGACGTCTTTTGTGTTTTTTGATGGACTCTGGCAGTTTTGATTTTTTGTGGATTCACCTGCCCTTTGTGCAATAAATCATTGTTAATACCTGCTCCGTTTCTGCACCTGGGTTCCCTTTCTGCACCACACGTCACACACAATGTGAGTGAGTCATAAGAGCGACTATTCCGATCATAGGTTTCACTTCCTGTAATCATATCTAACAACCAAAATCTTTTCAGATCGAGATCTCTGAAGTGATTTTTTTTTTTTTTCAAATAAAGGTCGTAACGTGTATCAGTTCGGGGTTGTTGACACGAAATAGGTTGAGAACCTGCTCTAGGCAAGGCTTGGTCTGACTGTTCCATCAAACTTTTGGACTGATTGCTGTGAGGTTTTGGTCCCCAGAAGATGAACCTTAATGACTTTGACGATCTACTGACTTGTAAGCTATCAAACCATGTGCTTTTGTTGCCGAAACCCAACCACATGCTTTAGTGGTTGAAGGCAAAAAAACACTAACACTTGACACACCATCCCAGAACGTCAGCATCCAACACACCCAGGGCACCTTTCACGTCATCTGGACGTGGAAAGTCCATGACCAAACGTCGATTTGTGACGAGGTCGGAGATTCCAAACCTACGAAACTAATGCCACTCACCTTGTGTTAAACATGTTAAGATGGTGAACATTGTACTTGCTTAACATGAGCATGTTAGCATTGTCATTACGATCATATAAGTATACTGACATTAGCATTTAGCTCTGTGCCTTAATATTCATCATGGCTATGGACTCTTAGCCTCGTTAACTGTGCTTTAATGAGGCAATTTACCAAACAAATTTGTAATTAATCATATCACTGTGAAGTAACCGCCACACAGAAAGCTTCCAGGGCCCCTGAGGGTCACGGGCCTTTGTTGGTAATCCAGCCTTTGAATCCATGTTTGATGACTAAAATAAAAGTCTCATAGAAAACAGATGCACTCTGTGTTTTCTGTACTTTAAAAGGTGCTTTGTCCTTTTTTAAGAAACAAGGCCTCTAGCCAGCAGTAAAAATATCTGACTGTTGTTTTGCTTGGAATCTACTTGTGAAATGTCATAAAATGAAGCACTCACTGATATCAATGGTTGATCAATAAATAGTGGTTTATTTTAACAACAGGTATGGCTTATATACAAGTGCATTATGTCTGTTAAAACAAAAACAAAATGAAACCAAACAATCAGAAATTATAAATGGTACAATCCATGGTTTTTACATTCATTCAAATCTCCCGTCAGGAGATTCTGAGTCGCACGGTTGAGAGAAGCAAAACCTGAAATGCGTACACTGGGGACTTCATGTCTCTGAGAGTTTTATCTAAGTTCAAAACTATTCATCAGTCCATATTATGATCTATGATCCTTCATCTTATGCTGGGCGTGTCCACACATTTAGCCTACTATTTACAAAGGCATAACCTTTTTTTTTTCGTCCTTTTTTTTTTTTTTTTTTTTTTTGCTTTTCCACCAATCACTGTCTCCTAGTCTACCCTATCGCTGGTGCTAACATTGCTTTGGATTGCTTTTACTGATTTTTACTGTAATTGTACTCCAGATGAACGACTCCCATCAGCACCGTGAAATAGCTGCATTGGGAGCTGTGGAAATGGAAGCAACAGATCTTAGAGAAGACACTGGTTGTATTGTGCTGTGTCACTGTCTTTACACTGGTGTTGCATGGGGTTTTGGCAATACACAGTTCAATTCCTGCAATACGCACACTGAGACAGACAGACCAACACTCACAGACAATGAAGACTCAGAGTAATATGAAGCTACTGACCACTGCAGTCAACCCACTTTTTTACTGCAGATGCCAAGAATTTCTTATTAAATCCAGTGTCAACACCCTTTTTCCACAAAGTGGATCACATCTGGGTCTATTGCAAAAGTTAATGTACTAGTAGTTTCAAAATCCCACTCCATTTCCCTTTTTTTTTTTTTTTTTTTTTCTTGAACTGTCAAGACGCCAAGCTCCACCAAAGTTGACATCACATGATTGCAGGGCATTGTGCTTTGAGGCTTAGCAGCATGGCATGTTAGACACTAAATGTTTCTATGAACCGGAACACTAAATGGAAGTTTGTTGACTTGATCCACCGAAAGATCGATAAATTGAAGCTGCATTTGAGGAAGGAAAAAAAACACAGGCAGGTTTGCTCAATCATTCAACCTCTGTCAGTGCACATAGATGAAAGCAAAAGAGGATTTTGGTGAGTAGAGTACCTGTAAGGTTCTTCTTAAGTGCACCACAAGATGGTGTGAATAACACAAGTCTGCTGTTGTCTTTGACTCCTGAATGACACCTTAATAGATCACCAATACTCCCTGTAGAGATGTAATATGATATACTGTGAGTTTTATCACATTTCAAAATGACAAGACATCATTCAGTTGGCTCCTATGTTGTGCAGTAAAGTGTAATTATTATTATTTTTCATTATTACATTGTAAACAGTGGTCTATCCGCAGTTGTACATCTTTCTCCGACAAATATTACAACCTCAAAAAAGTGTAACTACACCTGTCGAGTTACACACTAGTCAAGTATAACACTGTCCACACATGGACACAGGCTTTGGAAGAGAAAGTGCCTCCTTAAGCAAGAGTTTGTCAATTTAAGATCATGAAGAGGTTAATCTACCTATAAATGAGGATTTGACCTGTATTTTAAAATGTCATTTTTGACATGTATGACGTATTGCATGTTTTTAAAGGTAAACTTTGTTGTGCATGTGAATGTATGAGCACTCTGACATACAGTACATAAACTATGTTAATGCCGGAACATGATTTGGGAGAACACACGGAAGGTTAGCGATGACAGTTGGTTATCACATCAAACATTTTGTCATCCATTGGTTTCGTTTCAAAGATAGCTTCTGTGTGTTTTTAAGGTTTGCATTTTAAGGTTTGTTTTGCTGACACGTTCACAATTATTTTTCATGCTTTGTCCCAACTGCAAAGAATAAAGTGGCATCACACTGAGGTGCCGCAAATACTGTAAGAATGTAATATAGCTTTGTACAGTAAGGGCACGCCATGAGAGATTATTCAAAAATAATACTTTCAATTTAAAAAAAAAAAAAAAAGACTGAAGCCCAACAACTAATTATGCAATTACTTACAATATCACATTTACAAATAAAAGCATTTGCATACCATTAATTCCACTGACTGAAACAATCGGACAAATCAAAGTTTTTCAGAGCGACAAAATATGGGTCATTCTTTTCTCTTAATTTAGCAATCTCATTTCTAAACTCTGATTTATCAAACGGTGATTTAGCTTCAGTCTTTTATTAATTTGATTAACAATTCAATTATTTTCAATTTCTGAACTTTGAAACAGGGTTCACTTTAATCCACATAGAGTTGATAGCAGGGGAATGCACCAAACAGGCAAATACTGTATTTATGCTTTTTTGTTTTTTGGCACTATGTCTACATTTGATTTTGGTCAGAGTAGTTTTTGGCGTTGCATTTAGAAAAATCACTCCAATTTGGATTGTTTACCTCTGCAATAGCAAAAAATATGCTGTAACATTCAGCTTCTTTTTTTTGTTTTTTTTTCTGTCCATACAGGTAAGGCGATGTTTTTATACAAATATGTTAGACGGACATTTCATTTGAGCAAAAGTACCAGTGATTTGATTTTTTTTGTTTTTTGTTTTTAAGCATCATCGTATTCTCACCAGTCCTCTCAGTGATTGTGGGTATAGTTGCAAGTCTCTTTAAAACGACAGACAGTGATTTCCCATTCATTTACATCAAAGTAGTTTATAGGCTGGTGATTTCCAGTGACATTCAAAAAGAGCAGAAGATACTGTCACATTGTCACAAACCAGCCTCTGGCACTCTCTCACTTACGTGGTCTCATTTATTGGCTAAATGCAGGAAGGGTCGGGGGGGGAGGGAGACATTGAGAAACATACAGCATCTCCATAAGACATGTCTACTCAACTCCAGGTGGGGACAGTCTCTCAGTAAGTGCCTGAAGTCTGAGTAGGACAGTTCACGCCCCCCTCATCACCCCCTTTGGGGTTATTCATGTGGCATGGGCTGCTTCCTCGTGCAACCGTAAAGCTTCTCCTCCTGGTTGCAACGCTGGATCATAATGACGCCACACCATTGACGGTGTTGTTGTCTGTGCTGGCACTGTCCCTAAGGGAAAGCATACCAGAGTCTATGGGGGAGGAGACGGTGCAGTCCATTAGAGAGAGGGGAGTTGCTTCTGTAGAGCCTGAAGTTGGCGCTGAATCTATGGCGAGGGAAGCAGCTGAATCCTGCGTGGGCTGAACAGTCAGAGTGGTAGATTCTGGAGTGGAAGTGTGCACAATGTCTGTGACAGGGAGAATGGTAGGAACCGGTGCAGTGGTGTTGACAGTATCTATGACAGGGGGAGTGGAAGAGGGCTCTGGAGGCGTATGGCCTGAGTCAATGGGTGGAGGGGGAGTGGGTGAAGGGGAAACGGTGATTGGGCTAGGGGGAGAAGGAGAACAAGGAGATATTTCATTGACACAGGGAGAGGTGGGGTCCAACTGCGGCGACTGGGGGTGTATGACAGGAGGTATGGGGGAGTCTCTAGTGGGAGGAGTAGATGTAGAATCTTCTACTATTTCTAAGTGGATGGGAATGTCAGTGTGTGCGCTAATGGGGGGTGGAGCATCAGAGGAAGTGTTGTCTATGAGATCTGTAATCGGAGCAGAGGGGGTAGGGGATGGAGGAAGGCCGTCATGCATAGATGGAGTAAGGGAGTCCTCTAAAGTGGCATGAGTGGGCTCTAGCAAAGGTGCGTGTGGGGCGATATCGTTGATCTCATGTCCCACCGGGCTGGGGGATTCTAACGTGGAGCTAGGCGGGGGTTCGATGATGGGCGTGGTGCAGATCAATAAGGAGGCAGGCACAGTTTGAGAGATGGGGGGAGTGGAAGGTTCTAATGAAGGGGAAGGGGTAGCAACTGACTCTTTTGTAGGTGAAGGACCAATGTCATTCATTTCAAGAATGACAGGATCCGTCAGTGGATCAACAGATTCCAGGACTATTGCTGGAGGTTCTTCAGCATTGGCTAAAAGTGGGTCTGTGACGCACGGGGGTTTGTGTAGAGGAGTGGAAGACAGCAGGTGCTCTTTACTGACATGTATGACGCTGTCTTTACCCAAGACTTTGAGGGGAGTCATGGACAAAGACGAAACAGAGTGACCGTTGGGGTCTTTAGGCTCAGGCTTGCCAGTATGCACCTCCATGAACGTGGGAGCCAATATATCTGCGACTGACGGAGCGGTCAAATCAACAGCTGAAGAGGCGGTGGAATCCATAGTGGACGCCGCAGTGGCGGCTATCTCGTGGAGCGGCGTGTCATGCACCCTGGTGTAGTCCCTGCTGCTCTCAGATTGGACCAGCAGGCCCTGCTCCCCAGGTTTCCTCGGAGGAATGAAAGGTTGACGGGTGTAGCTCTCGCCATCGGCCAGGGTCTCAGGGAGGGGCTGGTAACGCGTCTCAGGCAGCAGGAGAATGCAGATGATGCAGATGAGAGTGCAGCAGGCAAAGATAATGTGGTGAAGAAAATAACCCTTCTGATTGTGGAGCTCCATGATGGGTGCAGTCAGCATGCCGAAGCCAGCGCTGGCTAGGACCAGACCCAGCCCGCCACCCCTGTGATGAGATGGAAAATGTTATCACGTGGTAGGATTAAGGATTTATGACCACACATACCAAAAACCCTCATAAACCTCCTAGAAAGCAGCCAAAGAGAAGACGGTTCACTACAATTAAAGTAAATCACGAATTATATGTTGTTCTCAACTGTCACCTAAATCACTTCTATAAAGGGAGGATCTCATGTTTGGCCATGAATGCCTCTGTTGACATATTGCTGCCATTTTAGCAAACAGCAGCAGAGAGTGCTGCAGCACCACCAAACGTCCTCCTCTACATGCAGTCCTTTTCCTCTCCCATGATTGCCTAAAAGCACCACCAGAGGGCGCCCTCAGAGCACTGTCAGTAGAACAACACCCCTTATATAACCCCAGATAATGAACATCCAGTGCTGTGTCATATATTCTCAAAGGGGATGGCTAATTTGTACAAGATGTGGATTACATTTGACACCGGACCGTGAGAGTCTGTTCAATGATTTCATACCGTCCTTTAACAGGAGGTGGAGCAGCTAATCCATCTGCAGGACCATGTGACGCTATGGACACTGGCACTGTAGTAACTGAATTATAAACTGATCCAGATATTATAACAGGTGTAGAAGGAGCACTTCAAATTTCTACAGCACTTCTCAACCCGATGGCTTGATGATGCTACGTGGAGCAAGTGTGAACACATTATGGACTAGTTGCCCACATATGTAATGACAAACAATATCCTATACATTCAAAGCAGAAACTCCTCGGGAGTAAAGCACATTTTTCCACATTTCATCCCCCTATAATAGTACAGTCTCGCTGTTTCAGTGGGCCTACCTGATCACAGTGGGTGTGATCTCAGCACAGAAGAAGATGCTCAGGTTGCTGACTGCGTGGGAGGAGAACATGCCGATGATGGAGAATGCAATGGAAAAGTTCTTATTCAGCGTCCCTGTGTAATCTGTAAAAGACATATGGAAATGAGGACCGGGACAGGGGCACAAGATACAATATGTTCAAGTCTTGCAGTAAATTATTGTGTTTTACAGATGATCTTGCAGCATTTCAGCCCTACTAAACATCATACAAAGAAGAGGCAAAGGATTGCTAGGAATTCAAGGGCTGAAAAATATATATGGACGCATGGAGGCAAAGAAAGGCAATGATATTTTGAATTTTTCTAAGCAACCAAATTGTGAAGTTTAATCACTATGAGTGTTAATTTCGACAGCTATGTTAGTCTTAGTCTTGAGACGAAAATGCTTATTAGTTTTAATCACAGTTGGTTTTATCCTTCATAGTTTTAGTCTAGTTTGAGTCGACGAACACTCAAATGTTTTAGTGGCTGAAAATTCAAAACATTTCAGTTGACAAAAATTAATTAATTAATTAATTCATTCATTCATTTTAGTCATTACCTTTAGTCAATATGTTTTCTATATGTTTTCTTTTTAAACTAATCCATTTAGGCTTATGTATCAGAAATTAGAATCAAGGTGACAGGTCGAATACAAATTTAATTTAGACAAATCCTTCTACAAACACAGGTGATTTCAAATAAACTTTCAAACTGTCATTTTTACAACAGTTTCTGACAGGTTTAAGGGCTGATTTACGAGCACACACTTACTGATCATCATTTGAAAAGCTCAACATCTATTTATGCTCTCAAAGACTTTGATACCATAAATAACTAATCCGAGACACGTAGGATTTGTACCCCGGTTCATTGTAAATTCTGACTCTAACAAGCAGAAAATAACTAAATTTCAGCCAGAATTCTTTCTTAATCTGCAATATTTTAGTCTTGTGAGGGGACACAAGTTTAAACTTGTGTCCCCTCACAGAGTTGATGATTAAAACTCTAAATAGCATCAACCTATAAACCTTCTTGAGATAGGCCGGACTGAGTGGAGTCCTTCAGGGATGAGCTGTGAAGTCCGGCGGCCGGTGGCTGCTAGCTCCGCTGCCATTCAGCAGCTAACAGCCACCGCTGCAACTGACCAACTCCACAAATCCATTCAGCTGCTCCACCATCCACAGTCAAACACACACGACTGATTATTTACTGCTGAATTACAGTTTACAACTGTGAGTGTTTTTACTGGCTAGAAAAACATCCTGGCGCAGACTATTTACTGGAGTTTACCAGCCCGTCGCTCATGCGGCATTTGAAGATAATTACAAGCACGGACATTCTTGGCTTTCAATGTCCGATTGTCCGCCATTAATATTTTCGTCATGACTCGTCTTGTTTTCATCTTAGCTCTTATTATCAAGATCTATTTTTAGCTTGTCATCGTCTTGTTTTTGTCATGGAAAAAGGTTGTTGATGAAAAACTTTTGTCATAGTTTTCGACAACAAAATTAACAATGCTACCGAACGCTTCATGTCTTCAGATTTACATTTATATAATGGAAACATTTTACTTCAAATATCATCCTTTTTGTTTTTCAAAGTTCTTGCGGTTTCATGATTTTAAGAAGTTAGTTCGGTTTCACAAATTCAGAAAATTATAATGTCAAATGTTTTCCATCCCTCATCTGAACTTCACTGAGAAGATGTAACCTGACAGGAGACAGATCTGGTTGATCCTTTAGACTAGCCAGGATGTTGAGGTTTGAATTGTAATCTTAATTTGTTACACATACTGCATCACCTCAGTTAAAAAGAACATTAATATATGTATATCTAATCTGATTTAGCCGATAAATGTAGAATAAATGTGTCTATTATTCCTAAAACACACAAGCATTTCACAGTGTATCACCACGACTAATTTCAAACTCTGCATTTAGAAAATCTAGAGTGCTGATAAACTTTGGTCAAATAAAATGTTACTGCTTCCCGGTGCTAATGTTTATTTTGATGAGTATTTGAGGAATTGGCATGCATACAAAGAGCCCATTTAGAACAATGATGGTTTGAATGGAGTGTTTTTTAAATGAATCAGACATGTTGAAGATGGCATACAGAGGATCAGAGGGGACTGCTCTGCGATCAGCTCTTGGTTCCCACAGGGGGATTAGTGAGGAGAGAATAAAGAGATTGATAAACAGAGAAGGGAGGCTGGTTGTGAGATTCACAACTCAGTACTAAAGAGGCTCACCATCTTCAACACAAAGGGGATAAATAAGTGAAATGCTAGCCATAATTACATCTAGGACTTCATTATGTGTCTCTGCAGGGCTTGTTCAAGCTAATGAAATACTGCAGAATGTCTGTATGCAGCACATTTTCTAAAACCTCATCAGGACAACATAGCATCCTAAGTGATGTGTGGTGTGAGACAATTCAAAGGATGTAAAGCTGACAAGAGTGGTGGTGGAAAAAACACTGAAACAAGAGTACTCAACTACTGATCGGTTTATCTCCCCAACTCAAACACATGACTCAAAAGGAAATAAAGAGATTATCATACCTATATTCAGATGGCCACTGTACTTCCCCAGCACTAGAGGAGAATAAGACACATATGTATTAGTAAAAGACGCAAAGCTGAGCAATCATCACATGTGCTCTTAAAATAAATCAGGTGTCGTACGTTAAAATAAAAACATGCACACGTGTTGAGCAAAGCTTGTCAACACACACTGTCAGGTCACAAACAGGAACATGAAACATGAGCGTAACCTTGATGTGTTGACCCAGGTTAAACATTACGGCTCACTCATTTGTAACTAAATAAACTGACTTGTGCTCGGAACACTTTTTGGTACACATTGACTAAAACGGTTGTTTGTGATCATGTTCGACTACTTAGAAACAACTGAAGGACAGCCAGATCTTACATAGTACCTCCAGCACACTGAGGGTTAGCATTTGCAGGTGCATGTGAGACACAAGCAAGACGACTGAAATGAGTACTGTGACATGAACAACATCAACATATATCATTAAATGGAAAATTGTTCCAAATCTCCCTACATAAGGCTTGGAAATAACCTATTCTGTTACTTTTTAATTATACTGTAATCATTCACATTCTTATGTAATATGATCATGTCATCATAAAATGATTCTAGTGAGAGTCAATAAACAGTACTGATGAATCACTGTCCAGATCTCACAGGACACATCCGTTATGACAGAGGTTCCTCTCTGGCTGCACACCTTCTTCACTGTGCACAGCCTGCCACAAATCTTTATATCCTATGTATTCTTTTTATTGTGTAATAGTCAGTGCAAGTACTTTCAATACACTTTGACATATATAAATACAGGCAACACTTCATTTGGATAGTCCACCCATAGATAGTAGAGAGTATTTGTAACATTTCAACAGTTTATTATTTGGGATTTGACAATTCAGCTGTTTGTTTTCTCTGCAGATGATTATTTATGCATGTGACTATTAGCTACATGTAAGTTAAGTCAGGGGTTGATCTTTACTAGTAAAAAAAACATTTTTGGCCAAAAAAAGGATTAAAAACAGTCTGTGCGGAGCCAAAAAGCATATTTGAGCCTTATAATGAAGATATCTAAATTAGCCTCTCAGCTCCAAATGAGCATTCCTTAATATCTTTTACCACAGGGTGGCTCCTCTGCAGTGGGCTATTCATGATTATTTGCTACTTTAACCTTTGCTGCGATGGCGGTGAAAGCAAACAAATCTGTCTGCACAATATTAAATTCTCTGTTTTCCTCTGTTTTGTGAATTTGGAATCCATATTTCAATCAATTCAATTCAATTCATACTTTATTACAGACACATCTCAAGGAGAGGTCCATTGCACCATAAGAGTAAGACAAACAACATACACAACATAGTTAGCCTAGCTAGGGAGACTTAAGATGAGCCACCGCTATTGAGGTTTGGCTGAATTTAGAGGAAAAGGTGCCAGGTCGTAGATGTATGATGCACATTTTAGGCCTTGTTTACACGGATACCGCTACAAATAAAAACAGATTTTTATTTATCCCTTATAAAAAAAAATCAGGTTTACACAATCAGTTGTGATAACGATATCCCTGTTTACACGAAAACGCAAAAACGGCAGCTTTTTGCTGCAATTAGCATGCCCGGCCAGTAGGTGGCGATACACCATATGTCAAACACCATTCTGCACATGCACAGTGATTTGTTTTCCTCTTGCCGCTAGTGATAAAAACAATGAAAAACCACATTTTAACCTTATGTTTAACCCTATATCTTTAACCTTTTTTATTTGCTGTATAGGCTACACATTTTTACATTCAGAGCATATAAAATCACTTTGGGCCTTGAAAAATGATATATGAAAAATGAAAATGTTGAAAAAATAACAGTTACCTATTTCCTTTTTTTTGGACAAACCAATAGGGAGCCAGTGTAGCGGGCATAAAGAGACGCATGTGGCTTCGGAGAGGCAGGTTGCCCAACCCTGGGTTAAGTGAATAGTTCAAGTTCAACCAAATTGTTGTTGAATCTTAACTAATACGCTGTTGAAAATAAATTCTCTGTAGGTGGACTATCCAAATAAAGTGTTACCCAAATCTATGTTTCAGCTTTTACAAAGGCTAAACGACTCAGAACATCATGTTAATTATAATGAAGGAACATGTCACGCAGTGCCAGAGTGTGGCTCACTGATGTTTGTAAGTGGTTTTTAAACAACAACAGAGCTGTATGGCACAGAGGAGTAAGATATATGAGGCTTTGGATACGCAGACAGGATCGGTTTTGGTCTTTTCATGGGATTTGTTGACAATATGAGAAATAAAGAATTGCACCAGCCTTACTTAAGTCGTCTTTAAAGGCTTAAAGGTATACTATGCAGGATTGTCGGTTACTGCTTGTAAACATACGAGAAGAGAAAGTAAAAGCCAACCTCTCATTTGGCTTTCTGCCTCGCTATATTTGCATTTTTCAGTGTCGTGTCCCTCGGATGCATGTGCTTATGGTCTGGCACCTGGTTGCTACCTTTATATAAAGCCGACCTCACCTAAGCGCTGTGGGGGTACACGCCAATAAATGTCCCAAACAAAGAGAACAAAGGGGAAATAAGAAATCCAGGCAGAAGGTAGAGTCTCTGCAGATTAATACACTGCTGCCTTCCTTCAGTGGGTCATAAGAGATGATTGAGAGGAATTAATTCTGCATGATTATAACAGAATTATACAGCAGTAATACATGCAACAAAGTCAAATGTAGTTGTATAATTACACAAAATTTGTTTCAGTTGTTGTCCCCTGACATGCTTAGGCATCCATGGTCAATATGTGGAACGTCTGACACTCAGTTTCTGTACCCCTACGTTCACCTTTAGGGATACCTCACCTATAACGGAGTGTCTCCCGCCTTACCTCTCCCCTGTTGTTGTTGTAATCCCTGGGAGAGGTAAGCAACATTGCTCTGTAATTTACATGTTTTAGCGCTGTTAAGATGTTTGTAAGTTTATTTTTCAGCCTAAACATATTGTATAATATGCTAAAATATTCCCATGTCACTTAATTTGTGTAGGGGCTCTAATGACGGTTGCATGAGTCTACACATTATGAAAATCCTGCATAGTATACCTCTAAATCCTGTTATAGACTTTCTTTAAACCGAATACTGCCACAGATACACTACATCACTGTGGTATCATTCTCAGTGGACATGTGTTCCTCAACGAGTACTTACGATTAAGCAGGCCCAGCTGCAGCAGTGACGCCAGGGCAGTGATGATCATAAACATGAGCAGGCCCCCCCGCCGGCCCATCAGGCCCACCGCGGGGCACAGCGCCATGCAAGAGGCCACCGCAATGCCCGCCATGGTGTAATAATCTGCATAGAAGTTGTGGAACATGGTTGTCTCCTGAGCTTCAGGGTCCATCATGCTGCGGGCAAAGCAGTGGTGGATCCCATAACCTGTTAGCCTGGATCATAAAGCACACACAGGGC
Organism: Epinephelus fuscoguttatus; assembly: GCF_011397635.1. NCBI lineage: Eukaryota > Metazoa > Chordata > Actinopteri > Perciformes > Serranidae > Epinephelus > Epinephelus fuscoguttatus. Next base: position 35,586,100 of record NC_064766.1, read on the forward strand.
TACGTTAGCAGATGCTAGTGGTTACGGTATGTACAGCAGGTGAGGAATAAGTGGATGGTGACAAGAAACAAAAAGGGGAGAAGATACAGAGATAATAGATCAGACCAATTTAAAGATGAAGAACATGGAAGGAGATGGAAGAGGGTTAAGTGGAGGTTTATCACATTTTCCTCATCTTATCTCACTGAAACCGCACACATGTAAACACTGACTTACTGACACACAAGCGCGCGCGCACACACACACACACACACACACACACACACACACACACACCCCAAGCATACACAAAAACAAGAGCAAACACTCACACACCCTCTCTCCTGCTTGTCTAATGTTTCATAAAGACACAGCTCATGTAAAATTTATGCTGACTCGGGGAGTTAAGGGGATACCGTGCACTGAGGCAGAGCTGAAGCTGGGTCAGCCTAGCTAGAGATGAGGTCTCAGATGGAGAGAAGAGGAGAGATCCCACCGGAGATGAAAGGAGAGAGCAGCACAAATATGGAAGGGCAAAAGCATTGAGGGCTACTGATCAATGCCGTATCGAGCCTCCAGGTTAATAGTGCCATCTCCGCTGCACAAAATGGCGCGTCTGACTGGCATCGCCTCGCCCCACACAGGCATACAAGCACACACACGCATTCCCTTTTTTTTCTCTCTTTTTCTCTCTCTCTCTCTCTCTCCAGTGTTCAGATCCTCCCACACACATAAGCACCTTGACACGTAAATGTTCAAACTGTGTTTTGGAGTGCTGATACAGATGACAAACACTTACGAGTTGACGCAGAGCACAACAATATTCTTCCACAGGTTTCGCGTCCCGACCATTTTCACAATGCACGTCTTCTTGGGTTTCTTTTGAAGAGCTCTCTGCAGTTCTGGAAACAAGCAGACGTGTTAGAGACTGACCAAAATCTGACATTTGAGGCCAATATCAGTATTTGAGCATAAAAGTCATTTCATGACTTTGAGTGTAGCAATGCAAAGAGTGGTTATTTCATATATTTTATAGTGCCTGTGTTTCTTTTGGGACATTTGTTCACTGCATAAATGCATTATTATTATTTTTTTAGTCCCAACTATTCCTAGGTTGAAGCATCATATAATTATTCCTGTATAACAAAACACAGTGGGCTGTGGCTCAGAACGAAGAGCAAGCTACTGGGCAAGACACTGAAATCCAAAAAGCTCCCAATGGCTGTGCCATTGGTGTGTGAGTGTGTGTGAATGTTTAACTGAGTAGCAGGTGGCACCTTGTACGGTAGCATCAGCCACCAGTGTGTGAATGTGTGTACAAATGGGTCAATGTGACAAGTAGTGTTAACTCGCTTTGAGAAGTCAGGAGGCTAGAGAGGCGGAATAGTCCATTTACCAAATATAACTTGTGTTTTGTTTTTGCGAGAATATCTTTTCCACAAAGTCACATTTGGTTATGTTGTGATATATGTACTGTGACTGCTGTGTACATTAGGAAAAATTCTATCTTGCTATATAATGATGAAAACTCTGTGTGTGTGTCTGTTCCACGTTTTTCTCCTCACTGACTTGGTCAATCCATGTGAAATGTGGCACAGTGGTAGAGGGTCATGGGAGGATGGGAATGAAGCAATATTACATCAATTGGCCAAAGGGGGGCGCTATAGCAACCGATTGAAATTGCAAACTTTGAATGGGCATATCTCATGCCCCATATGTCGTAGAGACATGAAACTTTGCACAGAGATGCCTCTCCTCATGAGGAACACATTTGCCTCAAGAACCCATAACTTCCGCTTATATAGATTTTCCACCATTTTGAATTTTTTGAAAAACACTTCAAATGGATCTCTTCCTAGGAAGTTTGAGTGATCTGCATGAAACTGGGTGAACATAATCTAGGGAGCAATATCTAAAGTTCCCTCTTGGCAAAAGTTGGAAAACTTACTAAATCTGAGCTTCTATAAGGCAATGAATATTGCAGAGGGCGTGGCTCATCACATAAAGGTGTATAACATCTCAAGGGTTTCACCCATCACCACGCAACTTTGTAGGCATATGACCACACATAATCTGAGAGGGCCCCCTCCATTATTGACCCCATCAAACAAAATGGGGGCGCCAGAGAGCTAATTTCGGGGCTGGAGCCTATCCCAGCTGACACTGGGCGAGAGGCAGGGTACACCCTGGACAGGTCACCAGACTATCACTGGGCTGACACATAGAGACAGACAACCATTCACACTCACATTCACACCTACGGACAATTTAGAGTCACCAATTTACCTGTATGTCTTTGGACTGTGAGAGGAAGCCAGAGAATACCCACGCTGACACAGGGACAACATGCAACCTCCGCCCCTACCCCAAGGTTCAAACCTCCAACCCCAGGCTCAAACCAGGAACCCTCTTGCTGTGATGTGACAATACTAACCACTGCAGCACTGTGCTGCCTATAGAATATCATGAATATCATCTTTTGGCAAATTATACAACTTAAAACAGCAATTTAAGTAATATATAAAATGCCACAGAAATATCTTTTACATGTATTTAGAAAAACAAGGGTCAAGAACACCTAAAATGCAGCCTATGAAATATTTATGTGCTCCAATTTTTGTTTGAAAATCAGCCAATATGTACACTAATTCCAATAAATCTATAATAAGGTGATACCAGCCAATATCATCAGCCTGCTTAAATATCCAACAGGCTCTATATCATCATGTCAAGTTGAGTATTCAGGTCTGACAGCAGTCTGGGTCCTCTAAAGAGTCATGCAAGGACGCCCCTGATTCATTGCAACCACAGAAAATTCCACATGTATTTTTAATGAGCACATTTTATCCCATGCGACCAGTCTCCCGCTGCTTTGTGAGACAGGTATGACAATGCCAACACCAACAGAAGAACAGGAACACTACATGAGAAGGCAACACCCCTAACCCGCAGGTGATAGTGCAGCATGGAACACTGTGGATGTTTTGGTATCACACTGTGGGTTGCCACAGAAACACACCTCTGCTTGGCGGCACTGTATGTCCATGTTGACTCAGGCACGTGACGGCATTCCACACTGTCGCCTCAAGGTTATCTCGGATGGTTCCACTCAGGTTTTCCGGTGTTCCCCTGGCAAGGCTTCAAACATCTGAGTAAGACTATCTATGCTAATCATTCTGCTCATTTTCCAGAGGTGACCTAATCGGCAGTCACACATGCATCTGTCATGTCTGAGAGCGCCTGAGAAAAGTTGCTCAACCGCTCTGCTTTAGTGGCAGTTAGTACAATCAGTGGCTGACATTGTATTTAGTGCTGAGCAGTTAAAAGTGGGAAATATTACTGGCAAGGTTAGGGACAGCCAGTTACTATAAAAACAAGAGAGGATAAATTAATGTCTATGGCAATGTACTTTTCTCAATGCTGCATCAGCACACAGTCTCCGAGCTCTAAAAAAGTGCAGCCAATTTCACACTGAGTGGTTCCTCTTTGAGCCTTTTTCCCAGCAGTAGCGCCATTTTTTTCTAAATGGATTAATAAATACTGCGAGCAACGGTGGGACAAAAATGGAAAAAAGTATACCATGGTGAACAGAGCTGTTAAAGCTTAATACAAATGCAATCTGCTCTGCCACTTAACAACAACACAGTTCACTCTGCTCTTTGCCTCTGGCTGGTCTTCTGAGTACAGACGCAGTTAACCCCGGGGTCAAAGTGCACGACCTGCATCCATCTGCCGTGCGTACACCATCGTGTCAGCCCGTGTCCACCCACCCAGGCTATAATGGAGTTAATGAACGTCCCAGAGTGTCATAATGTAATGTTCAACACCCACTGCTACAGCTAGAGTGGTCTGTTACCATAGCAACGAGACAGGAAGCAGATATAACCTTGTCAATCTGGCTTATTTAGGAAGGCACATCTGGGGATATTACCACACACAAGGACTACTTTGGAGTCCGGCTAAAACAAAAATAAATGTGTATTCTGAGTTGCTCAAACCCTCCAGCAACATTTTAATGATCAAAAAAATCAGCAAGGATATACATAACATTAGGTTTCAAAACCATGAAAACAAAGCAGTATTCTTGGCTCTGAAACACTGAGCGTGTGCCCGCTGAAGGCCACTCTTCCCTGTCCAATTAGGAGGCTACACTGGCATCAACAAGCCGAAGCAGTCAATGCGGTGTGACAAAGCAACAAAGGGAATATATGCAGATTTTTAACCAGCTCCGTGTCACTGCAGTAAGGGCAGGTTGTGTGTGCAGATAAACGCCGCCTGGCTCAACCTCCTACATGCTGCAGCACCCAGAGCTCCTCAGTCATCTGCTGTTGGGGGTCCACCGATTACCTGCCCGCTGTGTACTACTGAACTACTCGTTTAAACCAGGGTTTCTCAACCTTTTTTGGACCTCTGGCTCTTTTAAGATCCCAAAAATCTCATTAGACTATAAATACTATTGTATTGTATAAAGTATCACAGAGGAATCTTTGAAGGTATTATAAAAGACACAACGTTTACGATTAAATATTTTCTACTCTTTCTTTTGTTTGTTATATATTAATATTATCAACCCTAGACATATCCAATGATTCTACCTCACACTGGGTCCAAACCACAGGCTTGAGAAATGGCGGGTGGGCGGGTAAGAAGGGAGCTCCGGGTCATTTGCATGTACTGCCAACGTTATAACGACACAGAGCTGGAAAGATTCCCTTTTTCTTGATCCAATTCATCCCTCTCTCTCTCTCTCAAACACCCACAAGTGCTACAGTGCTCACAGGGGCACGTCGGCAGGAGAGGTAAACCAGGTAAATGTTTGGGATCCCCCCAAAAATATGGGAAAAGGGCACTCATATTGGCTCATTTTGCAATGACAACAATAAACCCCCTTAAACCTCCTATAAAGGCAATACACAGTGCACTGCTGTTGCACCAAGCCGTCACTAAGTTGGGGGGCGTTGGAAACTGTATGAGAGCTAGGACGGTAAGCTAACTACCTGTAACTGTCATACATACAACGCTAAGTGTAACCATCAGGGTCTCAATGGGCTTCTTTGCCTGTGACCCCCAGAGTCATTAGCCCTTAGGAGTTGTGCAAATTTGCAGGAAAGCCCAGTCAGTCTTTTTTCAGCATTGGCAGTATAAAAACAAAATCCGGGAGTGCGGCAGAATGCCACCTACCTACTTTTGTTTACAGAATGCGCCTTTTTCGGGGCAATGAGGTGCGTGAACAAGTAACAAAACGTGTAGCTCAGCGTGTGACGTAAACAGTGACGTGGGAGGGAAGCCGCAGCTGGTCAGTTCTTTGGTGATTCTCTCATAAGTCGGCCCGTTCTTTACCGTCCCCGTCATTTGACGGTTAATGGCCTCTTCGTTTGCGAGGGCAAGGAGGGCGCGCAATTCCTTGTCTCCTCAGTTGCTCATCTTTACAGTGTCTGTCAGGTTTGTGTTTCCCTCTTGCTACTAGCTGCTCGCTAATTCCTGCTATCAGCTGTTTCCTGTTAGTCCATCGCCAGTGGCTCGCACAAGCGGCGTCATCAACAGCTCCTCCCACAAGTCTTCAACAGCCCCTCCCGTTGCGGAAGGGCGCCTTGGTCTGTTTAAACTAAAAGGGTTCCGCCAATATGTCTACCCTACGAGGCAGAAAATTGGGCACCTCGGATCGGCTTAGGATTGCCATTGGGCACACAGTCCATGTCTTTTTACCATTTCAGGCCTCTGTCTTGACAATCATAACATTACTATGATGCATAAAGTTGGCGGGTAGTGGGTCAGGTTCCAGTGGCTGATTAACACATACGGCTTAGCTCTCATAACGGGTCTGGTGGGTGCAGGTAAGCTAAATAATAATTATAAAATAAATGACTGAGCAGGGAGAGAAGCACTGATGCCGTGTGCTCTAGTGTTTACATAGTGTAGGTCAGTAGTTCCCAACTTGTAAAAGAAAACACTTCATTTTTAAGTACAGTGAATTTCTGGCACAGAGCTTTTATTCTAAAGTGCTGTCTCCTCCTGTAGAGTGAGTGACTAACAGAGAGCTACTTAATAGAGACCACAAACTAGCTCAACAACATGGCCAAATGCAAATACAATGCTAAATGTATTAAACCATGTAGACCTTGAACTGACGACTGAGGACAGATCTGGACCCTGGGCTGGGCTGGTTGGGAGCCACTGGTGTAGAGGTAGGTTTATGATAAGGATGAAATTCCCAAAATAAAAGGGTGAAAAACTGAACGGTCTTCCTCCACAATGCAGTACTATACAGCTCACAGCCTTTACAGTGAGTATTTTCTAACACGCATAATGTGTTTAGAAAGACGTCATTGATTTTACTTTACCCAGACTTTAATATCTACATCTAAAATAATCTCTACAAGACATACAGTAATCACAACACATCACTGATTTCAAACTAACTTGACGTGACAAATTTCCGCCGTATCAGAAACTGTCTAACCACTAAGGCAGCACTTCATTTAAATGCTGTGATCATACCACATTTGTCATATTGTTTGAGAAGTTGTGCACAAGCCTCCTGTGCAATATTAAACCCTGTGCAGCTGGTATACCACCAGGCCCTTAAGGTGCTTGACTGGAAGCCACACACTCATCACAGTTGTTACTGCTTAAGAGAGCATAATTTTTGGAGGTGGAACAATCTTATTAAATTCACAGATGCTTGATTTGTTTAGTAGATTTTGTACGGTTTGGCCCCCTCCTCCCCTTGTGCTTTTTTTTTAAAGCTGAAAAAAGCTGATGATACACTACATCTGTGGCAAGAGGGGATTGTGCAATACCTATGAGGACAACTGCCTTTGGACGGTCAAGTCAAGGTCTCAGTGAGAGCAGCTCACACATGGAACAGTCTGCCAACACTTTCACTACAGACTGAGACGCATATTGTTCATTTAAAAACAACTGAAAATCAGTGCTAAAAGCATCAAAATCAGTATCAATGTATTCATTACCTGTAAGGATATTATCGGTGTCAAGCTCCATGTTGCATCGGTTTTTCTTTGCTATGTGTCCCATGATCCACTTGGAGCGGCAGTACTGCTGAGTGGCCAGCAGCCAACGCAGTGACTCAGGGAAGATCCTGTGAAAAAGATGGGGGATGTCCTCGTTAATAAGACATGAGAAATCAGTCATGACAAAATGAATCCTCCTTTTAAATAAGGCTGATTTGAATCTCTGTTAATCAGGGCAACAAGTATCAAATCTTTTTTTTTTTTTTGTTGTTGTTAACAAGCGTGCCACTTCTAATTAAATGCAGAGAAGAAAACTGTGATGATAAGCTAAGATTAGAAACTGTATCCTGAACTGAAAATCTAGCTTCACACACTCACATAGCATTTACAGGTGGCAGGGCCTCACATTAGCATAATCAGATGTCTTTACAGTGGGGACAACAAATAAACACCTGACTGCCCGCCATTGTTATCCCCGTCACTGCCTTCATTTGTTACGCTCTGTTATCTGGTGGTTGAATTGTGTAATGTGCCACATGTTCCCATGAATGATCAGGTTCCTCCTCGCAGATGTCTATAGATTTGAGACAGTCAGCAAAAACAATGCCACATTTGCCTCAGTCGGTTGGATTTCTCTGGAACAGATGTCTACGTGAGGAGTACGTGCAGGATTAATTATCTTGCACTGGTGTGGTTTTAAGTTGTTTCCCCAAATCAGCAAACCTAGATCACCTGCAGTGTTGAACTCTTCAGCCCAATCAGCCGTATTCCTATATTTGCAGTGTCAGCCACTTTGGCAGTGATGGACCCAATTTGTGCCCATAAACGCTGTCTGGCTTAATCAAGAAAGTCAACATGAATCCTCTTGTGAAGCCTGACTCATGCTTGCTGATGCATCTGTGTATCTCAGTAGTGTGGACAGCTCTGTATCACGTGCAGAGAGAAGCTACAGTGTTGGTTGGTTTGCCAATAAAAGCTTGCCCTGCACTTTGCAGGTTGAGTTCACTGTCCAGTGTCCAGTAGTATCTGTGAGAAATATCATTTTCACATCCGGCTTCATGTCCCTGAGCTCAGTGAGTCTTTTTCAGCCAGCAAGGCTGTAACTGCATTAAAGCAGACAACAACACTGCTTAGCCACCTGACTGCTGAGTTACTGCTGTTCTCACTCATTCATCAGCATAACCATGACTACCATGATGTATGCCTAAGGTAACTGACTCCTCAAGTTAACATGTGTTGACCAGGAAGAGACTCAAAATGACCAAAAAGAGACACAAAACGACTAAGAAGAGATTCAAAACAGCTGCAAAGAGACTCACGACTAGGAAAAGGAGCAAAACAACCACAAAGAGATGTAAAGCAACTACAAAGAGATTCAAACTTGACTTAAAAGAGACATAAAATAGCTACAAAGAGACTCAAAATGAAAAGAGGCACAATATGACTCATGACGACTACGAAAAGGAGCAAAACCACCATGACGAGATGCAAAGCAACTACATAGAGATTCAAAATGACCAAAAAAGAGACACAAATTGACCACAAATAGGCTTAAATGAAAACAAAGAGGCTCAAAACGAAAACAGACATGAAACAACTCCAAAGTTACGCATAATGACTACAAAAAGTGGCAAAACACAGACACAAAATGACTTCAAAGAGACACAAAGCAACTACAGAGATTCAAAATAATCAACAAGAGACACAAGGTGACTACAAAGAGGCTCAAAACGAAAACAAAGAGATGCAAAACAACTACAAAGTGGTGCATAACAACTACAAAAAGTGGCAAAACAACCACAAAGAGACACGAAATGACTACAAAGAAAGACAAAGCAACTACAAAGAGATTCAAAATAATTAAAAAGAGACACAAAATGACCACAAAGAGGCTCAAAATGAAAACAGAGACATGAAACAACTACAAAGTGATGCAAAACAACTACAAAGAGACACAAAGCAACTACAGAGAGATTCAAAATGACTAAAAAGAGACAAAAATTACCACAAAGAGGCTCAAAATGAAAATAGAGACATGAAACAACTACAAAGTAATGCATAACAACTACAAAAGGTGGCAAAACAACCACAAAGAGACACACATTGACTACAAAGACACGTAAAGCAACTACAAAGAGATTCAAAATGAATAAAAAGAGACACAAAATGACCACAAAGAGGCTCAAATGAAAACAGAGACATGAAACAACTACAAAGTCATGCATGACAACTACAAAAGGTGGCAAAACAACCACAAAGAGACACAAAATGACTACAGAGAAACACAAAGCAACTACAGAGATTCAAAAAAAACAAAAAGAGACACAAAATGACCACAGAGAGGCTCAAAAGGAAAACAAAGAGACGCAAAACAATGCATCCAAAGTGAAGTATAACAACTACAAAAGGTGGCAAAACAACCACAAAGAGACACAATATGACTACAAAGACACATAAAACAACTACAAAGAGATGTAAAGCAACTACAAAAAGATTCAAAGTGAATAAAAAGAGATGCAAAATGACCACAAAAAGACTCAAAATGAAAACAGAGACGCAATACAACTACAAAAGGTGGCAAAACAACCACAAACAAACACAAAATGACTACAAAGACATGCAAAGCAACCACAAAGAGACACAACATGATTAAAAAGAGGCTCCGAATGAAAACAAGGAGACACAAAACAACTCCAAAGTGATGCATAACAACTACAAAAAGGGGCAAAGAGACACGTAATTACCACAAATGGACTTAATATTACGACAAAGAGACACAAAACTACGGAGAGATACCTAATGACTGCAGGTAGACACAGAAAACAGCAACAAAAAGAGGCTTAACAACTAAAGAGACTGTCTGTCTTATGCAGGAGAGGTGATAGGGCCTTCTGCATGTCTGTGCCCAGAGGCGTATGTCTCATAAGCCGCCCATGATGGAAACCCCCATCTATCTGCTCTGCTCTCTGTGTCCTATTGAAATGCATCATATCACCAGCTTTGAGGTTTGATCAGATTCTTGGTTTTGACTGCCTCTGAGTGGAAACACACTTTCTTCTCCAGGTACACCGTCGAGGGCCTTTGATACCCTGCGATAAAGATCTATATTCTTGGATTTTCTTTTTCTGGCTTTGTGCTGTGGAGCGCTGTGCATCACGGTGGAATAAATGGAGGTGAACACGCAAGTATTTATTGCCTGAGCTTTAGCAAAAGAGACTGTGGAGGTCACTGCAAATGAGTTAACGTAAAAGACATTACTTTTAACTCAGCTGGGAATTCACTGGTGAAAAAATGTCCTTGGAGGGAAGACTCTCTCCTTCTGTGTTTGAAGCGTGTAAATCTGTTAACTACATTACATGTAGAATTTGATAGCAGATGGCACGGCATATTTCAGTCTCATTTTGAATATGAACTGAAAAACACCTTTTAAACTTCAACAGAGGAACAAAAGAGAGGGTTGGCGCCAAAGTGCAGCAGATGCTCGGGTGTTTTCCTCACCAGATGTAGGACAGCATCAGCAGCAGGGGGCAGATGATGACAGCCTGGAGTACCTGCCAGTCGCGACAGAGGTATGCCACCCCGGGCATCAGCAGCTGACCACCCAACACCACAAAACTGGCCACCATGGTCATGGAAAAACGCCATCCTGGCAGGCACAGCTCAATCCCTGGCAGAGAGAACAAAGGGAAGAGAAAGGGAGAAAGAGAGTGCATTTGTTATTAGATTTACTGCAGCAGACAAAGGCACAAAATGGGTATCTACTGTACAGCAACAAGGCAAATACACAGAAAACCATGCTTTAGATTATTTGTCAATATGACACCAGCCAGTTCAACCAGCCTTTCTAAATGTATAAGGTAACTGTTTACTCAGTAGAGATTTATGCATCACTACATTAACACAGATACAGATATTTCCCACTCACTCTGATACTACTAAATCTAAAACACATGTATTTCTCCTTGCACACATACATTAAAAGTAGTACATACATTTACAAAGCACTGGCAGTTAACTTGAATGTATTGTTTGCCCACTGTTAGCTTTGGAGGTTCTGCTACAGCTCATGATGCAACAGTAACTTAAAGGTGCGGACACACCAAATCGACATCAAAGAACTAGCGGCGACGAAAGCCAACTGTTGCGTCGTCTACGTCGCCTCACGTCGCCCTGTGTCAGTTGCATTTGAACACACTACACGGACTACATCCCCGGTCAAGTGGCATGTACGTTCTGTGCCTGCGTGAGAGAGAGTGGAGTGACAGAGTGGTACATCCTGTCAGCTGAGGGGTTTCCTATCTGTGCAGCTGAGCATCACAGCACCTCCACGGACTACTACATGCAGACGGTCCCGGTGTTTCCTCCACAGGCTCCACTTCACTCAGCTGCCCGATAAACCCGCTGTTTCTTCCCACTTTAACAAACCAGGGCTCGGTGCTCCAGTTGGATCCAAACGGAGAGCCGGGGCTAGCTCAGAGACTAGCGGAGGCTAACTGGCTGTGCTTCCCTCCGGTCATGCTGCGGCTAATGCTCCGCTGGTCGCTCCCAGCTAGCTCCGGTTTGTTATTCAGGTTAAAGTGGGAAGAAGCAGCGGGTGGAGCCTGAGGAGGAAGCACCGGTTAGCCCTGGTTTCACTACAGGCAGATTCACTCAATAAATGAATAAATAAATAAAACCTGAACAGCCAATCAGAGTGATCTCTCTCACCGACAAGCTCCGCCGCCGATTCAACATGCTCAATCGGCCGAAAAGCTGCAGACGCCGATGTGCCGACGGTGCGGGACACACCGCAAAAAGTAGGCCGACCGTCGGCTTGGTGTGTCAGGGCCTTAACACAGCTAATTGCATTTGATCGGATAGTGCTACAGGTGTTTCCTAACAACCTATTTTAACCCATTTAGTAACTTACTAGTTTGAAACTAGCTAGTTATTAGTAAGAACTTGGAGGAGACTACACACGCTGCCATTCATGAAATGTTAGTAAATCAGTGAGTAGATTTGCACATAAAAAACCTTGGTACTAGAAACCTACACCAGATTCATGACACCACGGGAAACTCAGATTTGATTGTAGGCACGTGTACATTCACGAATGCCAATCAATCGTAAACTGACAGCAAGCTTCTCCATGAATAGCCAGTGACCACCATATATGAAGGTGATGATTACTATGGACAGGTGCATCTTATCGACCTGCAGGGACAGGTAAATCAAAGGTTTGGAAGGAGGCAACGGATAGAGTTGTACCAACACCGATACCAGTATCGGAAATGCATGTATCGGGAAGGAAAAAGTGGTATCGGTACATCTCTAGTAACGGATGCCGTTAACTCTGTGTCCTCCATTGTAAGAACCATCCAAGAAGTTAAACGAAAACAGCTCGATATGAAACTTGATGCAAAAAACGCATATGTACACACAAACACAAAAAAACAAAAAACAGATGAGCGCGTGGCTTGCATCATCGCAACACCAGTCAACAGCAAACGCAGAAGGTAAGGTGATGTATGCGTTATTTTAAGCATTAAAGCACTATACATTCTGACAGCCATCACTGATAGCATAGTGTTTGGTCAGTAGCATGTTTGTCACAAGCTAGCCATTCAAATATAAGATCAAATTGGGGGGTTCTCTCTCCTGATTGATTCAAGTGGGAACAGGATGCCAGAAAAAAACACAATGTATTAAGCCGACTGAAAAACCCATTCTCATTTCTAAGAAACCATATCTGAGGCTTAAATCTTGCCAATGAGTTTAGCTAAATGTGTTGTATTTCTTATCTTTTGTCATGTGTGACTTACTTGTTTCAAAGGCATCTGCGTAACAGAGCACAATACGAATTAAAATTGCAATATCTAATAATGGCGAGCAATATTTATGTGCAATCCTTATTTACACAAGCACTAAGCAGTCAGAAGCAGGTGTCGATTTTGTTAGTACCTACCTAAAGATCGGAGCTACGAACACAATGATGGATGCCAAAATACACCTTAATTTCCCCTCTGCAAACAGTTCACAGACAAACTCGTTCTGCTAATGTTTCATGAATGACACCCAATGTTAGCAGTAACTTCCTGGTGCTGCCAGAAACAGGTCAAAGCTGATGAATCAATTATCAAAAGAGAACTCCACCTCTGACTAGGTGAGGCAGACAGGCCAGAACATGGATCCTGACAGTGATGTGATGAAGTATTCCACTGCATTTCTTGGCAATTCTAAGTTGCTATTCTAGTACTACCCTTAACCATGACCTCTTTGCCCTAACCCTAACCAGTAGAAGCCAATCACAGCACAGTCCCAGGGCCTTAACGCAATGAAGAGAGGGTTACTTTGTTCTGATGCAGTGCAGACATAATTTCCAGACCATGGTACATAATGACTACTAGTGAGTTTGTCTACTATTAATACCGTGACTTTTAATACAGATAAACCAAGCCAGTCACCAGAATAAATGTCTGCAAACCACAGATGTTACATTTGTATGTTTCATATGTCAAGGATACGTTGAAACTTCACGTTTTTGTTTTTGTTTTTGTTTTTTTAAGTTTGGGCACACTCGGTTAGGATTAGAAAAAAATCATGTCTTGGTTTAAAATACAAGATTTGGTCGCTACAAGAATGGCTGGAAATGTCCCGAGCGCTTGTTCAAAAACAGTGGTCTGGTCACGCCTGCTGCCTCTTTCCGATGAGAAATTTAGCTCATATACATGTTATTTGAACTACATGATATGTATGAAACGTATAAATGTAACATAATCATGGTTTGGTATTTTTTCTTAATTTTGTGTTGTTTTTTTGGGGCCAGAAGTGACCATAATTGGAGAAGAGGGTGGAGCTTTGGGTCTGACTCATAGACTGTGGTGACGCCTCACAGACAGCCTATCACTTAAGCGGACCCACTCTTACATATGCATAACTTTAAGCCTTAATAAAAATGTAAACAGGTGAGTTATATAAAAATTCATCCCTCGTACAGTTGTCGTGAATGTTAAAATTAGCTATAGAGCCAAAAAACATTTTTTGTACCAGGCTGTAAACATGTTTATTTCTGCTATAAAGTTGGGCATTTTAACATGAGATTGACTTGCTTCTGGAGCCAGCCTCAAGTGGGCAGTCAAGGAACTGCAGTTTCTGGCACTTCCACGTTGGCTTCATTTTTCAGTCCTGGAGGTTGCCGTTTGACACCCAAGTTAGAGAGAGAGCCATATACACAGAAAATGCATATCAATTGGAGCTGAAATGTTATTGAAAATAAAATTAACGACATCACTTTTTTTTTTTTTTTGTACATCACTTAACCTGCAAAGATGCAAAACTTTGATGGTTTCAACTTCTCAAATGTGAGGATTTGTTGGTCTTCTATTTCATAGCAGTGTAAATTTAATCTCTTTGGATTTTGGATTGTTGGTTGGACAAAAGAAGCAATTCACAAGCGCGCTGGGAAATCTTTAACAAACTTCTCAAACTCTATAGACTAAATTATTAACTGCTGAATCGAAAAATTGATATGTCTCATTGTCAGAAACTTTTTTTACAGCTTCAGTGTAGCTGTGAAACAACAAAACTGTATTACAAATGTGACATTAAATGAAAGCGATAAAACACCGTGTACAGTTGTTGTTCGGAGACAGTAGACAGACCAAGACAGTAGGCTGCTGTGAGGGTGAACTAACTAGAAAGAGGTTCCTTGTACTCAATTCTCCTCCATCAGAATGGCACTGATTCATTCACCCAGCCATTAGCATGCACACCACACTGGCAGCCAGCAACCACAGACAGTCCAGCCCTTTAGTTACTGCAGTGTAGAGGATGGCTTCACATCAAACCATAGAACAGTGAACAGCACTGTAATGCCGCTATTCCCGTAATGCCCAAATCTTTTGTCTGTCTTCATTCATTCCTTTTTTATTGTACTTCACTATTTTTTTCTGATGGGACTTTTTTGCCCAAGAATGTGAACAGTCTCCAGATGGGCTTTTCAAGGTGACAGGGCCAGCATAATACAGTGGGTGTCAGCGGCCCCGCTTCATTCCAGTGGAAAAGACCGGAATTTCAATTAGGACTTGCCCCCTTCTGAGGACATGAATAATGCTCTCTGTTCACAGACACTATCGCAGCTGGAACGACAAAGCCAATGAGCTGAGAGCGGGGCGATGGGTGCAAGACCTGCTGAGTTTGAACCAACTAACCTCGGGACCCCTTCTCTGTGTACTGCTGGGAGAAAAGTGACGGTTCACTGCTTACGGACTGCATGGGATTTGAATTCTTCAGTTATGTATAAGGCGTCATGTGCACTGAACAGGCCGCTGCATTGTGACTGGAAAAGTACATCCTGTGGTGAGCTATGGAAAAGTGCTCACACGCACAAGACATATGACCAAAAACTATATTATTAACATAAAGCTATTTAATGAGGTGTAAATATGTATAAAATATGGCACATTCCTTTCCACAAACACAAGTTTTATGGAAAGGAAAGGAGACCTGAGCTCCTTACTCCTGCTGACCCTAATCCTCCACAACCCACTAGATCAGCATTCCCACAATGCCCTGCTACAGCCTGTGTTCTACTGACATAAATCTACCACTAACTAATCTGATGACACATACAAGAATCTCACTGAAGATGCTTCCTGAAGATTTCTGGGGTGACAAAACAAGTGCAACATGCAAACTATTAAGAAAAAGACTCATTTAAATGCATTTGGTCACATACTCTACAAAGTGGAAATGACATCGTCAGTCATCAAGCCAATAGCCAATTAATAATGATGATAATCCCCAAAGAAGCTTTGGCTGGTTTGCTGACTACGGCGAAACAAGAATATGAATCACACTCTCTGGTATACGCCACAGTAGCTCGCTAGCCTTCTGTCAAGTACACAGCTCCGTCAAGGAAGCCCATTGTTTTACATGTGAAAGAGATTGGTTGACCACGAAATGCACTCAGTGCAGCCACTCCCTATACCCACAGGCTAATGTCATGACCTTCTACTGGTCACATGAGGTCCACATGGCCCAGCGCCATGATTTAACTACCTAATCCTGGCAACTCGATCTGTTAAGTATGATTTAATGATAAACAGACTGAGGCATTTTTTTCCGTACTGAGAGATAACAGAGGTTTGTTTACTGTGATTATTTTTTTTATGACATAATAACGGCTTATACTCAGAGCTGCAAGCCTTCTTGCAGGTGTCACAGGTGAAAAGCAAAATGCAGATGTATTGCAGTCGCTATCCCTCAGCTCAGTCTCCTCTTCTCTTTCCACGTCTTTTACCTCTGCTGCTGTGAAATCTCAAGCCTGAGGATCAGTGCAACCAGATGGTCCCAGACCTCTGAATCACCGCCCACATCTCAGAATGGCTCAGCCCAATGACTGTATATTAACATGGAAAATATGTTGCACTGTAGAAAAAAATGAAGCCAAAATATCCCATATTTGGCTACTGCCATGTTGCTCTGGTGACATGATTTACAGCCAGAATCTGTAATTACAAGTTTCCACCATCTGATCAGTCACAAGCTGCGGACACAGATTGGCGCACACAGCTGTCAATCATGACACCATCCTCCATTTGTATAGCATCAAATAACTAATTTAAACCAAACTTAGCAGCCGAATTAACACTCAAACAAATATCAGTATGATAAGAAAATTAACATAGCGTTTGTTGGGGCAGGACACAATGTCAAGCTCAGCCTACATCCCAGCTACATCAGCTGACCTCAAACAGCCCAATCAACTGTTGGAGCAGCTAACTGATGAAGGGAGTCAGCTGATAGATCACATGATTCCTTCCTATGCTACCAATTGGTGCGCCCTATTTTAGCTGCTCTGGCCTGCCTACTGTTGCTGCTTCCTCTGTAAGCCACTTTGCAACCTACCTCCACCCCAGCTCCTCCTTTTCATGCTGCATCTTGCTTATCAGTGTCATTTCTGCTGCTCTGTTCTGTTCTGTTCTGTTCTAGGGGGACCTTTGCTGCTGCTCTCTCTACCTTAGGCTTATCATGTAGATGCCAGGAAGGGCAGGGATGTTTGCTCTGTCTGTATCAGGCTTTCCTTGTTTGCACATGGAAGGGCAGAGAAGTGTGCTCTCCCTGCCTTAGGCTTCGCTGTAGGCGTGTGGAAGAGGGTTTCTGTGTTGGCCTAGGAAAAGCAGCGAGGCCCCAGAACAGAGCCATACCGCCAAATATAACACTGCAAAATTTATTTGACGTGTACTGAGATTTTAGTTTGGCCCACGCCCATTTCACTAACATGGAGGAGGATTATTATCTGTATCTGGTTACCTTACCTGGTTCAGTAATTAAAATAAGTCTGGTGTTGTAGGGATCCCCTAAAAACTGTGTGTAAACCTAACCTAAAGCTTAGAAAATTAGGCAAACTAGACTAATCATTACAAGATACAAGTATGAAGGCATTCGGAACATACTGTTTGATTTTTTTCCTTGATTTGTTTATTTGGTCTCACACAAATGTACATGGAAACTGATAGTCTGCTGTAAGTCTGTTTGATATAGATACTACACTGCAATCAGAATACAGACATGAGTGATTTCCTGTTGTTGGCCACAATTTAATCCACCTAAATGTCGATATATCTTGGCACTATGTAGCTGCACATATTTACAGTATAACCTTGTCATAGTTAATTTGAGTATTTTCAGCAGCCTGGTAAAAGTGCTTTGAAAATCTGTAGTGAAGTCTCGTCCTGGCAGTAAAGAGCAAAAATCTAAACCATCATAGTAAAGCGATGACCACAAAAAAATGTTAAAAATCAACTCTGTCTGAAGATACAGATAGGCCTGAGGTCTCCTGCAGGTTTAATCTTGGGGCTCAGACAAAGATTAGGTTGATAAACAAGACGACCCGATGCGAGCCAACAGGATCGCACAGGCACACAATGGTCAACACAACACTGTGTGACGCAAGACATAAGGCACCGGTCCCAAAAGTTCAAAAGTCGAAGTATCTTTATCTTCTCTTACGGGGAAATTGGTGTGCAGCCAGGATTCATTCAAAACACACTTACACTGATAAAAAACAACAACAAGACAAACAGTAGTGTGCAGAGTGTGTCGGTAAGAGGATCTCCAGCACCGAGGTCAAAAATACAAGTAAACAATTTAAGCAATCAGTGCAGATTAGCAATCTACAGACAACTGTTAGATATTCTCTACCGTTTAAAATGTAAATGGAAGCAGGGACAATGGAAACATTAAATCAGTGAAATACCAAGTTTTAGGGAGGCGCTGGTGTCGTGCTTATTAACTGCTGTTTCCTCCAGATGGATAAAGCAATCAAAGATTTGTTGATGGAATTAAAAAAGGGGACGTCATCTTCCTACATAGCTCATTACCAAGCCACATTGGTTAAAAATGGCAGCACTTGGATTGGGGTGAGAAGCCTTCCTTCCAAAATCGTTGAGATCTGATGACCCCTCTGTGACCTGTACGAAAACATCTCCATTTGTTTATTCTTCACAAAAATATTCCAGCTTTTAATTCATCACCCATTTCCTTGCTTGCTTCTATATAATAATGCACTTCTTAATGCACTGCTTCACTTTCAGCCAGACCTTACTGCAGCAGTGAGCCTCCACTGATGTTGCTTCGTCAATACAATGTTAAAGCTCCACACCTTCGAAGCTGTGGTCACAGATGAAAAATGGTTAACGAGACCAAACTCATTTCAGGCATGTGTAAAGCTGCTGATGAGTTTCTGGAGTGCTTCCTTTGAGTGACAGGTCAGTGCCGCCTTGTCAGCAAACAGCACTTCCCTGATTAGGACCCAATGAACCTTGGTCTGGAGTTACTGCAGATCGAAGAGATTTTTTTTGTGTGAATGCAAATTGCACCCTCAGTGGAACATAGTGACTGACCACACAGGAGAAGAACTCAAACTGTGTGGGGGCGGGTGAGCACACAGCACTGTTTAACCCACAGTTGACCGGGACTGTCTCTGAGAATAGAACACACTTCTCTGAAAGCTGTAGTTGGTTACTTTTATAAGAAATAACCTTTTTTCCCACTAAAACTGTCTTTATATTCACACAGCAGTAAATGAGACAGATAATCTGTGAAAAAACAATTCTCTACCTCCTCCTTTGTCATGTGGTGCTTCTAATGGCCTTACCGCATGTGAACAAAAACCACCAATCAGAGCAGAGGACTCTCTAACGTGGCTTTTAATCATGGCTCGTGAACTGCAAACTGTCAGACTAGGCAGTGCTGATCAAATATGAATCAAGATTCTGTTACTGCATTGTCTATTTCTCACCTCAAATGTTTTCAGAAACATATTTTAATGTACTGTTAAGCTGCAAAATGAGAAGGCTGGTCGAGGCAATGGGCAGTGCTTGGTAAATTGGTCAACTGTTTCCAACATGCTGGCTGCATTACAAACTTCCCGTTGTTTCTGAAAACAACTGAGGAGAGATTTAAGCAATGATGTAACAGAATCCTGATTCACAGATGATCAGTGCTGCCTAGTTTGACAGTTTGACCTTGGCTCATGAGCAGTGATTGGCACAACTGACAACTGATTTGTGTACTTGTGTTTGAAATTGTTGCTGTTAAGCCATGTTTAATGTGTGTTTAATGTGTGTTTTGAATCATTACACTTTACAGCACTTCACAGAAACCCTGATGGCAACTAGTTTTTGGAGGTGTAACTGCAGAGTGACAAAGACAGACCACAGCACAAGTATAAAAACGGTAGAGGCCAGGTGCGTAGGCTATGGCTAGGCTCTGCATAGAGCTGACGCACAAGTATAAATCCTGCTTTAGAGACTCCTCGGCTCTGATTGGTTGTTTTCAGTAGGAAAAAGAGGTACATGACTTTTTTTCACAGATTGTGGTGACAGTCACAACAAATATGACAAAAAAGTTATTTTCATAAAACTTTAAGGCACTCATGCAGGTTTTAATAGAGGTTAAACAACGGGTTCACATGGGCAAGAACAAACTGCTGTTTATTTACAATTACTCTGGCAAATAACTTCCACAGAATGGTCCAAAGGGAGATTCCACAGTCATTTTTTCTCACTTTGTTTATATATAAGGTGATTGTGTTTGCACATAAATATCCCGAGGGCTCCTTCTTTATGTGGTGAAAGGGGGCTATTGACTAAGAATAAGGCCATATTCAATGATTAGTCCCTTATCTGAAAGCGCGAAGAATGCCAACTAGCCACACATAGCCACGGGTTCATGCCTTTGATCTGTGTGCTGAAAGTCTCAGCAATTACAACATAGGTGAAACACCACCAGAGTGTCTCTGTATGTCCTCACTATCCCACTGCTTCCCCACTGCCACCCCCCTTCCTCCCACACAAAGAAAGATCAGCACAAAACAACTTGTTACTTGTTCTCCGGGACACACAGAGCAGAGTGACTGATACACAGCTTGCACTCTGACACAAATAAAAGCCCCAAACTGCTCCAGCACAACAAACACATCAGCCTGTCCAAAGAAGAATTGAAACAGCACACATTTAACCCTCTTTGAAGGAAAGTGCAAAGGTTGTCTACACTGATTTTGACAATCACTGGACTTCACTCAGGAATTTGCGACGTGAGATAGCTCGAGGTTATGTCATGCGATGTCTCTCACAAACAACAAGGGTTAAAAATTAGACCACAGCCATTAGGTCACCCGGTGTGCTTTTAAACAGGGAAGCAGCCTCCTAAAGTGAAGACGCAGAGGGAAAAAAAACAGATGTAGGATATACATGTAGCCTAATGTGTTAGGGGAGGAAATCTGCTGAGCAACCGAAAATGCAAACTCTGCACAAAAGGGAACTTTAACCCTGCTTAGACGGAAGGAAAAAAACTGAGTGTGCACCTTAACCCATTTATCAGGAGACAGGATGAGGACGGGTCAACCTGTGTATCATGGAAAATACCTTTCTTTGGCTAAAAAGTATTTGCTGCCTATACACAGTCCGCTTCTGTGTCCCACCCTGCCTCTCTCTATACTTCATCATCCTTTTCAGGCATCTCTTAATGTTCAGAATTAATAAAAAGTTGCTTTAGAAAAGCCCATCTGATAACAGCACAGTATCTCTGTAGTGCTGTGAGACGGACCTGGCTGCCGTCCTCAGGGAGACAAAGCCATATGATGGGAAATGAAAAGCTCCTCTCTTCAAAGTCCAGATCTGGCACACACACCACTCCGGTCAGGCCAGACCGAGCGATATCCGAAAACAGCAAACAGTTTAAACAAAGACAGCAAGACAGGTAAGGAGAGGAAGGCAGGCAAACAAAGCGTGCCGTGCTGTCTGTCAGACTGTACCAACGGGAATCTGTCATTGCCACAAAGGAAGCCATTTACACAGATAAATACACAGGGCCTCCATCTTTCTGTGCTGCCCCTATCGCCTCACCTGTGTGCAGAGAGATTAATGCCCGTGGTAACAGGAGGGAACCATAGAGGAAAAAAAGCCCCTCATTACAGGCAACACAGGAACAGTGAAGAGGACACCACTGACAAAACACAGCATAGCACTGCAGCAGGAAGCATATATCACAGATCATCCTGTCTGAACAGAGGAGCATTACCCCACTGTCACAAGGAAGGAAATATGCACACAGACCGCTGGGAGACACCAAGCAGCAACTTCAGGGCTGAAAAATGAAGCCGGCGCTGAAGTACCAAAAACTGCAGTTCCTTGAATGGCCACTTGAGGCTGGCTCCAGAAGCAAGTCAATCTCCATATGACCCCCTATGTTAAAATGCTCAACTTCACAGGGGAAATAAACATGTTCACAGCCTGGTACAAAAATGGCTTTGGTCTTTATAGCTAATTTTCCCATTTGTGACAACTGTGCAGGGGGTAACTCACATGTTTACATTTTATTAAGGCTTCAAGTAAAGACCTGGCCACTCTGACTGACACTCAGAGTCCACTCTTCAGCTAATTGATCAGATACACTCCTCACTCCTACCCAGCTCCACCCTCTCGTCCAACGCTCTATTTAGTTCCACTTCCCCATATTCTCCTAACCCTAGCCCTTGGTATTACGTAACAGCATGTGTCGCAAGGAGGCCACTTGGAGAGCAGAGGGAAAGGGGTGCAGAGGGGATAAAGCAGGGAACTGAAATGGGACACACTTGGCTTTGTTCACTTTAGGCCCAAATCATCATGGCTCGACTCAGTTTTCTTGCATCAAATGCATGATTGCAATGCATTGTGGGTTATACACACCTCTGGAGTGACCACTATTGTTGACTCGCTCTTTCAGCCCTCCGAGGGTCAATCCCACCATGTTCACTTCAGGGCTGTGTTCAGTGATTTATACATGTCGCTAATGACTGGATAACACCTCTGACACACCCACCAATCAAGAGGAAACCCCAAGAGAATACCCCAAAGCCTGTTGCACACAGTTTGAAGACACATGTCAAACCGGAAACTGTAGCAATATGCTGCACAGCGTTTTGAGATTGGACGTACCCCAGGTTTTCACACAAATGGAAAGGTCCTTATGATGGCAGCGGTTATTCGCAAGGGCAAGCGCCAAGCGGAAGCCAATGAGGGCATGTTGAACGACTAATAAAATGCAGCCCAAATATGATCACCTTGGGTCATTTCCGGCTATGAAACTTGAAACTCCAAGTGACGGCCAAAATGTCAACTCAAGGCTTTAAAATGGGAACCCACAAACCAATGGCTGATGTCACAGTGGCTTTGTCCATCATGTCTATGGGGAACACACATGACTATATACACTAAATCTCATGGAGGAAGGACAGTTTAGATGAAATGATGTAAATGAGCGTTGTCACATTGCCAAATGTTTGGTTTTGCATACAGAATATGACTCCTAAATAAAAAGAGGAAATGCTCTTGAATGCCCTGACTGTGCTCTATTTGTGAACGTTTTAACTCACACGCAGTCTTAGGAGTAGAATTTTATTTTTTTAAAAATGGAGTATTGCTGAGTACTGCACAGAAGTCCTTTCATAGTCGCATGATTTATATACCGTTTCACGTATGACCATAGCCTATCTCTGCACAATCCATGCATACACATACTGTATGGTGCTTATTCAGACTGTGTACAGCAGAGCACTGATTTCTTCAGAGGCTGTGCCAGAGGGGTTGCAAGCTTAGATTGGATTTGTTCTGTAGAATCACATGAGCAGAGCAAACCGGCAGACTGAAATGCATGTCACTGTTGTAATGAATGATTTAAACTTTGAAGTTCTTTCTGAACTAAGGAAATAACTAACACACTTGTACATGAACCCACTAAAGGCCCATTTATGCTCCTTTTACGTACGATGATGTTAACCAATATATCCACCAGGGGGGCAGCCCAGAGTCAAAAGTTTATGACAACAACAAACTAAAAAACAAACATGGCAACTGTAGAGGAGATATTGATAATGTACCTCTTGCATAAAAGACAAAGTCTCTAGTACTGCCGAAAGAGTGTCATTTCCAGTACTTTAGGATGTCCGCTGTGGCACTCAATAACCGGCATTGCTATTTCTTCTTCGTGTCTCACTAGAGCTATGTATCGGGTAGTGACAACAACACTGCCCCCACGGTTCCCGGTGGTACTGCTTTGTTTGGCCCGTATCCGTAAGCTTCATGGAAACGTGCAGAAATATGGACGAAATGAACACAGAGCACGGACAGAAGGCTCCGTCCGTATCCGGATCCGTATTTAACGTTGAGCATAAATGGGCTTTCCAATTGCAAGTAGACTAGAGCCATGTATATGGCTTTGCAGCAGATGAGCATGCAGAACTGGGTTCAAAGAAATGGGTTCAAACTGGGGTTGCCTCTGTTCATGTTCTGGGTTTTCTCTGGGTACTCCGGCTTCCTCCCACAGTCTTAAGACATGCAAGTTAGGTAAAGTGGTGACTCTAATTTGCCCTTAGGTGTGAATGGAGCGTGAATGGTTGTCTGTCTCTATGTGTCAGCCCTGTGATAGTCTGGTGACCTGTCCAGGGTGTACCCTGCCTCTCGCCCAATGTCAGCTGGGATAGGCTCCAGCAACCACCTAATAGGATAAGCGGTTACAGAAAATTAATGAACATCATGGACAGGCCAGAAAACAGGTGAGTAAACAGTAGAAAGCAGCATGACGGCTTGCAGTGAAAATGGTGTTTACTTCTTTTAATATATCTCTTAATTACTGAGTCTCTCTTTCAAACCCTGTGTAGACTTCACAGGTCACAGGTCTTGTGATGGCCTCCGACTGGTTCCTGCCACCATATAGGTGTGGTCATACCTGTGATGTTATGTATGATTTGGAAGCCCTGGCGAAGACTCTTTTAATGATTTAGCCACTAAAATAAAAGCTTGTTTAATATTTTCTTCGTTTTTCCATACTTTTTAGGAGTGCGTGGATTGCCTTACTGTCGATCCTGTTGTTTCCTGTTCTCCAAAAGTACCTAACGCTAGGTTTTTGATCTATGTTTGTATATACAGAGCAACCAGTTGTCCCTCTTTTTTTCCAGTGCAGACTTATTTGGAACTGGAATTTGTTGTTTGAGTGCTGCTTGGGCGGAGACGGACGGTATTTTGTGGTGGTGCATCATTGTATCTTGCCGGTAAAGGGGCTAAAATTACACCTGAGTGTTGTGTTTCCATCACTGCCGATTGGAGCCAGAGCCGATTTACATCCGTGACTACTGCTGAATATTTTGACCCAGGTGTGAATGCCGATTGTAATCTTTTCCATTACATACAAAAGCCTAAGGACAGTTAAATTATAACTTGTAACATTCAACATTATATTACATGTTCTTCTTTGTGTTTCTGGTAAAATGTAGTCCTCTGTATGCATGTGTGCACTTGAACACTACTCACACTAGTCCAGTTCATGTACAAAAGGAGTGACAGCAAACATCACACAATCAATACAGTCTGTGTGTGTGAGTGTCTGGGTGTGTCAGCAGCAATTACCATATTGAAACAAATACAAGACAACTTTCTTTCCCCTTAGAAATAACACTTGCAAAAGGCTAGAGGTAAATGTGATACATTTAACAATCACTCTTTGTCTCTCGTGCTTATTTTGTCATCTTTTCTCTCTCTCTTTGTTTCTCAGTGTTCTCTCCCAGACGTGCCATGATTCCATAAGCAGCCACCAGAGTTATTAACAAAATCAAAGCCTCTCGGGACAACAGAGATAACGTATGCAGTGTGCTCAATACAAAGCCACAAATCAGCTTGGAAAACAAGGACATGTCAGCACAAAGGTTGGTTCCATCAATGACATTTTGTGGCACGTTGCAACAGACGAGGTTTTCCAAATCCATTTAAAACTGGAACTGATTCTGTATTATTTAAATGTTGAATTATGGAGAAGACTCGAAACCAAATCAGGAAGAGAGACCAAAACATAAGACAGTGGGAAATATCCCTTGGCTAGTTCTCAGAAACTATTCTTGTGTAAATACCAAGAGAAAATGAATCAAACAGAATACACTATCCCTTATCAATACGTAAGAGATGAGAATTTGAGCTGGGCATTTAGCTAAATCGTGAGCGTGAGTTTGTCCCAGAATAACCTCCACAAAAACCAACTGGTTCCCTTGTCACCATTAGGGATGTCACGATTACTTTATTTCACTATTAACCACGATTTTAAATGCCACGGTTAATTAATCGTAAAGATTCCTCAACACCATCACGTTCCAAAGATTATGCCGCAACGCGGAACCATATACAGTAGGTCAACGCAACTCGCACGGAGCGAAAACAAAGTTACACAAGCGGCGTCTCCGAGTGATGAAGTATGGATGAAGAAGACTTATTCCCCCCCAAAAACGGATAAAGTCAGCCGTGTGGGATCATTTTGGCTATCGCAAAATGACCAAGGGGTCATTGTTGACGACAGCTTTCCAGTTTGTAAAACATGCCGCAAAAAATTTGCGGCCAAAGGATCAAACAAGAGCAACATGATACAACACCTGTGGGACAACAACCTGGCTTTACATTCGCAAGTAAAGGTAAATGCACAATAACTGGGTTAAAATACGTCAATCTCAATTTATCTAATGTAACACTGAATTAAAAATTATATGTTAGCGTGTCATTAGCAATTAATGGCATAGTGGTATGATACGAGTTGGGCTTACAGTGCAACGTGACAAGCTAAGGCATGTCTCAAAAACTTTTTTGATGGATAGTTTTGCAGTTTGTGTGCACACAGCGTGAGGTTATAATGGTTTTGGGTCCTTGTAGCTCTTTGGAGTGAGACGACAGGCAGAAACTCACGTCCACATGAGTGCGGGATTTCACAAATGCTCGTCGTTTATTTTTACATCAACTTAAAAACACTCCAACCTTACCAAGCCCAGTTGTACGGCTACTATATTTTCATACATGAACAAAATAGTCGCCACACATACTTATAACCATCACTGTTGTGATGTGAGATAAAAGAAAAAGCAGGAGCACATGGAAATAAATGAAACTTAAAGATCTATAAGGAGTGTTCATGTGATTTTATACATTTATAGTGTGAAATTAATTAATGCATAATAATCGTGATAATCGTAAAACCGTGATTATTTCTCTGACAATAATTGTACCAAGAAAATCTATAATCATGACATCCCTAGTCACCATACACAGAGCAAGCAGCATGAATGTCAAAGGTTACTGACAAGGAAGTTATAAAGTTCGTCATGATGCATGACCATAGACAATGACGGAATCATGTGGTCTGTCTGTCGTCTTTCTGCATCTCTCTGACTGTGCTTTGATTGTCTACTGTATCGCTCTACAAGGCTTCTCACACACACCCATGACATGTAGAGGCTTGCCTCGTCTGATTCAGGCAAGAAAGGTGAGGACGAACTCCACTTAGGATGAGTTTAGAGACATTTGCTCTTTACCGTGAGGCCATTATAAAGACTTCTCAAAGTAAACATCCTGCCCCCTATTAACATTTAATAGCCGGTGCTGTCGGGAGATGAAAGGTGTGAGATGAAAACCATTAAGCTCATGCACATGTTCACGCACACGTGCACACACCTAAGCTGACATTTTTTTAGAGAGACACCTCACATTGACACACAGTTCTTCCACAGTTACACAGTGTGTGTACTTTGTAATAATGCTGCTATGCTGATATTTGGTGTGAATAAATACTTCAGGGAAAAACAGTAATATATGTCTGTGAAAGCATCTGATTTCAGCCCCACAACGCTGATGTGGATGCATGACATATCCCGCACAAACAAAAAGCAAGCTCTGGCCCACTGCCCCAGAACACAATAACCTCGTCTCACGCCGATCACAAAACTCTCTCTCACAAACACCCAGCGCAGCCAGCTAGCATGACTCAGCTAGCTGGTGTGTGTCTGTACGAGAGGGGGTAGCAGGTGAGGCTCGGGGGGGTTGGGGTGGTGAGGGTGTTTACTGTACAAACACATTAGTGAGCAGCACTATGATGCTGAGCTATAGGCTCTATGAGCCTCGCCTGCCCTGCCTGGCACTGTGATGCTAAAAGGGCTAGCACACACTGATGGAGCGCTGGGGTATAAATAGCAGCGCTGCATCAGAGGACTTCTTTCGCCATCAGCTTTGCTATTCTGCTGTTATGCTTTAGAGCCGACATACCATGGATCGATACACTGGAAACATGCATTAGCCTACATTTTAATGAAAGGGCTTAATGTTGACATACAGACACACTTCACCTTCACTTGTGGTGGTGGTGTAATCATCTTTCCTCTTAGTCAAGCATCCTTAAGAATCAGAGCTGAAGCATCTCACCTTTTCCACCTCTTGTGCAGTTTCAACATTCCTCTCAGTCTTTACATCAGCCTTTTTCTCTACTCATATCAGCTACTAGTCAGTCTCTCACTTTGTCTGGAACAACCCAGCCACCGATCTCTTTTCCCTTTTTTCTGTCTCAGTTACTATGTAAGTGTCACATCACAACAGGCAAGTTGGGCCCTACAGAGCCCCCAGGAACAGCGCCAGGCTTTGAAGCCAGTTAAATGTAGTAATAATAATAATTCAATATAAAAGGACATTTAAAACAGTTTAAAACATGGATTAACTGACTCATTTTAAAAGAGTTGTGTGAAGCGTAAAAAGACAGAGTGTCAGATCTGTATCAGGAAAGTCAGAGCTAAAGGCTAAAGTGAACAGATAAGTTTTTAGCTTTCTTTTAAAATTATTTAGTGAGCTAGCTTCCCTGATATCTATGGGCAGTGTGTTCCATAGCTTTGGGGCGTAATTGACAAAGGCTGCATCCCTTATCTTCTTACGGCTGTTTCTGGGAACCTCCAGTAAACCGACAGCAGATGATCGCAGTGTTCTTGGAGGCAAACAGCTAACAAGTAAGTCAACAATGTAACTTGGTTTTCAATGAGCTGAAGTCTCTCACTGGTGTTTTTTGGGAGGCCAGTAAAATGTGCGTTACAGTAGTCAAGTCAGCTTGAAATGATGGAATGTATCAATTTCTCTTCATCTTTTTCATTTAGAAATGGTCATACCTTAGCTTTGTTTCTGAGGTAGCCAAACATGGAATTACAGCATCCAGGTTGGTCACGTGATGCCATGGGGTTCCAAAATGCTCTTTCCCTCAGTTTTACATTGTTAAAGAGTCATCTGTAAATCAGTGGACATATTTTTTTGAGCGTCACAACCCCCACAAAATGACTTGTTTCACTATAGGGACTTGATTCATTTGGTAAATGGACCTGCACTTTGCACCTTTCTAGTCTTCTGACCGCTCAAGTGCTTTTTACACAATGAGTCACATTCACCCATTCACACACATGTGCATACGCTGCCCCAAAGGAACAGCACCGGGCTTTGAAAACAATTTCATACAGCTACTTAGTATTTAACACACTTACACACTGATGGAACAGCCATCAAGAGCAATTTGGGGTTCAGGATCCTGCTTTTATTTATTTATTTATTTAAGATTATTTTTTGGGGCTTTTTTGGCTTTTTGCCTTTAATGGACAGGACAGATTGAAATGGGGTGAGAGAGAGAGAGAGAAAGCGGGGGATGACATGCAGCAAAGGGTTGCAAGCCGGAGTCGAACCTGCGACCGCTGCAGCGAGGCATCGCCTCTGTACATGGGGCGCCGACACTATCCACTACGCTATTGATGCCCCCAGTATCTTGCTTAAGGATACTTTGGCATGTGGGGGATCAGACCAATGATCCTCCGATTAGTGGCTCTACCTTCAGAGCCACAGGAGTCCCAATTTGGTAGATAATATTTTGAGAGTCTAGAGGAGCTGCACGATTAAACCATTTTATTCCCTATTCAAGTTAACAGAGGGCTAAACCAGAAGTTAGCCACTCAGCCACTTAGCTGTGCGGCCACCTTAACTCTCTAGTGTGCTTGTTCTATAGACCCAATGGTCTATAGAACCAAACCAAAAGGTTTTTTGGCTGAATGCGCCACTGAGCAACTTTCATAGGCATGAATGATAAACATCCACGGGCCCTTCAGTGGGCCTTCAATATTTCATCCAGTTAGAATAGGTAGTAGCCGCATTCAGACTGCTCTACACTCTTAAATAGGCTCCACCATGTCCTGAAAACTCAATGGATTTCCTCGCTGATACCTCCAGGGAACAATCAGGTCATGTTCAGGAAGCTGTTGTCTTCTAATTACTGTATTAACGTATTCACAAGGATGTATCTACGTATTTAAAGCCAAACACAAGGATTGCAATCGTTATTTTGCTATTTTCTAGATTAAAACTGCAGTCATACAATGGCACCCAGCCTTGGAGATTCATGACCTAAGACTTAATTGCACATGGATTGATGAGAAAGGGGGGATTAGTGTAATGTCTCCAGCACAAACACAGCCGAAGCTGGGATTTGGCTCCGACTTTCCTTTGTAAGCACAGTCAAACAAAGCGAGCCACAAAGGAGGGTCATGTGGTTTATAATGTTATGTGCAAAAAAATGTCACATGACTGCCACAGTGTCAGGCCTATAGTGAACATTAGCTTTGGCTAAACTCTTAGCATGTGGCAAACTATCATGGGAATGCAAAAGAAAAAGTACCCTGAGCAGAACACCTTGAAATAAAAAAAAAAAATTGATTCTCTCCAGTAATGTGTTATTGAACGAGTGTGCTCCTCCTCTTGGAGCAGCTCTCGTGGAGTTTTGTCAATACAGAGTGGCTGCAGGGTAAATATCATGTGACAGAGGCCACACATGATCAGAAATAAGGGCGTCGGTATAGCAACACAAACCCTATACAAATATGCAAACTCTTCTCAGACACACATCTGCCCAGCTAAGTGCTGCTCAAGCTGAGGTCACTCTGGTACATCAGCAAGCTGTTCATACACAGAAGTATAATTTCCACAGAATCAAATGGTTGATTAGTAAAAAAAGAAAATAATGAAAACAGCTTATGTGGGGAAATCAGTTTGATTATTATTTCATGAATAAGTGCCCAACTGAAATGGGAAACCCGGCAGCAACAGCGAGGAGGAATTATATTTGACTAATGAGATGACAGGTCTGTGGCTGACTGCTGGTTTTATGCTTGTTAAATGAGGAACTGGTAGCCTGAATTACAATCGCCCGTTTCAGCCTGAAGCAAGAAACCATGAAGTACTTGTGTTTGCTTTTCATGCAAACAGATCAACACGGGCCATCTAACCAGAGTCCACAATCCCGGACATGCTGGTAAATGCTCAAGGTTAGATACCTCTAGAGTTACTCACCTATGAAGCTACAGAAACTTTAAACCTACTATTTTAGATATCTTTGGAAAGTTCGGAGCCATTGTGCAACCACACGTGTTCCTTGAACACTGAATAGATTGCGGAGGGTGAGGTGTTGCATTAACCTGATTAAAGAGAACAATGCCTATAAAATTACAACAGATTGTTCGTGACCACTTGATTTACTTTGCAATCTCTGTATTGGTTTGGAGTTTGCAGACTGAAGGGTTGAATGCAAAGAATGTAAAAAAAACATAGAGAGGCAGGTAGACGTAAATAGCAGAGACTGAGGGAGAATGCGGAAAAACAAACCAAGTTGAAACAACAGAGAATAATGAGAAGACAGTAACCAGGAGGAAGAGATAAGGGGGAAAAACATAAATCTTCCCTCTGACTCACAATAATTGGCCTCTCTAGACACAAATGTAGTTTATTTGGAATGCGGCCTCGCTAAAGCATCAGATATATTTGAATACTGTTTCCTCTTTATCAGTCAGAAGGGTCAAATACTGCTCAGCTGCTCTGGCAGTCAACCGTTAAGGAGGCGCATGATTTATGTTTTCAAATGCCTATTTAATTCTACTTTATATAACAGCGAGTTGCATTGTTCACTGCACCGTTATGCAGAACAGATTTCAGATCAATCTTATCTTTTGTGACAGCCGACACACTGAACTGACATGACAAGATGAAACAATACAGACAGACATTTAAACTAAGAACTGCAGCATCAAGTAGGGATTGCACAATTTTGCAGTGGACCATTGAAATGAGGCTATACCTATTTATATCTCACTAATTCAACCAAATAATGAATTTTATCTTATCTTATTCTTTCTTTCAGTCTTGCAGTCTCAGACTAAAGCTGAATACTACTCTACTTTTTCACCAGATAAAACAGGTTTCCTACAGCTTAAGGTAAGGTAGTTTTAAGACTTTTTAATGCCACTTAGAATTAAATTTAAGACCAATTTCTTTTTATCAAATTTAAAGAAAAAAAAAAAGACATGAACCAACATCAGTAACTTAGGTCAGGGTCAATTTTGCCTGAATGTGAAAACATGACTTTTATGTCCAGTGGTGGAGATGAGGGTAGAGCAGAAGTACGAGATACCTGGCCTTTGCTGGCACGAGTTTTCTTTTTTTGGGCTTTCTGTGTTTCTCAATTTGCAGTTTGAAAAACTTTTTGCATAAAAATACACTGAGCCAGCTGGCACCAAATGTCAATATGACATCAGAAAGACGTTGGACAAATCGGGTTGATGATATTTTAAATGTCTAATGACTTTAGAATATTATGTGGTGTACACGTTTTCCAGACATTAAGTTTTGCTCTTCATACTTTACAACTAAATGTCTGTACTCTGCTCAAAATGATGTTGGAATGAGACGTTTGGAAGACACTGGATTTTGGTAGGGCTGCCCCCTACTAGTTGACCAAACGTTGTTGACCAGAAAGGTCACTAGTCGGCAAGAATAGTCATTAGTCGCTTTGAATCGCTGTGAATATTCAGTCTGATAAATACACAAAAGTTGATAATGTTAGTGCAAGACTATTCAGAGCTTTACACCTGTCCCATAGACGATAGGCCTACACACTTACAAACAGTTCCTGGAAGAAGATCAGCTCTGCACTCAGGATTTCAGGTAAATAGATTATACAATCCTTATTGAGACTGCTTAGCAACCTCAGACGCAACCTGCCAACCACTCTTGAAAGCTGGCACAAAAAGGGCACAAGAGTAGCACCCGTCGCCCAACCTCATGTTTCCAGGCGGTTAAAGACACAGCATGTGTACTGCCTCTAATTTCCGGGGCTGGTACCTGTGGTTATTCCACAGGCTAGTTAATAACATGTCGGGCAGGAAATCCAAAGTGTGGGATCATTTTGAGAAGGTGAAGGACGAACCCAAGGTGATATGTAAACTCATCTTCATTGGTTGACTACAAACATGACGTATCATCTGAAACATGGAAGTAGCTACATGCCCATTAGCCCACAGCGTCATTAACAGGCGGCTCGCTCAGTGTGTGACGTGCACTTGGAGATAAAATATAGGCCTATATTAATGAAGGTTCATTAGTACGGTTTTGTATTTCTCTGTAATGTAGCACAGTGTTAACAATGTTACTGATACTATTCTTTCTCACACCTTCAACTCAAACCACTGTGTTGCCCCGCCCAAAATATATCACTTAACAATAATTGTAAACATGCGGGCGACAAGTCGACTAATGGCCCTAAATGACGAATACTGGTTGACTAGGAAAATTCTTCACTGGGGGCAGCCCTAGATTTTGGTTACGTAACAACACCACTTAAAACCAACAAAATATTATTGTCATCTGTCTGCAGTATTCTATATCAAATTGACGTTGGTATTAGGCGTTGTCCTGAAGTTGAATTTTGGTCACCTGACATCACAACCTAAATTTTACTGCTATCTATAACTATCAAGTGTTGTTGGTTCTGCTATCATGATCTGCTTGACATCAATACAATTAGGTAAATTATATTCAAAATATAGATGTAAACATTTTACAATGTAACATCAGAAAAAAAAACATCCATAAAATTCTACTTCCCACATCTTTCCATTTCTTAAGACTTTTGAAAGATTGATTCAAAAAATTTTTACACTTATACAGATCCATGCAAACCCTGATAAAAGCCAAAGTCTGACCAAAAATATTAAATAAGCTTGTACAGTAGAGATGTAGAATAAATATGAACCCCACCACCTCTTAATTGGTTCCAACTGCCAGATTGAGAACCACTGATTTACTGAACCGTGAACTGTGGGCTAATGTGAAAACAATGGAAGCAGATGTCAAGTTCATTCAAATTTGATAGGACACCATACTGTACAGCCTGACTCCACCCTTTTGCCTCCCACTGTCCCACCTTCTTTCCTTTGTCCTCGGAGCAGACTAAACGGTCCGTCTATTTTGGGAGCGCGGCGAAGCTTTTCAAGGTATACAGTGTTGAGTAAATTAGAATGACAAGGACACTGAGGGCCCCTTCCTTCATCATCTTGCCCTCGCTCCCTCCCTCTTATCTCTCCCTTCTCTCCACTTTTGCCACCTCCCTCTGCACTGGTCAATTACCGCGGCCAAAGAGGCTTTTAAGGATCCATCGCCGAGACCAGAGTGTGCATCAGCTGCACAGCCAATTATCAGGACGCTATCAGAAAGTCCTTCTCTCCTGTTCTTTGGGACTAACGCTGCATTCCTGCAGAACAGATTATTTAAAACCTTTACAGGTCACGTCAACAGAGACGATTCATATCTGAGAAAATTACTCTCCTCCTGACCTGCAGCGATGGGTGAAACTATATCGAAGACAAGTTACCACAGCACCTCCAACCCCTCCTGCCATTTATCTGAATATTGATTAGCGGTAACAAGGATTAAAATCTCAGGAAAAGACACATGCTGGCACAACTAAATGAAAATTAAAGAGGTTACTTCAAGGGTAAGGCTGCCGGTACTGCCTGTTGTTGTTCTGTAATGAGAATCTATCCCGCCAATGGCGTTCAATTTAATAAATGTTAGGGAGGTCACTGCAACACAATTACTCTTCTTCCAGCTGGATGCTATCCTCAGCTAGAGACAAGAGTTAAAGCAGAATAGGCTTTTGATGAGGCGTATCAGGTCATAATGAGAAGAGAATCAGTGGGCGGATACTAAGGATTAACAGCGGGCAGTATGGGTTAAATTAATTTTGTAAAGCATTATCACAACACTAATATGATACAATAATTCATCACATTAAATGAGTATTTCATCTTTTAGTGGGACGCAATGAGGCTTAACAAGAATTTTAAGTATGCCAGACTTAATCCTGTACCAGATTTTGATTAAGAGTAAACACATCTTTCCTTCAGGAGGTTAAACATTTTGACATGAGCTCTTTTTCAGTGATGATGTTGAAATATCAGGCATACTCAGCCCCAGCAGGGAAACTGCTCCTTACAACTTGCAGTGCAACAATCCTACTTCCTCGGAGCCCAAAGTCCCACACAAACCAGTTCGGCTTACAGGTGAATCGTCAGGTTTCAGTGGAATAAGCCTGCGTTTTTGTACAGTATTATTGCTACATTACTGCTGTGCCATTCTTCCTGAGCACTTGTGTTTAGTGCCAGGTTGTCTACAAATTCAAACCAAAGCTGCAACTAGCTTGAAAAGGTTTCAAGTGCTCCCTAAATGGCCCCAGGCAAAATGAGTAAGCAAAAATATTCAGCGTTTACAGTCAACACAGATAGGTACTCATATTTCAACTGACTGACTGCCAAACCCCTCCCACAAACAGTGATTGTTAAATAACAGACTACAACCATAACTAATTGTGTAAATAAATAAGTTTGGAAGGTCATGCCTTCCAAAACCTGCAGCACAGGAGTGAATTTGAATAGAATAAACAATGTGTTTGTTTGTTGTAAGGTAGCCTGCAAATGTTAGCAGGCCCAGCAAACTGATAGCTACCTACAACAGTGGCCCAGAGTTACCTCTGAAGTCAAGGAGCTTTGCTAACTACATTATTCTTGTTGGATTACAGGTGACGTTGGAAGATTGTCCATTCAGGACTGGAACATTAACTGTGTGGGAGCCAAGAGGCAACTCACAGTTGAGGGTAATGATATTTATTGTCTTGGCTCGTTTACACTTCAGCAATTCAGTTATAACTCAGCTGAAAAAGTGTTAAGATAACCAAATATATCAATTAGGCCCAATCCCAATACCCCCCCTTGCCCACTACCCCTTGGCCCTCAAAATGAAGCAACGAGGGGTAGGGGTAGAAATCTTTCCCTAGGAATTGGGACACCACTCACTACGTCACCGCGTCGGTTACGTTCACGCATATGTAACTAACTTAAAGAGGAAGCTGCAAGCCATCTACATTTCCAACCGGCATCTACAATAGAGTCTCCAGTTGAGTTCATCCTACCAATCATGTCTGCTGCATTCATCATGCTTCATTTGATGAGCGACAGACGACAGGGGACTTCTGCTAGCTAGCTAACCAGCTAACATTACAAGGCAGCATAGTTATACTAGCTGGCGTAATGTGAATAATCTGACAATTGTGCACAACAGGACAGATGACAGACATCAGATAGTGTGAGCTAGCTAGCTAGCTAACAAGCAACCTGACGACTGTAACGTTAGCTATGTATGAACTTTTTTCCCCGTCTCTTGCTCGGTGGTAGCCATGGCGACATCTACCCCTCACTGGCAAGTCAGCATCTGAAATCCCTCGCTCCGAAGGGCTAGTTTCATACCCACTACCCCTCGTTATGCCCCCTACCCCTACACGCAAAAAGGAATTGGGACACCACTACCCCTTGCGGGAACACGCAAATGTAGGTGTAGGGCCAAGGGGGGTATTGGGACGGGCCCTTAGTTCTTCTTATCAAAGTCTTTTGCCTTGTAAAATGTTGACTGCCTGTTCCTAATGTTATTAATTAGTAGAGGTGGAAATAACGTTAAAATTTAAATTTTTTTTAGTCTATTCATCTCACTCCAAAAAAAAACCCATTGCAGCAAAATGCATCTTGTGGACTGAAAAGCAACTGATTTTATTCGTAGGCTACCAAAAGTTTAATTTGTGTTGATATAATAAATACATTGATACTTGGTGTCTGTGTATCGATACAATATTGCCACGTGAAATGTTGCAACACTATCAATTTTTCCCACACTCCCATTAATTAGCTAGCTACAAATAAAAGCCTGCTAGCGAACGTTGTTACTTCTGCCTACAAAATCAGAGGTCGCCAGCTAGAAATGCCAGTCCCGCTTTCATATACTTGTGTTTAAAAGGGATCGTTACGCTGTTTCGAGGTAGGGTTGTATGGGGCACTTATCCATAGCACAGTGCATTACATACAGTGGATATCAGTCAGCACGTCCCAAGTCCGATACAGAAGCTAAGCAATATACTGCTGTGTATGGGGGTCAGCAGCAAAATGTATTTTAGCCACCTTAGAAAAACAATATCAGTTAAAGTGTGTGCCATTTTGAGAGTATTTTCACCACTTCACCTTTCCATCCATCACCTGTTTCGAAAGGGAAGCCATTAACAGCTTCAGTTCCCCACTTACGCTCTTGTCAACCAGACTCCATTGAGAAAAAGAATAATTCTAGCTCACTGAACAAGGAAGCCACTTAGCTAAAACTGCTTCGATCAGTTAGTTTGTTTGTGTTATTGTGTGACTTTGGTGAATCTGAACTAACCCTTTAACATGCCAAAGTCACACAATAACACAAATTAACTAACTGATCTAAGCAGAGGCAGAGCAGCAGCTCCTGTGTTCAGCGACGTTAAATCACCGTTTTTCTCAATGGAGCCTGGCTTTGAGGAGAGCGAAATAACAGCTTCAATTTCCCGCTGGAAATCACTGTCTGACAGAAAGGTAAAGCAGTCAAAATACACTCAGTATAGCATATGCTTAAACTGATGTTGATTTTTTTAGGTGGGAAATTTTTTCAAGTGGCTAAAATATGTTTTGTTGTTGCCCCCTCCATCACAGTGGAGTGCTTAGCTTCAATGTTAGACTCCAGCCTGTTTCTTCAAACCAGAGGCATGCCGACTGACATCTACTGTTTTTCATACACTATTTATGGATAAGTGACCCATACAACCCCACTTAAAAAAATATGAACCACCCCTTTAAATCTAAGAACCTTTTTTATTAACGTACCCCACATTTTGAGTGCTTTTCATCAGCGTAATCAACTGCATATGTGCTGCGCTAGTTGGACAAGCACAGCAACAATAACAAAGTGGGGCAACCTGTGAGTAAACTCAAAGCTTTTAGTTTAGAGATTAACACTTACTGAGGACGTAGAGAGAAAGAGTGATCCCTGCCAGGCAGAAGCCTTCGAAGAAGCGCAGGGTGCTGAACATGGGGACGTTGACAGAGAAGGCCACGGTCAGACCAAACACCAGCATGAACAGCACCGATATGATCAGCACCGGGTGGCGGCCGAACCTACGGAGCGAGGTAAGAATTATTTTTGGCCACCTTTAATGTGAAAAACTTTCTGTTGTGCAAGAACTTTGAAAATCTTACCAGTCAGCGAGGATTCCAAACGTCAGGTATCCAAAGATGGATCCCACCAACAGAGAAAACTTGGCAATGTGGACTTTCCATGCTGAGTCACACACCAGACTCCACTGCAGAGACAAACACAGAAACTTATACTGGGTACAAAATGGAAGTGAAAGCAACAGCTAGGCTATATATTTTGAGGATGAGACACTTTTATGTATTGACTCAAACGCTACACTAACGCTGTCTGATTTATGGGGGATTATCATCGCTCAAAACACATAACATTGAAATGAGAGAAGGGTGCGTACTGAAGCGCTTCCTGGTACTTTGTCTAATATGAACACTGATATGATAAGTCTCCAACAATTGCATTACCTCTATTAATCATTCCAGACATTATTTTACACAGGCTACAGTGCAAGCACTATTAGTGTTTACGCTCAATGGCACCCAAAATAGTACATCTCTAAACAGACTTGATATTGAATGTAGCCATGACTCACTCACACATAAATATGCGGTCTTGAAAATTGCGATTCTGTAAGCATCAAAAAGCAATACAAAATTGTCAAAATGATGCATTGGGGTTTTCCTCCACTAGTAAATGCACGTTTCTGCAAAGCCCACGTCGTGTATTTGCCTTCAGTGTCACCAGGAAGGTTGGAGAAACCTCTTGAAATTAATATCAGGGATTAAATCAGCTCTATTATTATCCTCAGTCAAAATGTATACAGTATATGTGAGCTGACATTTCTTATTTCACTATTTGTTCACTGCTCCTCTGCTGTGTGTCGAAATGGTGTACATTATTACAGTCGACTCTGCATCTCCTCGCTTTCTTTGCCGCCTGAAACTCTCAGCGGAGGGATTCCTAGAGTGCAAACAATGCAAACACGCTGTGACAAACAGACCTTGTACACAGCACTGATGGCAGCGAGGTGCAGCAGCAAACGTAAAGCCCAGTGGAGTATTTGCATTTCTTGTGCATGTTTGCAGGAAGAAACTCAATCCCCTTGAGAATTTAGCCTGAACATGCAACTTGGACTAACATTGACATTACTATTTAATGATCCTCGTAGAGTGGTTGATCCTGAGAGGAGCGGGAAAATGAATTTCACAGAGGAGGGGGATATTAGAGGTCTTTTTGGCAACATATGCCACCCAGCTGTCTGTGCCGGCAGAGAGGAAGGAGCAGACAGGGGCGTGGCGGCCATAGCAGGTGCAATTCTGCCCCAGTGCTACCTCATTTATTAACCAAATCACTATAAGAATTACGGGAACAAATATTGCCAAATTCTACATGTTTCATCCAGCAACTCAGCCTCATCTTGAAATACAGAGTGTAGTTTGTTCTTGCATTTTTCTCTGGGGGGCTCTAACCTCTTATAACCTCTACCATAGTGACCTGTTCAGAATGGAACGCTCCAGGATTACCCAGAGCCACCCAGCCATCACATGATCCAGGCATGCCACTCATTCATGGTTTCAGTATCGATGTCAGCAGAGAAA
This sequence comes from Epinephelus fuscoguttatus, assembly GCF_011397635.1. NCBI lineage: Eukaryota > Metazoa > Chordata > Actinopteri > Perciformes > Serranidae > Epinephelus > Epinephelus fuscoguttatus. The sequence continues at coordinate 35,625,310 of NC_064766.1, forward strand.
AAGACAGAGGGAGGCAAACAAGTTCCTGTTGCGCAATCACAGCACAGCCAAGGCTTTAAAAAACTGAAGCGGCCCTCCTCCGGGACTATGACAAATCAGCATATTTACATGAACCCCTGAGTCTGCGATTACACAAGGATTGGCACCGCACACAGCTGGATGACAGTTTGGTGACTGTGCAGAGTCGACATCTTCTGCGGGTGACCACAGACAGATGACCAACGGGGTGAGATACAGACATATCCCCAGGTCACATGCCGGAGACAAAGCAGCAAGTTAAGTGGTGTTGAAATGAGCAGTGAAAATGGGCAGAGCGTGGTGGATGTTCTGAACGGAACATTAATGTGTTTTATTTCAAAGACAATTCACATGTATTATTAACCAGGATTTTCTCAAGGCCAGTTCTCTAACCGAGCTCATACACAATCATTATTGCACATCCATACAGCTAGTGGCACAGAAATATGACTATCAGCTGTAGCAGAGCAAAGAAATCCTAGACAACTGCGATTCAGTGAGTCAAATGCTCCCAGCTTGCCGTCTATGCCCCTATTATTTCTGCCAGTTGCTCCAATGCCATTGTCTCGCTTATTTGGGAGTAATGCCTAGCAATCAGTGCGTGGAGCTGGGTTGTACGCATAGCTGGCAGAAAATGCAGAACAATGAACGGCTAAAAGCAAATCAGTTAAAATCCCCAGGGTGTCTGTTGACCTCTCTCAAATGACCGGCGGCCACCAATGATCAGCCGACACCATCCAGTCTCATTAGCTCAGATGAAGACGCTCTCAACTACAGCTGCACGATTCTGCACTCGCTGAACCACAAAGCGGTGGGTGGGGTGTGGGGGGTTCAAAGGAAGGGGAGCAGGCGAGGGAGGGAGACGGAGGGAAGCACAGGAGGAGGGAGGAATAAAGAGTGTACAATGTAGAGGCAGAACATACGAAGAGATGGAGAGAATAAAGGCAAGTATTGGTAAGGACTAACAGGCTAAAGAGGGAGGAATAGAGATGCTTAAAAGCAGTTGTGAGGAGAAAACACATGGAGAGACTGCTGCATAGTTACTGCCTAGCAACAGACCATCGCCGTGGTTATCAGACTCTTTCTGCCTCCAAGTGCAAGTTTTAGCACCAGTGCTGCACCGAAGGGCTGAAATCCTGTAATGTGGTGGTAGCTTAGGTGAGGGGAGAGGAGAATAACAAAAGACAGAGCAAAAAGACACGTTGATACTCTCCTTCCATCGCTGTTCTGTGGTAAAAAGAAGACAAGAAGGAAACAATATCTGACATAGGAGATGTAGCCTGAGGGACTTAAAGCCTACGAGTGATTTTATATTATCTAGGTGTGACCGCGTCTCAAATAACTGTCATACTACTGTAGGATCTGGATGAACAACATGTTCGGCAAGTTGGCAGTTATGTTTTCCTGTGACCATAAGTGACAGTTGTTGATGCAACAATCCTTTTACCGTCAATCTATTATTCATTGCCTCCCTTTGTTGACAGTTAAGAACTGCAAGTACACGTCTGTTACAACCAACCAACACTCTTAAAAACGGAATTCCATCACACAACCCTTGAAACAAACTCACACTACAGCCGAGGGTCAGGCACCCCACAACGCTCACCCCTCCCTGACGAGGAAACTTATCAGAAACAAGCCTGCAGCACACACACACACACAGAGCCTCGACAGAGCTTTATCTTTGGGTCGCACAAGCATCTTTCCTTCCAGCTGACGCCGTGAGCGGCTGTCATTGTGTGCTGACTGGGTATCTGCAGCGGGGTCATTGCCTTTCGACAGCTGAGGCTGTTTCAAAGTGTCCCACACTGATCCAGGGTCTGTGGAAGAAGCAAACCAGCTGGGTAAACAGTGTGAGGGGACACAGAGCAGAGAGGCCTGCATGGGTGTTCAGCTACAGTATCATCTTTCAGATCTATGGGTGTGCAGCCTCCAGTACAGTGATACCGGGTCTGGGTGTACCCACCACTGTACTTTCACTACATATCTTCCTTATCACTTTCCTACAATACTCTAACCTAAAAAACTGGCATACTGTACAGTTGTAGTGTATATACTGAAGAAGTACTGCTGGATTAAAGGTACACTAGGCAGGATTTTCCAGAAAGCAAACAACGTATAGACTCATACAAAGTAATCCCTCTTCATCATCACTTGGGGCCCACTAGACGTGTAGCAGTGCTGTGTTCAAGGTAGGGCTGCCACGATTAGTCGACTAATCGATGACTAATCGACTATTAAAATAATCGGTGACTATTTTAGTAGTCGACTAATCGGTTTGAGTCATTTTTTATAGAAAAGTACTATAAAAGTACCCCAAAATACTCTTACTGCAGCTTCTTATGTTCAAATATTGGCAGCTTTACACACTCTCCTCTGACGGTGAACTAAAATCCTTTGGCATGAGTACGAAACAAGACATTAGATGACGTAATTTTGGGGTTTGGGAGAGACAGACTGACATTTTTCAACATTTTAACACATTTTTCGATGAAATGATTAGTCGGCTAATCGCAGAAATAATCGACAGATTAGTCGACAATGAAAATAATCGTTAGTGGCAGCCCTAGTTCAAGGTGTTCCTGGCTACAGCAGGACTTTAAAGGTAGCGACCAGGTAGCAGCACCAAGAGGAAGCCACGAAAAGGGCGGAGACTGTGGCAAAAAATGCAAATATAGCAAGCACCCAGTGGAGTGAATCTGGGGTTTGTTCTCACTTTCTCCAACGATTCTGTTTACAAGCACTAACTGACAATTCCTCCATGGTGCATCTGTAGTCACTCAACCTGACCTGCAACTAACGATTATTTTCATTATCAACTTACCCATCTACTTTTCTTTCCTGTGATCAATCCATCAGTTGTAAATTAATCACAAACTAATTTGATCGTGGATTATTCGGTTTGAGTAATTTTTCAAGAATAAAAAATTCTCTGATACCAGTTTCCTAAATGTGAATATATTTTTCATCATGGGATTTGATCAACATTTTATAGACCAAACAACCAATCAATTAATCAAGAAAATAATTGACAGATTAATCAACAATGAAAATAATAGTGAGTTGCAGCTGTGGTTGGGCCTATAACATGTATGAAAGTACTTGCAATTTTACATCACCCTTTCTCAAAGCCCAACTGAAAATCTTCTAATGTCTTCTTTTGTCTGACCAAAGGTGATGGAATTGTAATTTGATATTGTTATAAGGTGCTCTGTGATTTTAAATGTTCCACCCTTGTGTTATATTATGGTTATCGCTGTGTCTCAAATCGTGTACTTCTGTACTTACACTTACTATTTTGAGTGCATAAGTGCGTTCACACTGAGAAGTATGGAAGAATGCAGTGCACTATGAGTACCCGGATGGTGCACTCAAAACGGTCAAGAAGTTGAGTGTGGAACTATGGACACTTCTCGCCCTCAATGGTCGCCATCTTGGCTACGTAGCGGAAGGGGAGGGACCACTTTTCAAAATGGAAATAGTGGCCGAGGACTGTGCGACCGTAAACGTTGCTGCATTGTTCAAATGTAAGTTATACACATGTGTTTTGCACTAAGCACCACTATGCTGTTGTCGGGTATAAGCCAGCAATATGTTTATTGGGTTAATTTAGCAGTCTGTAATGATTTGGTACCGCGAACGATAACGGAAATGCTAATGCTAGTTTGCTGACTAGCTAATTTGCGGTCGTCATTTCTGGTAAGTGGTAAGACAACACTACCCTGTCGAAATTCGCGCACTACGCCAATAAGTACATAGTGCACATAGTATACTACATGAAGTGTACTTACGGAAGTATGTGATTTGAGACACAGCGAGTGTTTGACAAGACAAATATGGCTTCTATTTTTATGCCTAATAAACTACAACTCCCAGAAGGTGGAGCTCCTGCCACCAGGGTTGCACACAGGTGTATTGCATACAGCCAGTGATTAGACTGAGATTAGTGCCTTTTACCAGCCTGTCCATTGTTGTCAGCTCTGATGAAGGTCGAATAGGTCGAAAGCTCAACAAGAAAGTGAAACACTGCAGAGATGTAAGTGTGTGGAAATCTTTTTCTACCAGTCCGACCAAAGGTCTAAAGCCCATATATAATCGGTTTATTATCACATATGATAAAGGAGCAAATCTTCATAATTTAGGTGCTGTAACCACAAAATACAGCATTTTTGTTTTAAGACTAATTGATTATAATTTATTTTTCTGTTAATCAATTAGTAGATAAGAACATTTCAACTCCAACAATCAACAGAGTCAATCAATGCATTAATGACACTGGGCGAGAGGCGGGGTACACCCTGAACAGGTCACCACACTATCACAGGGCTGAGTCTGACACATAGAGACAGAAAACCATTCACACTCACATTCACACCTACGGACAACTCAAGAGTCACCGATTAACCTGCATGTCTTTGGACTGTGGGAGGAAGCCGGAGTACCTGGAGGAGAACATGGACAGAACTCTGCACAGATGGGCTCCCCACCCTGGGTTCAAACCCCCACTGTGGATTCAAAGCAGGAATCCTCTCTGTGAGGAGACAATGCTAACCACTGCAACACCATGCAGCCCATAATTCTCATGATGGATTCATTTTTTGGTCATTTATTGAGGAAAAAAATGCAAAATATTAGCTGTTTTCAGAAGATCTGATGCTTTTCTCATGGAATATCTTTTGAGTTTTAGACTGTTGATCAGACAAATTAAGCAATCTGTCGACATTAACTCACATTACTAAACAAAAATAATTCCATGTTCTAGATACAAAATTGGCTAAATTCATGAGGGTGTTGTAGCTTTGTACCAGTCTGAACGCCATTCTATCAATCCCAAACAACCAAACTTTCACTGGGCATCAGTGTAGAGGTTCGTCTTTGCCTTTAAACTGTCGCAGGCCACTATTTCAGGCAGGTGTGTGAAGCTGCCACCCGTCTGAATGGGAGCTGAGCAGGACAGGTTGCAGAGAGACTCCATCTGTCTCTGAGTAATGATACATTTCTCATTTCTGAGGCTCAGTCCAATTAAGATGGACCCTGAGGAGAGCTTTGACTCAATTAGTATGGGTCTCCACATTAACCACTTTAGATCCTCCACCACCACCTCAACCTCCATCAAAAGAGAAAAAGGAGCGAGCAGAGATGTGCAACTAAATCTGGAGGCAAAACCTACGTGGCACGCTGTGAAAACATCTGCATATATTTACATGTTTCCCTCATGGCAGGTTAACAGAGTGATGTGGAGTTAGAATGTGTTGGTACATTTTGACAGACACGTTTCGGCCGTGTTGGCACTCTGCTCTGCATTATAGGGATCGAGTGTCACAGATAGTTGAGCCCAGTCATGTGCAGTTATGCCTGCAATCCAAACATAGGGAGAAATGCCAAGTCATCACTTCCTGCCGTAGTGTCACATCCTAGTTTCTGTGCCACGGTGGGGGAAAAAAGGGCCTTGGAAGAGTGAGGGACGGGTCATCAAACGAGACGAGGCCACAGACACTTTCAATTCTGGCTCCGATACAGGATTCTAAAGCCATCCGATTCAATTTCTCCTGATGGTAACCTTGTAAGAATGTGGACCGCATGGGTCAGGGAAGACGAGACACTTTTACCAACTGCTCAGGCCTGTCACTGATCTGCAGTGGTGGTAGTGTCAACATGACATTCTCCTAATGCATGCAAAAGCAACACAAATATTAGCATCTACAGGTTAAGACCAGCATGAGAGGAGAGCCGGCAGTGTTGTAGCACCAAACTCTCTGCGTTTTTTACCCGTGAGAGCACTGACATTTTTCGATTGTTAGTAATATGTATCCACCCAATCGATTTCCCTCATATATGACTTCATATTCAGCTGCAGGTCGAGAGCATTTTGAACCATCAGCCTGGCTTTAGTTGCTTCAAACCCCACCCTCTCAGATTACCCCGCGGACAGTAAATGAAATCAAGATTTAAACTGTCCCCCTCCTGGCTTGTGACTGAATTAAAATGCCTCAGTTGCATTTTATTTGCTTTATTTAAACAGGGACATTATCAGTGATAAGCAGATGGGCTTTTGGCATCACAGTGGACTCAAGCTCAGGGTGCCACAACCCCCCTCCTGCAGCACAGAGAGGCTTCAAAGCCCGGCTTCAGATCTAACTCTTCCTGATAAGCTTTTTGATTATGGCATGCATGCCAAACTCCTCAGAGGTGAGGGTACTGCAAGTTAAAATGCAATTTGCTGAGCTCTGCAAGGGTGTGTGAGATTATCAGTGTGTGTGTCGACATTTTCTGAGCCAAACCGAACATTAACGTCTTATTTATTCCCTCTCTATGAATGTCGTCTTAATTTAACTCTATGATAAGATTTAAGATTTCTCTCTGAAGATTTAATCACATTATCTTACCAATATTGATGCCAAGTTTACTCACAGAGCCCCTGTGGATCAAAGTTCATGCTTTTCAAAAATAAAACTTCATAATGTGATGCAAGGGTGCAGGTTTTGTTTCAACATTAGGGAGGTGACACACTTGATTTTGTTCATTTTTGGCGCATTTTTCACATCACTTTTTTGCCTTTTCCTGCAGCAATGTCTTTAATTGAATCAAAATAAAAGTCCTCTGCTACTTTCATGTTGTTATTGGGGTGATGCACGTGCACACGCTTTAAATATTAAAAGGGATGTGTCCCCTTTATCCCCCCCAGAATCTACGGCTACATCTTAATAAGCATGCAGCATCCACAATTCGAGAAGAGCTGACAGGTGTAATGAGATCTAGAAAACTTCCTCCTCCAGCTGGCACACCAACTATGATGACTCCAGGCCTATGCTGTCTCCTCAGCCTTCCTCGGCTGTGCAGATAGGGATATTACCACACACTGCTGATGTGACCTGAGGTAAAGACACCACAGACACACTCCAAGCTCCCCGGAATAAAAGCTACAAGAATATGTCACCAGTGTTTGGTCAGGGCAGAGATAGGGCGGGTGATGTTTGGCCAGGGATGGGGTTGCATTATTCCAGTGTGCACTATTGACCTTTGCTCCAAATCAAAAAGGGCTTCACGTCTATTATGTCCATTACGACAAACCGGCAAATTCCACCAGCGCGGGCACTTTTGCCCAGTGTGCCAACGGTGGCGTGTCTCTGCGATAGGTCACACTATTTGTGTCAGCTGCTGCGATGACTCACTCACTGTCAGTCCCGTGCATGCTCGCACATATACGATCCTACTACTTTCAGATCCAATGTGAGCCAGGTCTGTGGATCTCTACAGGAGAGAAATGACTCAGTGCTAGACGGCCCACTGTGGAGCAATGCACGCCTTGGATGCACAATGGAGGCACAGGCACTAAGCAGAGGCTGTCAGATAATATACATATGACATGTTAACATGACTGCTGCAGCTTTATGGGTTTTTATTAAAGGATGGGTGTTGATAGGTGAATTTCTCCCTCTTATAATGGCTCCCAGCAGGATTAGGGCGGGTAAGGCATCAGATGCATAACACAGTATGATGGAAAGGATGCCCACCCTCAAGATGGGCAGCTTACCTTGGTGACCACGTTCTGTACAAGTCCTGTGTGCAGCTCAAATGTCCACTCACTGCAACTACACTGCATGTTGGCGGTGTCATTGTGGCTGCCGTAACTTCCATTGGCATTTATATAAGCCGGCCGCGCGCTGATGTTTTTGGGACTGTCTAACAACGAGGAATGGCTTGCAGTCTGATTAGACAGGTTCCCCAAAGGCTGGATACATGTGTTGTTCGGCTGGGCGAGGAGGAAATTATCAGAGTACTGGCTGAATCCAATAAATAACGCCGGGATCCATGTCAGCACGATCAGCTGTTTCTGGTACTTCCCAAATCCCCCGAGAAAAGGCAGCACGGAGCCGTCGATGCGTGTCAGCAGCCCCGGCGACGTGGTTTCGGGGGACACGAAGCCGTTCTCAGGTTGATGGTCGTCCGTGTCGAGCTGCACTACGGCCATCGCGGTGTCGCCGAGAGATGCCTCCGTTGTGTAGCGAAGCCGGGGTTGCAGTGCTACCCCCTGTCGACTCCACAATGCGTCAATGCCCCCAGCTCCGGCGGTGAAAGCCGTGCGCAGTCAATCACTGGAATGGAAATAAGACGCACCTCTTTATTATCAGGAAGCACTTCCCCTCCGTCTGCCACCAGAAAGCCGTGCGGGACTCACTGCGAGGCTCACAGCTCCCACACACACGCGGGTTGGGAGTGAATTAGAAGCAATGGCGAGGGAAACTATATCATGGTCTCCTCCGTGGGCTCATTCATTGTTGTCTTTCCGTCAGCTGTGGCAGCAGAGCCCTCGGAGGTGCTTCCTGAGGGAGCCACAGGTAACACACCTGCCCAGGAAGGCTGTGTACTGGTGACGCCAACCCAACATGGCCACCTGTAACCACTGGTAACCACTTAGAAAGGAAATTGCTCACTCTGTGTGCAGCAGCAAGCCAGGCTGCCTTTGGAAATTAGAATTAAGCTTGTTGTAATATTTCATAACTGTCAGTGAAAGACAGCACAGTACTTGTGTTTCTATTTTTATTTATAGCCTATTTATATAAACGGGGTCTTCTTACAGTACAATTTTCAAACATTTTTTTGTGTATATTATCTAATGATAGAATAAAATCAAACCAATGCATAACAACCGTCTTCCCATATTCTCTCTTCTTATTTTATGTATTTTTTTTATTTTTATTGTATTTATTTATTATCATTATCATTTTATTTTTTTATTTTTTTATTTTCATTATTTTATTTTATTTTATTTTATTGTATTTATTTATTCTGAGGAATTGAAATTTCAATCATTTTGCAAGACAGCCAAGGTATTTTTTATATATATTTTTGTCTCTTCCTTGTCCCAAATATTGTAGATGACATTTGTTTATTTATTTTTTATTAGTTTGAATTAATTAATTTATTTATCTATTTATTTTGAGGAATTGAAATCATCAAATCATTTTGCAAGAAAGCCAAGATAGTTTTAATATTTTGGGGCTCTTCCTTGTCCCAAATATTGTACATAAACAATACATATGAAATGAAAACATACATGCATAAATGCAAAACTTTTAAATGTACAGTACAGATGTCCTATCAACAGGGGGTCGGTGTAGCAGGAGGAGGAGGAGGAGGGGTTAGTTTTGTCCCCGCCCAGTTTTGTAGCAAACAACAAGAACATGCCATGTCTACTGTAGCTGGCAGTAAAGGTGGATAATAAAAAAGGTTATCACTCTTTATATGACTTGAAGTCACAGATGTGAGCAGAAGCCTGTCCTTCAGGAGACACTGAGTTATGTCTGTTATTTATGCACACTAGTGTATGTGCGGTGTGTGGAAGAAGCAGTGTGGTTTTGACAGAGTATCAACATTGTATTCTGGCTGTTCGTCCAAAGTTTGAGTGCTTGAGAGAGACAGAGAAGTAAATTGTAGTGTGTCTTGTCCCACATTAGATTGCAGGCTTTCTACTTTGTTGGTAACCAGAGGTTTTGGCTTTTTTAGTGGAGACGACTGAAGAGAGTCAGAGTCAGATTTATGCAGTCATTCCAACTTCCTCCTGTTTTTTTTTAAAATTTATTTCACTTTAATTTTTTTTATTTATTTACTTATTTGTATTAATTAATTCATCCATTTGTTTATTTATTTATTTAATATTTATTTATTTGTTTATTCATGTATTTGTTTGTGGTGTTCACCAGATCTCACTGAGGTTTTTGCCCATAAGATTTCAGCCCCATAAAATCCTTTAAAGACTGATTTCTAATACAGCACAGAGTCTGAACCTTTGCTTTATTAAAGGTTACTTATACTTTAATTCATGCATTAATACATAGATCAATAATAAGATTTTTTTTTTCTAAAAAGGACTTTTAAGCAGCCTGATGGCAGTGGTGGAATATAACAAAGTACATCATCCAATTTACTTTATTTAAATACAATTTTAAGGTATTTTTACTTTACTCGGGTATTTCCATTTTATGCTACTTTATACATCCATATCAATATCGTACCTTTTATTTCACTGCATTTATTTTAAAGCTTTAGCGACAAGCAACTTCATTCAGATTATTCATACAAAGTATAAATTCAAATTTCAATTTTATTTATAAAGACAATATCACAAATCACACTTTGCCTCACAGGGCTTTACAGCATACGACATCCCTCTGTCCTTGGACCCTCACAGCTGATAAGGAAAAACTCCCATAAAAACCCTTTAATGGGAAAAAAATGGTAGAAACCTCAGGAAGAGCAACAGAGGAGGGATCCTTCTTCCAGGACAGACAGACGTGCAATAGATGTCGTGTGTACAGAGCAGATCAGCATAAAACATTTACAGTAATCCATGTGACGAAATGAGACTGAGAGGGACAGACAGGTGCAGGGCAAACACTAATGACAATAGCTACAATAACATCAATTATAGATTAAATAGGAATAGTACTTTGGTAGCATACATGTTATACGTATATTGATTATATGATAGTGTATGTATGTGACAACAAATCATATGTGTATAGAAGCATGACTAAATCAAGTGATAAAATACAATATGATATTAAAGGTTAAGCTTCTCATTAGTGTATAATGTCATTAAAATGAGCTCAAACTTCACCAGCTGCAACATTACAGCAATGAACACATGAACACATCAGTAATTATAATCTAGAGATGGATCTGTCTCCATTAGGAGTACTTTTACTCTTGTATATTAGTATATTTTGGTGCTATAACATTGTACTTTTACTTGAGTGACAATTTGAATGCAGGACTTGTGGTATTATTACTTTTACTGATGTAAAAAATCTTCTAACATTGCCTGGTGGTGAAAAATCTGATCGATATCTCACTTTATAATGAGCCAATAGGTCTGCAGTTATAAATGTTAGTAATTAATTAATAATTAGGTTCCACTATGGTTGTAATACACCCAGTCTGGAGTTGTAAATGTGGATTGGTAGGTAATAAATGGATTTTGTTCCAGATGATCTTCAGCGCTTTGCAGCAGGTGGGTGGTGAAACTAAACATCAGGAGGTCTTGCTGATAAACCGAGGAATTAAGAAGACACGTTACACTAAACATCAGTCAACTGATTTTAACACAACCAGGCAAATCAAAGCTTTCTTTTGTTAATCTGTTAAACATTAATAAACTATCAATTACCCATGAATAGAGCCACAACTTATAAACTGTAACCATAACAGATTTCCGTCTCATGCTGTGTATCAAATGAGATCATTAATCGTCTTAATATTTTGCAACTCTCACCCTCATTTCCTGAAATTTCAAAACTTTCCCAAGACACATAATTAAAATTCATATTTTATCATGAATACACATTTGATTGCAAAACTAAACTTTACACATAATTATAGCCAGGCATTCATTTTGTATTATTATCACTCTGATTTGACCTGAACACAGACGTACTGAGTTATGAGCATGATCATTTTGTGTTGTAATGGTTATTGTGAATGATTTAAGGAACCCTCGTGGGATGAAGTAAACAATATTTATGACAGCAAAGAGTGCAGTACTGGCCAGGTTTGATTTACACCCATAAGCTTGATAGCCAGTATTTCTCTGACCATGTGATCAGCAGAGTCCTGCCTCATCTGAAGAGGACATGTTTAGCAATGCTTCACCCTCCTGGCCATCTTATGCTATTGCATACCCCCTTTTTTAATATACTCAAGGTGTTGAAAAAATTTCTAATTTACACATGAAGACAATCGATTGTAGTTACTGTTGAGCAATTCTTCTTTTTTATGATTATTATGATTAAACAAAAACAGCCCACAACTGAGGAACACTGATGTGATATTTGACATATTTTCAGAATTTACTCACAGCCTCAGGTATTACTGCATACTTAGCAAACATGTTAGATCCTGAGCGGCCCCAGAAATGATGACTGAGGGCCCCTGATATGAGGGGCCTGCAGTGTAGGCCTGCAATGTCTTGTTGCACACTGATGACACCTGCAGGCCAACTGCAGTAACAGCACAGTGTCTTTATCACTGCAGCATTTCCTACCTATTTCTTTTTCTTTTTTAATCTGGCAACAATCATAACAGTTTTATATATTTGGGTCTCTAATTTGTGCAGTGTAAATCTGGATTTTCTTTTACTGTTGAAAGCAGTTTAAAGTTCTCAAAATAAATGAGAGACTCTGTGTCAAATGAAGCTATTAAATGTAAATTATTTACCTTCCAATATACTGTGCACCAGCTAATGAATTATAAATGACTTCTCTTCTGCTGCCAGTTGCTCTTTTGTCTGAAAGGAAACTATATAAAAAATATATCTATGGCTGGATGTATTTTATCTGCATCCTTCACACAAATCTGACACCCAGACTATGCTTTCTATGGCAGTGTGTGTGTGCGCAGAAAATATCGCATGGCTGCGGGCCAACAGAAACCAGTCGACCGTCGTACCGTCACACTATCTCACTGTGCTGTTTGTTATCATTCAAACCTGCTTGGAACCCTCCCTAGCAACTAATTCAGGTGTGTCCTGGACCCGCCCTTAGGCGATGCTGTGAGTGATCTCTGCTCTGTGTGTGTGTGTGTGTGTGTGTGTGTGTGTGTGTGTGTGTGTGTGTGTGTGTGTGTGTCTGAGTCCCATAAACCAGATGGTTACACATGAGGTCTAAAGCTGAAAAAAAATTCCAGAGGTGTGACTGAGCTTTCACTCAGTGCTGAGTGATTCAAATTTGCTCTGCTGTGAACAGACAACTACACTTTTCCTTTTCCTAGTCAGATAACAGAGTGTGTGTGTGTGTGTGTGTGTGTGTGTTTGTGTGTGTGTATGATAGGTTTATAGATTTAGACTGTATTATACTGTATTGTGATTTTAAAAACATCCTCTCCCAGACAACATAACAACACATAAATATGCTTTGAGTGCACTTTGGTGTCAAAGTCCAGCAGAGAGTGCAGTGTTGTGTGATTTATTACTTTGGGGTAGTATCAACTCAGATAGGCAGGGAAAACAATAAAATCATGGGCAGTGTACACATAGTATGGACCACACACACACACATACACGCTAATGCATACATACTGTAAAAAGTCTCCAGTTAATCCTCCAGCAGATAAGCAAACGTTGCAGAAGAAAAAGCGGTGAACACAAAGGCTTCTTTAAACTGCAACTGGACTTCAACCTCTTATTTAGTTAGTTTTCTCATTCTTTTTATTAATGTTACAGTTGTTTTATTTTTTTTTTTTAGTTTGTTTGTTCATTCAGTAATTTAATTTATTTTAGTTTAATTTGATTTAATTTAATTTAACCAAATTCCTTTTTATTTATTTCACATGAAGACCTTGCTGTCAACTACCAGTGCTCCTGTAAAGCAGCATCTCTTTCCCAGCGCTGCTCTGTGAATCTGTGGAGCAGTGTAAAAGCCTGAGGATCCATCTGTATGTTAACAAGCTGCTGGGGAAACTCAGACACAAAATTAATAAGCAAGACAATGTCAATTGTCTACGTAATCTAATAAACCAGCTGTCAGGGCTGTTTTTTTTTTATCTCACTGTTTATTCAGTGAATGATGTCAGTGCCAGTGTCTGGAAATGATATCATACGTGTGTCTATGACTGTCAGCAGGTCCCACACTCACTGTGAATCACTTGATATTAAGCCGTGGGAGATAACCTGGTGCTGCCTACTGTTTTTGATTAATCATATCAGACAGTATCGTGTGAGTCTGTTTAGTCTTATATTCCAGGTGTCGGTTTGCTGTGGGTAACACATGCATGAGTGACAAAGTCCCCTTTGTAGCAAATCTCTTTTTTGCGGTTTGGAAATACAGCAGTGACCCACACTGGTTTTCAGTGCAAAAACAAACAGCAGGTTAAATATTTACTCCCGAGCTGAAGAAGAAAGTCAGCAAAGCCTTTAGTTTGTCCTCAAAGGGGCTGTGTTCATCTGAATGGACAAAGCAGACAGGAAAAAAGGCATGCAAGATAAAGGAGGATTAGCCAGAGGGTGGCTCCAGTGCATGACAGACAGGTATTACTGTATCAGACAAAATAAACCCTGCACTATTTGCCACACCTCACCTCACCTCACCCCCCCAGAAAGATCCATATCCTGTAAAAAAAAAACAAAAAAAACCATCCAAATACTGTGAATTTCCTCCTCACACAACAATCTCAGAAACTTTAAGTCAGTTGTGTATCTGGGGTTTAATAAGACCAAACCCTTTCTGTTGGAGAGCTTGTAATCATCAGCCTGCTCCCATTCATTCTCCACTATCTCATTAAAAAGTACAGCGAGGCTCACTGTCCTCGTGTTCAGTCCGTCTCTCTTGGCATGAGAGCTGTTATTACGCTGACATTTGCAGAACTGTGCATGTGCAGTCTTGCAGCGCCTTTTGTTTGGAGAACACATATTATGAGTGGGAAAGCAAACACGTAAAGCAAACCCACCTGATGCTAGTTTGACAGAAGAAAATGCAAGGTGTGTCTAGCGGTGGGTGTGTTTTGACACTGGTCTTTCAAGAAATTGTCGTTATAATAAATGAGACTGTCGTTATATGTTGGAAAGTCAAAATAATTACCCTATGAGGTGCTGTAAAATCAAGTCATGCCAGGTTTTTTTTAAATGAGCGCATTCAAAAAAGTTTGAAGGTGGAAAAAAACGCTTGAATGGTTTGAAAATTCCAGTGTAGGGCGTTGGTTCTCATGACCATGCCTCCCTCTCCTCCTCTCTGTCTTATTCACTCTGTTCTTGCACTGCTATGTGATGCAGTGCAGCACTCGTGTGTGTTCAGCAGCTATAGCTTAGTGCTAAAACACCAGAGGGCACAATATGTCTGTCAGCGTCGTCTACTGCTGTTATCTTCATCAGTCATAAATGCTGAAAGGCCTTACTGTGACCTTATGACCTCTTCCACCTTTTCCCATTTGAAAACCTGCACAGTCACACAAAATGACGCTCGTGTTATTTTTCTACTCCTCAGACTTCTCACTGGCTTTTTTTAATCCCCCACACTGACACTGACACTAAGTATGTGTGACCCTGCCCACTGCTTGTCTTCTTCACTCCCTTTCACTTTCCAGAACTATGACACACCTGCCTGCGCTGTGCTGTGCTGGGTGTGCAGACGAGGGGAGAGGTGGCGGAGGAGTGACGCCAAAGTGGCTGAAACAAAATGGAAACATTCACAAAAAAAACCACTGGGTGAATACTTAGTGTCACTTGGCTGTCAGCTTCAAGCAGCTATGCAAAACACTGAACTCTGAAATGGACTCCTTTTGACCTCAAGAATGTTGAACCCGGGATGACACATTCTTTGCACAACCACTATCTCTGCTCGCTCTGCTGGGGATTAAATGTTTTGGCTGCTGGAATTTTTTAATTACTGTCAACTGTATTTATAGCATTATCACTTGCCAGGCTTTAAATGAGCCCACATTGATCCTGAAGCTATAACAGAATCAGAATCAGAATCAGAAATACTTTATTGATCCCCGAGGGGAGATTATTTATGTTACAGGTGCTCCTTGCAAGAGAGGAAAGATACGTGAAAATACAAGAAATTTAAACAATAGTATTAACAAATATATAGTTAAATAAACAGGAATTATTAACAAACATAAACGTAAATATATATATATATATATATATATATATATATATTGTAAACTGAACAAGATTGTTTACACAAACAGAATATATACAGTCAGGGTGAAATGGGGTTATTGCACAAGTTATATTGGATTATTGCAGTGTGTGAAGAAGTCTCAGGGCCACTCAGAGGGAGGAGTTGTACAGTTTGATGGCCACAGGCAGGAATGATTTCCTGTGGCGCTCAGTGGTACATCTTGGTGGTATGAGTCTCCCACTGAAAGTACTCTTGTGCCTGACCAGCACATGGTGGAGTGTGTGTGAGAGATTGTCAAGATAGTTTGTAGCTTAGATAGCATCCTCCTCTCTGACACCACCATCAGAGAGTCACACTCCGTTCCCACAACGTCACTGGCCTTGCGGATCAGTTTGTTGAGTCTGTTGGCATCCACCACCCTCAGCCTGCTGCCCCAGCACACAACAGCATAGAGGATAGCACTGGCCACCACAGACTCAGAAAATCCTGAGCATAGTCCGGCAGGTGTTGAAGGACCTCAGTCGCCTCAGAAAATAGAGACGGCTCTGGCCCTTCCTGTAGAGAGCGTTAGTGTTCTTAGCCCAGTCCAGTTTATTGTCAGTGTGTACCCCCAGGTACTTATAGTCCTCCACAATGTCCACACTGACCCCTTGGATGGAATCAGGGGTCACCAGTCAGCCAGTTCCTTTGTGGCCGAGGAGGAATCAAAAACATCAGGAACAAAAATCACACCACAAGTTTAGAATGATTACTTAGAAGGTGAGTCCTTAGAAAAATCAAGAGTGTATTTTATTTTCTAATTTATGCACACTGATCAATATCACCATGAATGTCTAAGTGTTTGCTTTAGACTTTATCAGGTGTTATCAATCTAATATCATAACAGTAAAATGCAGAATTGTCTATTTTTATGATCTAACTCGATATTGTTGCAAACACTTCCAACCGGTTCCATTGTAGATTTAACAAAATACAAGGTACACACATGGGTGGATTATGAGACAATGGGCCCCTGGGCACAGATATGCAAAGGGCCCCACCACCTCTTTTACATACATACAAAGTGTGTGATGTTTTTGGGTCTCTTTGGAGTGTTGTTGTGTTCCTTTGTGCTCATTTTGTGTCCTTTTGTTGTTGCTTTGTGTCCCTTTGAGCTAATTTTGTCTTTGTAAGTCATTTTGTGTCTTTTTGTTGCCATTTGTTGTGCCACCTTATGTTGTTTTGAGTCTTTTGGGGTCTCTTTCAGATCGTTTTGTGTCTTACTGAGGTAATTTTTTTTATCTCTTTGGGGTTGTTTTCTCTCTCTTTGACATAATTTTGTGTCTTTTTGCCTTTATTAAATGCACAGTCCAAGTGTGAGAAGGAGAGGGAGAGAGAAAGGGGATGGCGTGCAGCAAAGTGCAGCAGGCTGGAACTGAACCCGCAGTGGCAAGGACACAGCCCTCACACATGGGATGCCGGGTCCAACCACCAAGCCATGTGGCACCCCATTTTAAGTCTGTTGTCATTTTGTGTCTTCTTGTGGTTATTTTGTGTCTTCGGTGTCTTTGAGGTGATTTTGTGTCTATTTTGGTTGTTTTGCGTCTCTCTCTGGTTGTTTGGCCCGTCTTTGTAGTTCTTTATGTCTCTTTAGAGTAATTTAATGTCTGTTTCAGTTGTTTTTTGTGACTTTGTAGTCATTTTCATCTCTTTCTGGTTGTTTGGCGTATCTTTGGAGTAATTTTCTGTTCTTTTTTTGTTGTTTTGTGTAACTTTTCAGTCATTTTGTGTGTCTTTCTAGTTGTTTGCCCCATCTTCGTAGTTATTTTGTGTCTCTTTGTAGTAATTTTCTGTATTTTTTTTGTTGGTTTGTGTCACTTTTTAGTCATTTTATTTCTCTTTCTGGTTGTTTGGCCCGTCTTTGTAGGTATTTTGTGTCTCTTTGCAGTTCTTTTGTGTCTTTTGTTTATTGTGTCTTTAGTCACTAGGTCTCTTTGAGGTCATCTTGTGTCTCTTTGGAATAATTTTATGTCTTTTTTGGTTGTTTTGTGGGACTTTGTGGTCACTTTGTGTCACTTTATGGTTGTTTGGCCCGTCTTTGTAGTATTTTGTGTCTCTTTGGAGTCATTTTGCATCTTTTCTGGTTGTTTGTCCTGTCTTTGTAGTTATTTTGTGTCTCTTTGCAGTTCTTTGCGTCTCTTTGTGGTCTTTTTCTCTTACTGGTTGTTTGGCCCATGTTTGCAGTCATTTTGTGTCTCTTTGGAATGCTTTTATGTCTCTTTTGGTTGTTTTGTGTCACTTTACAGTCATTTTGAATCTCTTTCTTGTTGTTTGGCCCGTCTCTGGCATTATTTTGTGTCTCTTTGCAGTCCTTTGCATCTCTTTGTGGTCTTTTTGTGTCTCTGTGGTTGTTTGGCCCCTCGTAGTTATATGTGTCTCTCTGAAGTAATTTTATGTCTGTTTTGGTTGTTTTGTGTCACATTGTAGTCATTTTGCATCTTTTTCTTATTGTTTGTCCTGTCTTTGTAGTTATTTTGTGTCTCTTTGTGGTCTTTTTGTGTCTCTTACTGGTTGTTTGGCCCATCTTTGTAGTTATTTTGTGTCTCTTTGGAGTACTTTTATCAATCAATCAATCAATCAATCAATCAATCAAACTTTATTTGTATAGCACTTTTCATACATTAAAAATGCAGCACAAAGTGCTTCACAGAATAAAAACAAACAAAAATAATACATACATATTGAAAACCCGCCCCTCCCACCCCTACATATAAACACACACACACACACACACACACACACACACACACACACAGTCAATATAGTATATATGTAGTATATATAGTATATATGTATCTTTTGGTTGTTTTGTGTCACTTTGTAGTCATTTTGCATGTCTTTGCAGTCATTTGCATCTCTCTGAGGTTATTTTGTGTCTCTTTGGAATAATTTTATGTCTTTTTGGTTGTTTTGTGTCACATTGTAGTCATTTTGCATCTTTTTCTTGTTGTTTGTCATTTGTAGTTATTTTGTGTCTCTTTGCAGTTCTTTGCGTCTCTTTGTGGTCTTTTTGCATCTCTTTCTGGTTGTTTGGCCTGTCTTTGTAGTTGTTTTGTGTCTCTTTGAAGTCCTTCCCATCTCTCTGTGGTCTCTTTGTGTCTCTTTGTGGTCAATTTTGGTCCCTGTCTGGCCTGTGCTAACATTGAGTGACATGTTGCAACTGAGGGCGAGGGTTGCCTCTGACATTTTGGGCCCCTGGGCTTGTGTCCTGTTAGGCCTGTTCTGCAATCCATCCATGGGTGCACCTTGCAATAAAGGAAAATCCAATAGATGTCACAATACAATGACAAATATGGTCTTAAATTGACCACAGACATAATTAGAAGTCTCATAATTTATAGAATGTTTTGAAAGTTGGCAAATAATTGCTTTTATTGTAGAAACACAGGCTGCTTCTCATATTAACTAAGAATAGGGCAAAGTAGATTATGTATTAAGCTTCAAGTCACTTTCCCCAGCCCTGTCTTAATAGACAATAACATAATTAGTCATAAGGTTAAACACAAGTTGTATTTCATCATAATTCAATTGAAAAGTCAAAGTTTTGATTGCAACACAACTTTTTAGGAGAAACAAATGACAGCCCATAATCTTCCCACACACAGGCAAGTGGGTGCAGGAGTGTTTCGTAAACACAGCAAGGTGTGGTTTCTCTCCAAAAGCGGTCAGCTTCCGTCTATTCACAGCAGAGCTGCATTATCTGCGCAACAGGAGACGGGGAGGGGAGAGGCGCGCGGTCTGTCCTCTGTCTGGACAGCGGAGCAAAACTAACTTTATTCTTTCTTTTAAACATCTGGGGAAAAAAACAACTCAGCAAACATGAGTGTGTACGGCTCCAACTCGAGGCTGGCCACCATCGGCCAGAGAAGCAACTCGCGGCAGGATTTGTCGAGTCCAAGTTTTAGAAACGACGTGTTCGTCGGTGGAAACGGCTTCCAGGGAGATTACCAAGGAGGGGACGGATACACCACGTCCTACACCTTCTCCAGGACCTCCATGCACGGCGGGGGTGCACAGAAACTCGCCATGGGTGCGGGTGGAGGTGGAGGAGTCAGGTAAGACTTTAAAATTGCTTTAAAATGAGTGTCACGGCACCAGGGTGTACTTCAATTAGCCATTAAAACTCATGTAAAGAAAAGTTCAGGGTCTTCCTAACAAACAAAATGCAACAAACTCTTGAGAATTATTATGTCAGCTGTTTCCAAACAAAGACATTAACCCATTTGGAAATGTTTTAGAGGATTATGTCGTTACTATAGGCGCAATTAAAAAGAAAAATGTCATCAAACAGGTTTCAAAAAGGCTAGCTCACCGCTGAATAGCAGACAGGTGAAGTGTGTCAGAGCTAATTGTTCCTACAGGTACGTGAAGTATCCTAAATTTCTACAGGTGAAACTGTACTTTCATGTTTCCCACGTCTTTGTCTAAAACGTCATTTGTTATAATTATTTCGTAAGTGTGTTTCCATGTTATCCCAGTTGTGTCACTGCTGATTATTCTGAGTCACCATCACGTCAGTGTCAACAGTCTGTGCCAGAGCTTTTTAAACTATTTCCTTTTCAAACTTCCTTTTTTAAATGCTTAACTCCTGCTGAGCAAAGGTTAAGTGAATAAAACAAGTTTTTGTGGAGCTCTTTAAAGAGAGAAAGTTATTGGTTAGTTATTTTTCCTAGGTGGTGACCCATTGATGACACATACTCATGCCCCATGACCTATACACAGCATTGCATGAGATTGTGTTGAATTTAAATACAAAGGATTATTCCTCATCAATTCATTAAGAGATCTGACATTTTACATTTATTTCCACGACATCCGCTGATCATTTACAAGCATTTATACCAACCTTGTAACCTATTAACTATATTAACAGTGTCTCTCTTTAAAATAGTGCTTATTATAGGCTTAGAAAACCACACAGAGATACTGGCTGTGCCTAATTGAGTGCTTATAACACATTGATATAATCTGAAGCTACATTTCAAGCTCTGAAAATGCATTGTTGTGTTTTCTTCACGTGCAGTGTGCAAGCAATTCAGCAGAAGGCTATGTACCTGAAAAGCCAGTGCCAGGAATATCTGCAGAGAGCGAAGATGATTCTCCAGAGTGTAAGTGTAGCACGCAGATTACACTGATGTCGTGTGTGTTTCACTCTTAGTGGTAATTATAACGATGTTGGCGTTATTGCGAAAGTGTTTCTGCTCATGCATCGACATGTTGATGCCTTTTGTGATATAAAACCCCCCCAGATTAATATCAAGTGAAGTAGAGTGTTGCAGGTGGGTGGAGTTCAGTGTGTGTATTGTGTGGGTTTCACAGGGGGGTCCAGCCATGGAGGCAGAGAAGTTCATGATCATGGCTGCAGAGACCATGGAGCAGATGAAGGTCTGCGGCAGAGACCTGCAGCAAATGCGCATCCCCAATGACGTCTTCGCAAGGTAACACAAGATGCAGTGTGCGTTTGTTTGCCTTTGCAAAGTGTTTGCTGTCTTTGCATGTTTGCATTTGCATGCGTTCATTCATGAACGTGCACACACCAACATGCCTTAAAAGTTAAAAGGTAACACAAGCTGGTGTTTGAACTTGTAGAGAAGCATCTGAATTTTACTTTCAAGTCGAACTGAACCTTGTAAAGACAAAGTAACTCTGAGGAGTTATTTGCCAACATTCTTCCTATTCAGCCGGATTTGCCCAGCTGAGCTCTTTGAAGCTGAGTGCTCAGTGTGCCCCTGGAAGACTCACAAAGTATTTTCCTTTTTTGTACAACCCCACAGTGTAGAACAGATGCAGCACATGCACGGTGTTATCCAACAGCAATTAGTTGGCGGTATGACCACGAGACGGAACAGAGGCAGCGTGGGTTCCCTCGAGGGGGGGAGGATCTTTAATGATGCCATGGCCTGGATTGCCCAACAGAAGGTGAGCTCTTCATACGTCAGAGACATCAGAGAACAAAAGCACAGAAATATGGGTGATATGGTTGAAATCAGTATTACAAAATAATCTTTTTCCTTTTTTAAGGCCCATCACAATATTGTAAATGTAGGTAGGAATCACATATACAGTAATAAACGTGTAATTAAATTATCTGTGCTTTGATCACTCATTTTCCTTTTTAATTACACTTTACTTGTAATTACTGATTTGCACCATCATTAAATGATAATAGAGAGACATTTCATCCACAAATGTCCTGGTAAAACTCAGTGCCAAGCTGTTGTTTTAGCAGTTTGAATAGTTGCACCTGCATGTGTGTGCATGCCGATATGCCTGCCTGAATTAGGGCGCACCATTTTTTATGTGAAGGCAGGACGAAGGGGGGGAGGGGGGGGTGCACTTACACTATCTCTTATTCTGACCTCCCGTAACTGAAACCATCTGGACACGCTGCCAAAACCTGATCCGTGAGTGAAAGAGGTCAGGGGAGGCGGAGAAGGGTTGAAACAAAGGAGAGGAAAGAGCTCTGCCATTTGAGACAGAGACGGCAAGAGAGGAAGGCAAAGAGAGAGAGAGAGAGAGACACACACAGTGTGAGGCAGATAAAGACGCTGTGGGAGCAAAAGAAAAGTAGAAGTAGAGTGTGAAATCTGACACTCACCACTGAGTCAGATGTTATGGGACAGGGCAGTTGAGCAGAACTCTAACATGCTCATGGGAAAACGCCCTTCGACTGTCTCTACCTCCCCAACCCTCCCACCCGTCCTAAAACACACCCTGTCAGTCTGTCACCACTCACGCCTCGCCCTTTATATTTAATCATTCAATCCTTGTCATCAGATAAAAAACAGTTCTTTGCGTGTTTTTCTGTCACAGTCTTTGAACTCTAGATTTTGCCTTTTTTAAATCACCAAACCTGGCAACATATCACCTGCCACTTTTACCTACTGTCTCTCTCTAATGTTCCTGCTTGTAGTCTTGTATCTACAGTGCAACATAAGCCATTGTTGACCTTGCTACTCTGAGTATTAGCTGTTCTGCAGACAGTCTCTTTACAGTCAAGTTGTGTGTGTGTAGCCTCAGCCAAGGAGTCATGAAGGAAAAGGGAGTGGTGAGAGAACAAAAGCCTTGAAAGAGAGAGAAAAAATGCGAGTAAAAAGCCCGGACTGGCTGAGGTTGGTTCGCCGGTTGAGCTCTTATCAAAGCTGAGGGCTGCTAACAAGGGGGGGAATAGTTGGGATAGTTTCCTGCTTGACAACGGACTTAATGATTATAGGCTGACACCTAGAGGACAAAGAGCGGAAGGACGGACGTAAGGTCGAGGAATTCAGAGCAGGGACGGCACAGCAGTGTATGTGTGGAGACATAGCATTATGTTTCCCTAGAAAATAAGGATGGCTCACTGTGTGTTTTTATTATAGTTAAAGCAATTAAAAGTTTTGGATACAACAGGGAAAGAATTGGAAATGCTAAATATATGGTTTTATTCTAAGAAACTAACACTTACAGTGATAGTTTTTGGTAATCATGCAGCCAACACAAACAGGAAACTTGTGATTGGTATTAGAAATTAAGTTAAGCCTCACTATACACCTTATACTGTTTGTTTATTCTGCCACACATTACGTATTGTGTGGAAGTGTGGGGAAATGCATATAAAACAAATCCAAATCCAGTTTTCATACTTCAAAAGAGAGCCAGCAAAATTGGGAGCAAAACCTCATTCAGAGAGGCAACAAACTCATTATATATTAAACTTAAGACTATAAAATTTGAAGATTTGGTCGACTTTAAAACAACTCAAATTATAACCTGAAAGTGTGCAGAAGTTGTTTCAAAAGATAGAAAGTCAAAGTGCTTTGAGGCGTATTTTTATGTTCCAAAAAACAGTGGTGAAGGAGCTTAAAACATGTAGAACATTAAGTGGGTTTAAAGAAAGGTGTAAAAATAAGGTATTGATCAAATATGAAAATGGACGATCAGACTGTAAAACTGACGAAGAAGAACAGGATACAGGAAGCTGCCTTTTGTTGCTATGTTGCCTTGTTTGCCTGTTTTGTCATTGATTGCTAAATATCAATCAGTCAATCTTTATTTCAGACTCAAAAATAGGTCCATATAAAATATAATAAAAATAGACGACATACACACAACATACAAGACAGGATTAAAAACACACCTAAAAAACATACAAACACGCTCGCCAGTGTCTCCAGAAACTAGAATAATATCTGCTAAATATGATGTGCTGTTTAAAGGGTTGGTGTTACAGCTGTAGCTTCAGCCTACAACTTTTTCGGACCGCAGTAGTGTCTAAGTTATGTTAAATTATTTGATTGTAATGTTTTGCACAGAGATGTACCGATACCACTTTTTCCTTCCCGATACCGATTCCGATCCCTGAACCTTTGGTATCTGCCGATACCGAGTACCGATCCGATACTAGCATGTAAAAAAAAAAAAATGGATGGGATATGAATTGTTGTATGTCTCAACTCCTAAAACTCTATGTAAAATATTAAGAAATAAATACATAATAGCAGAATGAATGCCATAATACTTTTTTTTATTATTATTATCCAGTGTTGACACAGATCAAGACACAGGTTAAAGTGCAGCCACACAATTTGGTGAAAAAGACATTTTAAAGGCTACAGTAGAATGCTTTTTAAACTCTGCTCCATTTCCATTTCATTTGCCTGTAGCGTGCGTATGCGTAATGACGTGAGGCATTACGTGGTATTGGACTGGTCATAGGCTGTACTCGCTGATACCTGATATTTTAGGCAGTATCAGAGGCATTTCCGATACTGGTATTGGTACAACTCTAATTTTGCACTGTCCTATAAAAGTATCTGCCATTTTCTGTGAGAGGCTGTATGTGCATATTATTTCTATTTGCAGACTGAAATAAATTCCAACTTCTGGGAAAGCAAAACAATACAAAACAAGAAAAGACTAAAACAATGAGTTGATCTCACTTTTAACTATTGCCTTTGTGGCTAAAGCTAATAAACCTGTTCCTCTGTGCTTTAGACCCTCGTTGTTATCCAAAAACTATTAAGAACACACCAGTGAGCCCCACTCTTGGGCTGTGTTGCATATTCCTTCATCATGATGAACATGGGCATTTATTTGTAGTCAGTTCCACATACACTGTCCTGCTGTTGCAAGTACTCAAGCACCAAATGTGTTTTCATTCGCAGCTGAAAATAGTCCCCAACAAATGCACAACTTACCCCTGTTTGAGTGGCATTTACCAAACTCTGCAGTACCCAGGTGTTTAAGGAAATTACCGAGCTCTTTCAAAAATGAAGCGATGTGTTTGTGACCTATTTTTAAAGATTTAAATCTTCAGTAGGAGTGAATGGGCTTTTATGGAGAGCAGGGAGGTTAGAAAGTATGCTGTTTGTTGTTTTCAAGGAGTTTATTGACAATAAGAAATAAGAGTTAACACCAGCCCTCTTTTTTGAATTGGTATACATATGGTATACATTATGTCATAAACCATTGTTCAGTCATGTTCCACAAAAAATGTTATTTCCCTTCAGTTGAGGTTGATTTTGACGCTGTAATTGTGTGCAGCAGTTATTACATTTCCAAAGCTAATTAACTGTGATCCGGCATCTTGTAGCGCATGATTGAGACGGCTCCGTGGGGGGATGACGCCGAAACCATAGACAAGCAAATCATGACCCACAGCAAAAACCACAGCTCTATCCAGAGGAGCCAGGAAGTAGACCGTGCCAGAGATGAACTGGTACGTGGTCATTCTGTTTCCCTGTTTTGAAGCTTTTTTTGTTGCTCATTTCCTTTGACCTGGATTCATTGAATATCATGTTGGTTAAGGAGGATGATAAGCTGTGATTCATGTGTGCACAAGTTTTCTAATCTTATTTAAAGCTGAGCTAAAAGCAAAATGTCTTTTTTTAGAACATGAGGGGCGACAAGTACAACCTGTCCATCCTGGAACAAGAATGGGAAAGCCTGCAGGTAGGACAACACTCCTACAAAAATGCTTTCTTTTCAATTTGTTGAACATTATCTTAAATTATATTCATAAATTAAACTTGTGTCTGCCTCAGAAAATGTCCCACAGCCGGGTGAATCAGCTGCGTGAGCTTCAAGGCATCATCGACGAGATCTCCCGAGCCATCATGTGGGTGAATGAGAGAGAGGAGGAGGAGCTGATGTTCGACTGGGGAGACAAAAACATCGACCAGTACATCCCCCGGAAGCAAGAGAGCTACTCCGTAAGGATCTCTAGCTGAACTTGGGTTTTTCTGTCATAGTTTAGGGGTGTGGCTTTAGCTTGAAGCAGTATGTCACCCTCCAAATAAACATTTGTATATCAATTACTCACCTCATGTAATTCTGACTTTGTGAAGAAGTCTTGTTCACATTTAACAAGAACAAAAGCTACATAAGAACATCTGTGAACAAACTCTCACACAATTTGTGCAGTATAATCCAAGTCCCATTTATCTAGTTGCATACTCAGTACTTAGCGAACACATTACCTTGCTGTCAGACAGCCCTCTCCGATGGGGAGCTGAAATGAAAATGAAATGAATCTATGTTCTCTTCAAAGCCAGACTCCATTGACAAAAGGTGTAATTTCACATTTCTGAGCACAGGAGCTGCTGGTTTACCGCTGCCTCAATCAGTTAGTTTGTTTCTGTTATAGTGTGACTTTGGTGTGTTAAAGGCTCAGTTCACATACACCAAAGTCACACAACAACACACACAAACCAACAAATAGTGGCAGCAGTAGACCAGCAGCTGCTGTTTCCAGCAAAGTAAAATTAGTGTTTTTGTCTGTGGAGTCTGGCTTTGAAGAGAGCATGGGTAAGTTTCACTTTGAGTATAGTTTCCTGTTTGAAAGGGCGGTTTGTTTGGGAAGCACTGAGCATATAACTGGGTAAGTGAGACTCAGATTACACTCCACAAGTTGTGTGAGAGTTTGACTTCAATTCACCAAGAACTTTCTGTGTTTTTGGATTTTTTTGTGAACCAGACACATGCGAGAAACAGTTTTATTCATGAATTCAGCCTAATACTGGGCGAGTAATTGGTATACACACAGAGTTCCTGCAGATCCTTAAAAAGTCTTAAATTTGATTTTGAAAATTTAAGGCCATATAATGTCTTAAAAAGTCTTATTTTTACTTGTGAGAAATCGTAAATTTTGAGATGAAACTTACACTAACGGAGACATGTCTGAATGCCTAATCAAATCTACCTATTACTGTACCTAGTTACATGATTAGTTAGAGGATTTTATTACTTTATTACTCGTAACGCGGTCACAAGTAACGACATTGAGGCAACTCAGAAAATATACTAAAAAACTTGGGACGATGGGAGTTAAAGCATCAGGCACTGGAGCACCGATGATATGTGAACGTTATGTTTGCTGCCGTGTATTAATGCGGTTTTTCTTTGTTGAGGTCTTAAATAGGTCTTAAATTGGACTTTAAAAAGTCTGCAAGAACCCTGAGAAATCTGGCTCTTAAAGGTCAAAGTCTAGCCTATGGGGTCCCTTACTTTCTGTCCTCCTGACAGGGTCTGATGAGGGACCTGGAGGAGAAAGAGAAGGACCTCAACAAGCTGAAGGTGAAAGCAGACGGACTCCTGAACAACAATCACCCTGCCTCAGATAAGATCGAAGTAAGTCGCTTTGTCTTTTCTGTGTGTTTTCCACCCTAAACAGGAAATGACTCAGTGGTGTTGTAGTGACGACTCTGTGTGCGCCCACAGGCCTACATGGACACCTTACAGACCCAGTGGAGCTGGCTTCTCCAGATCACCAAGTGTATCCATAACCATTTGAAAGAGAATGCTGCCTACAGCCAAGTAAGTGCTCAGTCACTGCTGTGACAGTAGTGCCCTGTGTGTTTTCAAGTGAGCACTGATCAGAGCTTTTTTCTGCCACCTTCAGTTTTTCAAGGAGGCCAATGAGACCTACACGAAGCTGCAGAAGGAGCACGAGACGATCCGGAGCAAGTTCTCCTGCGACAAGAACACCCCGCTGGAGAACCTCAATGACCTCCTGAGAAACCTGGAGGTATCATTACACTCAAACCTAGACATACATATTCCTCTGCAGGTGTGAAGCACAAAACGGGCTAAAACAATTTGCCTGTCTGGTGAACTGGTTCGACCAGGTTTTATTAAGAGACTAAATGGAATGCTACGTCATGTCGTATAGTTTGGAACCTTAAATCTGTGGTGTTCAGTGGCTCAGGTAAGAGGAGACACTAAAGGTGTGCTGCAGGTTTTTTTGTGAACTGGTCAAGACTTTCAGACTAGCTGGAACAAAATGTTCAACATACACATTTAGGTGTTTATACTAGTTCAGATTTCTGTTTATTTAGTCAGATAATGCATATTTTGTGTATTTAAACATGAAAATTCAGAAAACGTGTTAGATAGAAAAATAGTTGACTCAAAGGGAAATTTTGGTTTATTTCAACCCGTCTCCTATCGTCCTAAATTTGTTTCAAGTGACTAGTGACATAAAAATAATAGTTAGCATGTTAGCCGTTAGCCTAGATACAGCCGGGGCGCATAGTAGCGTCAGACCTGTTGAAACATAAGTGAACGGGCAACCTTCAAGTGCAAAGTTAGTCCACTAAACAAGCTTTTTTCCGCAAAGACAGGTACACCACCAATCTCCAGAGCCACTCAGCCTTACAGCAGCCATTTCTCCTCTCTCGTCCTCTACCTGTTGTGCCTCTCTCTCTCTCTCCTCCTCCGTTCTTCAATTTCACGAAGAGCTTCGTGAAATTGAAGAACGGAGGAGGAGAGAGGAGGAATGGCTGCTGCAAGGCTGCGTAGCTCTGGAGATTGGTGGTGTACCTGTGAATGCTGTGCCCAAGTGCCCACAGAAGAGGAATGCCTCTGTTGCAAGGAATGGGACCGGTTGCAGCCTTATTTTCAAGGTCTGGATGTGACCGAGGACGAGACACCTCCACCTGGAGTAGTATCCAGCTGGGCTTTATCTAGAGCTCGCCATATTTCGGCCGCGCTTTGGAAAGCAGAGCTAAATGGTAAACAAACATGGCAGCACACCGTTAAGGTAAGACAACACGTTTACATGTGGTTTTCTATATGTTCTCTGACATTTATCCTAACGATATGAGGCGGTCTTTGTGGAAAAAAAGCTTGTTTAGTGGACTAACTTTGCACTTGAAGGTTGCCCGTTCACTTACGTTTTAACAGGTCTGACGCTACTATGCGCCCCGGCTGTATCTAGGCTAACGGCTAACATGCTAACTATTATTTCTATGTCACTAGTCACTTGAAACAAATTGAGGACGATAGGAGACAGGTTGAAATAAACCGAAATTTCCCTTTAACGTAAGTGAGCAGCTGTGTACGTTTCATGGTGATATCTCTAAAATATTTACCCTTGTCATCTGTAGTGTCTTATTTTTCACCTTAAAATGCATAAAAATTTACAATTCTTATCTTTAAAGGCCATCTTCTCAACATTTTCTCATACTCTGAATGAGAAAGCTCCGCCTTTAAAAGGACTTACCAGCACATACTGTACACCAAACCTTGCAGTTTTATTCCTGTCTCTATCTCCTCTGGAGGTTTTTACAGAAGTGGTTGTTCATGTATCAGTCATAGCCTGATTTATAGAACATTTTATGCCTAAAAACATAGCAAAAATTTATTTTTTGATTTGATTTACGGAGGGCTGAAAAGAGATGTCCTGAATTCCTTTTATAAAACCTTTGACTCATTGAAATGAAAACAAGAAATTTGACCCTGGCTTTATCCAGTGGTTCAGATTTCTATTCTGGAAATTTAGATAAGATAACTTTATTTGCCATTTGTGCACTTGCACTCACTCGGGATTCATAGGAATTCTTCTGCAAGTCGGAAAGAGACAAGTATTAAATAGTACAAGATAAAGTGCACACAACAAAGTATAAAATGTATAATAAAAACAAGAATATATAAACGCCATCTGCAGGACATTCAGAAAGTATTCACATTATGGGCGTTGCAAGTGACGCAAATACATCTAATCTAAATTAGACAATGCCTCATATGCATATGTATACAACTTGTAAATCAACACATAATTAACTGTAGAACTTCCATGCTGGTATCCATTCGTTAAAAGCTGTACCCTCTTCACCTGTACTGTCTCCACCTAAACAAACACATCTGATTTTTGCACATTCACAGATGGAAAGGGAGCGAATCATGGAGAACAAGAGGCAGGTCCAAAGTCTGGTCAACAAATCCAAGACCATCGTCAGGTTGAAACCTCGCAACCCTGAGGACAAGAGCAGCAGCCCCGTCATAGTGCGGGCCTTGTGTGACTTTAAACAAGACCAGGTGGGATACAAGTTCTTTCTGCCTGTGTCATACGCACACAGGCACCAAGTATGTTCTGGAATATTGTTTCCCCTGGTCATATGATCTGTTATGTGCTTCAGAAGGGGATTTTGAAAGGAAATGAGGGCATCCTGAAGGATAACTCACAGCGCAGCAAGTGGCTGGTGACGGGACCTGGAGGTCTGGACATGTTGATTCCCTCTGTGTGTCTGCTGATCCCCCCACCAAACCCGCTCAGCATCGGCCTCGCCAACAAGTAAGAACCATTCAGTCAGTGTAGGTCTGTGAAAATCCTGTTCAGGTATTGGTCAGGGCAGGGATTTATAATGTAATAAATATATTGGATGCATCAAAATTTCCTGAAACGAGACAGAAAAACAAGCTTTGTTTTTGGATGGTAACATATTTTGTTGACTAGTAGATTTTAAAAGGTTTTTAAAAGCAATCAGTAGCACTAAGTATCAGTCTGTTAAAATGAAAACATGACAAACTCTTTGATAAATATTCCATTATGTTTATCATGTACTGTCTGCATATTAATGGCATGTGCTTCTCCCTAGGAATGAGCAGTATTATGACGCCATCATGAGCATCTGGAACCAGCTCTACATCAACATCAAGAGTCTCATCTCGTGGCAGTACTGCCTCAAAGACATCAATTACATCAACTCCCTCACTGTCAGCATGGTAAGATATTACTAAGAATGCAGTTAACTTAAAGGGAAACTACGCCCAATTTCAAAAGTCATACATGTTATCCCTGTGGTTTAAGATGGTCCAGAAATATTAGCAGATATGAACTCTCCCAAGTTCAAAAATGAGAGTGCTAGAACTCAAATTTGTGATGTCATAGGGGATAAAGTCTGGAGTTGCTCCATAGATAATGAATTGGGAAAGATGTTCCAGATGACACTGAGAGCACCCAGAGTACATGGGTACATTTTCCTTTTCAGAACTGAGAACACTTCAACAGAGTAAAGCTTATTTGGGTATAAAAAAAGAAAACAAAAATTCTGTGGGTCCACAAAATGAGCCTCCCATCATTGACTGCATCTATGTTATTCAACATAGGATGTATTGGATGCACTGAGACATAATTACCACGGCATATCCTTAAGGCTAGTTCACATTACACGCTTTTCACCCTGACTTTGCGTCGCGGAGACTATCATAATCTTTTCAGTGTTCATACCTGGCGACGTGTGTTTCTGTCAGTGGGAGTCTCGCCAACTGCATTATGACCTGTGTGTGCACACCACAAGATTTCTTCACTGAGCCCTCGCCGACAGAGCCCCAGATAACGCGGTGATGTCACCAAACTACGTTTTTTAACTTGGAGACGACACATTGTAAAGGCATGGATATTCTTCCTAGTGTTGAATCAGATCTGCTTCCAGGGCCTGGGTCCAAACACAACGCGCTCCCCGTGATCCTGTGCATGCCGCCATTGTTGTTGTTGCTTGCTGGCTTGACTCAGCGTCACCAGATCTTGGGAGAGAAACAAAGCAACCAGAGCTATGGAAACAAGCCCAAAAGAAGCGACTGCAGTCCGACATACTATCATGTGTTTAAAAAACTTATTAGACAGATATATATAGAGGAAGGCGATGTTTAGAGAGCAAGCCCAAATAAGCAACTCCACTTTAGAAACAAGCCCAAAGTCGCAGCTAATAAACAGACCTGGCAACCCTGCGGCTTGTCTTCCTCACATTTCTTCCCTCCTCCCGCGTGCTGACGTGGGACGTATCCCGCTCTTTGTCAGCCCTGTCACACTTCTCCAGTTCTCTAGCATGCCAGATATCCAGTCCCATTCACAGACGAGGGGGCGACTTGCTCGTAGGCTTGTTCACATGTGAGGACTCGTCATGGCAGACTATCTGCCGACTCACCTCCGACCCAAGGTGGCTCTCAAGATCCTCTGCGACGTCAGAATCGCGGTGAAAATCGTGTAATGTGAGCTAGGCTTAAGCGCCTTTTTGCTGGTTGGAGACAGGTAACCATGGAAGCCTGCGGCAACCAAGGCTCTATGGGCAATTTAAAAATAAATTTTTTTGTAACTGTAATATTTCACCAGAAATAGTATGCAATTCACTTACAGTTGGTGTCATAGAAAGGTTTCAGACACACTAAAAAAATCCCTCATACTGTTTTAGCCCACTAAATAGCATGTTAGTATGGAATTTCGGACAAAGCCAATGTTTATGGAGCAGCTCGTTAGAGACTTACTTCTCTTGTTTCCGGCCTTAAGAGAGAGACTAACTCATGTTCACAAACATTGGTTGAATTCTTAATTCAAGTTGTGTTTCCCTATAACTATTACTATAAGTCACTGTCTTCATGCCAACCAAAATTGAATTAGATTCCGTTTCCGTCTCATCTGAAACACTGTCTGTGGGAGTTCGCTCAGCTCCTGTGTCTTTTGCCTAACCCCACCCCTCTCCATTGTCTTGCAGCTGTCCAAGATGCGTCCCGAGGAGTACCGCAGTGTCATCAAAAGACTGGAGACTCACTACCAAGAGTTCATGCGCACCAGCCAGGGTTCTGAGCTGTTCGGGGAGGAGGAGAAGAAAACTATCCAGGGTCACGTTGATCAAGCCCAGACCCACTATGATACACTGATTATCCAGCTGCCGGCTTACAGTGAGTGTAAAAAAATTTACTTATCACTAAATTGTCAGGAAAAATACTGTTTTTTTCACTATATGTACATATTAATACTCCAAATTGTTTACCAACCAATAAAGGGGAGGAGGTTGTGAAGGTTGAAGTCCCAAAAGAGAAAACCCCCAAGCCCTCAACTCCCAAGATATCCAAGGAGAAACCCCATCCTCCGCCACCCAGTTCTACCCTCAGCCTCACCCTGCTCAATAGTCTGCAAGAACTTCGAGGCAGGCTGGAGCTGGCTGAGTCCGGTCTCACCAGTCATCTCCATGTTCACCTGGGGGAGAACAGTGTGCACGAGTGCTCAGTGCACCTCCAGAAGCTGCAGGTGTGTAACCTTTCATTTATTCTATCTAATTAAATGTGAGGGGGTTTAAAAATGTGTGAAATGTGGTTGAAATGTAACTAGCACTTCAAAAAAAGAAGAAAAATTAACTATTATTACACATTGTTATCCAGAATGTGCAACAAGACCTGGACTCCATTCATGACGAGTACCTGCGACTAAGAGAATTGATTGTAAAGCAGCTGGAGGGGTTACCTGCAGACTCTGAGGAAGCCAGGTTCCTCCGCTCTGAACTGGAAATCATCAACCAAAAACTGGGAACCCTGCAGGGTCTCTACCCAGCCTACCTTCAAAGGTACATACCTATAGCCTAATCACATCACATTGCTACTGATTATACCTCAAAACAACTTTTTTTTTTACATATTTAAAGCCATTTGCAAGAATGAGTGCATTTTTACATAACACCTTTGTGTCTTTGACAGGCTGTCGGCTCTTAAGGCCTTGCTCCACAGCCTTCTCCAGGCTGAAGATATCATCAAAGTCCACGAGGCCCGGCTGACAGAGAAGGAGACAACCTCTATGGACCCTCGAGAGGTGGAAAGCTATCGGAGCACACTGAAGGTTTGACGTGCTTTTTATGTTTAGTTTGAACTGCAGTCTTTTGATTTACAGTTTCCAGTTACATTGTTTAGTAGCACTCACTGAATCCTCTTTGTACTCTGCGTCCTCTGTGCACTGCTGCTAGTTGCATATAGGGGAAACACTGTATATGCCACATAGGCAAGTCCTAGTTTCTGGTTTTAACTAGTTCAGTCACTCTGTGCTGAATGCAGGTTCACTTGTGAAGGCCCTGCAAGTCAGGGTGGCTTTGAATGAATGTAGGTATTGCCCATCTCCAGAATGCTACCCCTAAACCCACCAGAATGCAGGAAATCCGTAGCTTGGAAATCCAGACTCAAATCTAGAAAGATTTTGAGTCTGGCCCTCACCGATACACCACTAACTGACTGCACGCAATTGGATAGCACGATGGCCAATCAGAGCAAAAAACAATGTGACATATTCATTGCACTAAGCCCCGTTTGTTTGCTGAACAGTGGGGCTAACTGATATATTATGCTTTTGCCGTCGGCAAACTGGCAAAAACGTCCTTCCTGGAAGCGAAGTCTAGGGCAGTCTTCTGTTCCTCTCTCAAAAGAGGAAAAAGATAAACGTAGTTGGCTTAACATTTCTTCCATGGACGCGGTCCCTCAGCAGCTGCCATCTTGGCTGTTTACTTTTCAACTCCTACAGCGCAGCTCTGTCCTCATCATGTTACGCCCGCCCAGAGCCCGCCTCTGTCAGATAGACTGATCTGATTGGTCAGATAGGCGATTCAGCTGGCTGTGCTCATCGGGCCCAGATCCCCGTGCAGTGCAAATTAGAATTTGCTAGGGGCGGGGCATCTGGATTTTCAGGTTAGGAAATCGGTCGACCACATCCCAATTTTTCGCTCCATGCTGTTTGTGTTTGCCACTCTCTAATCAACTCTTGCGGCATGCGGCACATGTGCCATATGACGTAGCCCGTGTCGCAAAGATTTAAAGGGGAAGGATCGGTCTTACGGATCAGCTGCTTTTACAGATACCCAATCCAGCTGTAATGTTGATATCACAGCTGATGTCCGATCCTAATATGGGATCGGTGCATCCCTTATAATAATCCAACATTAAGCATAACACTTATATGGGCCATCTATCTGTATTATGAGTACTTCATTTTTCTAATAATACTCATGTACTTTTACTTGAGTAACATCTTCAGTGCATGCATTTTACTAGTAATTATGTATTTTCATATTGCAGTATTGCTGTTTTGCTAAAGTAAAGGATCTGAATGCTTCTTCCACCACTGACAATGAAGGTCAACTATATCATGTACCAAATCTCATAGCGTCGACCTCTGGATATAAATTAGGCTTAAATAGAATAGGGGGAATGCAGGGGACAGTATTAAGAACATGTGCAGCTGCCCCCCACCCCCGACTCCACCCAAATAAAAGCATGAAAGTAGCAAGGGACTTTTGTTTTGACAAAATTACAGACATTTACGCCATACATGAATGCAGAAATTAAGTGTTTGATGCTCAAGATTTTCTGGTTGAGGATCCCCCAAACTCTTCCTTTCATATGGGCCCAAAATTGAATTGAATCTATTTTGTAATTCTCTATTAAAGCAAATGAAGATTGAACTGGAGCAAAAAAGAGACCTGCTGACTGCCATGGAGTCCGACCTGTCTAAAGCAATGCACTGGAATGGTCAAATCTCCGAGTCCTTCCACAAGTGCGACGTGGACTTGGCCAAGTACTCAGACCTGGTGGGTCAGATGTCTGACCGCTGGCGCCGCATCCAAACCCAGATTGACAGCAGGTAGGATAGTCTGTATATCTACACATATTCCTGTAACACCTGGGGAATGTTTCTCCACATCCTCCATTCGTCATTGCTGGGAAAACAACAGTAAAAATACCCTTTCATCCTTTCCTCTCCCTCCCACGCTTTCCTCTTCAGAGTGTGGGACTTGGAGAAGCAGGAGAAACAGCTGAGTCATTATCAGCAGAGCAGTGCGCTCCTGGAACAGTGGATAGACAATGCCAGGAAACGCCAGGATAACCTTCAGTTGGTGAAGCTCAGTGACATCCAGACATTAATGGACCACCTCAACCAGCAGAAGGCACGTCTTTCCTTGTTTACATCAACATATTGTAGTCAGGGCTGTATGCTCGATATCTATATTCCAACAATATTGTAGGGTTGACAATTGGTGCTTCCATAAAATTACACAGCAGCATAAACGAAAAGTGATGCAAAAATGTCAGTTGTCTCTCAGATGATTTATGAAGTTTGACCTACTAGCCCTTGAGACCAAGAAAATTAATTTGTTGACTAACTGCCTATATTAATCTCATTGAAATTCTGCCTAACACTATAATAACATCATTAAAATTCTTGTCTTATACAGTAATGCATTTATTAGAAGAAGCACAGGCTGCACAGTGTCATGTCAGATTAGATTGAGTGAATTTAACGCCCCCCTTTGTTGACTGCACAGGCACTTCACACTGAAATCAAAGGGAAGAAGGAGAAGGTAGAGGATGTGCAGAAAGACGCAGACACCTGTGCTGCCTCCATAAAGGTAAGCAGTCGTTTAATGTGCACCATTTTCTTTCATTCAGAAATATTTTCATACGTGTTAACAAGCTGTGATGCCAAGCAAGTGTGGTGCAAAAATAACAACGTCCGTATTGTGTTCAGGACTACGAGCTGCAGCTGGCTTCCTACAGTTCAGGCCTGGAAACTCTGCTTAATATTCCATACAAGAGGACAATGCTGCAGTCCCCTGCTTCTGTGGTCAGACAGGAGGTATGAGTGCTGTCTCTACATGAAGTCACACTAAACCTATTTTCAGTTACATATAATGAATACACGTGAGCCATTACACACTTATGTATGTTAATCCTCTGTTGATACAATATAAATTAAACAATGCTTTGGACTGGATTATTTCCTTTTCCATTTGACATCAGCATTCATCCTTTAATTTTAACTCCCGTCAGGCGGCTGATCTCCAGTCTCGCTACATAGAGCTACTCACCCGCTCCAGTGACTACTACAAGTTCCTAGGGGAGCTGCTGAAGAATATGGAAGAGCTGAAGGTAGGTATCAGAATGCACAATGCCATTTAAGACATTGTTTCTGTGAGTCAATAATTTTGTGTCAGTAAAACAAATCGCTTGGTTCAACAATATGAAAGTAGGTGACGGAGGCTCCTTTTGTCTTTGTCTCTTCAGATTAGGAACACCAAGATTGAGATGTTGGAGGAGGAACTAAGGCGTCTGAAGGAGGAAATTCAGGATCGTAGCCAGAAGAACAAGTCTCTGGAGGATGCGTTGGCCCGCTACAAACTGGAGCTCTCTCAATCACAAGACCAGCTCATTTCTATGGAGGAAGTCAAAAGAACCACAGCAATACAAGTTAGCGCTACCAAGGAGAGCCTGGACAGCACACAGAGCCAGCTTCAAGAGCTTAACGACCAGCTGACCCGCATTAAATACCAGCTGGATGAAGAAAAGAGGAAGAGAAGGTTGGCAGAGGAACGCTACACCAGCCAGCAAGAAGAGTATGAGGGGGCTGTTCGCCGCAGACAGAAAGAACTGGAAGAACTCAACTGGGCCAAGATTGACTTAGAGAAGTCTGTGAAGGACAAGGAACGTGAACTGGAGAGGATGAAGATACTGCTAGAAGAGGAAGCGACACGTCGACGAAATGCTGAGTCTGATATCTCAAAGGTAAGAACACAATGCACCCAGGAGCTTAATCAACTTAAGCAGACATACGAGACACAGATCCACGTCACCAAGACCACCATCCTGAAAGCCTCGCAACAACAAGAAGAGGACACAGCAGAACTGAGACTGCAGATTGACAGACTCACTGCTGAGAAGAGAGATCTGGAGGAGGAGCTGATGAGACTGAGGCAGACCATCGCTCATGCGGAAGAGCAGAAAAGCAGAGCAGAGCAGGAGGTCAGCCAGCAGAGGGCCTCAGTGGTGCAAGAAACAAGGGTCCGCAGTGAGTTGGAGGTTCAGCTGAGATCACTCAAGCAGCAGGGGGTAGAGGATGAGCTCAAACTGAAGGAGGCCACTAAAAGCAATCAGGAAAAGTCCAGGCAGATCAGTGTGCTAACATTTAACCTGGAGGAGGAGGGGAAGAAGAGGAGAGCGCTGGAACTGGAAATCAACCGACTGAAACAGGCCGAGGCAGACCTGAAGGCAAAGAACGCCTCCTATCTTGAGTCTATTAACAAGCTGAAAGTGTCTGAGCAGGAGATCCGCATCACCCGAGTAGAGCTGGAGAAGCAGAGCAGTGAGAAAGCCAAGGCTGAGCAGAGTTCAATAAGGCTGCAGAGCCGTATCCGTGAACTTCAGTGCTCTCTGGATGGAGTGGAAGCTGAGCTGGAGAAGCAAAAGAAAGCAACCCAGGAGGAGTTGACACGCAGAAAGAGAGTGGAGGCAGATTTGGAGAGGATGACAAATAAGTGCAGAGAGCACACCACCACAATTAGCACACTGAAATCTGTCCAGATAGAGACCACCAGCATTGGAAGGAAGTACGAGCAGGACCTCAGTGCTCTCCGGGAGGCTCTGGACAAGAGCATTAGGGAGCATCAAGCCACCAAGCAGGAGCTGGCAGCTGTCACAGCTGAGCTGAGGGCCCTTAAACAGAAGCTCCAGCAGGAACAGGCTCGAATTTATGAGCTCAACCAGCGCAATGAAAGCCTGTATAAGACCATTGAGGAGAAGAGCCGCCAGCTTAACGAATACACTACGGAGATCGAAAGGCTGAAGACTCTGACGCAAACCCTGACAAAGGAGAGGCTGAGGTTGGAGGAGGAGCTGAGGACAGTTAGACAGGAGAGAGATGAGCTGAAGATGAGTAAAGACGCTATTGACGGAGAAAGTGCCACTCAGATCTCAGCCTTGCATGTCCAGCTTCAGACTAGCACCAAGAGGACAGCGGAGCTCCAGGCTCTCATCAATGACCTGACCAAGGAGAGAGAAAAGCTAAAATTGGAAATAGACAAAATCCAAAAGCAATCAATCGAGGTATTTTCCAATGGGTTGAAGGATCATCTCCACATAATCCTACTAATTTTTTTCTTTTGCATGAATGGCTGTAGGTGCATTAAGACTGAGCATGATTTCAGAGTGGCCCTTTTATATTAGTTACACGTGATTCATTTTCTGAGTTTTGCATGAAATTCACTTGCTTGCAAATGCTTTTTCTTAGACGTGCATGTTGTCACCCTTTTATTTTGCACATCATGTGACTAAAATTAACTCATATAAC
Source organism: Epinephelus fuscoguttatus (assembly GCF_011397635.1). Classification (NCBI taxonomy): domain Eukaryota; kingdom Metazoa; phylum Chordata; class Actinopteri; order Perciformes; family Serranidae; genus Epinephelus; species Epinephelus fuscoguttatus. Next base: position 35,664,121 of record NC_064766.1, read on the forward strand.
CTTAAAAATTACTCACTCACTACATACTAATTAATGTAACAAATGTAATGTACACATCTTTTTACATGTGTGTTATCAGTGGGTTCAATCCATACTGACAGCTGATTTGACATTACTAAACATTCAATTGACCTGTGAAATAATAAATTAAATTGATATTGATAAAGAAAGGTTATATGTTAATAAGCTCTGACAACATGCTGCTAAGGAAAGCCACGTGTAATTAATCAGAGTTGTAGCTTTTTGCATAATCTAATTGCTGCTGTGTGAATAACTTATTGGTATTTCTTTACACATGCAATAATGTGTTTTCCTGTCTTTCCCCCCAGACATCCATGATGGTGCAAAGCTCCCAAAGCCAATACAGCGAAGTGCTGCTGGAGAGGGACACTTTGCTATCCAAGCTTAAACTGCTAGAGCAGGAAAAAAGTCGTCACCAGCGCATAGAAGAGGAGCTCACCCGCATCAAGCTCTCACTGGAGACCGAGCTCCGCAACAAGCAGCGGCTGCAGGATGAAAAGAATGCCATCGTCAAGGATTTCAACTATATGAAGAGCCAGTATGAGCTGAGAGAAAGCCAAATGAGGCAGTTTGAGTCAGACAGAGACAAGGCTGATCGAGACAGGCTCTCCCTGAAGAATGAGATCGAGAGGCTCACGAGGGAGCTAAAGAGTGTAGAGGAGCGGTACAAGAGCCGTCTGTTGATCTCTGAAAAGGAGGCATCAGAGCTGGCTCTCAAGAGAGATGCCCTGGAGAGAGAGATACAGAGGCTGCAGCAAAGACCCAGCACTCTGAACAAGCAGACCCAGACGGATGAGAAGGTCCCAACAATCGATCCTTCCAAGCTGGTATTTGATGGGGTGCGCCGCAAAGTCACAGCCCACCAGCTTTGTGACTGTGGTATAATCAGTAAAGCCACACTAGACCAGCTCCTAAAGGGGAGAAAGAGCGTGGATGAGGTAGCTTTGGATATACAGCTCAGTCTAAAGGGTACTGGCATCATTGCTGGCATGACAACAGCTTCTCAAGGGAAGATGCCATTCACTGAAGCGAAAAACAAGAACCTCCTCAGCCCTAAGAGCGCCCTCATGCTCCTGGAAGCTCAAGCTGCAACAGGCTACATAGTGGATCCTGCATTTAATGAAAAGATGCCTGTGGATACCGCCTGCTCGAGAGGGATTGTAGACACAGAAGATAGAGACACCTTGATAACAGCTGAAGCAGCTAGCCTAGGCTTCAAAGATCCATACACTGGCAAAGTACTATCTGTGGGTCAGGCTTGCAAACAGGGCCGCGTAGACAAAGACACAACCATCCGCTTGCTCCAGGCTCAAGAGTCTGTTGGAGGCATACTGGACCCTGTTCTGAGTGTGTTCCTTCCAAAAGATCTGGCCTTGGATCGCAATCTTATTGATGAGGAGCTCTACAGGGCTTTGAACAAAAAACCCACCTGCTATCTGGACCCAGCGACAGAAGAGAAGATCAGCTATGCTGACCTCAGAAAGAAGTGTTCAGTGGAGCCTGTTAACGGCTTGCTTCTGCTACATGGTCTAGAAGAGGCCAAGACAGTGAAGGGTCTCCGTGATCAAGTCCCTGTTGCAAAGCTTGTCGAATCTGGACTGCTGACTGTAGATGAAGGGTCAACGCTCACCAGCAGAGAAATTGAAGAAAGGCTAAAGAACTATCTCTATGGCACTACCTGCATTGCAGGGATCTATGATGAGGCCCAAGACCGAACAATGCCTTTCTATCAGGCAATGAAAGAAGGTCTGCTCATGAGAGGAACCACCCTGGAGCTCCTTGAGGCCCAAGCAGCTTCTGGCTTCATTGTTGATCCAGTCAACAATGTGTTCTTGACAGTGGAAGAGGCTGCAAAGAGAGGCCTGATAGGAAAGGAGTTTAAGAATAAGCTGTTGTCTGCAGAGAAGGCAGTAACTGGATACAGAGACCCAGCCACAGGACAGACAATCTCGCTCTTCCAGGCTATTGAGAAAGATCTCATTGAGAAAGGTCATGGAATCCGTCTTCTTGAGGCCCAGATTGCCAGCGGTGGGATTATTGACCCCAAAGAGAGCCACCGTATTGATGTCGCTGTTGCTTATCAAAGGGGATATTTTGATAAGGAGATGAATGAGATTCTAACTTATGAAGGAGATGACACAAAGGGGTTCTTTGACCCTAATACTAAGGAAAACCTGACATATCTTCAACTGAAGGACCGGTGCTTAAAAGATCCCAAGACAGGCCTAATACTCCTGCCACTTAATGACAAGAAGAAGACCCAGAAGTCACAAGAGAGTCGTACGAATGTCCTTCGAAAGAGGCGGGTTGTGATCGTTGACCCAGACACAGGGTTGGAGATGTCAGTTAGGGAGGCCTATCACCGGGAGCTAATTGACTATGACACTTTCCTGGACTTGTCGGAGCAGGAGTGCGAGTGGGAGGAAATAACAATCAAGGGATCTGATGGCTCTGCACGTTTGGTGATAGTGGATAGGAAAACAGGAACCCAGTATGACATCCAGGACTGCCTGCAACGTGGTGTCATTGACCAGAAGTCTTTGGATCAGTATCGCGCTGGAAAGCTTTCCTTGACCCAGTTTGCTGATGAAATTACCAGCAAAACCAGCAGCACGGAGATGACCATCTCAGCTCTCAATGTTGATGACATGGTCACATGCAGCAGTCCCACCCAGGCCGCACCATCTTCACCTACTGTCCGTAAACGCCTCAGCAGTATTTCTATTACTGTTTCTCCCCCTGAGATGTTTGATGACCACAGCCCTGTGGGGGCTATATTCGACACAGAGACCTTGGAGAAAATCACTCTGTCAGAAGGGCACCGAAGAGGCATAGTTGACACTATTACAACACAGAGGCTACTGGAGGCCCAGGCATGCACAGGGGGTATCATCAACCCTGCCACTGGTGAGAGACTGTCACTGCAGGATGCTGTCCATCAAAGCATCATCGATGAAAGCATGAGCGCTAAGCTCAAACCTGCCCAGAAAGCCTTTCTTGGTTTTGAGGATGTGAAGACTAAGAGAAAGATGTCTGCAGCAGAGGCAGTGAAGGAGTCATGGCTGCCCTATGAAGCCGGCCAGAGGTTTTTGGAGTTTCAGTACCTGACAGGAGGCCTGATAGAGCCCGGCACTGGACGCCGTATCACCATTGAAGAGGCTATCCGCAGAGGCTGGCTAGATGGTCAAGGTGCCCAGAAACTTCAGGATACACGGAGCCACCAGAAGAATCTGACCTGTCCCAAGACAAAACTGAAGATCTCCTACAAGGAAGCTATGGACAGCTGCATGGTGGAAGAAAGCAATGGTATGAAAATGCTGCAGGCCTCCTCGATATCCACCAAGGGAATCAGCAGCCCTTATAATGTCTCTAATCCAGGATCTCGCTCTGGGTCCAGGCCTGGTTCCCTTGTCGGCTCCAGGAGTGGATCTCGTAGAGGCAGCGTGGATTACTCCTCTACGTACAGTTACACCTTCTCCTCCACCAGTACCAGCTATAGCTCCAACGCTCAATCTTAATACACAGCATAGAAAACACAATGAAACTAGACGAGTTATCACCAGCAGTTACTATGCAATTTGAGTACTTTTCTAGACAGTTTTTCTAAATGTTTTTCTGCTACTTGTGCATTTTTGGGAGGTTTGTTTTAATACTGGATCTGACTATGAATTTATTCAAGCATTGTGATTGTTTGCAGTTTTTGGTGATTTGGTGTTTCAATATTAAACCTAATGCAGAGTATAATTAATGCTAGTATTCAAAGCATGCATTTTGAATGAATATATTTGTCACAGCTCATTTTCATATATGGCGCTTTTTTTTATAATTTAACAATTTATTGCAAAATGTGCTTGTTCAACTCACCTTCAGCATGCAGATAGAATTAATCTGCCATTTTTTATTCTTAGTTTTTTTTGCATCTTTAAAAAAAATTAGTCACAAATGCTGATGTTTTAGCTTAAAATACTGACTTGTCAATGTAATCAACTATGAAAAATTAATGCCACTAAAATGTTATTCTCACATGATTGAAAATAAAGTTGTCATAACAATTTTGATTCATTCATTCACTCATTCATTTATTGACTAGACACTAGATAGCTGTACTGTGGGGATTAAGAGCTGCAACAGTTCACTGCAAGAGGAGAAAGCAGTATCCATTGTTACCTTTGGGTGGCGCTAATTGTCACGCTAAAACTTAGTAGTAGCATGTTTGTTCTCCAAGCACTGTTTACATTATACCAGAGAGGTGGGGCTAATTGTACAGTTTGGTTAAAATATTAGCAAGACTGTAATGTTATAATTATTAATGCAATGAGAGGGTATTTCACCAGCAATGCATGTTATGTCTGAATTTTGATAATCATGGTCTCTGTGTACTTATATATGAACAAACCTGGAGATCAGTAACCAAGCATTAAATATTAATGATCAAGTAAGTGTAGCCTGAAGATAATTTAACTGGAGATTGGAACATTTTACTACAATAGACCTCATTTTTGTTATAATTTAAAGAAAAGAGAAAAAAAGTTAATTATTTATGCAGTGTATAACACATTGACCCAAATAGTGTAAACCCAACACTATTATTGGTAATAATATTATAGTATTGGTGACATAAACTGCATGTACCTCCTGTAAATTGTTCACTGTAACACTTAACACCAGAGTAAAGCAGAGTTTATTGAACATGAACACATAGATGAAGATTTGGGGAGAGGGATGCAGAGGACACAGCCCACTCAATATTTAATAAAGTGCATTTGCCTTCCCCAATAAAAACATTCAAACCTTTATTTAACACTCAGGAAATCAACAAGCATGAACATTAAAACAATCAAGCAAACAATGCATATCACTTATATAAAAGCATACAGACAATAGCAATATATGATCAATAAAAGTAGGAATACAGGGTGATACATATGCTATGGTGTAGATTTATAGTTAAAAGCATTCACAATTAAAACAAGGCATTTAAACAGCCATGTGGGTGGCAGAGTGTCCAAGTTTAAGATTATTTTTGCAGATTATTCCATGTTTAAGAAGCACTGTGAGGTTAAAAGGGTTGAAATACAGGGTGGAAGCATCTACAGCAAAGCTTTATAAATGAACACAGGCAGTATGGCAATCCAATACATGAAAGTAGCAGACTTTTTTGACATTATTAAAGACGTACAGTAGAAATTGGTGCATAAAAATGACCCAGAATGCAGGAAGTGAGTGTGAGATGCTCAAAATTGTCTAGCAGAGCCCCCCCGGCCCTTCATTACATAGATGCGGCCCTTGCATAAACATGACTTTTCACATATTGTATTAATTTTTGCTCATGCAATGAACTGTATGATAGTGCGTTTGTGCTACCAGTGGTATACATTATAGGCTACTTCTGTACTAGATTAAATAGTATAATATAATGGACTATACAACAAAAAGATGAGATTATTGCCGCCCCTGCAGCCTACATGTGAGGAGTTCTGTGGGGGTCCTGCAGGGGGGTGGCTGAAGGAAGTCCCCGTCTGCGTGTGAGGGGTGAGGGTGAGAACAAATGGAGACAGGCGGAGGGAGGAGGCCGTACGGAGGGGAGGTAGACTGGAAGGGGGAGGGAACAAGGGAGACAGCCCTAGCGGCGCAGTGGGAGGACTATCCCATGCCAGGACTTGTGGCGGCTGCAGCGGCGGCCCGGACTGGAGGAAGTGTGTGTGTGTGTGCTGGGGGGGCCGAGCCGAGCTGAGCAGCAAACAGCAGCAGTTGAGGAACCGAGCAAAAGGCTTCCATTTTATCACCGACAGCCACAGAAAAGGCCGAGGAGAGGAGAGGAGAAACCCGGGTCCAGCTGAGAGCACATTCCAGCAGAGGGAAATGAGCCTCTCAGCCTGCACTAAGCCTGTATGACGGGCTGAGGGCTTCTTTGATCAGGACTTGAGCCCGAACTCCTTCTTCTGTCTGCAGCTCTGACTGACAAAGGGACACAGAGGAGGAGGAAAAAAGGAGAAGCAAAGTGCTCGCTTTCAGTTTGAAAAGGTAAGGCACGGTGTGTGAACTTTTCCACAGTCAATCATTTGCAGGGAGAGTTTGTGAAGTTGTTTTTCTTTTTTTTTTTTTTTTTAAAGTTGGGTAGGTCAGTGCTTAAAAGCAGGATTAGACCTCCACGCACTGTAGTGCCCTTCTCCCCTTCTCCTTAGCTCTTTGCTCAGTCACATTTCATTGAGTTTGCCCATTTATTCAAAGTGCAAAACAGGGCACTGCTCTCTGTATTTACTTTGGCTCTGAGTCCTACTAAAACCAGGGGTGTGTGTGTGAGTGTGTGTGTGTTTGTGCTCCAGCTCCTCCAGCAGCACTCTGAAAACAGAGAAGGGACTCATTCAAACTGCCCCAGCACTGATCTTGTGATTTTTTCCTTTTCTTCTCAATGTGAAAGAGTATTATTTAGAGCTTTTGAACTGAACTCCCTAAAGCTTGGCTTGAACTCTTTGGATCTTTTTAGCTTTTAAATGTCTTCCTCAATGAATTGTGTGTTTGCAATGGCTATAATTTGGGGTTCCTCGCTGCTGTGGGCTCTTGGTGTACTGGAGACCTTTTTATAATGTGAAACATATGGGGCCATTCTTGTGGAAGACTTGTACCCAGTAGTCTATAGAGAGAAGAAACTCTTTGTTGACTGATTGGACTCCTCAGACGGTGGATAAATGATGGAGACAATCAGAGGGCTCTTTTTTTTCTTCTTCTTTGAGCTACAGCTGCTGCGTGGTATTTGCGGCCCTTGGGCTATGCTTCTCAGGCAGCCATTGTTGATGACATGTACAAGCGTCCTTACATCACAACAGCTACAGCCCTCTCTTCACCTGAATATCAGCTTGGAAATCAGACACACACACCTGCATTTACACCCTCTTGTGCACCTTTCTTTCACGCAACATAAACCATGCAGGTTGCTCTGAACATTTTGCAGGGTAAACTCTTTCAAGATTAGCTTTAATTACAGACCCAGCGAGACAGGAGAAACATTTTTGAACTGGCAATTATAGCTTTTGTCGGTGGTTCTATTTTGAGGTCAGAGTCGTATGAACAATATCTTGCCTTTGCAAGGCGAAAGAAATGTGTGTGAGAAAAGCAAAGTGTCAGGCGGTAATTACAAAGAGCTGGCAGGGCGACAGATGAGTGGGGATCCTGGTAGTGTGGTTTGGACAGGTGGACTGGTTGGCACGGGGCTGAGGTTTTGTGTACTGTAAGCAGAACACTGTGATCTAACCCTGGGAGGAACAGCATGGGACGGAGCACTGGGCCATTTCACTTTGTCACAGCAGTGCCACGGCCACTTGGCTGACATGTGTAAGCCATTAAAGGGAGAGAAGGAGACCTGGAGAAGGGAGGAGAATGGAGGCAATAAAGGGGAAAGAACAGCAAGAAAGAAGGGAAAGAAAAGGAGAGATGGAGGGAATGAGGGAGCAAGAGTGGGAACGTAGCCTAATCCATTTTGGAACGCATTCCACTATGACCTTGGGATAGAAAACGGTAATTAGGGAGTACTTTAGGAGCCTTAAGGGTGCACAGATTTGCTCAGGGCTGTCATTTTTATTCCCTTCAACATATCTCGTGAAAACATGGGACAAACACACGTTAGAGTTCCAGGGTTGCTAAATAAACTTACTAAAAATATCCAGCTCCCCCTCCCATTGCTTTTTTTCAATAGTTCTCATGGTTTTGTTTATTTCAGTTCTTCAGCAGTGAATGGGTGTCAAAGCCACAGCGTAAACATATAGAGCTCCTGACAGGAAAAGGCCAGAACAAACTGTGGCCTTGTCCCTCTCTGGGCCCTTCAACCAGCCTGTTATGTCACTGTGGACAAGTTATCCCGCAGTATGAGGTGTGCGCTCGTGCCAAGTATAAATACAAGGCGGTTTGGAACAGTGAAGCTGATGGTATCAGGGTTATTAGGTGGCTATTAGATGTGAATGCTAAATACCACCTGGGGGCTACAGCCAGAGGACAACGGCAAGAAACAGATCTGTTCTGGTCGTAGAACTCTGTCATCTGATAGAGTGGCAAACAGGCGTGAATAGTTCTATTTATGTGTACAGAAATGAAGCTAATAGAGGGAAAAAAAAATAGCTGCATTAAAGGAGCAGTGTGTAAAATTTAGGGTGATTTTGTGGCATCGAGCAGAATTAAACCAGCTAAAACTTCTCCTGGTTAGAATTCATTCAGTGTCCATTGTTCAGGAGGGTTTTTCCCCTCTCTAAAAGGAATGGAGTCGTGATTAAAACCAGTAAAAACACAGAATAAAGCACTTTTTGTTTCAAATTAGTGTTTCTTTGGCGCTGTTTGGCATGTGGGAGACAGGCCGCTAGCCCAGCATCTGCTAATGTGTGCTCAATGCTTGTCTCTGATAACTTAAAATCCAGCTGTTCAGCTGTTTTTACCAGGAGCGAATTATCCGTAGAGGTCGCCTCGTCTTTGGAAACAAACTGACCTGGTGATTCAAACTGGTTAAAACACTGAATAAAGTAGTTTCAAGTTACAAATCAATGTTCGTCGGAGACAGGCTGCTAGCCCAGCACCTGCTAATGTGTGCTCACCTTTTTCCCTTTGATAACTTGAGCTCCAGATGTTCAGATTGTTCTTAGCGGGAGCTGAATTAGCCACAGAAGTTTCGACCTCTTAAAAGCAAACAGACCTGGGGTCTCATTTTTAAACATAAGCCCTTTTTAGATTGGAGTTGTGCAAATTTGCAGGAAAGCCCAATCAGCCTTTTTTCAGCATTGGCAGTATAAAAACAAAATCAGGGAGTGCAGGGATGCGCCTTTTTCGGGGCAATGGGGGGCGTGAGCAAGTAACAAAACGTGTAGCTCAGCCTGTGACGTAGACACTGACTTGGGAGGGAAGCCGCAGCTGGTCAGTCCTACGATTCTTTGATAAGTCGGTCCGTTCTTCACCGTCCCCGTCATCTGACGGTTAATGGCCTCTTCATTTGCGAGGACAAGGAGGGCACACAATTCCTTGTCTCCCCAGTTGCTCATCTTTACAGTGTCTGTCAGGTTTGTGTTTCCCTCTTGCTACAAGCTGCTCGTTAATTCCTGCTATCAGCTGTTTCCTGTTTATCCACCGCCAGTGGGTCGCACGTGTGGCGTCATCAACAGCCCCTCCCGTTGTCGAAGGCTGCCTCGGTCTGTTTAAACTAAAAGGGTTCCGCCAATATGTCTACCCTATGCGGCGGAAAATTGGGCACCTCGGATCAACTCACCAATCCGGCTCTGTGTCTAAACGCTCGCAGCTTGCCGGCAAAATGGCCCAACATTTGCGGAAAATCTGGCAGTGTAAAAGGGGCTATAGTGTACGCAAAAACGAGGCCTAAAAGAGGCGTGTGCCACTTCCCATATAAAAGTTGTAATTCATAAAGACAGACTTGATGGGAGAAACTTTGCTAACTTCGGTGGCTGAGCTGAGAGCACAAATATCCCTCTCTAGAGCCAGTGTTTGGTTCGTCCGATCTGGGCTACTGTAGGAACATGGCGTTGCAACATGGAGATCTCCATGGATTATTTTTTTTTATTAAAGATATTTTTGGGGGCATTTTTAGCCTTTAATTGATAGGACAGACAAGCGTGAAAGGGGGAGAGAGAGAGGGAATGACATGCAGCAAAGGGCCATAGGCTGGAGTCGAACCCAGGCCGCTGCGGCAACAGCCTTGCACATGGTGCGCCTGCTCTACCACTAAGCCCCCAACGCCCCGGAGATCTCCATGGATGAGGATCTGCTACCTATGTAGATGTGAACAGGTCATTGTAAGGTAACGAAAACACAATGATTTTTATTTTCAGATGATAATGCTCTTATCCCCCTAAATCCTACACACTGAACCTCTAAAGTAAAACACTTTTCCATCCAGCAGTCCCCCCGCAGGCAGCCAAACTTCCTGAAGCATTTATGGCACTTAAGTTGTTACTCAGATTTGCAGACAAACAACTTAGGAGATCATTAATCTGTCCCGACTCTCCCAAAAGAGACAGCAGTGTAATGTATGCATACCCACTTTTTCCATAGGTGCAAAACAGAGCCGGCTCCTACATGCTGGGTTGGATGGGTTTTATCACCCCACTTTGAATTCAGCCTCCGATTGAGCAGTGCTGCCGTCTGCAGCAGAGAGAGTTTGTGTTTACTTGAGGTTAAGTGCTCTCTCGCTCTCTCTCTCTCTTTTTTTTTTAATTTCTCCTACCAGTGAGTAATATTACTGCACCCATTTTTCATTTCAGAAACGTAATTTCAGTTTAATGGACCTATAAAAATATTTAAGCTGTCACAAAATGGAGGCCGTTGCCACAACATGTCAATCATAAAGCAGGAGCTGGAGCCAACAGAAGCAATTGAGTTTGATTTCAGAGTGTGAATGGGGGGAGGGATGCCCTGATTGCTTTCATATGTGTGCAGGCGTTATGTTTATGGACAGTTTTATTCTTATTTTTTGAAATTATTTAAAACACTTCGCATCTCTTACTAATTTGCAATCTATCTTTTTATGAATTGATTCAATAGATTTATGTGGTAAAACTAGACAAATGTTTGGTGGTTGCAGCTTCTCTAATATAAAATTTAATGCTTTTGCTTCATATAATTGAACCCTTTTTGTCTTTGGGACATTTGGTGTGCGTTTATAGTAACTTGTAATAAGAATTTCTTTTTATTTTTTGACATTTTAAAACCAAAACATTGTCTTTAAGAGAATCTGGCCCTCCCTTACCTTAAATCAGTTTTTTCCTTTCCTCGTTTAACCCTTAAAAAAGAGTCCCTCCACTTTATTTAATCTTCTACTGGTTTGCACAAATATGTAAAAGCAATCTGCACGATGATGGCCACACTGAAATCACTAATGGAAAACACAGTTGGGGAGTCTGTACGTGTAGCAACCAGCCTAATCACATACAAACAAACTTTCGCGAAAATGGATTCGGTTGCTGGGGCTCAACCCCAGGCTCATGAGAGTCTTTATTATTTGGGAAAGACAAGCATGCAGAGTTTTTGCCAACTGTTGTCACCACAGTGGACTCAAAAATGAAAACAACTATGAGGTCAGCGTTCACATGATGAGGCCGTGATTTAACCCACAGGGTCTGACTAACTGATGTCTGGGTTTTGAGACAGTTCTCTCTGCAGTTTATGTGCTATTACATGATGTCGTCTTCTTTCATCTCTTGGTTCACCTGCTCGTACAAAATGGAAGATTCCATACAGCGTGGGCCAGGTGAAGGGTGTGGCTCCTGAAATAGAAACAGGCTTCATCCCAGCACTTTAATGTGCCTCCCCACTCCATCTTCGCCGCATTTCTTTTACGCATAAATGGAATGTTTGATTAATTTATTTTCAGCGTTGCTGTGGGTAATTGAAAGAAAGGCATTTGGAGCCGGTCCCAAGTGATGGTCATGCATGTGTGAACGTGGCTGACAGCACCCACGCAGCCTAGTCAAGCTCTTACCTGCAGGGGTTGGTGCTAGGGGAGCCAGACACACCCTAATCCCCCAACATCCTGACCTCAGTAAACCTGTCGCAGCTTGTTCGCAGTAGACCTGGCAACCCATTTTCTCCAATCTCTCTGCCTTACCCCGCTACTCTACCAGCCTCGCTCTCCCAGTGCCCATGGGTGGGCTCGGGATTTGAGTTCCTTGGCACTGCTTATTCTGCCTTTGTGAGCTAATGCTGCGCCTCAAACCAGGAACAAAAGCAGTCAGTGCAAATTAAAGACCAATTATCTTTAGTGCGTGCTGGGGCAAGTTGCTCATGTTAGCTTGAATGATGAGTGGGAGAAGTGAGAGGTCTAGTAGGAAAAGGATGTTTGTTACTGCAGCGATGCACATGAATGATTCATTAGAACCAAGCTGCGAGTTGATTTATTTTAGAATCTTGGCTACTTTTGTGCATTTTTATGAGTTGTATTTAAATTGGTTGAAACCTTTTTTTGTTAGGTAACTGAGTTAGTCATGCGATCAGCTATTTAAGGGCCCTGTGTGTAGGATTTAGGGGCATTTATCAGCAGAAATGGAATAAAACATAGCAATTATCTTTTCTATAGTGTATAATCAATGTGTTTTCATTACCTTAAAATGAGCCGTTTACATCTACATATAGAGTCCACCTCTTTGGGTCGCCATGTTTCTACAGTAGCCCAGAACTGACAAACCAAACACTTGCTCTAAATAGGGCCATTCATGTTTTTGCAGCGGTCCCTCACGACGAGCCAAACAGTGTCTGAAAAACACTGATTTTAATGTGAAGCTGCTTTATGTAGTGTTCATACCAATGTAAATCGTCGGGTTTATTTGTTTTGGAGAGGAGGAGACCTCTGTGGATAATTCGGCTCCTGCTAGAAACCTCCAGCACGTCTGGATTGTTAAGTAATCAGAAAAAAACATGAGCACACATTAGCAGGCGCTAGGCTAGCGGCCCATCTGGAACAAGCTAAACAGTGTCGTATGAGTCGTATGTGTCTTTACTGTTTTTTGGAGAAGAAGAGACCTTTGAAGATAATCCATTAAAAACCTCCTGAACAATAAACACTGAAGCAATTCTAACCGGGAGTTCAGGTGCAGCACACAGGAGCTGGTTTTAATCTGCAGTCCTCACTGCTAGATGCCGCTAAATCCGACGCACTGCTCCTTCAACAGTTTGACTTTTTGACCTTACTTGCTGTCTTGCCGAGAGTTAGATGAGATGATTGATATCACTCTCACGTCTGTATGTTGAATATAAAGCCTAGCTTAGCATAAGGACGGGAAACAACAGCTAGCATGGCTCTGTCCAAAATAAGTTACTAAGCTAAGCAGCTACTGGCATCAACATTAGCTCAATGTTTGCCACACAGTGGTGTCTTTTCATCTCACTCTCTGCGAGATGCCCAAAAGGTCAAACTTCCCATCCAACATTTATATGTGGGGCCCATGTGGGTAGGAAATGATCTGAAATATGGGCCCTATATGGGATTGTCCATGGGTTCCATAATAGCCCCATGCCAGTTGCCCGCATGGGTGGTTTTAGTCAGGTTGGCCCAAGATAAGATGCCCATTTTTGGCCCATACCCACTTGGTGTCCAGGTAGCTGTAGCATAACCCCTGTGGGGCTCACTTGTGTAAACCCACCCAAAGTGGCGTTTGGCATGGGGCCATTATGGAACCCAAGGACAGTCCCATATAGGGCCCATTTTTTAAGCTCATTTACTGACCACATGGGCCCCACATATAAATGTTGACTTGGTTTAAAAAAAATCCTTTTAAAACAGGTCTTTATACACCAAATTAATTAATGTTTTTCACACTCCGGGGTCACATGGAGGTCAAGTGTTGGTTAGATTTCTTCTCATCTCTAGTTAGCACAGTACTTTGACACTCCCAAAACATTAGAAAGCCTTGTCTGCATGCCCGTGCCCTGGAGATACACAGAGCCTAAGTACTCGCCGACCTGTTCATTAATTTCCCATTAGTCAACAGTTTTTCCTCAGAGTCTCAGGGGAAATAGACTAACCCTGCCATTAGTTCCAACAATGCCCGAGGACCTCTTCCCCCCCACCCCGCTTTTACTCACCACCACCACAACCTCCACCAACACACACACACACACACACACACACAATCACAAAACCGTGTTTCCCCCGAGAGATGACCTCTTCATACACATGGCCTCTTTCATTCCGCTCTGAGGGTTGGTTTAAGCCGTGGCTACACTGTCCCTGCTTTATGGCTCCCTCTCTGGCCCCCTTCAAAGTGTCGGCCTGTAGCCTGCAGTCATGGCACACTTAATTGACGGACACATTCTTGACTGTGGATCGTTTATTCACAACAAACAACTGGAGTCATTCAAGAAGGATGATGGTATCTTTGGCAGCTTCAGGAATGCGTGTCTGTTCGGGACAGTGTGTGTTTGAGGGAAATCTGAAACATTTATCAAGCTCTGTTGATCACTTATCTCTGACAGATATGATACACGAGTGTAAATCAGTTATTTTTTTAAGTCATTGACTTACAGCTTAACCCTGGCTCACTCAAAGGTAGAATGTGGTTTGCAAAAGTACAGTTTTAAATATGGATAAAAAGAGAAAAGTAAAGAAGAAGAAAAAAGAACATAAATAGAAATAGGAAATATACAAGAGCAATTAAATGGAAAACTACAAGGC